>NC_054475.1:13780826-14509992 GCF_017639515.1 Carcharodon carcharias
GAGCGCGCCTGGAGTGGTAGTTTTGAGAGAGCGAGAGCGAGCCTGGAGAGGTAGTTTTGAGAGAGCGAGAGCGCGCCTGGAGTGGTAGTTTTGAGAGAGCGAGAGCGAGCCTGGAGTGGTCGTTTTGAGGAGAGCGAGAGCGCGCCTGGAGTGGTAGTTTTGAGAGAGCGAGAGGCGACATGGAGTGGTAGTTGTGAGAGAGCGCGAGCGCGCCTGGAGTGGTAGTTTGAGAGAGCGAGAGCGAGCCTGGAGAGGTAGTTTTGAGAGAGCGAGAGCGCGCCTGGAGTGGTAGTTTTGAGAGAGCGAGAGCGCGCCTGGAGTGGTAGTTTTGAGAGAGCGAGAGCGAGCCTGGAGTGGTAGTTTTCAGAGAGCCAGAGCGCGCCTGGAGTGGTAGTTTTCAGAGAGCCAGAGCGCGCCTGGAGTGGTTGTTTTGAGAGAGAGCTAGGAGAGCGAGCCTGGAGTGGTAGTTTTGAGAGAGCGAGAGCGAGCCTGGAGAGGTAGTTTTGAGAGAGCGAGAGCAGCCTGGAGTGGTAGTTTTGAGAGAGCGAGAGCGAGCCTGGAGAGGTAGTTTTGAGAGAGCGAGAGCGCGCCTGGAGTGGTAGTTTTGAGAGAGCGAGAGCGCGCCTGGGATGGTAGTTTTGAGGAGAGCGAGAGCGAGCCTGGAGAGGTAGTTTTGAGAGAGCGAGAGCGCGCCTGGAGTGGTAGTTTTGAGAGAGCGAGAGCGAGCCTGGAGAGGTAGTTTTGAGAGAGCGAGAGCGCGCCTGGAGTGGTAGTTTTGAGAGAGCGAGAGCGCGCCTGGAGTGGTAGTTTTGAGAGAGCGAGAGCGCGCCTGGAGTGGTAGTTTTGAGAGAGCTTGTTTTCGATGTATTGAGAGAGGAGCGCAGAGCGAGCCTGGAGTGGTAGTTTTGAGAGAGCTCGAGCAGCGAGCCTGGAGTGGTAGTTTTTAGAGAGAGCGAGGAGCGCGCCTGGAGTGGTAGTGTTGAGAGAGCGACGTGCGCGCCTTGGAGTGTAGTTTGAGAGAGAGCGAGAGGCGCCTGGAGTGGTAGTTTTGTGAGAGCGGAGAGCGCGCCTGGAGTGGGTAGTTTATGAGGGAGAAGCCGAGAGCGCGCCTGGAGTGGTAGTTTTGAGGGAGAGCCGAGAGCGCGCCTGGAGTGGTAGTTTTTGTGAGAGAGCCGGAAGAGCGCGCCTGGTGTGGTAGTTTGAGGAGAGCGAGGCGCGCGCTGGAGTGGTAGTTTTGAGAGAGCCGAGAGCGCGCCTGGAGTGGTAGTTTTGAGAGAGCCGAGAGCGCGCCTGGAGTGGTAGTTTTGATGAGAGCGAGAGCGCGCCTGGGAGTGGTAGTTTTGAGAGAGCGAGAGCGAGCCTGGAGTGGTAGTTTTGATGAGAGCGAGAGCGAGCCCTGAGAGGTAGTTTTGAGAGAGCGAAGAGCGCGCCCGGAGTGGTAATTTGACGAGAGGCGAGAGCGAGAGCGAGCCTGAGAGGTAGTTTGGAGAGAGCGTGAGCGCGCCTGGAGTGGTAGTTTTGAGAGAGCGAGCGGAGCGCGCCTGGAGTGGTAGTTTTGAGAGAGCGAGAGCGCGCCTGGAGTGGTAGTTTTGAGAGAGCGAGAGCGACGCCAGGAGTGGTAGTTGTGAGACGCGAAGAGCGCGCCTGGAGTGGTAGTTTTGAGAGAGAGCAGAGCGCGCCTGGACGTGGTAGTTTTGAGAGAGCGAGAAGCGCGCCTGGAGAGAGTAGTTTTGAGAGAGCGAAGAGCGCGCCTGGAGTGGTAGTTTTGAAGAGAGCGAGAGAGCGCACCTGGAGTGGTAGTTTTGATGAGAGCAGAGGGCGCCTGGAGTGGTAGTTTTGAAGAGAGCGAGAGCGCGCCTGGAGAGGTAGTTTTGAGGAGAGCGCAGAGCGAGCCTGAGTGGTAGTATTGAGAGAGCCAGAGCGCCTGGAGTGGTAGTTTTGAGAGAGCGAGAGCGGCTCTTGAGCGGTAGTTTGAAAGAGCGAGAGCGAGCCCTGGAGTGGTAGTTTTGAGAGAGCGAGAGCGCGCCTGGAGTGGTAGTTTTGAGAGAGCGAGAGCGAGCCTGGAGTGGTAGTTTTGAGAGAGCGAGAGCGAGCCTGGAGTGGTAGTTTTTGAGAGAGCCGAGAGCGACCTGGAGTGGTAGTTTTGAGAGAGCCGAGAGCGAGCCTGGAGTGTATTTTGAGAGAGCGAGAGCGAGCCTGGAGTGTAGTTTTGAGAGAGCGAGAGCGCGCCTGGAGTGGTAGTTTTGAGAGAGCGAGTAGCGAGCCTGGAGTGGTAGTTTTGAGGAGAGCGAGAGCGAGCCTGGAGTGGTAGTTTTGAGAGAGCGAGAGCGAGCCTGGAGTGGTAAGTTTTGAGAGAGCGAGAGCAGCCTGGAGTGGTAGTTTTGAGAGAGTGAGAGCGAGCCTGGAGTGGTAGTTCTGAGAGAGCGAGAGCGAGCCTGGAGTGGTAGTTTGAGAGAGCGAGAGCGAGCCTGGAGTGGTAGTTTTGAGAGAGCGAGAGCGAGCCTGGAGTGGTAGTTTTGAGAGAGCGAGAGCGAGCCTGGAGTGGTAGTTTTGAGAGAGCGAGAGCGGCCTGGAGTGGTAGTTTTGAGAGAGCGAGAGCGAGCCTGGAGTGGTAGTTTTGAGAGAGCGAGAGCGAGCCTGGAGTGGTAGTTTTGAGAGAGCGAGAGCGAGCCTGGAGTGGTAGTTTTGAGAGAGCGAGAGCGCGCCTGGAGTGTAGTTTTGAGAGAGCGAGAACGCGAGCCTGGAGTGGTTAGTTTTGAGAGAGCGAGAGCGCGCTGGAGTGGTAGTTTTGAGAGAGAGCGAGAGCGACGCTGGAGTGGTAGTTTTGAAGAGAGCGAGAGCGAGCCTGGAGTGGTAGTTTGAGAGAGCGAGAGCGAGCCTGGAGTGGTAGTTTTGAGAGAGCGAGAGCGAGCCTGGAGTGGTAGTTTTGAGAGAGCGAGAGCGAGCCTGGAGTGGTAGTTTTGAGAGAGCGAGAGCGAGCCTGGAGTGGTAGTTTTGAGAGAGCGAGAGCGAGCCTGGAGTGGTAGTTTTGAGGAGAGCGAGAGCGAGCCCTGGAGTGGTAGTTTTGAGAGAGCGAGAGCGAGCCTGGAGTGGTAGTTTGAGAGAGCGAGAGCGAGCCTGGAGTGGTAGTTTGAGAGAGCGAGAGCGAGCCTGGAGTGGTAGTTTTGAGAGAGCGAGAGCGAGCCTGGAGTGGTAGTTTTGAGAGAGCGAGAACGAGCCTGGAGTGGTAGTTTTGAGAGAGCGAGAGCGAGCCTGGAGTGGTAGTTTTGAGAGAGCGAGAGCGAGCCTGGAGTGGTAGTTTTGAGAGAGCGAGAGCGAGCCTGGAGTGGTAGTTTTGAGAGAGCGAGAGCGAGCCTGGAGTGGTAGTTCTGAGAGAGAGAGCGAGAGCGCGCCTGGAGTGGTAGTTTTGAGAGAGCGAGAGCGCGCCTGGAGTGGTAGCTTTGAGAGAGCGAGAGCGAGCCTGGAGTGGTAGCTTTGAGAGAGCGAGAGCGCGCCTGGAGTGGTAGTTTTGAGAGAGCGAGAGCGAGCCTGGAGAGGTAGTTTTGAGAGAGCGAGAGCGCGCCTGGAGTGGTAGTTTTGAGAGAGCGAGAGCGAGCCTGGAGAGGTAGTTTTGAGAGAGCGAGAGCGCGCCTGGAGTGGTAGTTTTGAGAGAGCGAGAGCGCCTGGAGTGGTAGTTTTGAGAGAGAGCGAGAGCGCGCCTGGAGTGGTAGTTTTGAGAGAGCGAGAGCGAGCCTGGAGAGGTAGTTTTGAGAGAGCGAGAGCGCGCCTGGAGTGGTAGTTTTGAGAGAGCGAGAGCGAGCCTGGAGTGGTAGTTTTGAGAGAGCGAGAGCGCGCCTGGAGTGGTAGTTTTGAGAGAGCGAGAGCGCGCCTGGAGTGGTAGTTTTGAGAGAGCGAGAGCGAGCCTGGAGTGGTAGTTTTGAGAGAGCGAGAGCGAGCCTGGAGTGGTAGTTTTGAGAGAGAGCGCGAGAGCGAGCCTCGAGTGGTAGTTTTGAGAGAGAGCGCGAGAGCGAGCCTGGAGTGGTAGTTTTGAGAGAGAGCGCGAGAGCGAGCCTGGAGTGGTAGTTTTGAGAGAGAGTGCGAGAGCGAGCCTGGAGTGGTAGTTTCGAGAGAGAGCGCGAGAGCGAGCCTGGAGTGGTAGTTTTGAGAGAGCGAGAGCGAGCCTGGAGTGGTAGTTTTGAGAGAGCGAGAGCGAGCCTGGAGTGGTAGTTTTGAGAGAGAGAGCGAGAGCGCGCCTGGAGTGGTAGTTTTGAGAGAGCGAGAGCGCGCCTGGAGTGGTAGTTTTGAGAGAGCGAGAGCGAGCCTGGAGTGGTAGTTTTGAGAGAGCCAGAGCGCGCCTGGAGTGGTAGTTTTGAGAGAGCCAGAGCGCGCCTGGAGTGGTAGTTTTGAGAGAGCGAGAGCGAGCCTGGAGTGGTAGTTTTGAGAGAGCGAGAGCGAGCCTGGAGTGGTAGTTTTGAGACAGAGAGCGAGCACACCTGGAGTGGTAGTTTTGAGAGAGCGAGCACGCCTGGAGTGGTAGTTTGGAGCGAAAGAGAGCCTGGAGTGGTAGTTTTGAGCGAGAGCGAGCCTGGAGTGGTAGTTTTGAGAGAGCGAGAGCGAGCCTGGAGTGGTAGTTTTGAGAGAGCGAGAGCGAGCCTGGAGTGGTAGTTTTGAGAGAGCGAGAGCGAGCCTGGAGTGGTAGTTTTGAGAGAGCGAGAGCGAGCCTGGAGTGGTAGTTTTGAGAGAGCGAGAGCGAGCCTGAGTGGTAGTTTTGAGAGAGCGAGAGCGAGCCTGGAGTGGTAGTTTTGAGAGAGCGAGAGCGAGCCTGGAGTGGTAGTTTTGAGAGAGCGAGAGCGAGCCTGGAGTGGTAGTTTTGAGAGAGCGAGAGCGAGCCTGGAGAGGTAGTTTTGAGAGAGCGAGAGCGCGCCTGGAGTGGTAGTTTTGAGAGAGCGAGAGCGCGCCTGGAGTGGTAGTTTTGAGAGAGCGAGAGCGAGCCTGGAGAGGTAGTTTTGAGAGAGCGAGAGCGCGCCTGGAGTGGTAGTTTGAGAGAGCGAGAGCGAGCCTGGAGTGGTAGTTTTGAGAGAGCGAGAGCGCGCCTGGAGTGGTAGTTTGAGAGAGCGAGAGCGAGCCTGGAGTGGTAGTTTTGAGAGAGCGAGAGCGCGCCTGGAGTGGTAGTTTTGAGAGAGCGAGAGCGCGCCTGGAGTGGTAGTTTTGAGAGAGCGAGAGCGAGCCTGGAGTGGTAGTTTTGAGAGAGCGAGAGCGCGCCTGGAGTGGTAGTTTTGAGAGAGCGAGAGCGCACCTGGAGTGGTAGTTTTGAGAGAGCGAGAGCGAGCCTGGAGAGGTAGTTTTGAGAGAGCGAGAGCGCGCCTGGAGTGGTAGTTTTGAGAGAGCGAGAGCGCGCCTGGAGTGGTAGTTTGAGAGAGCGAGAGCGAGCCTGGAGTGGTAGTTTTGAGAGAGCGAGAGCGAGCCTGGAGTGGTAGTTTTGAGAGAGCGAGAGCGAGCCTGGAGAGGTAGTTTTGAGAGAGCGAGAGCGCGCCTGGAGTGGTAGTTTTGAGAGAGCGAGAGCGCGCCTGGAGTGGTAGTTTTGAGAGAGCGAGAGCGCGCCTGGAGTGGTAGTTTTGAGAGAGCGAGAGCGCGCCTGGAGTGGTAGTTTCGAGAGAGAGCGCGAGAGCGAGCCTGGAGTGGTAGTTTTGAGAGAGAGCGCGAGAGCGAGCCTGGAGTGGTAGTTTCGAGAGAGCGCAGAGCGAGCCTGGAGTGGTAGTTTCTAGAGAGAGCGCGAGAGCGAGCCTGGAGTGGTAGTTTTCGAGAGAGAGCGCGAGAAGCGAGCCTGGAGTGGTAGTTTTCGAGAGAGAGCGCGAGAGCGAGCCTGGAGTGGTAGTTTCGAGAGAGAGCGCGAGAGCGAGCCTGGAGTGGTAGTTTCGAGAGAGAGCGCGAGAGCGAGCCTGGAGTGGTAGTTTCGAGAGAGAGCGCGAGAGCGAGCCTGGAGTGGTAGTTTTCAGAGAGCGAGAGCGAGCCTGGAGTGGTAGTTTTGAGAGAGCGAGAGCGAGCCTGGAGTGGTAGTTCTGAGAGAGAGAGCGAGAGCGCGCCTGGAGTGGTAGTTTTGAGAGAGCGAGAGCGCGCCTGGAGTGGTAGCTTTGAGAGAGCGAGAGCGAGCCTGGAGTGGTAGTTTTCATGAGAGCCCAGAGCGCGCCTGGAGTGGTAGTTTTCAGAGAGCCAGAGCGCGCCTGGAGTGGTTGTTTTGAGAGAGCGAGAGCGAGCCTGGAGTGGTAGTTTTGAGAGAGCGCAGAGCGAGCCTGGAGAGGTAGTTTTGAGAGAGCGAGAGCGCGCCGGGAGTGGTAGTTTGATGAGAGCGAGAGCGAGCCCTCGGAGAGCGTAGTTTTGAGAGAGCGAGAGCGAGCCTGAGTGGTAGTTTTGAGAGAGCGAGAGCGCGCCTGGAGTGGTAGTTTTGAGAGAGCGAGAGCGAGCCTGGAGAGGTAGTTTTGAGAGAGCGAGAGCGCGCCTGGAGTGGTAGTTTTTGAGAGAGCGAGAGCGAGCCTGGAGTGGTATTGTTTTGAGAGAGCGAGAGCGCGCCTGGAGTGGTAGTTTTGAGAGAGCGAGAGCGCGCCTGGAGTGGTAGTTTTGAGAGAGCGAGAGCGCGCCTGGAGTGGTATTTTGAGAGAGCGAGAGCGAGCCTGGAGAGGTAGTTTTGAGAGAGCGAGAGCGCGCCTGGAGTGGTAGTTTTGAGAGAGCGAGAGCGAGCCTGGAGAGGTAGTTTTGAGAGAGCGAGAGCGCGCCTGGAGTGGTAGTTTTGAGAGAGCGAGAGCGCGCCTGGGAGTGGGTAGTTATGAGAGAGCGGAGAGCGAGCCTGGAGTGGTAGTTTTGAGAGAGCGGAGAGCGAGCCTGGATGTGGTAGTTTTGAGGAGAGCGAGAGCGAGCCTGGAGTGGTAGTTTTGAGAGAGCGAGAGCGAGCCTGGAGTGGTAGTTTTGAGGAGAGCGAGAGCGCGCCTGGAGTGGTAGTTTTGAGAGAGCGAGAGCGCGCCTGGAGTGGTAGTTTTGAGAGAGCGAGAGCGAGCCTGGAGTGGTAGTTTTGAGAGAGCGAGAGCGCGCTGGAGTGGGTAGTTTTGAGAGAGAGAGGAGCGAGCCTGGAGAGGTAGTTTTGAGAGAGCGAGAGCGCGCCTGGAGTGGTAGTTTTGAGAGAGCGAGAGCGAGCCTGGAGTGGTAGTTTTGAGAGAGCGAGGAGCGCGGCCTGGAGTGGTAGTTTTGAGAGAGAGCGAGAGCGAGCCTGAGTGGTAGTTTTGAGAGAGCGAGAGCGAGCCTGGAGTGGTAGTTTTGAGAGAGCGAGAGCGAGCCTGGAGTGGTAGTTTTGAGAGAGCGAGAGCGAGCTGGAGTGGTAGTTTTGAGAGAGCGAGAGCGAGCCTGGAGTGGTAGTTTTGAGAGAGCGAGAGCGCGCCTGGAGTGGTAGTTTTGAGAGAGCGAGAGCGAGCCTGGAGTGGTAGTTTTGAGAGAGCGAGAGCGCCTGGAGTGGTAGTTTTGAGAGAGCGAGAGCGCGCCTGGAGTGGTAGTTTTGAGAGAGCGAGAGCGAGCCTGGAGTGGTAGTTTTGAGAGCGCGAGAGCGAGCCTGGAGTGGTAGTTTTGAGAGAGCGAGAGCGAGCCTGGAGTGGTAGTTTTGAGAGAGCGAGAGCGCGGCTGGAGTGGTAGTTTTGAGAGAGCGAGAACGCGCCTGGAGTGGTAGTTTTGAGAGAGTGAGAGAGAGCGCGAGTGCGGCTGGAGTGGTAGTTTTGAGAGAGCGAGAGCGCGCCTGGAGTGGTAGTTTTGAGAGAGCCAGAGCGCGCCTGGAGTGGTAGTTTTGAGAGAGCGAGAGAGCGCCTGGAGTGGTAGTTTTGAGAGAGCGAGAGCGCGCCTGGAGTGGTAGTTTTGAGAGAGCGAGAGCGCGCCTGGAGTGGTAGTTTTGATGAGGCCCGGAGGCGCGCCTGGAGTGGTAGTTTTGAGAGAGCCAGAGCGCGCCTGGAGTGGTAGTTTTGAGAGAGGCCAGAGCGAGCCTGGAGTGGTAGTTTTGAGAGAGCAGAGCGCGCCTGGAGTGGTAGTTTTGAGAGAGCCGAGAGGCGCCTGGAGTGGTAGTTTTGAGAGAGCAGAGCGCGCCCTGGAGTGGTAGTTTGAGCAGAGCGAGAGCGAGCTGGAGTGGTAGTTTTGAGAGAGCGAGAGCGAGCCTGGAGTGGTAGTTTTTGAGAGAGCGAGAGAGCGAGCCTGGAGTGGTAGTTTAGAGAGAGCGAGAGCGAGCCTGGAGAGTGGTAGTTTTGAGAGAGAGAGAGCGAGCTGGTGTGGTAGTTTTGAGAGAGCGAGAGAGCGAGCCTGGAGTGGTAGTTTTGAGAGAGCGAGAGCCAGCATGGAGTGGTAGTATTGAGAGAGCGAGAGCGCGCCTGGAGTGGTAGTTTTGAGAGAGCGAGAGCGCGCCTGGAGTGGTAGTTTTGAGAGAGCGAGAGCGAGCCTGGAGTGGTAGTTTTGAGAGAGCGAGAGCGCGCCTGGAGTGGTAGTTTTGAGAGAGCGAGAGCGCGCCTGGAGTGGTAGTTTTGAGAGCGCGAGAGCGAGCCTGGAGTGGTAGTTTTGAGAGAGCGAGAGCGCGCCTGGAGTGGTAGTTTTGAGAGAGCGAGAGCGAGCCTGGAGTGGTAGTTTTGAGAGAGCGAGAGCGCGCCTGGAGTGGTAGTTTTGAGAGAGCGAGAGCGCGCCTGGAGTGGTAGTTTTGAGAGAGCGAGAGCGCGCCTGGAGTGGTAGTTTTGAGAGAGCGAGAGCGAGCCTGGAGAGGTAGTTTTGAGAGAGCGAGAGCGAGCCTGGAGTGGTAGTTTTGAGAGAGCGAGAGCGCGCCTGGAGTGGTAGTTTTGAGAGAGCGAGAGCGCGCCTGGAGTGGTAGTTTGGAGCGAAAGAGAGCCTGGAGTGGTAGTTTTGAGAGAGCGAGAGCGAGCCTGGAGTGGTAGTTTTGAGAGAGCGAGAGCGAGCCTGGAGTGGTAGTTTTGAGAGAGCGAGAGCGAGCCTGGAGTGGTAGTTTTGAGAGAGCGAGAGCGAGCCTGGAGTGGTAGTTTTGAGAGAGCGAGAGCGAGCCTGGAGTGGTAGTTTTGAGAGAGCGAGAGCGAGCCTGGAGTGGTAGTTTTGAGCGAGAGCGAGCCTGGAGTGGTAGTTTTGAGCGAGAGCGAGCCTGGAGTGGTAGTTTTGAGAGAGCCAGAGCGCGCCTGGAGTGGTAGTTTTGAGAGAGCGAGAGCGCGCCTGGAGTGGTAGTTTTGAGAGAGCGAGAGCGAGCCTGGAGTGGTAGTTTTGAGAGAGCGAGAGCGAGCCTGGAGTGGTAGTTTTGAGAGAGCGAGAGCGAGCCTGGAGTGGTAGTTTTGAGAGAGCGAGAGCGCGCCTGGAGTGGTAGTTTTGAGAGAGCGAGAGCGCGCCTGGAGTGGTAGTTTTGAGAGAGCGAGAGCGCGCCTGGAGTGGTAGTTTTGAGAGAGCGAGAGCGAGCCTGGAGTGGTAGTTTTGAGAGAGCGAGCGCGCGCCTGGAGTGGTAGTTTTGAGAGAGCGAGAGAGAGCCTGGAGTGGTAGTTTTGAGAGAGCGAGAGCGCGCCTGGAGTGGTAGTTTTGAGAGAGCGAGAGCGCGCCTGGAGTGGTAGTTTTGAGAGAGCCAGAGCGCGCCTGGAGTGGTAGTTTTGAGAGAGCCAGAGCGCGCCTGGAGTGGTAGTTTTGAGAGAGCCAGAGCGCGCCTGGAGTGGTAGTTTTGAGAGAGCCAGAGCGCGCCTGGAGTGGTAGTTTTGAGAGAGCGAGAGCGAGCCTGGAGTGGTAGTTTTGAGAGAGCGAGAGCGAGCCTGGAGTGGTAGTTCTGAGAGAGAGAGAGAGAGACACAGAGAGAGAGCGAGAGCGCGCCTGGAGTGGTAGTTTTGAGAGAGCGAGAGCGAGCCTGGAGTGGTAGTTTTGAGAGAGCGAGAGCGAGCCTGGAGTGGTAGTTTTGAGAGAGCGAGAGCGAGCCTGGAGTGGTAGTTTTGAGAGAGCGAGAGCGAGCCTGGAGTGGTAGTTTTGAGAGAGCGAGAGCGAGCCTGGAGTGGTAGTTTTGAGGAGAGCGAGAGCGAGCCTGGAGTGGTAGTTTTTGAGAGAGCGAGAGCGAGCCTGGAGTGGTAGTTTTGAGAGAGCGAGAGCGAGCCTGGAGTGGTAGTTTTGAGAGAGCGAGAGCGAGCCTGGAGTGGTAGTTTTGAGAAGAGCGAGAGCGAGCCTGGAGTGGTAGTTTTGAGAGAGCGAGAGCGAGCCTGGAGTGGTAGTTTTGAGAGAGCGAGAACGAGCCTGGAGTGGTAGTTTTGAGAGAGCGAGAGCGAGCCTGGAGTGGTAGTTTTGAGCGAGAGAGAACGAGCCTGGAGTGGTAGTTTTGACCGAGAGAGAGCCTGGAGTGGAAGTTTGGAGAGTGCGGAGAGCGAGCCTGGAGTGGTAGTTTTGAGAGAGCGAGATGCGAGCCTGGAGTGGTAGTTTTGAGAGGAGAGCGAGAGTCGAGCCAGGGGAGTGGTAGTTTTGAGAGAGGCGAGACGCGAGCCTGGAGTGGTAGTTTTGTAGAGAGCGAGAGCGAGCCTGGAGTGGTTGGTAGTTTTGAGAGGGGGAAGAGCGAGGAGGCAGCCTGGAGTGGGTAGTTTTGAGAGAGCGCGAGCGGATCTGGTAGTGGTAGTTTTGAGGAGAGCGAGTAGCGAGCCTGGAGTGGTAGTTTTGAGAGGAGCGGGAGATCGAGCCTGGAGTGGTAGTTTTGAGCAGAGCGAGAGCGAGCCTGGCGTGGTAGTTTTGAGTAGAGCGAGAGCGAGGCCTGGAGTGTAGTTTTGCAGAGAGCGCGCGCGAGCCTGGAGTGGTCGTGTTAGAGCGAGCGAGAGCGCGCCGGGAGTGGTAGTTTTGCGGAGAGCTGCACGAGCGGCAGGGAGTGGGTAGTATTTGAAGAGAAGCGTGAGACGAGCCGGGAGTGGTAGTTTTGAGAGAGCGAGAGCGAGCCTGGAGTGGTAGTGGTTTTGAGGAGAGCGAGAGCGAGCCTGGAGTGGTAGTTTTGAGAGAGCGAGAGCGAGCCTGGAGTGGTAGTTTGAGAGAGCGAGAGCGAGCCTGGAGTGGTAGTTTTGAGAGAGCGAGAGCGAGCCTGGAGTGGTAGTTTTGAGAGAGCGAGAAGCCGAGCCTGGAGTGGTAGTTTTGAGAGAGCGAGAGCGAGCCTGGAGTGGGTAGTTTTGAGAGAGCTGAGAGCGAGCCTGGAGTGTAGTTTTGAGAGAGCGTCGAGCGAGCCTGGAGTGGTAGTTTTGAGGAGAGCGAGAGCGAGCCTGGAGTGGTAGTTTTGAGAGAGCGAGAGCGAAGCCTGGAGTGGTAGTTTTGAGAGAGCGAGAGCGAGTCCTGGAGGGTAGTTTTGACGAGACGGCGAGAGCGAGCCTGGAGTGGTATTTTGAGAGAGCGAGAGCGAGCCTGGAGTGGTAGTTTTGAGAGAGCGAGAGCGCGCCTGGAGTGGTAGTTTTGAGAGAGCGAGAGCGCGCCTGGAGTGGTAGTTTTGAGAGAGCGAGAGCGAGCCTGGAGTGGTAGTTTTGAGAGAGCGAGAGCGCGCCTGGAGTGGTAGTTTTGAGAGAGCGAGAGCGAGCCTGGAGTGGTAGTTTTGAGAGAGCGAGAGCGCGCCTGGAGTGGTAGTTTTGAGAGAGCGAGAGCGCGCCTGGAGTGGTAGTTTTGAGAGAGCGAGAGCGCGCCTGGAGTGGTAGTTTTGAGAGAGCGAGAGCGAGCCTGGAGTGGTAGTTTTGAGAGAGCGAGAGCGCGCCTGGAGTGGTAGTTTTGAGAGAGCGAGAGCGAGCCTGGAGTGGTAGTTTTGAGAGAGCGAGAGCGCGCCTGGAGTGGTAGTTTTGAGAGAGCGAGAGCGAGCCTGGAGTGGTAGTTTTGAGAGAGCGAGAGCGCGCCTGGAGTGGTAGTTTTGAGAGAGCGAGAGCGAGCCTGGAGTGGTAGTTTTGAGAGAGCGAGAGCGCGCCTGGAGTGGTAGTTTTGAGAGAGCGAGAGCGCGCCTGGAGTGGTAGTTTTGAGAGAGCGAGAGCGCGCCTGGAGTGGTAGTTTTGAGAGAGCGAGAGCGAGCCTGGAGTGGTAGTTTTGAGAGAGCGAGAGCGCGCCTGGTGTGGTAGTTTTGAGAGAGCCAGAGCGAGCCTGGAGTGGTAGTTTTGAGAGAGCGAGAGCGCGCCTGGAGTGGTAGTTTTGAGAGAGAGAGAGCGCGCCTGGAGTGGTAGTTTTGAGAGAGCGAGAGCGAGCCTGGAGTGGTAGTTTTGAGAGAGCGAGAGCGCGCCTGGAGTGGTAGTTTTGAGAGAGCGAGAGCGAGCCTGGAGTGGTAGTTTTGAGAGAGCGAGAGCGCGCCTGGAGTGGTAGTTTTGAGAGAGCGAGAGCGCGCCTGGAGTGGTAGTTTTGAGAGAGCGAGAGCGCGCCTGGAGTGGTAGTTTTGAGAGAGCGAGAGCGAGCCTGGAGTGGTAGTTTTGAGAGAGCGAGAGCGCGCCTGGAGTGGTAGTTTTGAGAGAGCGAGAGCGAGCCTGGAGTGGTAGTTTTGAGAGAGCGAGAGCGCGCCTGGAGTGGTAGTTTTGAGAGAGCGAGAGCGCGCCTGGAGTGGTAGTTTTGAGAGAGCGAGAGCGAGCCTGGAGTGGTAGTTTTGAGAGAGCGAGAGCGCGCCTGGAGTGGTAGTTTTGAGAGAGCGAGAGCGCGCCTGGAGTGGTAGTTTTGAGAGAGCGAGAGCGAGCCTGGAGTGGTAGTTTTGAGAGAGCGAGAGCGCGCCTGGAGTGGTAGTTTTGAGAGAGCGAGAGCGAGCCTGGAGTGGTAGTTTTGAGAGAGCGAGAGCGCGCCTGGAGTGGTAGTTTTGAGAGAGCGAGAGCGAGCCTGGAGTGGTAGTTTTGAGAGAGCGAGAGCGCGCCTGGAGTGGTAGTTTTGAGAGAGCGAGAGCGAGCCTGGAGTGGTAGTTTTGAGAGAGCGAGAGCGAGCCTGGAGTGGTAGTTTGAGTTTGAGAGAGCGAGAGCGAGCCTGGAAGTGGTAGTTTTGAGAGAGCGAGAGCGCGCCTGGAGTGGTAGTTTTGAGAGAGCGAGAGCGAGCCTGGAGTGGTAGTTTTGAGAGAGCCGAGAGCGAGCCTGGAGTGGTAGTTTTGAGAGAGCGAGAGCGAGCCTGGAGTGGTAGTTTTGAGAGAGCGAGAGCGAGCCTGGATTGGTAGTTTTGAGAGAGCGAGAGCGAGCCTGGAGTGGTAGTTTTGAGAGAGCGAGAGCGAGCCTGGAGTGGTAGTTTTGAGAGAGCGAGAGCGAGCCTGGAGTGGTAGTTTTGAGAGAGCGAGAGCGAGCCTGGAGTGGTAGTTTTGAGAGAGCGAGAGCGAGCCTGGAGTGGTAGTTTTGAGAGAGCGAGAGCGAGAGCGAGCCTGGAGTGGTAGTTCTGAGAGAGCGAGAGAGCGAGCCTGGAGTGGTAGTTTTGAGAGAGGCGAGAGCGAGCCTGGAGTGGTAGGTTTTGAGAGAGCGAGAGCGAGCCTGGAGTGGTAGTTTTGAGAGAGCGAGAGCGCGCCTGGAGTGGTAGTTTTGAGAGAGCGAGAGCGAGCCTGGAGTGGTAGTTTTGAGAGAGCGAGAGCGAGCCTGGAGTGGTAGTTTTGAGAGAGCGAGAGCGCGCCTGGAGTGGTAGTTTTGAGAGAGCGAGAGCGAGCCTGGAGTGGTAGTTTTGAGAGAGCGAGAGCGCGCCTGGAGTGGTAGTTTTGAGAGAGCGAGAGCGAGCCTGGAGTGGTAGTTTTGAGAGAGCGAGAGCGCGCCTGGAGTGGTAGTTTTGAGAGAGCGAGAGCGAGCCTGGAGTGGTAGTTTTGAGAGAGCGAGAGCGCGCCTGGAGTGGTAGTTTTGAGAGAGCGAGAGCGAGCCTGGAGTGGTAGTTTTGAGAGAGCGAGAGCGCGCCTGGAGTGGTAGTTTTGAGAGAGCGAGAGCGAGCCTGGAGTGGTAGTTTTGAGAGAGCGAGAGCGCGCCTGGAGTGGTAGTTTTGATGAGAGGAGAGCGAGCATGGAGTGGTAGTTTTGAGAGAGCGAGAGCGAGCCTGGAGTGGTAGTTTTGAGGAGAGAGCGAGAGCGCGCCCTGGAGTGGTAGTTTTGAGAGAGCGAGAGCGCGCCTGGAGTGGTAGCTTTGACGAGATCGAGAGCGACGCCTGGAGTGGTAGTTTTGAGAGAGCGAGAGCGCGCCTGGAGTGGTAGTTTTGAGAGAGAGAGCGAGAGCGCGCAGGGAGTGGTTGTTTTGAGAGAGCGGAGAGCGAGCCTGGAGAGGTAGTTTTGGAGAGAGCGAGAGCGAGCCTGGAGGAGGTAGTTTTGAGAGAGCGAGAGCGCGCCTGGAGTGGTAGTTTTGAGAGAGCGGAGAGCGAGCCTGAGAGTGGTAGTTTGATGAGAGCGACGAGCGCGCTGGAGTGGTAGTTTTGAGAGAGCGAGAGCGCGCCTGGAGTGGTAGTTTTGAGAGAGAGCGAAGAGAGCGAGCCTAGAGTGGTAGTTTTGAGAGAGAGCGAGAGAGCGAGCCTAGAGTGGTAGTTTTGAGAGAGCCAGAGCGCGCCTGGAGTGGTAGTTTTGAGAGAGCCAGAGCGCGCCTGGAGTGGTAGTTTTGAGAGAGCCAGAGCGCGCCTGGAGTGGTAGTTTTGAGAGAGCGAGAGCGAGCCTGGAGTGGTAGTTTTGAGAGAGCGAGAGCGCGCCTGGAGTGGTAGTTTTGAGAGAGCGAGAGCGCGCCTGGAGTGGTAGTTTTGAGAGAGCGAGAGCGCGCCTGGAGTGGTAGTTTTGAGAGAGCGAGAGCGAGCCTGGAGTGGTAGTTTTGAGAGAGCGAGAGCGAGCCTGGAGTGGTAGTTTTGAGAGAGCGAGAGCGAGCCTGGAGTGGTAGTTTTGAGAGAGCGAGAGCGCGCCTGGAGTGGTAGTTTTGAGAGAGCGAGAGCGAGCCTGGAGTGGTAGTTTTGAGAGAGCGAGAGCGCGCCTGGAGTGGTAGTTTTGAGAGAGCGAGAGCGCGCCTGGAGTGGTAGTTTTGAGAGAGCGAGAGCGAGCCGGGGAGTGGTAGTTTGAGAGAGAGCGAAGAGCGAGCCTGGAGTGGTAGTTTTGAGAGAGCGAGAGCGAGCCTGGAGTGTAGTTTATGAGAGAGCGAGAGCGCGCCTGGAGTGGTAGTTTTGAGAGAGCGAGAGCGAGCCGGGAGTGGTAGTTTTGAGAGAGCGAGAGCGAGCCTGGAGTGGTAGTTCTGAGAGAGCAGAGAGCGCGCCTGGAGTGGTAGTTTTGAGAAGAGCGAGAGCGCGCCTGGAGGTGGTAGTTTTGAGAGAGCGAGAGCGAGCCTGGAGGGTAGTTTTGAGAGAGCCGAGAGCGCGCCTGGAGTGGTAGTTTTGAGAGAGCGCGAGCGCGCCTGGAGTGGTAGTTTTGAGAGAGCGAGAGCGAGCCTGGAGTGGTAGTTTTAAGAGAGCGAGAGCGAGCCTGGAGCTGTAGTTTTGAGGAGAGCGAGAGCGAGCCTGGAGTGGTAGTTTTGAGAGAGCGAGAGCGAGCCTGGAGTGGTAGTTTTGAGAGAGCGAGAGCGCGCCTGGAGTGGTAGTTTTGAGAGAGCGAGAGCGCGCCTGGAGTGGTAGTTTTGAGAGAGCGAGAGCGAGCCTGGAGAGGTAGTTTTGAGAGAGCGAGAGCGCGCCTGGAGTGTAGTTTTGAGAGAGCGAGAGCGAGCCTGGAGAGGTAGTTTTGAGAGAGCGAGAGCGCGCCTGGAGTGGTAGGTTTTGAGAGAGCGAGAGCGGCGCCTGGAGTGGTAGTTTTGAGAGAGCGAGAGCGCGCCTGGAGTGGTAGTTTTGAGAGAGCGAGAGCAGCCTGGAGAGGTAGTTTTGAGAGAGCGAGAGCGCGCCTGGAGTGGTAGTTTTGAGAGAGCGAGAGCGAGCCTGGAGAGGTAGTTTTGAGAGAGCGATGAGGCGCGCCTGGAGTGGTAGTTTTGAGAGAGCGAGAGCGAGCCTGGAGTGGTAGTTTTGAGAGAGCGAGAGCGAGCCTGGAGAGGTAGTTTGAGAGAGCGAGAGCGAGCCTGGAGTGGTAGTTTTGAGAGAGCGAGAGCGAGCCTGGAGTGGTAGTTTTGAGAGAGCGAGAGCGCGCCCTGGAGTGGTAGTTTTGAGAGAGCGAGAGCGCGCCTGGAGTGGTAGTTTTGAGAGAGCGAGAGCGAGCCTGGAGTGGTAGTTTGAGAGAGAGCGAGAGCGAGCCTGGAGTGGTAGTTTGAGAGAGCGAGAGCGAGCCTGGAGTGGTAGTTTTGAGAGAGCGAGAGCGCGGCCTGGAGTGGTAGTTTTGAGAGAGCGAGAGAGCGAGCCTGGAGTGGTAGTTTTGAGAGAGCGAGAGCGAGCCTGGAGTGGTAGTTTTGAGAGAGCGAGAGCGAGCCTGGAGTGGTAGTTTTGAGAGAGCGAGAGCGAGCCTGGAGTGGTAGTTTTGAGAGAGCGAAGGCGAGCCTGGAGTGGTAGTTTTGAGAGAGCGAGAGCGAGCCTGGAGTGGAGTTTTGAGAGAGCGAGAGCGCGCCTGGAGTGGTAGTTTTGAGAGAGCGAGAGCGAGCCTGGAGTGGTAGTTTTGAGCGGAGCCTGGAGGTAGTTTTGAGAGAGCGAGAGCGCGCCTGGAGTGGTAGTTTTGAGAGAGCGAGAGCGAGCCTGGAGAGGTAGTTTTGAGAGAGCGAGAGCGCGCCTGGAGTGGTAGTTTTGAGAGAGCGAGAGCGCGCCTGGAGTGGTAGTTTTGAGAGAGCGAGAGCGAGCCTGGAGTGGTAGTTTTGAGAGAGCGAGAGCGCGCCTGGAGTGGTAGTTTTGAGAGAGCGAGAGCGAGCCTGGAGTGGTAGTTTTGAGAGAGCGAGAGCGCGCCTGGAGTGGTAGTTTTGAGAGAGCGAGAGCGCGCCTGGAGTGGTAGTTTTGAGAGAGCGAGAGCGCGCCTGGAGTGGTAGTTTCGAGAGAGAGCGCGAGAGCGCGCCTGGAGTGGTAGTTCAGAGAGAGAGAGCGAGAGCGCGCCTGGAGTGGTAGTTTTGAGAGAGCGAGAGCGCGCCTGGAGTGGTAGTTTTGAGAGAGCGAGAGCGCGCCTGGAGTGGTAGTTTTGAGAGAGCGAGAGCGCGCCTGGAGTGGTAGTTTTGAGAGAGCGAGAGCGAGCCTGGAGAGGTAGTTTTGAGAGAGCGAGAGCGCGCCTGGAGTGGTAGTTTTGAGAGAGCGAGAGCGAGCCTGGAGAGGTAGTTTTGAGAGAGCGAGAGCGCGCCTGGAGTGGTAGTTTTGAGAGAGCGAGAGCGAGCCTGGAGAGGTAGTTTTGAGAGAGCGAGAGCGCGCCTGGAGTGGTAGTTTTTGAGAGAGGCGAGAGCGCGCCTGGAGTGTAGTTTTGAGAGAGCGAGAGCGCGCCTGGAGTGGTAGTTTTGAGAGAGCGAGAGCGCGCCTGGAGTGGTAGTTTTGAGAGAGCGAGAGCGAGCCTGGAGTGGTAGTTTTCAGAGAGCCAGAGCGCGCCTGGAGTGGTAGTTTTCAGAGAGCCAGAGCGCGCCTGGAGTGGTTGTTTTGAGAGAGCGAGAGCGAGCCTGGAGTGGTAGTTTTGAGAGAGCGAGAGCGAGCCTGGAGAGGTAGTTTTGAGAGAGCGAGAGCGCGCCTGGAGTGGTAGTTTTGAGAGAGCGAGAGCGAGCCTGGAGAGGTAGTTTTGAGAGAGCGAGAGCGCGCCTGGAGTGGTAGTTTTGAGAGAGCGAGAGCGCGCCTGGAGTGGTAGTTTTGAGAGAGCGAGAGCGAGCCTGGAGTGGTAGTTTTGAGAGAGCGAGAGCGCGCCTGGAGTGGTAGTTTTGAGAGAGCGAGAGCGAGCCTGGAGAGGTAGTTTTGAGAGAGCGAGAGCGCGCCTGGAGTGGTAGTTTTGAGAGAGCGAGAGCGCGCCTGGAGTGGTAGTTTTGAGAGAGCGAGAGCGCGCCTGGAGTGGTAGTTTTGAGAGAGCGAGAGCGAGCCTGGAGAGGTAGTTTTGAGAGAGCGAGAGCGCGCCTGGAGTGGTAGTTTTGAGAGAGCGAGAGCGCGCCTGGAGAGGTAGTTTTGAGAGAGCGAGAGCGCGCCTGAGTGGTAGTATTGGAGAGCGAGAGCGAGCCTGGAGAGGTAGATTTGAGAGAGCGAGAGCGCGCCTGGAGTGGTAGTTTTGAGAGAGCGAGAGCGAGCCTGGAGAGGTAGTTTTGAGAGAGCGAGAGCGCGCCTGGGATGGTAGTTTTTGAGAGCGAGAGCGAGCCTGGAGTGGTAGTTTTGAGAGAAGCGAGAGCGCGCCTGGAGTGGGTAGTTTTTGAGAGAGCGAGAGCGAGCCTGGAGTGGTAGTTTTGAGAGAGCGAGAGCGCGCCTGGAGTGTAGTTTTGAGAGAGCGAGAGCGAGCCTGGAGAGGTAGTTTTGAGAAGCGAGAGCCGCGCCTGGAGTGGAAGTTTTGAGAGAGCGAGAGCGAGCCTGGAGTGGTAGTTTTGAGAGAGCGAGAGCGAGCCTGGAGTGGTAGTTTTGAGAGAGCGAGAGCGCGCTGAGAGTGTAGTTTTTGAGAGAGCGAGAAGTCGCTGCACTGGAGTGGTAGTTTTGAGAGAGCGAGAGCGCGCCTGGAGTGGTAGTTTTGAGAGAGCGAGAGCGAGCCTGGAGTGGTAGTTTTGAGAGAGCGAGAGCGCGCCTGGAGTGGTAGTTTTGAGAGAGCGAGAGCGCCTGGAGTGGTAGTTTTGAGAGAGCGAGAGCGCGCCTGGAGTGGTAGTTTTGAGAGAGCGAGAGCGAGCCTGGAGTGGTAGTTTTGAGAGAGCGAGAGCGCGCCTGGAGTGGTAGTTTTGAGAGAGCGAGAGCGCGCCTGGAGTGGTAGTTTTGAGAGAGCGAGAGCGAGCCTGGAGTGGTAGTTTTGAGAGAGCGAGAGCGCGCCTGGAGTGGTAGTTTTGAGAGAGCGAGAGCGCGCCTGGAGTGGTAGTTTTGAGAGAGCGAGAGCGAGCCTGGAGTGGTAGTTTTGAGAGAGCGAGAGCGAGCCTGGAGTGGTAGTTTTGAGAGAGCGAGAGCGCGCCTGGAGTGGTAGTTTTGAGAGAGCGAGAGCGAGCCTGGAGTGGTAGTTTTGAGAGAGCGAGAGCGCGCCTGGAGTGGTAGTTTTGAGAGAGCGAGAGCGCGCCTGGAGTGGTAGTTTTGAGAGAGCGAGAGCGAGCCTGGAGAGGTAGTTTTGAGAGAGCGAGAGCGCGCCTGGAGTGGTAGTTTTGAGAGAGCGAGAGCGAGCCTGGAGTGGTAGTTTTGAGAGAGCGAGAGCGCGCCTGGAGTGGTAGTTTTGAGAGAGCGAGAGCGCGCCTGGAGTGGTAGTTTTGAGAGAGCGAGAGCGCGCCTGGAGTGGTAGTTTTGAGAGAGCGAGAGCGAGCCTGGAGAGGTAGTTTTGAGAGAGCGAGAGCGCGCCTGGAGTGGTAGTTTTGAGAGAGCGAGAGCGAGCCTGGAGAGGTAGTTTTGAGAGAGCGAGAGCGCGCCTGGAGTGGTAGTTTTGAGAGAGCGAGAGCGCGCCTGGAGTGGTAGTTTTGAGAGAGCGAGAGCGAGCCTGGAGAGGTAGTTTTGAGAGAGCGAGAGCGCGCCTGGAGTGGTAGTTTTGAGAGAGCGAGAGCGAGCCTGGAGTGGTAGTTTTGAGAGAGCGAGAGCGCGCCTGGAGTGGTAGTTTTGAGAGAGCGAGAGCGCGCCTGGAGTGGTAGTTTTGAGAGAGCGAGAGCGCGCCTGGAGTGGTAGTTTTGAGAGAGCGAGAGCGAGCCTGGAGAGGTAGTTTTGAGAGAGCGAGAGCGCGCCTGGAGTGGTAGTTTTGAGAGAGCGAGAGCGAGCCTGGAGAGGTAGTTTTGAGAGAGCGAGAGCGCGCCTGGAGTGGTAGTTTTGAGAGAGCGAGAGCGAGCCTGGAGAGGTAGTTTTGAGAGAGCGAGAGCGCGCCTGGAGTGGTAGTTTTGAGAGAGCGAGAGCGAGCCTGGAGAGGTAGTTTTGAGAGAGCGAGAGCGCGCCTGGAGTGGTAGTTTTGAGAGAGCGAGAGCGCGCCTGGAGTGGTAGTTTTGAGAGAGCGAGAGCGCGCCTGGAGTGGTAGTTTTGAGAGAGCGAGAGCGAGCCTGGAGAGGTAGTTTTGAGAGAGCGAGAGCGCGCCTGGAGTGGTAGTTTTGAGAGAGCGAGAGCGAGCCTGGAGAGGTAGTTTTGAGAGAGCGAGAGCGCGCCTGGAGTGGTAGTTTTGAGAGAGCGAGAGCGCGCCTGGAGTGGTAGTTTTGAGAGAGCGAGAGCGCGCCTGGAGTGGTAGTTTTGAGAGAGCGAGAGCGCGCCTGGAGTGGTAGTTTTGAGAGAGCGAGAGCGAGCCTGGAGAGGTAGTTTTGAGAGAGCGAGAGCGCGCCTGGAGTGGTAGTTTTGAGAGAGCGAGAGCGAGCCTGGAGTGGTAGTTTTGAGAGAGCGAGAGCGCGCCTGGAGTGGTAGTTTTGAGAGAGCGAGAGCGCGCCTGGAGTGGTAGTTTTGAGAGAGCGAGAGCGCGCCTGGAGTGGTAGTTTTGAGAGAGCGAGAGCGAGCCTGGAGAGGTAGTTTTGAGAGAGCGAGAGCGCGCCTGGAGTGGTAGTTTTGAGAGAGCGAGAGCGAGCCTGGAGAGGTAGTTTTGAGAGAGCGAGAGCGCGCCTGGAGTGGTAGTTTTGAGAGAGCGAGAGCGAGCCTGGAGAGGTAGTTTTGAGAGAGCGAGAGCGCGCCTGGAGTGGTAGTTTTGAGAGAGCGAGAGCGAGCCTGGAGAGGTAGTTTTGAGAGAGCGAGAGCGCGCCTGGAGTGGTAGTTTTGAGAGAGCGAGAGCGCGCCTGGAGTGGTAGTTTTGAGAGAGCGAGAGCGCGCCTGGAGTGGTAGTTTTGAGAGAGCGAGAGCGAGCCTGGAGAGGTAGTTTTGAGAGAGCGAGAGCGCGCCTGGAGTGGTAGTTTTGAGAGAGCGAGAGCGAGCCTGGAGAGGTAGTTTTGAGAGAGCGAGAGCGCGCCTGGAGTGGTAGTTTTGAGAGAGCGAGAGCGCGCCTGGAGTGGTAGTTTTGAGAGAGCGAGAGCGAGCCTGGAGAGGTAGTTTTGAGAGAGCGAGAGCGCGCCTGGAGTGGTAGTTTTGAGAGAGCGAGAGCGAGCCTGGAGAGGTAGTTTTGAGAGAGCGAGAGCGCGCCTGGAGTGGTAGTTTTGAGAGAGCGAGAGCGCGCCTGGAGTGGTAGTTTTGAGAGAGCGAGAGCGCGCCTGGAGTGGTAGTTTTGAGAGAGCGAGAGCGAGCCTGGAGAGGTAGTTTTGAGAGAGCGAGAGCGCGCCTGGAGTGGTAGTTTTGAGAGAGCGAGAGCGAGCCTGGAGAGGTAGTTTTGAGAGAGCGAGAGCGCGCCTGGAGTGGTAGTTTTGAGAGAGCGAGAGCGCGCCTGGAGTGGTAGTTTTGAGAGAGCGAGAGCGAGCCTGGAGAGGTAGTTTTGAGAGAGCGAGAGCGCGCCTGGAGTGGTAGTTTTGAGAGAGCGAGAGCGCGCCTGGAGTGGTAGTTTTGAGAGAGCGAGAGCGAGCCTGGAGTGGTAGTTTTGAGAGAGCGAGAGCGCGCCTGGAGTGGTAGTTTTGAGAGAGCGAGAGCGAGCCTGGAGAGGTAGTTTTGAGAGAGCGAGAGCGCGCCTGGAGTGGTAGTTTTGAGAGAGCGAGAGCGAGCCTGGAGAGGTAGTTTTGAGAGAGCGAGAGCGCGCCTGGAGAGGTAGTTTTGAGAGAGCGAGAGCGAGCCTGGAGAGGTAGTTTTGAGAGAGCGAGAGCGCGCCTGGAGTGGTAGTTTTGAGAGAGCGAGAGCGCGCCTGGAGTGGTAGTTTTGAGAGAGCGAGAGCGCGCCTGGAGTGGTAGTTTTGAGAGAGCGAGAGCGAGCCTGGAGAGGTAGTTTTGAGAGAGCGAGAGCGCGCCTGGAGTGGTAGTTTTGAGAGAGCGAGAGCGAGCCTGGAGAGGTAGTTTTGAGAGAGCGAGAGCGCGCCTGGAGTGGTAGTTTTGAGAGAGCGAGAGCGAGCCTGGAGAGGTAGTTTTGAGAGAGCGAGAGCGCGCCTGGAGTGGTAGTTTTGAGAGAGCGAGAGCGAGCCTGGAGAGGTAGTTTTGAGAGAGCGAGAGCGCGCCTGGAGTGGTAGTTTTGAGAGAGCGAGAGCGCGCCTGGAGTGGTAGTTTTGAGAGAGCGAGAGCGCGCCTGGAGTGGTAGTTTTGAGAGAGCGAGAGCGAGCCTGGAGAGGTAGTTTTGAGAGAGCGAGAGCGCGCCTGGAGTGGTAGTTTTGAGAGAGCGCGAGCGAGCCTGGAGAGGTAGTTTTGAAGAGAGCGAGAGCGCTGCTGGAGTGGTAGTTTTGAGAGAGCGCGACGCGCGCCTGGAGTGGTAGTTTTGAGAGAGCGAGCGCGAGCCTGGCGAGGATAGTTTTTGAGAGAGCTGGAGAGCGCGCCTGGAGTGGTAGTTTGAGAGAGAGCGAGAGCGAGCCTGGTAGAGTCGTTTTGAGGAGAGCGAGAGCGCGCCTGGGAGCTGGACGTTATGAGAGAGCGAGAGCGCGCCTGGAGGGAGGTAGTTTAAGAGAGCGCTAGCGCGCCTGGAGTGGTAGATTTGAGAGAGCGAGAGCGACGCTGGAGAGGAGTTTTGAGAGAGCGAGAGCGCGCCTGGAGTGGTAGTTTTGAGAGAGCGAGAGCGAGCCTGGAGAGGTAGTTTTGAGAGAGCGAGAGCGCGCCTGGAGTGGTAGTTTTGAGAGAGCGAGAGCGAGCCTGGAGAGGTAGTTTTGAGAGAGCGAGAGCGCGCCTGGAGTGGTAGTTTTGAGAGAGCGAGAGCGCGCCTGGAGTGGTAGTTTTGAGAGAGCGAGAGCGAGCCTGGAGAGGTAGTTTTGAGAGAGCGAGAGCGCGCCTGGAGTGGTAGTTTTGAGAGAGCGAGAGCGAGCCTGGAGAGGTAGTTTTGAGAGAGCGAGAGCGCGCCTGGAGTGGTAGTTTTGAGAGAGCGAGAGCGCGCCTGGAGTGGTAGTTTTGAGAGAGCGAGAGCGAGCCTGGAGAGGTAGTTTTGAGAGAGCGAGAGCGCGCCTGGAGTGGTAGTTTTGAGAGAGCGAGAGCGAGCCTGGAGAGGTAGTTTTGAGAGAGCGAGAGCGCGCCTGGAGTGGTAGTTTTGAGGAGAGCGAGAGCGCGCCTGGAGTGGCTAGTTTTGAAGGAGAGCGAGAGCGCGCCTGGAGTGGTCAGTTTTGAGAGAGCGAGAGCGCGCCTGGGAGGTAGTTTTGAGAGAGCGAGAGCGCGCCTGGAGTGGTAGTTTTTGAGAGAGCGAGAGCGAGCCTGGAGAGGTAGTTTTGAGAGAGCGAGAGCGCGCCTGGAGTGGTAGTTTTGAGAGAGCGAGAGCGAGCCTGGAGAGGTAGTTTTGAGAGAGCGAGAGCGCGCCTGGAGTGGTAGTTTTGAGAGAGCGAGAGCGCGCCTGGAGTGGTAGTTTTGAGAGAGCGAGAGCGCGCCTGGAGTGGTAGTTTTGAGAGAGCGAGAGCGAGCCTGGAGAGGTAGTTTTGAGAGAGCGAGAGCGCGCCTGGAGTGGTAGTTTTGAGAGAGCGAGAGCGAGCCTGGAGAGGTAGTTTTGAGAGAGCGAGAGCGCGCCTGGAGTGGTAGTTTTGAGAGAGCGAGAGCGAGCCTGGAGAGGTAGTTTTGAGAGAGCGAGAGCGCGCCTGGAGTGGTAGTTTTGAGAGAGCGAGAGCGAGCCTGGAGAGGTAGTTTTGAGAGAGCGAGAGCGCGCCTGGAGTGGTAGTTTTGAGAGAGCGAGAGCGCGCCTGGAGTGGTAGTTTTGAGAGAGCGAGAGCGCGCCTGGAGTGGTAGTTTTGAGAGAGCGAGAGCGAGCCTGGAGAGGTAGTTTTGAGAGAGCGAGAGCGCGCCTGGAGTGGTAGTTTTGAGAGAGCGAGAGCGAGCCTGGAGAGGTAGTTTTGAGAGAGCGAGAGCGCGCCTGGAGTGGTAGTTTTGAGAGAGCGAGAGCGCGCCTGGAGTGGTAGTTTTGAGAGAGCGAGAGCGAGCCTGGAGAGGTAGTTTTGAGAGAGCGAGAGCGCGCCTGGAGTGGTAGTTTTGAGAGAGCGAGAGCGAGCCTGGAGAGGTAGTTTTGAGAGAGCGAGAGCGCGCCTGGAGTGGTAGTTTTGAGAGAGCGAGAGCGAGCCTGGAGAGGTAGTTTTGAGAGAGCGAGAGCGCGCCTGGAGTGGTAGTTTTGAGAGAGCGAGAGCGAGCCTGGAGAGGTAGTTTTGAGAGAGCGAGAGCGCGCCTGGAGTGGTAGTTTTGAGAGAGCGAGAGCGCGCCTGGAGTGGTAGTTTTGAGAGAGCGAGAGCGCGCCTGGAGTGGTAGTTTTGAGAGAGCGAGAGCGAGCCTGGAGAGGTAGTTTTGAGAGAGCGAGAGCGCGCCTGGAGTGGTAGTTTTGAGAGAGCGAGAGCGAGCCTGGAGTGGTAGTTTTGAGAGAGCGAGAGCGCGCCTGGAGTGGTAGTTTTGAGAGAGCGAGAGCGCGCCTGGAGTGGTAGTTTTGAGAGAGCGAGAGCGAGCCTGGAGAGGTAGTTTTGAGAGAGCGAGAGCGCGCCTGGAGTGGTAGTTTTGAGAGAGCGAGAGCGAGCCTGGAGAGGTAGTTTTGAGAGAGCGAGAGCGCGCCTGGAGTGGTAGTTTTGAGAGAGCGAGAGCGCGCCTGGAGTGGTAGTTTCGAGAGAGAGCGCGAGAGCGCGCCTGGAGTGGTAGTTTCGAGAGAGAGCGCGAGAGCGAGCCTGGAGTGGTAGTTTTGAGAGAGAGCGCGAGAGCGAGCCTGGAGTGGTAGTTTTGAGAGAGTCAGAGCGCGAGAGCGAGCCTGGAGTGGTAGTTTTGAGAGAGCCAGAGCGAGCCTGGAGTGGTAGTTTTGAGAGAGAGCGAGAGAGCGAGCCTAGAGTGGTAGTTTCGAGAGAGAGCGCGAGAGCGAGCCTGGAGTGGTAGTTTTTGAGAGAGCGCGAGAGCGAGCCTGGAGTGGTAGTTTCGAGAGAGAGCGCGAGAGCGAGCCTGGAGTGGTAGTTTCGAGAGAGAGCGCGAGAGCGAGCCTGGAGTGGTAGTTTCGAGAGAGAGCGCGAGAGCGAGCCTGGAGTGGTAGTTTCGAGAGAGAGCGCGAGAGCGAGCCTGGAGTGGTAGTTTTGAGAGAGCGAGAGCGAGCCTGGAGTGGTAGTTTCGAGAGAGAGCGCGAGAGCGAGCCTGGAGTGGTAGTTTCGAGAGAGAGCGCGAGAGCGAGCCTGGAGTGGTAGTTTCGAGAGAGAGCGCGAGAGCGAGCCTGGAGCGGTAGTTTCGAGAGAGAGCGCGAGAGCGAGCCTGGAGTGGTAGTTTCGAGAGAGAGCGCGAGAGCGAGCCTGGAGCGGTAGTTTCGAGAGAGAGCGCGAGAGCGAGCCTGGAGCGGTAGTTTCGAGAGAGAGCGCGAGAGCGAGCCTGGAGCGGTAGTTTCGAGAGAGAGCGCGAGAGCGAGCCTGGAGCGGTAGTTTCGAGAGAGAGCGCGAGAGCGAGCCTGGAGCGGTAGTTTCGAGAGAGAGCGCGAGAGCGAGCCTGGAGCGGTAGTTTCGAGAGAGAGCGCGAGAGCGAGCCTGGAGCGGTAGTTTCGAGAGAGAGCGCGAGAGCGAGCCTGGAGCGGTAGTTTCGAGAGAGAGCGCGAGAGCGAGCCTGGAGCGGTAGTTTCGAGAGAGAGCGCGAGAGCGAGCCTGGAGCGGTAGTTTCGAGAGAGAGCGCGAGAGCGAGCCTGGAGCGGTAGTTTCGAGAGAGAGCGCGAGAGCGAGCCTGGAGCGGTAGTTTCGAGAGAGAGCGCGAGAGCGAGCCTGGAGCGGTAGTTTCGAGAGAGAGCGCGAGAGCGAGCCTGGAGCGGTAGTTTCGAGAGAGAGCGCGAGAGCGAGCCTGGAGCGGTAGTTTCGAGAGAGAGCGCGAGAGCGAGCCTGGAGCGGTAGTTTCGAGAGAGAGCGCGAGAGCGAGCCTGGAGCGGTAGTTTCGAGAGAGAGCGCGAGAGCGAGCCTGGAGCGGTAGTTTCGAGAGAGAGCGCGAGAGCGAGCCTGGAGCGGTAGTTTCGAGAGAGAGCGCGAGAGCGAGCCTGGAGCGGTAGTTTCGAGAGAGAGCGCGAGAGCGAGCCTGGAGCGGTAGTTTCGAGAGAGAGCGCGAGAGCGAGCCTGGAGCGGTAGTTTCGAGAGAGAGCGCGAGAGCGAGCCTGGAGCGGTAGTTTCGAGAGAGAGCGCGAGAGCGAGCCTGGAGCGGTAGTTTCGAGAGAGAGCGCGAGAGCGAGCCTGGAGCGGTAGTTTCGAGAGAGAGCGCGAGAGCGAGCCTGGAGCGGTAGTTTCGAGAGAGAGCGCGAGAGCGAGCCTGGAGCGGTAGTTTCGAGAGAGAGCGCGAGAGCGAGCCTGGAGCGGTAGTTTCGAGAGAGAGCGCGAGAGCGAGCCTGGAGCGGTAGTTTCGAGAGAGAGCGCGAGAGCGAGCCTGGAGCGGTAGTTTCGAGAGAGAGCGCGAGAGCGAGCCTGGAGCGGTAGTTTCGAGAGAGAGCGCGAGAGCGAGCCTGGAGCGGTAGTTTCGAGAGAGAGCGCGAGAGCGAGCCTGGAGCGGTAGTTTCGAGAGAGAGCGCGAGAGCGAGCCTGGAGCGGTAGTTTCGAGAGAGAGCGCGAGAGCGAGCCTGGAGCGGTAGTTTCGAGAGAGAGCGCGAGAGCGAGCCTGGAGCGGTAGTTTCGAGAGAGAGCGCGAGAGCGAGCCTGGAGCGGTAGTTTCGAGAGAGAGCGCGAGAGCGAGCCTGGAGCGGTAGTTTCGAGAGAGAGCGCGAGAGCGAGCCTGGAGCGGTAGTTTCGAGAGAGAGCGCGAGAGCGAGCCTGGAGCGGTAGTTTCGAGAGAGAGCGCGAGAGCGAGCCTGGAGCGGTAGTTTCGAGAGAGAGCGCGAGAGCGAGCCTGGAGCGGTAGTTTCGAGAGAGAGCGCGAGAGCGAGCCTGGAGCGGTAGTTTCGAGAGAGAGCGCGAGAGCGAGCCTGGAGCGGTAGTTTCGAGAGAGAGCGCGAGAGCGAGCCTGGAGCGGTAGTTTCGAGAGAGAGCGCGAGAGCGAGCCTGGAGCGGTAGTTTCGAGAGAGAGCGCGAGAGCGAGCCTGGAGCGGTAGTTTCGAGAGAGAGCGCGAGAGCGAGCCTGGAGCGGTAGTTTCGAGAGAGAGCGCGAGAGCGAGCCTGGAGCGGTAGTTTCGAGAGAGAGCGCGAGAGCGAGCCTGGAGCGGTAGTTTCGAGAGAGAGCGCGAGAGCGAGCCTGGAGCGGTAGTTTCGAGAGAGAGCGCGAGAGCGAGCCTGGAGCGGTAGTTTCGAGAGAGAGCGCGAGAGCGAGCCTGGAGCGGTAGTTTCGAGAGAGAGCGCGAGAGCGAGCCTGGAGCGGTAGTTTCGAGAGAGAGCGCGAGAGCGAGCCTGGAGCGGTAGTTTCGAGAGAGAGCGCGAGAGCGAGCCTGGAGCGGTAGTTTCGAGAGAGAGCGCGAGAGCGAGCCTGGAGCGGTAGTTTCGAGAGAGAGCGCGAGAGCGAGCCTGGAGCGGTAGTTTCGAGAGAGAGCGCGAGAGCGAGCCTGGAGCGGTAGTTTCGAGAGAGAGCGCGAGAGCGAGCCTGGAGCGGTAGTTTCGAGAGAGAGCGCGAGAGCGAGCCTGGAGCGGTAGTTTCGAGAGAGAGCGCGAGAGCGAGCCTGGAGCGGTAGTTTCGAGAGAGAGCGCGAGAGCGAGCCTGGAGCGGTAGTTTCGAGAGAGAGCGCGAGAGCGAGCCTGGAGCGGTAGTTTCGAGAGAGAGCGCGAGAGCGAGCCTGGAGCGGTAGTTTCGAGAGAGAGCGCGAGAGCGAGCCTGGAGCGGTAGTTTCGAGAGAGAGCGCGAGAGCGAGCCTGGAGCGGTAGTTTCGAGAGAGAGCGCGAGAGCGAGCCTGGAGCGGTAGTTTCGAGAGAGAGCGCGAGAGCGAGCCTGGAGCGGTAGTTTCGAGAGAGAGCGCGAGAGCGAGCCTGGAGCGGTAGTTTCGAGAGAGAGCGCGAGAGCGAGCCTGGAGCGGTAGTTTCGAGAGAGAGCGCGAGAGCGAGCCTGGAGCGGTAGTTTCGAGAGAGAGCGCGAGAGCGAGCCTGGAGCGGTAGTTTCGAGAGAGAGCGCGAGAGCGAGCCTGGAGCGGTAGTTTCGAGAGAGAGCGCGAGAGCGAGCCTGGAGCGGTAGTTTCGAGAGAGAGCGCGAGAGCGAGCCTGGAGCGGTAGTTTCGAGAGAGAGCGCGAGAGCGAGCCTGGAGCGGTAGTTTCGAGAGAGAGCGCGAGAGCGAGCCTGGAGCGGTAGTTTCGAGAGAGAGCGCGAGAGCGAGCCTGGAGCGGTAGTTTCGAGAGAGAGCGCGAGAGCGAGCCTGGAGCGGTAGTTTCGAGAGAGAGCGCGAGAGCGAGCCTGGAGCGGTAGTTTCGAGAGAGAGCGCGAGAGCGAGCCTGGAGCGGTAGTTTCGAGAGAGAGCGCGAGAGCGAGCCTGGAGCGGTAGTTTCGAGAGAGAGCGCGAGAGCGAGCCTGGAGCGGTAGTTTCGAGAGAGAGCGCGAGAGCGAGCCTGGAGCGGTAGTTTCGAGAGAGAGCGCGAGAGCGAGCCTGGAGCGGTAGTTTCGAGAGAGAGCGCGAGAGCGAGCCTGGAGCGGTAGTTTCGAGAGAGAGCGCGAGAGCGAGCCTGGAGCGGTAGTTTCGAGAGAGAGCGCGAGAGCGAGCCTGGAGCGGTAGTTTCGAGAGAGAGCGCGAGAGCGAGCCTGGAGCGGTAGTTTCGAGAGAGAGCGCGAGAGCGAGCCTGGAGCGGTAGTTTCGAGAGAGAGCGCGAGAGCGAGCCTGGAGCGGTAGTTTCGAGAGAGAGCGCGAGAGCGAGCCTGGAGCGGTAGAGAGAGAGCGCGAGAGCGAGCCTGGAGCGGTAGTTTCGAGAGAGAGCGCGAGAGCGAGCCTGGAGCGGTAGTTTCGAGAGAGAGCGCGAGAGCGAGCCTGGAGCGGTAGTTTCGAGAGAGAGCGCGAGAGCGAGCCTGGAGCGGTAGTTTCGAGAGAGAGCGCGAGAGCGAGCCTGGAGCGGTAGTTTCGAGAGAGAGCGCGAGAGCGAGCCTGGAGCGGTAGTTTCGAGAGAGAGCGCGAGAGCGAGCCTGGAGCGGTAGTTTCGAGAGAGAGCGCGAGAGCGAGCCTGGAGCGGTAGTTTCGAGAGAGAGCGCGAGAGCGAGCCTGGAGCGGTAGTTTCGAGAGAGAGCGCGAGAGCGAGCCTGGAGCGGTAGTTTCGAGAGAGAGCGCGAGAGCGAGCCTGGAGCGGTAGTTTCGAGAGAGAGCGCGAGAGCGAGCCTGGAGCGGTAGTTTCGAGAGAGAGCGCGAGAGCGAGCCTGGAGCGGTAGTTTCGAGAGAGAGCGCGAGAGCGAGCCTGGAGCGGTAGTTTCGAGAGAGAGCGCGAGAGCGAGCCTGGAGCGGTAGTTTCGAGAGAGAGCGCGAGAGCGAGCCTGGAGCGGTAGTTTCGAGAGAGAGCGCGAGAGCGAGCCTGGAGCGGTAGTTTCGAGAGAGAGCGCGAGAGCGAGCCTGGAGCGGTAGTTTCGAGAGAGAGCGCGAGAGCGAGCCTGGAGCGGTAGTTTCGAGAGAGAGCGCGAGAGCGAGCCTGGAGCGGTAGTTTCGAGAGAGAGCGCGAGAGCGAGCCTGGAGCGGTAGTTTCGAGAGAGAGCGCGAGAGCGAGCCTGGAGCGGTAGTTTCGAGAGAGAGCGCGAGAGCGAGCCTGGAGCGGTAGTTTCGAGAGAGAGCGCGAGAGCGAGCCTGGAGCGGTAGTTTCGAGAGAGAGCGCGAGAGCGAGCCTGGAGCGGTAGTTTCGAGAGAGAGCGCGAGAGCGAGCCTGGAGCGGTAGTTTCGAGAGAGAGCGCGAGAGCGAGCCTGGAGCGGTAGTTTCGAGAGAGAGCGCGAGAGCGAGCCTGGAGCGGTAGTTTCGAGAGAGAGCGCGAGAGCGAGCCTGGAGCGGTAGTTTCGAGAGAGAGCGCGAGAGCGAGCCTGGAGCGGTAGTTTCGAGAGAGAGCGCGAGAGCGAGCCTGGAGCGGTAGTTTCGAGAGAGAGCGCGAGAGCGAGCCTGGAGCGGTAGTTTCGAGAGAGAGCGCGAGAGCGAGCCTGGAGCGGTAGTTTCGAGAGAGAGCGCGAGAGCGAGCCTGGAGCGGTAGTTTCGAGAGAGAGCGCGAGAGCGAGCCTGGAGCGGTAGTTTCGAGAGAGAGCGCGAGAGCGAGCCTGGAGCGGTAGTTTCGAGAGAGAGCGCGAGAGCGAGCCTGGAGCGGTAGTTTCGAGAGAGAGCGCGAGAGCGAGCCTGGAGCGGTAGTTTCGAGAGAGAGCGCGAGAGCGAGCCTGGAGCGGTAGTTTCGAGAGAGAGCGCGAGAGCGAGCCTGGAGCGGTAGTTTCGAGAGAGAGCGCGAGAGCGAGCCTGGAGCGGTAGTTTCGAGAGAGAGCGCGAGAGCGAGCCTGGAGCGGTAGTTTCGAGAGAGAGCGCGAGAGCGAGCCTGGAGCGGTAGTTTCGAGAGAGAGCGCGAGAGCGAGCCTGGAGCGGTAGTTTCGAGAGAGAGCGCGAGAGCGAGCCTGGAGCGGTAGTTTCGAGAGAGAGCGCGAGAGCGAGCCTGGAGCGGTAGTTTCGAGAGAGAGCGCGAGAGCGAGCCTGGAGCGGTAGTTTCGAGAGAGAGCGCGAGAGCGAGCCTGGAGCGGTAGTTTCGAGAGAGAGCGCGAGAGCGAGCCTGGAGCGGTAGTTTCGAGAGAGAGCGCGAGAGCGAGCCTGGAGCGGTAGTTTCGAGAGAGAGCGCGAGAGCGAGCCTGGAGCGGTAGTTTCGAGAGAGAGCGCGAGAGCGAGCCTGGAGCGGTAGTTTCGAGAGAGAGCGCGAGAGCGAGCCTGGAGCGGTAGTTTCGAGAGAGAGCGCGAGAGCGAGCCTGGAGCGGTAGTTTCGAGAGAGAGCGCGAGAGCGAGCCTGGAGCGGTAGTTTCGAGAGAGAGCGCGAGAGCGAGCCTGGAGCGGTAGTTTCGAGAGAGAGCGCGAGAGCGAGCCTGGAGCGGTAGTTTCGAGAGAGAGCGCGAGAGCGAGCCTGGAGCGGTAGTTTCGAGAGAGAGCGCGAGAGCGAGCCTGGAGCGGTAGTTTCGAGAGAGAGCGCGAGAGCGAGCCTGGAGCGGTAGTTTCGAGAGAGAGCGCGAGAGCGAGCCTGGAGCGGTAGTTTCGAGAGAGAGCGCGAGAGCGAGCCTGGAGCGGTAGTTTCGAGAGAGAGCGCGAGAGCGAGCCTGGAGCGGTAGTTTCGAGAGAGAGCGCGAGAGCGAGCCTGGAGCGGTAGTTTCGAGAGAGAGCGCGAGAGCGAGCCTGGAGCGGTAGTTTCGAGAGAGAGCGCGAGAGCGAGCCTGGAGCGGTAGTTTCGAGAGAGAGCGCGAGAGCGAGCCTGGAGCGGTAGTTTCGAGAGAGAGCGCGAGAGCGAGCCTGGAGCGGTAGTTTCGAGAGAGAGCGCGAGAGCGAGCCTGGAGCGGTAGTTTCGAGAGAGAGCGCGAGAGCGAGCCTGGAGCGGTAGTTTCGAGAGAGAGCGCGAGAGCGAGCCTGGAGCGGTAATTTTGAGAGAGAGCGCGAGAGCGAGCCTGGAGTGGTAGTTTTGAGAGAGAGCGCGAGAGCGAGCCTGGAGTGGTAGTTTTGAGAGAGAGTGCGAGAACGCGCCTGGAGTGGTAGTTTTGAGAGAGCGAGAGCGCGCCTGGAGTGGTAGTTTTGAGAGAGCGAGCGCGCGCCTGGAGTGATAGTTTTGAGAGAGCGAGAGCGAGCCTGGAGAGGTAGTTTTGAGAGAGCGAGAGCGCGCCTGGAGTGGTAGGTTTTGAGAGAGCGAGAGCGAGCCTGGAAGAGGTAGTTTTGAGAGAGCGAGAGCGCGCCTTGGAGTGGTAGGTTTGAGAGAGCGAGAGCGAGCCTGGAGAGGTAGTTTGAGAGAGCGAGAGCGAGCCTGGAGTGGTAGTTTGAGAGAGCGAGAGCGAGCCTGGAGAGGTAGTTTTGAGAGAGCGAGAGCGCGCCTGGAGTGGTAGTTTTGAGAGCGAGAGCGAGCCTGGAGTGGTAGTTTTGAGAGAGCGAGAGCGCGCCTGGAGTGGTAGTTTTGAGAGAGCGAGAGCGAGCCTGGAGTGGTAGTTTCGAGAGAGAGCGCGAGAGCGAGCCTGGAGCGGTAGTTTCGAGAGAGAGCGCGAGAGCGAGCCTGGAGCGGTAGTTTCGAGAGAGAGCGCGAGAGCGAGCCTGGAGCGGTAGTTTCGAGAGAGAGCGCGAGAGCGAGCCTGGAGCGGTAGTTTCGAGAGAGAGCGCGAGAGCGAGCCTGGAGCGGTAGTTTCGAGAGAGAGCGCGAGAGCGAGCCTGGAGCGGTAGTTTCGAGAGAGAGCGCGAGAGCGAGCCTGGAGCGGTAGTTTCGAGAGAGAGCGCGAGAGCGAGCCTGGAGCGGTAGTTTCGAGAGAGAGCGCGAGAGCGAGCCTGGAGCGGTAGTTTCGAGAGAGAGCGCGAGAGCGAGCCTGGAGCGGTAGTTTCGAGAGAGAGCGCGAGAGCGAGCCTGGAGCGGTAGTTTCGAGAGAGAGCGCGAGAGCGAGCCTGGAGCGGTAGTTTCGAGAGAGAGCGCGAGAGCGAGCCTGGAGCGGTAGTTTCGAGAGAGAGCGCGAGAGCGAGCCTGGAGCGGTAGTTTCGAGAGAGAGCGCGAGAGCGAGCCTGGAGCGGTAGTTTCGAGAGAGAGCGCGAGAGCGAGCCTGGAGCGGTAGTTTCGAGAGAGAGCGCGAGAGCGAGCCTGGAGCGGTAGTTTCGAGAGAGAGCGCGAGAGCGAGCCTGGAGCGGTAGTTTCGAGAGAGAGCGCGAGAGCGAGCCTGGAGCGGTAGTTTCGAGAGAGAGCGCGAGAGCGAGCCTGGAGCGGTAGTTTCGAGAGAGAGCGCGAGAGCGAGCCTGGAGCGGTAGTTTCGAGAGAGAGCGCGAGAGCGAGCCTGGAGCGGTAGTTTCGAGAGAGAGCGCGAGAGCGAGCCTGGAGCGGTAGTTTCGAGAGAGAGCGCGAGAGCGAGCCTGGAGCGGTAGTTTCGAGAGAGAGCGCGAGAGCGAGCCTGGAGCGGTAGTTTCGAGAGAGAGCGCGAGAGCGAGCCTGGAGCGGTAGTTTCGAGAGAGAGCGCGAAGAGCGAGCCTGGAGACGGTAGTTTTCGAGAGAGAGCGGCGAGAGCGAGCCTGGAGCTGGTAGTTTTCCGAGGAAGAGCGCGAAGAGACGAGCCCTGGATCGGTAGTATCTAGAGAGAGCGCGGAGAGCGGCCTGGAGCGGTAGTTTTCGAGAGAGAGCGCGGAGAGGAGCGAGCCTGGAGCTGGTAGTTTTCCGAGAGAGAGCCGAGAGAGCGAGCCATGGACGTGGTAGTTTTCGAGAGATAGCGCGAAGCGAGCCTGGAGCGGTAGTTTTCGAGAGAGCCCGAGAGCGAGCCTGGAGCTGGTAGTTTTCGAGAGAGAGCCGAGAGCGAGCCTGGAGCGTGTAGATTCTAGAGAGCAGCCGAGAGCGAGCCCTGGAGCTGTAGTTTTGCCTAGAGAGAGCGCGAGAGCGCCCTGGAGCTGGTAGTACTAGAGAGGAGCGCGAGAGCGAGCCTGGAGCGGTAGTTTTCGAGAGAGCGCGAGAGCGAGCCTGGGACGTAGTTTCGAGAGAGAGCGCGAGAGCGAGCCTGGAGCGGTAGTTTCGAGAGAGAGCGCGAGAGCGAGCCTGGAGCGGTAGTTTCGAGAGAGAGCGCGAGAGCGAGCCTGGAGCGGTAGTTTCGAGAGAGAGCGCGAGAGCGAGCCTGGAGCGGTAGTTTCGAGAGAGAGCGCGAGAGCGAGCCTGGAGCGGTAGTTTCGAGAGAGAGCGCGAGAGCGAGCCTGGAGCGGTAGTTTCGAGAGAGAGCGCGAGAGCGAGCCTGGAGCGGTAGTTTCGAGAGAGAGCGCGAGAGCGAGCCTGGAGCGGTAGTTTCGAGAGAGAGCGCGAGAGCGAGCCTGGAGCGGTAGTTTCGAGAGAGAGCGCGAGAGCGAGCCTGGAGCGGTAGTTTCGAGAGAGAGCGCTGAGAGCGAGCCTGGAGCGGTAGTTTCGAGAGAGAGCGCGAGAGCGAGCCTGGAGCGGTAGTTTCGAGAGAGAGCGCGGAGAGCGAGCCTGGAGCGGTAGTTTCGAGAGAGAGCGCAGAGAGCGAGCCTGGAGCGGTAGTTTCGAGAGAGAGCGCGAGAGCGAGCCTGGAGCGGTAGTTTCGAGAGAGAGCGCGAGAGCGAGCCTGGAGCGGTAGTTTCGAGAGAGAGCGCGAGAGAGCGAGCCTGGAGCGGTAGTTTCGAGAGAGAGCGCGAGAGCGAGCCTGGAGCGGTAGTTTCGAGAGAGAGCGCCGAGAGCGAGCCTGGAGCGGTAGTTTCGAGAGAGAGCGCGAGAGCGAGCCTGGAGCGGTAGTTTCGAGAGAGAGCGCGAGAGCGAGCCTGGAGCGGTAGTTTCGAGAGAGAGCGCGAGAGCGAGCCTGGAGCGGTAGTTTCGAGAGAGAGCGCGGAGAGCGAGCCTGGAGCGGTAGTTTCGAGAGAGAGCGCGAGAGCGAGCCTGGAGCGGTAGTTTCGAGAGAGAGCGCGAGAGCGAGCCTGGAGCGGTAGTTTCGAGAGAGAGCGCGAGAGCGAGCCTGGAGCGGTAGTTTCGAGAGAGAGCGCGAGAGCGAGCCTGGAGCGGTAGTTTCGAGAGAGAGCGCGAGAGCGAGCCTGGAGCGGTAGTTTCGAGAGAGAGCGCGAGAGCGAGCCTGGAGCGGTAGTTTCGAGAGAGAGCGCGAGAGCGAGCCTGGAGCGGTAGTTTCGAGAGAGAGCGCGAGAGCGAGCCTGGAGCGGTAGTTTCGAGAGAGAGCGCGAGAGCGAGCCTGGAGCGGTAGTTTCGAGAGAGAGCGCGAGAGCGAGCCTGGAGCGGTAGTTTTCGAGAGAGAGCGGAGAGCGAGCCTGGAGCGGTAGTTTTCGAGAGAGAGCGCGAGAGCGAGCCTGGAGCGGTAGTTTCGAGAGAGAGCGCGAGAGCGAGCCTGGAGCGGTAGTTTCGAGAGAGAGCGCGAGAGCGAGCCTGGAGCGGTAGTTTCGAGAGAGAGCGCGAGAGCGAGCCTGGAGCGGTAGTTTCGAGAGAGAGCGCGAGAGCGAGCCTGGAGCGGTAGTTTCGAGAGAGAGCGCGAGAGCGAGCCTGGAGCGGTAGTTTCGAGAGAGAGGCGCGAGAGCGAGCCTGGAGCGGTAGTTTCGAGAGAGAGCGCGAGAGCGAGCCTGGGAGCGGTAGTTTCGAGAGAGAGCGCGAGAGCGAGCCTGGAGCGGTAGTTTCGAGAGAGAGCGCGAGAGCGAGCCTGGAGCGGTAGTTTCGAGAGAGAGCGCGAGAGCGAGCCTGGAGCGGTAGTTTTCGAGAGAGAGCGCGAGAGCGAGCCTGGAGCGGTAGTTTCGAGAGAGAGCGCGAGAGCGAGCCTGGAGCGGTAGTTTCGAGAGAGAGCGCGAGAGCGAGCCTGGAGCGGTAGTTTCGAGAGAGAGCGCGAGAGCGAGCCTGGAGCGGTAGTTTCGAGAGAGAGCGCGAGAGCGAGCCTGGAGCGGTAGTTTCGAGAGAGAGCGCGAGAGCGAGCCTGGAGCGGTAGTTTCGAGAGAGAGCGCGAGAGCGAGCCTGGAGCGGTAGTTTCGAGAGAGAGCGCGAGAGCGAGCCTGGAGCGGTAGTTTCGAGAGAGAGCGCGAGAGCGAGCCTGGAGCGGTAGTTTCGAGAGAGAGCGCGAGAGCGAGCCTGGAGCGGTAGTTTCGAGAGAGAGCGCGAGAGCGAGCCTGGAGCGGTAGTTTCGAGAGAGAGCGCGAGAGCGAGCCTGGAGCGGTAGTTTCGAGAGAGAGCGCGAGAGCGAGCCTGGAGCGGTAGTTTCGAGAGAGAGCGCGAGAGCGAGCCTGGAGCGGTAGTTTCGAGAGAGAGCGCGAGAGCGAGCCTGGAGCGGTAGTTTCGAGAGAGAGCGCGAGAGCGAGCCTGGAGCGGTAGTTTCGAGAGAGAGCGCGAGAGCGAGCCTGGAGCGGTAGTTTCGAGAGAGAGCGCGAGAGCGAGCCTGGAGCGGTAGTTTCGAGAGAGAGCGCGAGAGCGAGCCTGGAGCGGTAGTTTCGAGAGAGAGCGCGAGAGCGAGCCTGGAGCGGTAGTTTCGAGAGAGAGCGCGAGAGCGAGCCTGGAGCGGTAGTTTCGAGAGAGAGCGCGAGAGCGAGCCTGGAGCGGTAGTTTCGAGAGAGAGCGCGAGAGCGAGCCTGGAGCGGTAGTTTCGAGAGAGAGCGCGAGAGCGAGCCTGGAGCGGTAGTTTCGAGAGAGAGCGCGAGAGCGAGCCTGGAGCGGTAGTTTCGAGAGAGAGCGCGAGAGCGAGCATGGAGCGGTAGTTCGAGAGAGAGCGCGAGAGCGAGCCTGGAGCGGTAGTTTCGAGAGAGAGCGCGAGAGCGAGCCTGGAGCGGTAGTTTCCGAGAGAGACGCGAGAGCGAGCCTGGAGCGGGTAGTTTCGAGAGAGAGCGCGAGAGCGAGCCGGAGCGGTAGTTTCGAGAGAGAGCCGCTGAGAGCGAGCCTGGAGCCTGTAGTTTCGAGAGAGAGCGCGAGCGCGAGCCTGGAGCGGTAGTTTCGAGAGAGAGGCGCGAGAGCGAGCCTGGAGCGGTAGTTTCGAGAGAGAGCGCGAGAGCGAGCCTGGAGCGGTAGTTTCGAGAGAGAGCGCGAGAGCGAGCCTGGAGCGTAGTTTCGAGAGAGAGCGCGAGAGCGAGCCTGGAGCGGTAGTTTCGAGAGAGAGCGCGAGAGCGAGCCTGGAGCGGTAGTTTCGAGAGAGAGCGCGAGAGCGAGCCTGGAGCGGTAGTTTCGAGAGAGAGCGCGAGAGCGAGCCTGGAGCGGTAGTTTCGAGAGAGAGCGCGAGAGCGAGCCTGGAGCGGTAGTTTCGAGAGGAGCCAGCGCGAGAGCGGAGCCTGGAGCGGTAGTTTCGAGAGAGAGCGCGAGAGCGAGCCTGGAGCGGGTAGTTTCGAGAGAGAGCGCGAGAGCGAGCCTGGAGCGGTAGTTTCGAGAGAGAGCGCGAGAGCGAGCCTGGAGCGGTAGTTTCGAGAGAGAGCGCTGAGAGCGAGCCTGGAGCGGTAGTTTTCGAGAGAGAGCGCTGAGAGCGAGCCTGGAGCGGTAGTTTCGAGAGAGAGCGCGAGAGCGAGCCTGAGCGGTAGTTTCGAGAGAGAGCGCGAGAGCGAGCCTGGAGCGGTAGTTTCGGGATGAGAGAGCGCGAGAGCGAGCCTGGAGCGGTGGTAGTTCGAGAGAGAGCGCGAGAGCGAGCCTGGAGCGGTAGTTTCGAGAGAGAGCGCGAGAGCGAGCCTGGAGCGTAGTTTCGAGAGAGAGCGCGAGAGCGAGCCTGGAGCGGTAGTTTCGAGAGAGAGCGCGAGAGCGAGCCTGGAGCGGTAGTTTCGAGAGAGAGCGCGGAGAGCGAGCCTGGAGCGGTAGTTTCGAGAGAGAGCGCGAGAGCGAGCCTGGAGCGGTAGTTTCGAGAGAGAGCGCGAGAGCGAGCCTGGAGCGGTAGTTCCGAGAGAGAGCGGAGAGCGAGCCTGGAGCGGTAGTTTCGAGAGAGCGCGAGAGCGAGCCTGGAGCGGTAGTTTCGAGAGAGAGCGCGAGAGCGAGCCTGGAGCGGTAGTTTCGAGAGAGAGCGCGAGAGCGAGCCTGGAGCGGTAGTTTCGAGAGAGAGCGCGAGAGCGAGCCTGGAGCGGTAGTTTCGAGAGAGAGCGCGAGAGCGAGCCTGGAGCGGTAGTTTCGAGAGAGAGCGCGAGAGCGAGCCTGGAGCGGTAGTTTCGAGAGAGAGCGCGAGAGCGAGCCTGGAGCGGTAGTTTCGAGAGAGAGCGCGAGAGCGAGCCTGGAGCGGTAGTTTCGAGAGAGAGCGCGAGAGCGAGCCTGGAGCGGTAGTTTCGAGAGAGAGCGCGAGAGCGAGCCTGGAGCGGTAGTTTCGAGAGAGAGCGCGAGAGCGAGCCTGGAGCGGTAGTTTCGAGAGAGAGCGCGAGAGCGAGCCTGGAGCGGTAGTTTCGAGAGAGAGCGCGAGAGCGAGCCTGGAGCGGTAGTTTCGAGAGAGAGCGCGAGAGCGAGCCTGGAGCGGTAGTTTCGAGAGAGAGCGCGAGAGCGAGCCTGGAGCGGTAGTTTCGAGAGAGAGCGCGAGAGCGAGCCTGGAGCGGTAGTTTCGAGAGAGAGCGCGAGAGCGAGCCTGGAGCGGTAGTTTCGAGAGAGGAGCGCGAGAGCGAGCCTGGAGCGGTAGTTTCGAGAGAGAGCGCGAGAGCGAGCCTGGAGCGGTAGTTTCGAGAGAGAGCGCGAGAGCGAGCCTGGAGCGGTAGTTTCGAGAGAGAGCGCGAGAGCGAGCCTGGAGCGGTAGTTTCGAGAGAGAGCGCGAGAGCGAGCCTGGAGCGGTAGTTTCGAGAGAGAGCGCGAGAGCGAGCCTGGAGCGGTAGTTTCGAGAGAGAGCGCGAGAGCGAGCCTGGAGCGGTAGTTTCGAGAGAGAGCGCGAGAGCGAGCCTGGAGCGGTAGTTTCGAGAGAGAGCGCGAGAGCGAGCCTGGAGCGGTAGTTTCGAGAGAGAGCGCGAGAGCGAGCCTGGAGCGGTAGTTTCGAGAGAGAGCGCGAGAGCGAGCCTGGAGCGGTAGTTTCGAGAGAGAGCGCGAGAGCGAGCCTGGAGCGGTAGTTTCGAGAGAGAGCGCGAGAGCGAGCCTGGAGCGGTAGTTTCGAGAGAGAGCGCGAGAGCGAGCCTGGAGCGGTAGTTTCGAGAGAGAGCGCGAGAGCGAGCCTGGAGCGGTAGTTTTGAGAGAGAGCGCGAGAGCGAGCCTGGAGTGGTAGCTTTGAGAGAGCGAGCGCGCGCCTGGAGTGGTAGCTTTGAGAGAGCGAGCGCGCGCCTGGAGTGGTAGCTTTGAGAGAGCGAGCGCGCGCCTGGAGTGGTAGCTTTGAGAGAGCGAGCGCGCGCCTGGAGTGGTAGTTTTGAGAGAGCGAGCGCGCGCCTGGGGTGGTAGTCTTGAGAGAGAGAGACCACACCTGGGGTGGTAGTCTTGAGAGAGACCACACCTGGGGTGGTAGTCTTGAGAGAGACCACACCTGGGGTGGTAGTCTTGAGAGAGACCACACCTGGGGTGGTAGTCTTGAGAGAGACCACACCTGGGGTGGTAGTCTTGAGAGAGACCACACCTGGGGTGGTAGTCTTGAGAGAGACCACACCTGGGGTGGTAGTCTTGAGAGAGACCACACCTGGGGTGGTAGTCTTGAGAGAGACCACACCTGGGGTGGTAGTCTTGAGAGAGACCACACCTGGGGTGGTAGTCTTGAGAGAGACCACACCTGGGGTGGTAGTCTTGAGAGAGACCACACCTGGGGTGGTAGTCTTGAGAGAGACCACACCTGGGGTGGTAGTCTTGAGAGAGACCACACCTGGGGTGGTAGTCTTGAGAGAGACCACACCTGGGGTGGTAGTCTTGAGAGAGACCACACCTGGGGTGGTAGTCTTGAGAGAGACCACACCTGGGGTGGTAGTCTTGAGAGAGACCACACCTGGGGTGGTAGTCTTGAGAGAGACCACACCTGGGGTGGTAGTCTTGAGAGAGACCACACCTGGGGTGGTAGTCTTGAGAGAGACCACACCTGGGGTGGTAGTCTTGAGAGAGACCACACCTGGGGTGGTAGTCTTGAGAGAGACCACACCTGGGGTGGTAGTCTTGAGAGAGACCACACCTGGGGTGGTAGTCTTGAGAGAGACCACACCTGGGGTGGTAGTCTTGAGAGAGACCACACCTGGGGTGGTAGTCTTGAGAGAGACCACACCTGGGGTGGTAGTCTTGAGAGAGACCACACCTGGGGTGGTAGTCTTGAGAGAGACCACACCTGGGGTGGTAGTCTTGAGAGAGACCACACCTGGGGTGGTAGTCTTGAGAGAGACCACACCTGGGGTGGTAGTCTTGAGAGAGACCACACCTGGGGTGGTAGTCTTGAGAGAGACCACACCTGGGGTGGTAGTCTTGAGAGAGACCACACCTGGGGTGGTAGTCTTGAGAGAGACCACACCTGGGGTGGTAGTCTTGAGAGAGACCACACCTGGGGTGGTAGTCTTGAGAGAGACCACACCTGGGGTGGTAGTCTTGAGAGAGACCACACCTGGGGTGGTAGTCTTGAGAGAGACCACACCTGGGGTGGTAGTCTTGAGAGAGACCACACCTGGGGTGGTAGTCTTGAGAGAGACCACACCTGGGGTGGTAGTCTTGAGAGAGACCACACCTGGGGTGGTAGTCTTGAGAGAGACCACACCTGGGGTGGTAGTCTTGAGAGAGACCACACCTGGGGTGGTAGTCTTGAGAGAGACCACACCTGGGGTGGTAGTTTTGGTTTCCTTATCCAAGGAAGAATATGCTTGCCTTAGAAAGAGTGCAATGAAGGTTCACCAGATCGATTCCTGGTGAGAGGGCTATCCCATTAGGAGATATGAGTAGAATTGGCCTGAGTTTAGATGAGAGCTGGTAATCTCATTGAAGCATACAAGATTGAGGGGACTTGAGAGTTTAGATAAGGAGATGCCATTTTCCTTGGCTGGAGAATTCTGAACTAGCAGTCTTAGTCCCAGGATAAGGGAACTACCATTTCAGACAGATAAGGAGGAATTCCTTCACTCAGAGTGTAAAGCTTTGCAATTTTATACCCAACAGAGTTACGGATGCTCAGTCATTGAGTACATTCAAAGCCATGATTAGTAGATTTTTGGACTCCAACGGAATTGAGAGATATGCGGGCCGAACAAAAAAAGTGGAGCTGTCATTGTGATCCTATTACTGGTGGAGCAAACTCAAGGGGCCATATGGCCAATGCCTGCTCCTATTTGTTATGTTTGTATGATAATTAGCAACAAAAATGCTCAACTTCTTTAGAGTAATGGCAGGCAAAAGGAAACATGGTTCTGGGTCATTACAAGTCCAATTGATATTGCATGCATATCTTAAGATTATGGTTTTTGAAAAACATTTGGCTTTCTGAACTAGTTCTACCTTCTAACCAACATTAATGGTGGTCTTCCTAACTGCAGCCAGGTTACACTAAGGATGGACTTGTAATAGTGACTATGGCTGAAGTCACTGCAGCTGAATAGCTCAGTGCATGGCAAACATACAAGGTCAGTTTTGAAGTTACTCAATGGTCACGTATTAAACCGATCATTTATTTTTAGCAAATCAAGAACTTTGCCCAAATAGGATCAAAACGAGTCAGCCAGATTAAACAGTACAAAATTGCAGGCTAAGGAAATAGATTTGGGCTTACAGAACATATTCTGCAACTCTGGCCCAAACGTTTGAAACATCAACAGTACGCACTGCAGATAGATATTCTGGATTTCCATAGTCTACAGATCCTGGATTTCCATAGTCCACAGTTAAGTCACAGATCATTCAACAAGATTGCTATCAAATCTGTTTCTACTGTTGACAGATTCAGGAAGAAAAGAAAATTGCACCAGTCGCCTACTTACAATATAAATAAGATTAGCTAATTGCATCATATAACAATTGTTTCTCTTCAAAAGTTTTTATTTTTTGCATATTGCCCAGTGCTGATTATTGCTGACTTTATGGTAGCTTTTTTTGTTAAAGCAAGTACATGGATTCAGCCCGCCAAATCTCACCACCACCCCCCCCCCACCCCAAATATTCTAACTCTCCCATCATTGCATCTATTGAGTATTCCCAATAATCTTTCTGCAACTACCCTGGCTGTTGGATCCATTCAAACGAAGGTACTTTTATCTCCTTTCCTAGTCCCTTATTTCTGGTCTAAATTTACTTCAGTTGTTTCCTTTTAGGTTCCCAGTCCTACTTTTCTGTCTTAAGAAATAATTTAGTTAACCTTATCATTACTGCTGAATATATTTAAATGTAATAACTTATACAATTACATGCTAGAAACAGATAAATACACTCTTCCAAAATGCATAATTTCCTGGGAATTACATCCATTTGAATTGTTAAAATCAGGCCTGAGGCAACTCAATCATAACAGTGCAGAGGATGGCCAATTAGTCCACACGCTAGTCCTGTTCCAAAAGTGCTATTCATCTGGGGAATGGGGCTAAGGGGATAGTGCTTGTGTATATAAGAATAAAATGTTATGTACACTTCTTGTTCAATTCCCATAACAAATTTTAGTCAAACTTTTATGTACATTTTGATTAATATCAGCAGAGTGTAAAAATCCTGCAAGTACTATCGCCATTACAAGCTTGGATGGTTGATGATGCTGTGGAGGGAGTATAAGTCTTTCTTTAGGCTGTTATCATCTTGTATAATAAACTTCAGTCACCACACGATCATGGAAAATGTCAAAATTACTTACCTTTTAGGTCAAATGTTAATCCACTGCCCTTTTAAAAATGAAATTTACTTATGCACAGTGGAATAAGTGAGGCATTCCATGAACATTCTTTTGCAAAAAACAAATCCAAACTTGTTTTTGTAAATCTTAATAGAGAAAAAGTTGTTGGGTTGCTCTGCACATATGCAGAGCAACCTCTTATTTGGTGCTTTAAAAGGATGAGTATCCAAAGAAGAAAAGTTAGCACTGAAGTTTGTTTAATAAATTAAGGGACTGATTAAATATTTTCAGGTTACATCTTCTTAGTTAAGGGAAAGCTACATAAATGAGAAGGATGTAGAGGGTTAGGCTGATGGAGAAGGATGGGAGGAGGCCCAAGCAGAGTTTAAATACCAGGGTGAACTGGAGGGCCGAATGGCCTGTTTGTGTTGTAGAATTAGTACATAGAATATATGTAAATCTATACTCCCTAGCTGCAAACTTAACTACTCTCAAACTATTTTCTCCTATCCACCTCAAAATGCTTCATAATTTTAAACATTCAACCACATCCCCTTTTAAACTTTTGTTGGATAGCACTAGTTTATTAACATTGACATCATCTCCACTGCCTTGTGACATCCTTCCAAATGCAGGGCACCCAAAAATGGGAATGCAAAAGCATACCTCATTCAGCACTGCTCGCTGTTAAAGAGCAAAGCAGCGTCCAAGTGGAAGAATGAATATTTGCTGCTACGGTCTCAAGAGTTTAACCAGTTACATAACCAAATAGACATAAGTACTGAGCAGGCACTTGACCTTTGAAAGGGAAGAGCAATTTGCTCAGCAACTGACTAACCCAAGAACACAGCAGAATTAATTTGCCAATTTGCAATAAAACAATACTTCAAGTGTTTTAACAGCATCACCTTCACACCAGCTTCAAAAAGGTACTATTTAACCTCTTCCAATCTATTGTTCATGGATTGTGACTAGTTAATTTCGCTCCCTAAACAGAAATGCACAATGTTCTCAGAAGCAATAGTGAAATTAAAATAGTCTCAAGTTCATCATCCTGGAAATTGAATATCAAGCAAGATCACTGATTTGCAATTTTCACTGGGGGGAAATAAATCACCAAATGTACTAAAAATAGAATCCAACTTATTCAGGTCACTCTGGACACAGGCACATAATATCCTTTAATAAAGCAAGTTACATCACATCTGGTACAGTGTGTTTATGTATTGCTGTTGAACCAACCAGCTCAGTGGTTATCCAAAAGAAATGAGGAAAACAGCCAAGATGGTCATTACAATCCTGACTAGAGCAGCATTGACTGAGCCGATATTTCTTTTGGATAGCCATAGCAAATGTAATGACATCACTTCACATTCCTCTACATGGGAAGCTGAAGCTGCTGCTGCCAGGACATTTCTTCATAGAGGGATTACTCGCACTTGAAGTCATACAGACATTGTGCAAGTGTTTTAAAGTTTGCCTGATAATGTGGATTTTAAAAGCACAGCCTTGGGAATGGGGTGTTTGGATATGCGTTAAGATCTTGGAATTAATTATCATTTGTAACACCAAATAAGAGTTAAGTCAGTCAATAGCAACCAGGGTAACAGTCTGAAGCATAATTGACCTCAGGCTGGTGCTGTTGTTTTTATATTCACCATTCCTGTTAAAATGAAAGTCTCCTCCCAATGAAAAGATGCTAAAGGACATGGATGCACACAGAAGACAACTTTGTGCAGAGTAAATCTATAATCCCTGTAACGGAGTACAGTAGAAAAAAGCATAAAGAAGCCAACAAAATCTGGGAATCTTTAAAGGCATAAAGTATAACAGTGAAGAGGTAATGAAAAGTGTATAGAAAATTTGAGGTCACAAGAGTAGTGTGTGCAGTTATAGGTACCCCATTACATAAAGATAAGTCACGGTGAACAGCATAGATTAATCAATACAACACCAAGGATAGGGAACTATAATAATGAAGAGATTCTAGATGCTAGGGCTATCTCCATTAGAACACAAAGACCACCAGAAGTAATAAATGATTTCAAAATTATAAAGAAGAGTGACTTCAGAATGGCTATTTCCTCTGAGGGGTCACTAATTTAAAAAATGCTAGTGAGGAAAGAAGTTAGAAGGAATTTTTTCATAGTGGATTTTTGAAGCATGCTGTTCTCAGCTACAAGGAATGGCTGTTGGAGACGTTATTGCATTAAGGGAAGACTAGGTGAATTAGCAACAACTTTAATATGGCATTTCAAAAGCTGAATTTTACAAATGTTAACACGTTAAAAGATGACTTAAGGTAAAATTGGAAATTCTGGAAACATCTCAGCTGGGAGACATAACTTGTGGCCTGGTTACCAGGAGGGTGATACTCAGAGAAAGCTATTGAAATCAATTGACAGTTTCCACAACTTTCCACTCCAAGTAAAAGGACAGCTGCTTTTGAGGCACACAGGCAGAGACAAGACAGATACTGCTACAGAGAAGCAGGATGCTTGTAGGAATTTGTTTACTGTTCGAAAGGAAAAGAACAGGGTCGGACAGGACTAAGATTTTGGGAACAAGGAGTCACTGAGATGGGGCTCATTGATGAAGTCAGATCTAGGAGCATCAGGCTGAGTGGAACGACTTTCGAAGGACACAGGAAGTTGCAACCTAGCACAGCAAGAAGCAGCGCGTCTGCAGGAAAGCCAGGAGTAACACAGGACTTTTTCTTGTAATGCTACACATCTGCCAGAAATGCAGTGCACAGTAAAATGGGTTAAGATGTATCTTGAGCGAGTTAAAGTGAAAGCTCCCTTTCTTTAGTTGCCTGTTAAATAATGCTTGATTTATGTTGATTTTAGTTTATTTGCTACAGTACAAGTCTTTAAATATGAATTCCTATCCTCTAGTTATTTCTGTTGGTCATTTTGGAAAGTCATTGGTCTCTCTCCTGGGATTGTAACAATCGACTATGGAGAATAAGGCACCAGGATTTGTTTTTTTTTTAAGCAAAAAGCCAGCGCAGCCAGGGATGGCCAAATGGCCTCACCCCTCTGCAGTAAAATAAATGGTTCGATGAATGGTGAAAATAGTAGAAAGGTTAGCTGGCACAACAGTCAAGTTGTCTGCCAACACTCACTCACATTGGTTCACATATAAAATGGTCAGTTGATCGAGTGTCAAAATATTGACGCCATACAGCCATACATCAATAAGTACCACCAGAAGAGGTGAATTAAGAAATAAAGGATATCATGGTTGCCATTTCTATGCCACATTCAGGTTTGTTGCAAGTACAAACCCCCGACTAGATTTTTTTTGAAAAAGATTGTGGGGTGGAGCGTGGCACTGACTTCCTTATTTGTGTGAACACTTAAGCATATTTACAGTAAGGGCACTGTTTCCTTTAGCTAAAATAAGCAGGTTTTAACCTTAAGTGCAGCACTGGACATTACAATCTACTTATTTAAGTGATGAAACAAATCACACGGAATAAATTACAGAGAAATTATAACACGAAAACAGGCCATTTGGCTCAACTGGTTCTGTTTATCATCCACACAAGTCTGCAGTTCTAATTTCACGTACTGCCCTGTTCTCAGGTTCCTTTATTTTTTAAAAGAACTACCTATTGTTAAAATGTTGACATGGCTCCACATCATTCACTAAATCCAGAGAGGAAATGGAAACACTGTCTGGGACAATTGGAATCAGCTCCAGATACCAGAAGGCAGAGGTAAACGAGCCCAATGGCCCACTGAGGAAAGACTCGCAAGGTAGTGAAGCAGAGATAGGAGGGCCAAGAAAAACTTGGGAGGATACATGCAGCTCGAACACTGGTCAAGACTGAAGCATAAATCAGAAACCAATACTTCAACTTACTACCCTTTTCTTTAACTTTCCTCACTCCCTGATACATTAAAACTGACTATGTAACTAAAATTTGACACTAGAAAAACACTTAAATGTTGCAAATGGTACTTCCCTACCTGCATGAGCCTTGAACCCTTCCATGCAGGGTAAAATTGTTACTGTTTGAAAGGTTCAATGTAAGTCAGTTCTAGCAATAAGCAACTGCTGACACTTCTAGTAGGTTCTACATTTACATGAAACCATGATTTAACATATACCTACATTTTGCATGAATGAGCATACTCTCTAAAGAAAGATCCTGTCAGAGTCATAAAATGTCAACAATTTTCCCCAAAAGTGTTCAGACCGTTAAAATTCTATGCAGCTGCACTGTCTAAAAAGAACAGTGAGACCATTTGTTGGTGTCTGCTAAATAGAAAGAATATGAAAAACCTCAGGATTAAAAGGAAGAGTAATAGATGAAAGTAGTAAATTCTAAATTTACAGCAGTGTCCAGATTTGTTACAAAGGCTGTTACTAGCAATATTCCTGCAAGCTGTGCAGCAATTCAAAAGTCTCCTCACAGGCAATGCACAAATTGGGCCCTTTTAAGCTACGGCACGTGCGTAACTGTGCAAAGAAATTTAACAGCTTCATATACTCCAAAGTGTAGAGGGAATGTTGATTACCAGTATGATACATTGTACTTTGCTGTATCTGCAGTTTAACAGCCAATGTCTTATACCAACACAATAACCACCAATTCTGAAGATTCTGATTTTACTATGGCAACGGATCCAAAACTCTGTTGTTCAGGTTCAGGAATACAACACTCTTTATCTGGGCATAATCCTATTTACGCTACCAAAATGCAGTTTGCTCCAAGGAATTAAATTGAAGAATATCAAATTGTTGAAGGGAGAATACCAAAATAAGATTTCTGTGAGGCATGTTTGAGAAATATTACACTAATGCTGACATGATTAATACAGTACATCTTTCTGTACTTGATGTAGTACAAGGAACAACAGCCAGACTGCAAATTTTATAATACTGTCACACTTCTGCTGGTTTCAATAGCTAACCAAGTGCGCAGGTGCTTATTGTGCCTTTATCAGTGACCAGTCACGGAGGCAAAGAACCATAACAGCCTACAAGCCAGAACATTAGTCACCCATTAACAATGGGCATAGGCAAAGGACAGTCAGTAAAACCTTTGCTTATCTATCTTATTGATAGCTATCTTATTAGTTTCAAAAGATTGGGAGATCATATGACAGCAAATTCTTTAACAGAATCATTTCACTTAACTTCAAGAGCAGAGCTCTATAATCAAAGGAGGAAAGGTGAGAAAATTAAATTTAACAACAATATTTCAAACTTTCAATGAAATATTCAAACACCCAGTCTCAGTCTGGGATTTACCATCAGCTGCACCATATCTTGTAAATGATAATAATTTGCAGATCCAGGACCTTGTTAAGAATCTGTATGGCCTTGAACATCCAAGAACATTCAGGCCCTCCCTTCCCTGCATCCCCATATATTAATAGTCCATGCCTACAGGTGAAGCATCCAAATTTACAAAGAACTTCAAAGGCTTCTAGGAGCTCCTCCACTGCATCTTCCTGCCCAAATGTGAGGCTCCAACAGTGTCTTCTACTCTGCTCATTCTTTGAGCACGCCTTCCCACTGCTGGGTCCACATGCCAGCTGCACTGCATGGACACAAACACACTAACTACACCCTCCCTAATCCCGCTAATGCTCAAATTCCAGCCACTGCCTTTCCCTGCACTACACTTAATTCAACCACTAGGCAGTGCAGGTGGTGGTTGAAATGAGTGCTGGAAGGGTGAAAAGGGGATAATTATGCCAAGTCCATTTGCATACATGCCATGTAGTGTTCAGAGTAATTTTGACAAGGATCCCAAATTTGTTTTTTTTTTGTGGGGGGGGGGGTGCCACTCGGCACAGATGCCCCATAAGCCCATGCGTTAAAATGCCCCAGCCAAGTCATCCTGGCGAAGAACTTCAGTGTCAGGTTGCAAATATGGGGTAAATTGCAGGCACAAATATGCAGTTCCATAACAAATGGAAACCATTCAAAGCAACAATTCGCAGTTGGTATTTTTATTTCTTCCAGGGAAAACACTCAATGAAATAGCCACGGCAGAAAAACATGACAACAAAACACCCACTAATCAGAACAGGAATATATTTACATGGAAGCACAAACTCTTTAATGGATATTTGTATAAATATTTGATTAAGAGTGTTAAGAATAGAGCCCAACGACCCTAATAAAATTCAATAATGCACTATCAACTCTACAACTGAATTATCAAAATTGGAATAAATTCCTGCCACTGAAAATCTTTTTTGGGTGAGGGAGGGGGGAGACGAGCAGGCAACATTACAACCCAACTGCAGCACAGCAGTAGTTTCTGAAAACTTGCAGTATCAGTCTCAGGGAACCATAGTGACAGCACATTCTAAAAAAAGGTAACCAAGGGCTCCAGGAATGCTTTTGTTTTACAATAAAACACTATTAAAAGCCAGGGGCAGCCTTCATGACTCACCCTCACATCCAAATGGGCAGGCAAGTTGAAGGTTAGTACTTGCCAATCTCATTGCTTGCTGAATGAACCGTTAATCAAAAAAACACAAATGAACTCACCAAATAAACCCTGCACCTTTAGACAATGCAGGTGGCAATTTTTATATTTATTCTCTAGCTTCAGACTAATTGGAGTGCCCCTCTCTACACTATTACACAAACCTCCTGGCATGCTGTCAGTGCCAGTATTTAGTCAGAATCTGAAGGTGTTCACCATCCTGGTGAAAGTGAAGCCACCTATTACAAATGCATATGGTAAGCAGAAGTTACAAAAAAGGTTCAAAATCACCAGTGACAATTGCAGCAAAGATCATCTGACAGCTATGGTTTTTTATAACCTTCAAATAACTTTCAAAAGACAATTGGATCATTATCGGAAGAGGAAAAATTTGCAGGGCTATGGGGAAAAGGCAGGGGAGTGGCAGTAGGTAAATTGCTCTCGAGTGTCAGAACAGACACGATGAGTCTCCTTTCTGCTGCAACCATTCTACGATTCTATGTTTCAACAAGATATTACATTTCAATGCAGCTTTCTGGTGTGAGGGGAGGAAGAAAGAAGTGACTTATTTTCAGGAACTGCTAATGCACAGCAGTGCATCAAGTTACTAATAGAATATCACTGAGTTAGGACAATACAACAGTAAGGGAGGATCAGGCTTAACTCAAGCAAATTATCCCAATTATCTAAGCCAATTATTTATTTGAGCAATATTGCTTCTCCAGCCAGGTTTTACTATAAACCTAATAAAAATTCATTTCAGATGGCAACTTCCATTGTAGTAAATATCCCAATGAACTCAAATAACAAAATGAAGTTTTAAAAAAAGCGACATGATAGAAACAGAGACAAGCAATAAGTAAGGTTGCCAACATATTTTAACAGCAGCAACAAAGGGAAGGGATTTAAAAAAGGGAGTTTCAGAGCATGCCTAAAACTGATGAGGTGCTGTCACCATTCATAAATTTTGCTGTTTGCAATATTGTCATGGTAAAACATGCAAATGAGGAAAAAGGGCCAAGAATAAAATCTTGGGGTGCTTGATCGTACTTGGGCAACTGCAATGGAGGAAGGAGGTCATGCACCACCTAACTTTGAAAGGAGCAAGCGTAGGAAGATTTTGATAGGAACGAGATGACTGCAGTCTTACAATATTTAGACATGCACCCACACTTCATGCATTGAATACACAAGTAGGGAGGTTATGCTTCAGTTGTACATGGCACTAGAGACCACATTTGGAGTACTGTGTACAGTATTAGTCACCTTATTTAAAGGAGGGATGTAAATGTGTTGGAAGTAGTTCAGAGAAGAGTGCCAGGCTAATACCTGGAATGAGTGGGTTGCCTCGAGGAAATGTTGGACTGACTAGGCTGGTATACCCTAGAGTTTCTAAGGGTAAGAGGCGACTTGAATGAAAAACAAGATCCTGAGGGGTCTTGACAGGGTGGATGTGGAGAGGACATTTCTTCTTGTGGAAAAATCTAGAACTAGGGGTCACTGTTTAAAAATAAGGGGTCGATCATTTACAAGAGGCAAAATTTTTTCACTCAGCGGGTCATGAGTCTTTGGAACTCTGCTTCCACTACCTTTTCAGGAACAGCGTCTTTGAATATTTTTAAGGCAGGGGTGGATAGATTCTTGGTAAGCAAGGGGGTGATAGGTTGTCGGGGTAAGTGGCTTGCTGATTTCAGGTTACTGTAAGATCAGCCATGATCTTATTAAATGGCGGAGCAGGCTGGATGGCTGAATGGCCCACTCTTGCTCTTTGTTTGTACTGTTACCAATGTTCTTTGGGGGAGAAACATGGGCAGGGGGGCCTGCTGAGTACTACACAATAAACCACTGTATTTTAAGTACATATGCTTTGAATATCATTTGAAATGGGTGCCATCATTAGTTACATCTATAGCCACCAATATTTGACGCAGTACTGTTCACATGCCCTCTAGACATACCTAAATTTGGAAAGGACAGGATCTCGCATACACATTCTGCTTTATCGAAAAGTTAGGCAATTCCTTTCCTATAGTTCAATAAAAAATTAAGATTGTATATTAAACCATAAGGAGATTTGTTTGTGGCATTATAAATAGAAGATCCACACGAGACTCCAAACACTATCACAAATCTGTTCCATGCATTTCAAAAAGCATAAGAAATAGAGCAGAAATAGGCCATATGACTCCTCAACCCTGCTCTACAGTTCAATAAGATCATGACGAACTTTGACATCAAATCCATTTTCCCAACATATCCTTAATTCCCTTAGTGGCCAAAAATCTGAGCATCCACAACTCTCTGGGGCAGAGAATTCCAAAGATTCACAACTTTGAGTGAGGAAATTGGAGCTTATCCGAGTCCTAAAATGGCTGACCCCTTATCCTGCAACTGGTTGCCCAGTTCTAGACACTCAAAGGGGAAGGAAATAGCCTCACAGCATCTACGCTTCAAGCCCTGATATGTTTTCACAGATTATCTCCCATTCACCTGAGCTCCAAAGAATATAGACCCATTCTACTCCACCTCTTAGGACAACCCTCCCATCCCAAGAAATCAAAATAACTACAGTATTTCTAAAGTGATAAATTCAGTGAAAAGTAATGTGTAAAGCTTAAAATTTTCTTAACCTGTATATTTTGAACTCAACCTAGTACAATCACCACCAACAACCAGTTGCAAGACAAAAATAAATCAGATATACAATATTTTTAACTGCACCTCAACTTGTGTTGGCTTTGAGAGTCAATTAAGGCAGTTATGGGAAATGACAAGAGTACTGTATATCTATTAGCACATTATGCGCATTAAAGCAAGAACTTGTGCATCGACCGTCAGAAACATGCAGCTGAAGCAGCCATATAAATGGCTTAGGTCACACGCTTCAGGATGACTGGTCTATTTAAAATCACTTCAGTGAGCCTCAGGTAAATTGTAGCATTCTAGAGTTCAAAGATAAAAGAAACAGGAGATTTATGCATTAAATAGTGCAGCCACCGACTGAGTAAAATTCACTGATTTTTTGATAAAAAGCTGTTTCAGAAATGGAGTTCGAAATGGTACGTGTGTGGGTGTGTGCATGTCCACGCGTGCTTGCGCAGTGTTCCATTTTCCTGAATATTCCCAGTGAAGGGCAAGAGAATAAAATACATTCCAATGATCCACCAGTGATCCAACATTTTTTTCATCCCTTCCCCTGCCACACCCCACTTTTACATGTCCATATTCCTGGGTATATTGCACACTGATATGATGGTAGCTACACACTAACAGTACCCAAACCTCAAGGCCACTTTGCGCTTCAGGAAATACTGGATTTTTTATCCTACTGGATGCCTAATTTGCACACTAGGAAAATTTAATAATTGATGCTTTGTTGAGACCTCTTTCAGTGTATTACTCAACTTTTAATAGGTATTGCTTTTCTGAAGTTCTCGATTAACAGTCTTCCTTTTCACAATGTCAAACAATCTGCTATAGCAATTGGTTTCATTAGTTATTTTTGTGTTAAAATTCATTATCTGTAGAAAATGCTGGTTGGCCCACAGCTAGAGTATTGTGTGAAGTTCTGGAATCTGCATTATAGGAAAGATGTGATTGCACTACAGTGTGTGCAGAGAAGATTTACCAGGATGCTGCCTGGGCTGGAGAGTTTTGGTTATGAAGACAGATTGGACAGACTGGGGCTATTTTCCCTGGAGCAGAGGAGATTGAGGGGGAACATGATTGAGGTGTATAAAATTATGAGGGGCATAGATAGGGTAGACAGAAAGGAACTTTTCCTCTTGGTGTAGGGATAAATAAACAGAGGGCATAGATTTAAGGTAAGGGGCAGGAGGTTTAGAGAGGATGTGAGGAAGAGGGTGGTGGGAATCTGGAACTCACTGCCTGAAAGGGTGGTAGAGGCAGAATTCCTCATAACATAAGTATTTGGATGTGCATTTGCAATGCTATGGCATACAAGGCTATGGGACTACTGCTGGAAAATGGGATTAGAATAGGTAAGTATTTGTTTGACCAGCACAGACTCGATGGGCCAAAGGGCCTTCTTCTGTTCTGTAGACCTCTATATGACTCCACAACTTAAGTAACATTACTTCCGGAAAAGCAATATCTATTAACCCCTGTCAATATCTAGCCTTTTGCCCTTACTAACTAGACAAATTATGCAAACTAGAAGAGTAGGTGAAACGCAGCACTTATTTTAAAAGCCATGGCAAAGTGCACTTTGCTTCCAGTGATGGCATTTATTTCAGAAAGACATACCAACATGATAAAATCTTTCTTTCACCCTCTCCCCACCCCCCTCCCCAACCAGTACAAGTCAGTCATTTTGCTAAGAAATCCCCGACTTGATCACTGGCTCAGGCAAACTTAGTTCCAACAAACCAGCCAAACTGACTCAAAGCATGGCGAAGAGCACAGGCCAATTTATAAGAAAGATGACATTTCTTGTGTAACTTCTGGCATGATTCACAGTATCACCATAACACCCACCCAGTATTACTCACATATCCAACTAACATTTGATGATTTCTCCCTGTAGTCATCTGCATTTTAAATAGAAATTTAAACTTCCCTTAATTATTCAACTGCACAGCACACAAATTTCAGCTCAATGCTTCCTTACCACTTCAGACATTTATTTTGTTTCACAATTTTCTTTAATTCTATTGGAACAGCAGCCTAGCATCTCACAAGCAGTACAAGGGCAGAGGGCAAGTTTAAGGGGACACAACTTCTGCATTGATCTAGCATATCTTCTGTTAGAGACAGTAAACAACTAAAAATCAATCACACACAACTTCAGGAGGGTGGCAGGATTGGGAATAAATGAGAGCAACATATCCCCAAGCATTTCTCTCCACAGGTGCTGCCTGGCCTACCGAGTATTTCTAGCATTTTTTGTTTTTATATCCCCAGCTGTGTTCATCCAGTACTCCTAGTGCCCACTGCACAGTCACATCAATCCCAAAATATTCCAACTGACCAGGGTCAAGTTTAACTTGAATCTTTGGGCATAATTAAATGAGACAGTCGAGCTGCTTTGCCAATGTTAGTTAAAATGTGTCCCAAAACCATTGTGTTTTTTTAAAAATGACATGCCATCCTAGATAACTTCAAAAGCATGCCTAGACAGTTCTCATTATAAAAAAGATAACAAAAAAGGATCACTTAATAATTAGATAAAACATAATTACGAAATATACATTTACCACTGTGAAATCCAGTTCATCAAGAATTTTCAGGACGACAGGCAGGATAAGAATTAAGCTTCCTGCATTTAACAAGAGAAAAATAACGAGCAAAAAGGATTTTAGATTGTGATATTGCAGACAGAGACATTTAAAAGTTCCAGCAACTAACACTTTCACCTGTTGTGGAAATTCACAGCTTTTGAGATTATTTAATTCACAAAATTACTAGTTTTACAATTTCGTAATTGAACTGTCAAATATCTAACCATAGACAAAAGCAAAAAACTGTGGATGCTGGAAATCCAAAACAAAAATAAAAATACCTGGAAAAACTCAGGTCTGGCAGCATCTGCAGAGAGGAACACAGTTAACGTTTCGTTTCCGTATGACTCTTCTCTTGAAGAGAGATACGGACTCAACGTTAACTGTGTTCTCCTCCGCAGATGCTGCCAGACCTGCCGAGTTTTTCCAGGTATTTTTATCTAACTATAGACAACTTGACACATTTTAACAGTCAACCTTCCACAGAACTAGCATGCAAGCAAGCCACCTTATAAGGTAAAGGTAACAACCAAAAAAGGCTTGCTCAGGAATGGGAGGCGACAGGGTTTACGAGGAAGCAGTAGTTGCTATTTTCTATGCACATTGTCACAACAAAGGCTACAGAATCAAGCCATTCAGCCCAATGACTTCATACCAGGACAAAAACAGAATTACCTGGAAAAACTCAGCAGGTCTGGCAGCATCGGCGGAGAAGAAAAGAGTTGACGTTTCGAGTCCTCATGACCCTTCGACAGAAACGTCAACTCTTTTCTTCTCCGCCGATGCTGCCAGACCTGCTGAGTTTTTCCAGGTAATTCTGTTTTTGTTTTGGATTTCCAGCATCCGCAGTTTTTTTGTTTTTAACTTCATACCAGGGTTTTGTTTCACTCGAACCATCTCCCATATTTCATCTGAGCAGAACCCTTTTTTCCCCTTCTCCCCTCATTTGCTTAGTTTCCTCTTAGATGTATAATATTCATCTCAACAACTCAGTGTAGCGAATTCGACACTGTCACTACTGTCTGGGTAAAGAGGGTTCTTTGAATTCCTTATTAGGTTTCTTGGTTACTATCTGGTATTGATGGCTTCTAGATTTGCTTATCCCCACAAGTTGGAAACCTTATGCCTACTCTATTAAAATCTTTCATAATTTTGAACACCTCTATCAGGCCATCCTTCAGCCTTCTCTAAGAGAAAAGGGGCACCCTCCTAAATTTCCAGAGTTTTTTTAATTTCTCCTTTGGTAGGGATTCCATTAATTTTTCCTACCACCATTAAACGGACTTGTCTATAGTTCCCTGGACATGCTTGATCTTCCTTCCTAAATATAGGTGTAAAATTAGCTATGTACCAATCCGCTTGCACCCACCTTTTTCTAACAGATGATTTAATATGTGCAATAGTGCCTCTGCTACCTTATCCCGAGATTCTTCTAAAATGTATGGATGCAATCCATCCTGGCCATGGATCTTATCCTCCAAGCTGATTAAATCATTTAATATTTCTCTATTTTAAGTGAGGCTATATAATTTCTAATGTCTTCTTCCAGTATCAAGTCCACATAATTGTCTCCCTGGTAAATACTTTGAAATAATTTAATATTTCTACCATTTCACTATCACTGCACATGAATTTATCCCGACTGTCCCTTAGTGGCTTTATTCCCATCCTGACTTTCCTTTTCAAATTTGTGCCTGGAGGTTATTTTACTATTTTGTTTTATGTTCCTTGATAATTTAATTTCAAAGTTCCTCCTTTCCTTCCAAGTTTTGACTTCTCTTCTAATCTCTTCAATCCCATCGTGCTCTTCCTTTCTGGCAATGTACTTAAAATACATCCCTTTTTTTACTTGTAATGTTTTCCCTTGTGTTTTTATTCACCCATGGTATCTCAGTGTTTAGTTTGTTTGTTTTTTTTAAAAACTGAATATCTGTTGAGGCCATGGTTGCCCTGAATCATTTACCAAAATTGTCCATTTTATTTTCCCAAGTTGTATTCTCAGCCCTGCAAAAATCAGCTGTTCTCTAATCCATTATTTTGGTCTTTGCCATACTTAGGCCCATTTCAATTATTATACTGTGGTCAATTTGCTTAGATGCTCTTATCCACACTGATTAATTACCAGATTCAGCTGTAAATCCTCTGGTCAAAGTTCGGATAAAGGATCATCATGACCTGAAACATTAACTGTTTCTCTCACCAGATGCTGTCTGACCTGAGTATTTCGAGCATTTTCTGTTATTTCAGATTTCCATCTGCAGTTATTTGCTTGTGTAATTGCAAATCCTCCCTTGTGTTCCTCCTCTACAAATTTTAGGAACTGCATTCCCTTATCCCTTTTCCTACCTCTTCTGGCCCATTAATTTAGGGTAGTTGAAATCCATGATTGTGTTACTCATTTCCCTATTTGCAAATTTCTTCCTCCACCTTCCTTTTGCTCTGTAGACCAGCCCTATTAGGGTGATTGACCCTTTATTATTTTGTCTCTGTTCATTTGAATTCTACTTCTGTCTTGCTGATAGCTGTGCTTTTCTTCTGCCATTACCGTTTCCTCCCATCTTCTCTAACTTTGTTATACCCTGCAACATTAGCACTCCTGATTTTTCTTTTGCAGTCATCTCTTAGCAATCCTGTCTTTCTGGCACCTCAGCATATTACTGCCTCCAATTTCCCCTCTTGTTATGGACACTGTGTTCATTGTTGTACAGACTAGCTTATTTTTAACAACACTTCCTTGCACTTTATTTTTAACCATCTTTTACACTCTGGTCCATAACTAATCTGTCCCATGCTCTCCTTTCTTGTTTCGTTCATATTTAGGCTCGTTTTGTTGTTACAGCCCTCACCACCTCCCTATTTATGCTTTCCACTAGGGCATGAATCCCATTCTGGTTCAGCTAGAGCTCCTTCCATTGGTATAGCTCTTTCCTGTCCCAGTACTGGCACAAGTATCCCAAGAAAATTGGGGTGGGAAGCAGATAGAGGGTGGGGAATCAGTGCTATAATTATCAGGTCACTCAAGAGCAAAACTTGTTCTCAGAACCTGAAACTGCACGATGCAATGTAATGGTTAGCAGCTATAGTGATCAGTATAGTTGTAGGAATCATTTTAATGTCAATTCTCCATATTGAAAGATATTCCCTCAAGTGTGACAATTAATCCATATGGTATGGCACACAAGTGCTAAAGGGCTAATTTCCAACATATGAGTAATGAGCTAATTGTCCATAACTTGTTAACTAAGAATCCAAGTGATGACACAGTGGTTGCGCTGGCCACACTTTAAACAGCTAAGCGGCGCTCTAGCCTGAACACTCAGCCAGTTTTAAGCACAGGGAAATAAAATAAACTTTAAAAACCAGTCATATTTTAAGCTGCAGAGAGAAACTATACATGTTTGCTGTATACAAGGGGGGTACCAAGCAATGCTGCTCAATAGACATCATGGAAGCAGCAGCACTCATGGATTAACTGGTCATAGGGGAAGGTACTATAGTGAAGTGCTTGTTTGATGGCTGTTACTAGACTATTACCAATGCTGCGTAACTAATCATTGAAAGCGTATTGTCTAGACTCTAGTTTGACAGCACCATTTAGTGGCCCTTTGTGGGTGCTGAGAAAATGGTGGAAAATCTGGATAATTCAGTGAAAACCCAAATCATTTACAAAGAAAAGTGAACTGAGGCTCAAATGTGACACTAAAATTAATGACTGCACAAGCTTCTGAGTCAGTTTCAGAAAAGAAATTTAATTCTCAACAACATGGGAGGGGAAAAGGAAAGAGATCACCTGTAAAAGGCTTCAAAATTGGTAAGCTATGTGCCTCAGATCAATTCAGTACATAACGATACCCATTTCAACATTTCCTTCCTATCAAAGGCATGTCAGCTACAATGTTGTCACAAGGTTTGTATATTAATGTTACACTAGAGTTAATAAGCTTTAGTGCTTACAATATATTTCTTGCAATTGATAACTTAGACTTATTTCCATCACTAGTAACAGACCTACAATTACCAGTCTGTAATACACAACTATTTTCTCCAACCACAAACCAGTTTTCAAAAATACAAATCTATATACAGACATATATGTTTAAGTGAACATTACTCAATCTTCAAATATCCATATTGAGCTCTATCAAATCAACTAGAATCTCAATTCAACATCTGGGACCAGTCTATGTGGGAAGCATTTGAACCAGGAGTGTGCACAAATACCCTCTATGCCACCTGCCTAGGCTGCAGGCTCCAATTTCTTCCCTCCAGCTCTCTACCCCTTTAATACACTCCTAAAACCTACTTAATTGTTGATTAAGTTTTTGTTTACCTGTCCTATTATCTTTGTATGGCTCACATTATGTTTGTTAAAACTCACGAAGCACCTTGGAATGTTTTACTAAGTTAACTTGCATTTCTATAGTGCCTTTATGTCTTCTCTCCTTCTACACAATTCTCTATAGAATCTCTTCCAAATGCTGGAACCTTCTATCTACAGAACAGCTCTAAAATACAAAAAAAAATCCATTTAAACTCCAAAACTACTTGTCCTATCTGCATCTAATGAAAGGAACAGCAATTCCTCTAACAAATAAAGTCTCAACTTCTAGACTCAAGCCAAAAACTTAATAGAAAAACAAAGCATCTAAACATCATATTTGAGATATATTAATGCAGTACGTAGTCTGCAGTCTTCTTTGCATTTGAAAGGCCTATGAACAAAGATCTGGCCTCTGCTATAAACAACAGTATAATGTATTATACAAGGTCAGAAATAACCTAAAAATTCCCTTTTGCCAGATGGAAATCAGGCACTTCACATTAGTTCGGAAGCCTTGTGCATTTGACAATTCTACTGTATGCTCCTCCATACTCTCCTTGTTGGGGAAAAAAGTTTCCTTTTTCTAATAATGGCCCATATAATCTGAAGAGCCAGAATTTTCATGGTAAATTGTGCACATTTGGCACATGCTCAACATAAGTGCCCTTGCATTTGTTACAAAGCTTGTAATCTGCCCTTGACTCCTTTTCTTACCACAGTACAATGACTCAGTCATTGAAGAGACCCACTTTTATTCCAATTGACTACAAGCGAACAGTGAAAATAAAAAGATGGTTTTATGGAATTACAAGCACAAGATTCTTCCAGCTACCACATGCAGTACGCTTCTCCTCTAACAAGGAATATTTTACAAATAGCATTTTAATGAGTACTTTGCAAGCGGCACCTAATTGTACATTACTAATGGAATTCTATTAAAAAACCTGTATCTGCACTAAGCCTGTTAAGAATAATAAATCCAAATGAATGGAATGTAAGCTATTGCAATGTACATACCATGCATTTATCCCAAAGATAACAAACTAGCTCAAGGTGTTTCACAGAAGCAAATAAAATTATACACCGAAACATAAGGAGATACTAGACAGGATAAAAAGATTGGTCATTCCACTAATATGTAAAGAACAACAGACCCAACAAGTTCATAAAATACAGGCTACATAAAATACAAGCATTGGGCTTTTTCCACACCCTTCAAACTGTATAATTCGACAGGCCTACCATTAGCATTTCAATAATATTGAATAGCAGCACCAATGAGCATCTTAGTTACAAATTAAAGTTACTGGCATTTTTTTAAATACACAAAAGATTCCAAGGTCTATCTCACTTATCAGCCTGTTTGCAAGCAGACAGAAGGTTAAAGGAAGCATTGTGTAACTCTTATACACAAGTCATACCGTTGGTTATTGCTCAAGGCTTTGCTCGTGAGAAACCATCTGCAGCCAGCAGAAGAGGAAACTATACTACAACCACATGCAGGTATAAATTTGCATGAGTCTCAAGCAGGAAATGTTGAATGCTAAATCCTGAGAAATAATGCTTAGGTAGCCCAATAAGGAAGTGACCAACTATAAAATATTATAAAAAATGTAAAATACAAAAGCTAAAATAGTATTGAGCAACCTACACAATTGTAATATGGGTACAATATGATTGTGATTAGAGATATGGCTGCAGGGTGACCAAGGCTGGGAACTACATATGCAAAAGGATACCGATATTTAGGAAGGACAGGCAAAATGGAAAAAGGTGGTGGATTGGCATTGTTAGTTAAGGACGAAATCAGTGCAATAGTGAGAAAGGATACTGGCTCAGAAAATCTAGATGTAGAACCAGTCTGGGTGGAGCTAAGAAGTAATAAGCGGCAGAAAATATTAGTGGGATTTGTCTATAGGCCTCCAAACAGTAGTGGTAAGGTAGGGGACAGCATTAAACAGGAAATTAGATATGCATGTAACAAAGGTGCTACGGTAATCATGAGTGACTTTAATCTGCATATAGACTGGACAAACCAAATTAACAATTAAATTGTGGCAAATGAATTCCTGGAGTGTACACAAGATTTTTTTTAGACCAGTACGTCGAGAAACCAACTAGGGAACAGGCTATCCTAGATTTGGTATTGTGCAACGAGAAGGGGTTAATTAATTGTTGGGCAGCGTCCTTTAGGTAACAGTGATCATAATATGATAGAATTCTTCATTAGGATAAAGTGAAATACACCAAGCTGAAACGAAGGTCCAAAATCTAAACAAAGGAAACTATGAAGGTATGAGGGATGAGCTGGCTACAGTAGATTGGGGAACTTCATTTAAATGCATGATGGTGGTTAGGCAATGGCCACTATTTAAAGAACAAACGCATGCATTGCAGCTGTTATACATTCCTTTCTGGTGCAAAAACACAACAGGTAAAGCAGCCCAACCATGGTTAACAAAAGAAATTAAGGATAGTATTAGATCCAAAGAGGAGTCATATAAAGTTGCTGGAAAAAGTAGCAAGCCTGAGGATTGGGAGCAGTTTAGAATTCAGCAAAAGAGGACCAAGAGATTGATTAAGGGGGGAAAATGGAGTATGAGAGCAAGCTTGCAAGGAACATAAAAGCAAACTGTAAAAGTTTCTATGGGTATGTAAAAAGGAAAAGATTAGTGAAGGCAAATGTAGGTCCAAAATGGGAGAATTTACAGAACGACTTTAGTTCTGTCTTTAGAGAAAGACACAAATAACTTCCCAGAAATGGTAGGGAACCAAGTCCAGTGAGGAGGAATTGAAGGAAATTAGCATTAGTTAAAAAAAAATGGCGAAAATAATGGGGCTGAAAGCCGATAAATCCCCAGGGCCTGATAATCTACATCCCAGGGTAATAAAGGAGATGGCCATGGAAAGTGGAGGCATTGGTTGTCATCTTCCAAAATTCTGTAAATTGTGCAACAGCCCTAGCAGATTGGAGGGTGGCAAACATAACCCCACTATTTAATAAAGGAGGGAGAGAGTCAACAGGGGATCACAGCTTAATTAGCCTAACATTAGTACGGAAAGTGCTGGAATCTATTATAAAGGATGTGATAACAGGAAACTGAAAATAATCAACGGGATTAGACGAAGTCAGCGTGGATTTATGAAGAAGAAATTATGTTTAACAAACTGAGTTTTTTTTGAGAATGTATCTAGTAGAATGGGTAAGGAAGAACCAGTGGATGTGGTGTAGTTGGAAGTTGGATTTACAAAAAGCTTTTGATAAAGTCCCACAAGAGGTTAGTGTGCAAAATTAAAGCATATGGGATTGGCAGTAATATATTGGCAAGGATTGTGAATTGGTTGACAGGCAGGTGACAGAGTAGAAATAAATGGGTCAGTTTCAGAATGGCAGGCAGTGACTAAAGGGGATACTGCAGAGATCAGTGGTTGGATCTCAGCTATTCACAATATATATCAATAATTTAGATGAGGAAACCGAATGTAATATTTCCAAGTTTGCTGATGACACAAAACAAGATGGTAATGTGAGTAGTGAGAAGGATGTAAAGAAGCATCAAGACAATTTAGACAAGTTGAGTGAGTGGGTATATACATGGCAGATGCAGTATAACATGGATAAGTGTGAAGTTATCCACTTCGGTAGGAAAAACAGAATGGCAGAGCATTAGTTAATTGGGGATATTGGGAAATGTTGATGTACAAAGAGACCTGGGTGTCCTTGTTCACCAGTCACTGAAAGCTTACATGCAGGTGCAGCAAACAGTTAGGAAGACAAATGGTATGTTGGCCTTCACTGCAAGAGGACTTGAGTACAGGAGTAAGGATGGCTTCCTGCAGCTGTACAGGGCCTTGATGAAACCACACCTGGAGCAGAGCACGCAGTTTTGGTCTCCTTACCTCAAAAGGATATACTTGCCATAGAGGAAGTAGAGTGAAGGTTCACCAGGCTGATTCCTGTGATGGAAGGATTGTTGTAAGAGGAGAGATTGTGTCGTCTTGGCCCATAATCACCGGAGCTTAGAAGAATGAGAGAGGACCTCATAGAAAGGTATAAAATTCTGACAGGGCTGGACAGACTGGATACAGGGAGAATGTTCCCCCTGGGAGTCAAAGTCTGAGGATACAGGGTAGGTCTTTCAGGACTGAGACAAAGAGAAACTTCTTCGCTTAAAAGGGTGTTGAACCTGTGGAGTTCTCTTCCACAGAAGGCTGTGGAGGCCAAGTCACTGAAAATAGAACCATAGAAAAGTTACAGCACAGAAGGAGGCCATTCAGCCCATCTTGTCCATGCCAGCCCAAGGACACCCAGGTACCCTTTCTAATCCCACCTTCCTGCACCAGGCCCATAGCCCTGCAGCTTACAGCACTTCCGGTGCAGATCCAGGTGCTTTTTAAAAAGACTTTAAAGTTTCTGCCTCTACCACCAATTTGGGCAGCGAATTCCAGACACCTATGACCCTCTGCGTAAAAAAGTTCTTCCTAATGTCCCCCCCTACACCTTCTGCCACTTATTTTGAATCTATGTCCTCTGGTTCTAGAATTCTTCATCAAAGGAAACAATTTTATCCTGTCCACTCTATCTATTCCCCTCAATTTTGTACACCTCCATCAAGTCACCTCTCAGCCTTCTCTGCTCTAAGGAAAATAACCCCAAACAATCCAATCTCTCCTCGTAGCTACACTTTTCTAACCGTGGCAACATTCTTGTAAACCTCCTCTGCACTCTCTCCACAGCTATTACATCCTTCCTGTAATGTGGTGACTAGAACTGCACACAATACTCCAGTTGTGGCCTCACCAGTGTTTTATACAATTCCAACATTATATCCTTACTTTTATATTCTATACCTCCGCCAATGAAGGAGAGCATTCCATATGCCTTCTTTACAACCTTGTCTACTTGGACTGCTGCCTTGATGGACCTGTGTACTTGTACGCAAAGATCTCTCACTTCATCTACCCCTCTTAGTATATTCCCATTTATTATGTAATCCCTGTAACTGTTTTGACCTCCCTAAATGTATGACCTTACACTTCTCTATGTTAAAACCCATCTGCCACTTTACTGCCCCCTCCACCAACCCACCTATATCGTTCTGGAGATTATGGCTATCCTCTATACTATCCACTACTCAGCCAATCTTTGTCATCTGCAAATTTCCCAATCATGCCCCCCCACGTTCACATCCAAATCGTTAATATATAACACAAACAGCAAGGGTCCCAACACTGAGCCCTGTGGAACACCACTTGAGACAACTTTCCATTCACAAGGGCGTCCATCGGCCATTACCCTTTGTTTCCTGTTACAAAGCCAACCTTTTATCCAGTTTGCCACATTACCCTGAATCCCATGGGCTTTTACTTTCCTGACAAATCTGCCATGTGGGACCTTGTCAAATGCCTTGCTAAAATCCATATACACAACATCCACTGCACTACCTTCATCAACCCTTCTTGTCACTTCCTCAAAGAATTCAATCAAATTTGTGAGACAAGACCTTCCTTTAACAAATCCATGCTGACCATCCCTGACTAGCCCATGCCTTTCCACATGATAGTTAATCCTCTCTCTCAGGAGAGATTCTACTAATTTGCTTACCACCGATGTAAAACAAACTGGCCTATAATTGTTTGGCATTTCCTTTGATCCTTTTTAAACAATGGAACTACGTTTGCATTTCTCCAGTCCTCCAGTATCTCCCTTGTATCTAGTGAAGATTGGAAAATCATCCTCAGAACATCTGCTATCTCCTCCCTAACTTCATTTAGCAGCCTCGGAAACAATCCATCCAGCCCTGGTGACTTATCAACTTTCAAGGATTTCAACCCTTGGAGTACTTCCTCTCTCTTTATGACTATCCCATCCAATATCTCGCAGTGTTCCTCCTGGACTACTATATCTACATCCTCACTTTCATTTGTAAACACAGACAAAATATTCATTCAAAACCCTTCCCACAGCCTCTGCATCTGCACACAAGTTTCCATCTTCATCTCTGATAGGTCCTACTTTTTCCTTAACTAACCTTTTACATATATTTGAAAAGGAAAGGTTTCTAGGTACTAAGGGCGTCAAAGGGTATGGGGAGAGAGTGGGAGTATGGCATAGAGACGGAGGATCAGCCATGATCATACTGAACGGCAGGGTAGGCTCAAAGAGCTGATTGGCCTACCCCTACTCCTATTTTCTATGTTTCTAAAATTTTCTCATAAATGTAGGGCCCCCAAACCAGTGTAAGGGGAACACTGTCCTGATCATCTGATACAGCTACACTCCGCAAGACAACTTTTTGATGAGTAAGCGTTTCTCAAATGATCCGAATACCCAAGTACTGCGTCTAGCACTAAAAGGGCAACAATTAACAGGCAATTTAATCCATATCTTTTTAAATCAGGGAAGTAATCTGGAATTGCTCCTTTTAATATGACTATGTGAACACTATAACGTGTGATAATCCAGTGCTCCAATGGGTCCTTTCTACTTACATGCACAAAAAACTCCAAGCTACAAATGCATTTATCCTCTCCAAACATTATGAATTCTATATGTACTTGCACACATAGTGTAATCAGGAGGTCTGGAACTGAGCAGTTTACCACCTCCCTCTTCCTCCCCACAAAAGGGTTTCCTTGGGAGAATCCTGTCATCTTTGCCAAAAGGAAGCAAACAAAAAAATATATAATTATGCTCAAAAGTGGGGTATCCGAAATGCAGCCTGCAGGCCATATCCGGCCCAGAAGCTGTAATTAACTTAATTTCATTTGAGCATGTATTTTATGCACCAATTTATAGCTTGAAAGCTTGAAGTTGTGCAAGAGGCTGCCCTCCACACTGTTGCCTCATTGATGGAAGTCTTAAATGATAGCTAGATCAGTATGTATCCGCTGCTAAATTAATATGCACATGTATTTAAACTCTAGATCTGTTTCCACAGAGAGACCCACCCTTGTATTGCTGTTCCCCGAGAACAAGTTTTGCACAGCTAGCTACAAGTGTTAAATTGCCAGGACTCTGAAAAAAACAGCCAAAGGACTGATTTATCTCCCCTAGGATCAAAATTGAAGAGCCAAATTTCTCCATAAAACTATTCAATAAGTTGACAACTGAACTGCTTCAGAGAAGAGATCCGTAAATGCCTTTGCCAAACTATTGTAGAACCAGGAAAGTTGCGCCAAAATTCAGTGCGCTGGCTTTACTGAAATAAAAAGTTCACTTCAAACTAAGAGATGCAATCCAGCCCATCATTCAGCATCTGACATTTCTTAATAGTGATACTGCCAAGTTAGCATCCCTGCAGATCAGCAATCAGATCACGATCTGCTGGAAGAGGAAATGCACTGATACTTTGAATGTTAAGCTCAATGTATAGGACACAAAATAAACTTTTTCTAAAAACTGTTCCGGTTCTTTTCCTATGCAAAGGTCAGCAATTTCTACTGCCACAGGGTCCCTTTGGTACTGCTCCAAATTGCCGTTCTGCATACAGTCTGAACGTGATCAGCTAAATTCACTAGAGATCGAGAACTGAAGCAGAAGGCCCAATCTGTATGGCTCTTTTCCAGGATGCCTTTATCAAGGGAGTCAAGATCACACTTCATGACTATGGAAAATGAAAAATTGTAAACACATTGTTTTCCCCTTTTATTGGTATTCTTGCAAATGTCTTGAGTGCAAAATGAAAAGCTTAGACATCTCTTTTTTCAGCAATACTCAAGTTCTACACTACCAAATGACTATTTAAAGTGAAAAATATTTGCTTCCACTACCCAGCCAGAGCTATTTTCAGAGGGATATGTTGCTGAATTCTTAACACTCATCTTCTCGTTCTGACCATGAAATTAAATAACTTGTTAAATATTGAGCTGATAAATTTGCTGTATCAAATAAACTTGGAGCATATTTGCAAGATACTGATTTTTTTCAACTGAATATAAAATGAGAACATTGTTACAAGTTGATCCTACAGAGCTGTTAAAACAAGCAAACTCGGTGTTAACATTGTGTAAAAGACTGCATGCATAAATTAAATGCTGCAAAACTAGAAGCTATATCCAGCTATTTACAAGTAGACATTCTGTACGTATGGCAGGTGCCCAAGATGTTTTATATAAATTTATCCTTTAAGTTACTCCTTAATGAAGGATCAATTACAACTCTTGCTTTACTGTCCTGCATTTATCATTAATCTTTAAACCAAGCAAGCCTACAGTTAAACTGACAACTCATTCCCTTACTACCAAAATTGAGAAAGTCACTTAAAGTTCTAATTGTTCACTCAACAAATTTTTGATTTGGTGTTATTTGCTTGGCTTCATCCATTGCACATTTCAAACTTTGTATCCATTATTTGAACATTTGTGCTTCACTTTGCTCCCTCAGGTTTAAAAGTTCCAAGTCAGTGTAAAATAATGATGTTCAACATGGCACCTTTAAACACTCAGCTTAAAGCCAAGAGATTCAAGTTTAAATTTGTTCTAAAACAATGAATAGCTTCTGCTGAAATGGTTGGGGGGAGTTGCCCAAGATTGCCAGTGTTTTCCCACTGGTAGACACAACGGAAACTAAATTTCTAGCTGAAAAATGGCGTCTAGCATATTAAATGGTTCTCCAACCACTGGCTACCAACGAGTGGATTCCAAACAGCAAGTCAAATATGACAGGCTGTTTTAAGATTGGCAAAAGGCCAAAAGAGCCTTTTTCTTCAAGTTAGATCATTCCAACTGCATCCTGCCTTTCTGGGACCAAAACGTGCTGCAGTACCATCTCTTGCATGATATTATGCCATCAGTTTGAACTGTGTACATGCAAAATACTATCGCAGACAATCTATGCATACACAAGAAACTGGGATTTGCTTTGTAGTCTGTTAACAGACACCAACCATAGTAGTTGAAAAGAATGTGGTGCACATTCAGTCCCTTTCCAGACACCTGGGCAACTAATCAAAAGCTTCCTTCAGCTCAATCACCACTGGTCAGCTTCTCACATGGTGCCATTCTATAAAACACGGGGTACAACCAGAGGCAATATATGCAACAGCTTTCTGAAAAAACCCATAATAATTGTGGCTCATATACAGCTGAAACAGGCTGGTGCTTTTATAGTTCCACATGTAGCCAACAGCAAGAGAAAGCATGCGAGTACTGTTGACTGCACTTTAATAACCTGAGGTCCCTTGCATATATTGCTTGGCAAGACTCCTTTATTTGCAAAAGCTCCTGAGTACTTGATGTCTAAGCAAAATCACCTTTCCATAATGCTGTTAAACTAAACTTACAACAACTTGACAAGGTTGGTAAAATTTTCTAGCATGCAATGATAGTAATTCACAATATCATAACACACTGCGAATTTGGATCAATGGTATTAGAAACTCAAGATACTTCTGTTTAGTATTTTAGAGCTGCTGTCTGCAAGTGTACAAAACTCATTTGCTAATACAAGGACTACAAAATTATATACAATCACACTTTGCTAGATCTGGAGAATTAACTTACGCAAATAATTTCAGTTATAACTTTCAACAGGAACAAATTTTGCAAAAGCAATCTTGCAAAGTCTGTGCCATTGCTAACTTTCAGTTGCTACAGAAGGTGTATTTTCAGAAGCAATTCTTCAGCTGTATAGCTCTCCTGAGGATGTGAAAGACATTAAATAAATGCATGTTCTCTCTTTTCTAGCTGTATTCAGTCTACAACAGCTCAAACAAATTCATGCTTCTACTAAATTCTCTTGACCCACCCCCTGCAAAAGGATTGCCTATTGCTTCTGTTTTGGAGTATTTATTTTAACTGAAAAAACAAACCATTATGTTACATCTTCAGTATAAGGTCATGTGTATACAACTGCAGATTGAATGCATGGTCTGGGGCTGAAGAGGAAGTGAAGCAGGGTGAGCTCCAATAGACAAGCCTTTCAAAACGAAAAACAAAAAAATTGCTGTCTTGTCATATTCGCAGACTGCTGGCATCGCCTAGAAATCAGTATTCATAAACAGCACAAAGGATTGAGCATTATATAAAAGCTCAAGTGCACTCCAGGGACTGGTTCCAGTGAGTGGTATTGCTGCTACCTATTAGTGCCGTTAACGTGTACTGAATCCTTTTGACTGCACAACTAACAAGTGGACCATCTTTAAGCAAAAGTTTCCAGAAATATATTGAGTGTCTGCCAATAAAAAGTGTGGAATCATGTACAAGTTTATGATGGATAATAAGGAAATTATACACTTGAGTGTGCTTTCAGAGCGGGGGAAGGGTACAAAATATTAGTGGTACATAGGAAGCTAAAAGTAAATCACAGCAAGAGACCTAGTGGATTTATTATAATTAATAAACCCGTAATGGAGGAAATAATGGAACTTAAGATAGGCCATTCTCCAGGACTAGCTGGTTTTCAATTCAGGATGTTAAAAGTAACTCAAAAGTATCATAGCTTTCCAGAGCTCTCTGATTTAGGAACTGTGCCTTTAGATAGGAAACATGTTAAAGAATAGAGTGACATTTAAAAACGGTGGGAGGGAGAAGCCAGGTACTACAGACCTATTGGGTGTTTCACTGCCAGAGTGACTGAGTACTTGGACAAGTATCAGCAGGCCATAGTGAATCAGCATGGATCTGTGAAGGAAATATCTTGACTACTGTAGTTGAATTTTTTAAGGTGGTCACAAGCAAGGCAGATAGGGGGAAGTGTCTGAATGCTGTCTATACGAACTTCCAGAGGCATTATATGGCTCCAGACAAGAATTGAAACATGAATACACAGAATTGGAGATAACTTATGACTTGGTAATTAGCTGGAAGTAAAAAAAGGGAATAAAGAATGAATTCTCCAAATGGTGGGATGCAAGTAATCTCCCAAGGGATCTTTACCAGGGCCTCAGCTTTTCACTATATACATTAATAACCTGGGTGAAGGAAGGAAAAAAATTATATCCAAATTTGAAGAGAATAGCAAAAAGTAAATTAAAAAGGCTAACAGAACACTGGCCTAGATATCAAGTGGGTTGGAATTCAGTAAGTTTTTATAGTCGAGAGCAAGGTTAAGAACCAGACCCAAAGAGAGAAAAACAGAGTAAAAAATTCCAATCTGCATCTCAATATTTGTAAGGAAAAAAATCATGAAGCCTTTCAGCCTCGCCTTCCAAGCCAGAGATCAAATGAATCAAGGTGACCAGAGGACAGCAATATAGGAAAGAGAGAAAGTTAAATCTGATTTACTGAACAAAGCCAGAACATGTCAATCAAAACCATACGTAGTCCAACATTTAATTGTGCAAATCATTACCTATCCTCACCGAGTGAAACCAGCACAAATACTGAAAAGTTTTTTTTATTATAATTCATTTACAGGATGTGGGCATACTGGCTAGGCCAGAATTTTATTGCCCATCCCTAACTGCCCTTAAGAAGGTGGTGGTGAGCTGACTTCTTGAACCACTGCAGTCCACATGGTGTAGGTACACCCAGTGCTGTTAGGGAGGGATTTCCAGGATTTTGACCTAGCGATGGTGAAGGAATGGCGATATATTTCCAACACACGATGGTGCGTGGTTTGGAGGGGAACTTCCCATATATCTGCTGCCCTTGTCCTTCTATATGGTAGTGGTCATGGGTTTGGAAGGTGTTGTCTAAAGAACCTTGGTGAGTTTCTACATTGCAGCTTGTAGATGGCACACAATGCTGCCACTGTGCGGTGGTGGAGGAGGGAATGAATGTTCATAGATGGGATGCTTTGTCCTGGATGGTGTCAAGTCTTAAGTGTTGTGGGAGTTGCACTCATCCAGGCAAGTGGGGAGTATTCCATCACACTCCTGACTTGTGTAAAAGAGATGGTGGACAGGCTTTGGGAAGTTAGGAGGCGAGTTACTCACCTCAGGATTCCTAGCCTCCGACTTGCTCTCATAGCCACAGTATTTATATGGCTAGCCCAGTTTAGTTTCTGGTCAATGGTAACCCCCAGGATGTTGATAGTGGGGGATTCAGCAATGGGAATGCCACTGAATGTCATGGAGCAATGGTTAGATACCCTTTGGTTGGAGATATTCATTGCTTGGCACTTGTGTGCTGCAAATGTCATTTGCCACTTGTCAGCCCATGCCTGGATATTACCCAGGTCTTGCTGCATTTGGACATGGAATGCTTCAGTATGTGTCATCACGAATGGTGAATATTGCACAATCAGCAGCAAACATCCTCACTTCTGACCTTGGGATGGGAGGACGATCATTAATGAAGCAGCCGAAGATGGTTGGGCCTACAACACTACTCTGAGGAATGCCTGACGTGATGTCCTGGAACTGAGATGAATGATCTTCTGGTTACTTAGGTTAGGCCAACACGAGTACTGCATGCAGTTCTGGTCACCACATTATAGGAAGGATGCGATTGCAGAGGGTGCAGGCGAGATTTATCAGGATGCTGCTTGAGCTGGAGGGTCTGAGCTATGAGGAAAGGTTGGATAGGCTAGGGTTGTTTTCCTGGAGCAAAGGTTGAGAGAGGGCCTGATAGAGGTGTATAAGATTAGGAGAGGCATTGATCAGGTGGATAAGAAGGCACTTTTTCCACTAGGAGAGGGGTCAATAACCAGGGGGCATAAATTTAAGGTAAGAGGTAGAAAGCTAAGAGGAGTGGAGGAGAAATATTTTCACCCAGCAGGTGGAGAGAGTCTGGAACTCACTGCCTGAAAGGGTGGCTGAGTCAGAAACTCTTGTAACATTTAGGTAGTATTTAGATAGTCACTTGCATTGCCATAGCCTCCAGGGCTATGTGCCAAGTGCTGGGAAACGGGATTAGTGTAGTCAGATCTTTGTTGACCGGCACAGACACAATGGGCAAAAATGACCTCCTTCTGTGCTGTAGACATCTGAGTTTATAATCACAACCATCTTCCTTTGTGCTAGGTATGACTCTAACAAGTGGAGAGTCCCCCGACACCCCTCACCGATTCCCATCGACTCCCGTTTTGCTGGGCTCCTTGATGCCACACTCAGTAAAATGCTGCAGTCACTCTCATCTCAAGTTCAGCTCTTTTATCCACGTTTGAACCAAGGCTGTAATGAGGTCAGAAGCCGAATGAACCTGGCGAGACTCAAACTGGGCATCTGTGAGCATATTGTTGCTAAGTAAGTGCTGCTTGATAGCACTGTTGATGGCCCCTTCCATTACTTTACTGATGATCAAGTGTAGACTGATGGGGCGGTAATTGACCAGGTTGGATTTGCTTTTTGTGCACAGAACATACCCAATCAATATTCCATATTTCTGGGTAGATGCCAGTGTCATAGCTGTTCTGGAACAGCTTGGCTAGGGGCATGGCAAGGTCTGGAGCACAAGTCTTCAGTACTATTGCCGGATTATTGTCAGGGTCCATACCCTTTGCAGTATCCAGTGCCTTCAGCTGTTTCTTGACATCACGTGGAGTGAATCCAATTAGCTGAAGACTGGCATCCGTGATGCTAGAGACCTCCGGAGGCCGAGATGGATCATCCACCCAGCACTGCTGACTGAAGATTTGGGTACTTTCAGAGACCAGTGTAGACAAGCGTTGCTTCTATTGAAATTAAGTTGGAGAGAGACAAACACAACCAAAAACTGGTGTAGGAATGGGAGAAAGATGAGAGGGCACAATAACCATGTCAGAAATTTTACCTATAACCCTTTTTATATGGTTTTAATTTCATGCATTGGAAAATATCATGTAATTCCATAAATTTCAATGGTTACAGATGAAGAATGTCAAGCTACCTCAACAGCCTACCCCACATTTCAAAAGTGGATTATAAAACATAGATGTCTGGCAATTTAAGGTTTAGTAAAATTCCAAAAGAGGTCTCTACATCAATGAACAGGTTTTCTAGCCACCCATCTAGGTACTACTTCACTGCATTCCTCAATATCCCACTATGTCTGCTAAAGGTTAAAACATTAAAGTTAAAGTTACTGTATCTAAACCATAGCAGTCCTACAAAGTCAGAAATGGCAATTTGTAAATACTTACTGATCTCAGATCCTGGTTCCCACTTCAGCTAATGGGAATTTTAGAACAATTTCTTACAAAAGTAACAGATAAGTTTGTTACAGTTGTATCAATTTTGCAGTATTATACATTGTCCTGCAATATCTTACCAGAGGGCAAATAACTCAGTTATCAGCAACATCCCACTCATTGCATTTCCTGTTTTATCAAGATGCTGTTTAGGGCCAATTACAGTATATACTTTCACTGCATTTTGTGGGGATAAATACTTTGAAACTTTGATAAACTTTGCTACCACAGAAGTCTTGCAGATAATTCCAATACAACTGATGCTTTGGTCATTTTCAGTGTAATTCCTGTCAATTTGATAGAGTTCGCAGAACACAGCCCAATTTTCCTGCAGTTCGGGGCTCTAAAATAACTTCAGGAAAGAAAGTTACACAAGCTACTTCCAACTGTAATGAGATAAAAGGGTGTAACTCTTTACAATGGTGCCCCCCACCTCAGAAACAGTTATTAAAATACATTCCTGTATTTGTAATATATTCTTATAATAAATTGGAGACTCCAGACCATATCACTCTTCCTTCATCGACTTTTATATTCCAATTCTCAAATACCCAATCCTTAATATAATATACTGGAAAATATATAATGTGTAACAGTTACTAGGAATTACATCTAATAAAGGTGAACATACAAGTACAATCCATTCCCATTTAAAAATCCGTGGTACTTGTAACATAAGGAATAGGAGCAGGAGTAGGCCATTCAACCCCAGAAGCCTGTTCCGCTATTCAGTAAGACCATGGCTGATCTGCCCCAGGCTTCAACTCCTCTCTTGTGCCAGCTCTTCATAGTCCTCAACTCCCCAATATTTCAAAAATCTATCTACCTCCTCTTCAAATACTTCGGTGATCTAGCCTCCACGACTCTCTGGGGTAGAGGATTCCAGACATTCACTACCTACAGAGAAGAAATTCTTTCACGTCAGTTTTAAATGAGCGTCCCCTTATTCTGTAACTATGTCTCCTAGTTCGAGATTCCCCCACTAGAGGAAACATGGTCCACGTAAAAGGAGGTGGGCCATGTTACAAGTACCATTTATTTTAAACGGAGAACCCCAAACGTATTGCTCCAGGAGGAGAAAAAATGTGGCTCAAGAATTTGACATGTATGCTGGTTTAAAAAAGGGAAAAACCTAATTGTAATGAGGTGGCCCTAACTCCAGGAGGTGATAAAACTGAATTGGTTTTATACTTTCTTGAAAGGCTACATTTCCTTTTATAGAAGTGTTCTGTAATATTTAGTGTTATGCCTGCTGTAACCATCAGCATCCTTCCATCTACACAATGGGCATACAGAAAAACCAAATCTATTGGGAATGGGATAGCTTCATATGGTGCATGTTTGCTGATGGCTGAAGAGACCAGTGAGGCAGGTTTGGTCACAAGTGCTGCGTATGAAGTGCTGATCAGGAGCTGTTGGTTCCAGTGCTGGCACCTGTTGCCAAGCTGCTGTTACCACCATGACCATCAGGTGGTTATGCTGATCCACAGGCGATGCTGCCATTTTCCACTGTCATCAGCTATCTCAGATGTGAAAACTTGACATTTAGGGCCTTCATGTCACATGTACAAGCATCTTTGAAACACCGCTTTGGGCACCCTACTGGCTTTCTGACTCTGGCTCCCTCATCATGCAGAAAATCCTTGGGTATGCATCCTGTCTTCCAGCCTGCAAACGTGTCCAAGCCACTGAAGTTGCCTCTACTTAAGTGCTTACTTGGTAGTTCCCTTGGCAAAACCCCCGTGTTCATGATTTTGCTCTTCCACGAGATGCCCAGAATGTGCTGCAAACAGCGAAGGTGAAAGTTTTGAGCTTCCTTTCTCGATAGTTAAGTAACCCATGTTTCCCAGCCATACAACAAGGTGCTGAAAACACAGGCCTAATCTTGGCACCAAGAGTCAGCTTGATGTTATAGCAAGGCTGGAGTTACAGTGTTGCATGAATAAAACCAACTCTCTCAAGCAGGTCACAAAAAATACAAAGTAAGCCCAGCCAACATTTTCAGTTTAGTAAGTGAAACTCTATTTTAATGCATAATTGCCTTAATAATTCCCTCATCTGCTCTAAATGGATAAAGCTCATTTTAGATGTTAGTTTAAAAAAAAGCTTAAATTAATTGCAATCTCTTCCACCAGATTAAATTCTGTATGTTATACATTTAATTATGTCAGTACTGACTAAAAGCTCCACTAGCAAAAACAAATTGATGAATATTGAGGCATATATTATATAGCTTGCAAAGCTTTTATGCTATACCCTTTAATGTAGAAATAAATCTACTGAGATGGAGCAAATGCTTTTGAGGTGCCATTTATTAAACACCCTTACTCCAAGGGGCTTTTCAGTTTTGTAAATAAAATACTAAGAAATAGAAAATAGTCCTTACATCAGGCAGGCAATTTTATCAGCTGGATATGACAAATGTCATAGAAAGCACAAATAATTGTGGCAAACAAGAATCTCCGGTTCTCCCTATTTGGATTTGAGATTTTGTCAACCTTAGCTCACCTATTGCATACTCAGAGTCAGAGGGTTATGAATGCAAGTCTCACTCCAAGACCTGCCCACATAATCTAAAACGTAATTCCAGTGCAGTACTAAGGAAGTACTGAATGAAGCATTATGAGACATTAAACCCAAGCCCTCTCTGGTGGAGTGGTTGGTGACAGATTCAATTGCAGCTTTCAAAAAAAAAGAGAATTGCGTAAATATCCGGTGATAAATTTGCAGGGTTTTGGGAAAAGCTGAGTGCGAAATTAACTGAGATGCTCTTGAAGAGCCAGCATGGACACAATGGGCCAAGAGGTTACAGCACAGGAGGTAGCCATTCTATGATTGAGAAAAACAGATAATCCCAGCCTGACAGTTGGAGGGCTTGCCATCACTAATTGAGCAGAGAATGAGTTCATTTGCTCTTCCACCATTGACTAAGTCGTACACCAATCTTGTCTATTTACATAGCCACCTCTTTTTTTAAAAAGTACATCAGGGCAAAATGAAATGCCCCATATCACTATTCAAAAACCAGAGAAATTTTCTCAAGGTCCTGAACAATATTTATTCCTCAACCAGCATCACTTTAAAAAAAAAAAAATCCTGTCATTTCCCACATTGCTGTTTGTAGAATCTTGCTGTGTGAAAAATTGGCTTCTCTGCCTTCCTAAATTGCAACAGTGACTACACTTCAAAAATATATCTCTGGCTGTGAAACCCCAAATGGAGGTCACAGAAACAGCAAATAGGGTCCCTATCCTCCCACAATGGCACTGAGGCCTAGACTGTGCTGGCCCTGCCCTTGTCTTGCCTGTCTCAGTCTCCCCACTCCAGGCCATGAGCTCCTGCTCGCGGTTACTTCACTGAGTCTTCTCCACTGGGGAGTAAAGAGAGCTTTAGTGAAACCTTTTTGCCTGATGTACACTTTTTTTTAAAAAAAGATAGCTATGCAAAGTGACAAGGTTGGTGTGTGAATTTTCAAAGAGGGCAAGTTAACTCATCTTCTAATGTTCAATTAGTCAGCGAAGCCAAGCCCTCCAATTATCAGGGGCTGGGATTATCTCTCTCAATGGTTACAACACAGAAGGAAGCCAAACAGCCCATTATATGCATGCCAGCTCTTCAAGAACTCCGCTAATCTCATTTTCACCCCCCCCCGCCAAAACCCTGCAAATTTCTCATTAGATAATTATACAATTCTCTTCCGAAAGCCACGATTGAACCTGTTACCAGTCACCACATCCCAGATCTTAACCGCAATCCATAAAAAAACATTTCCTCCAAATGTCACATTTGGCTCTTTTGCCCATCACCTTAAATTAGTGTCTTCTGTTTCTTGACCCCTCCATCTTCCGGAACAGTTTCTGCCCATTTACTCTGTCCAGATCCATCATGCTTTTGAACACCTCTATTAAACCTCCTCTCAACGTTCTCTAAACAGCTCGGCTTTGCTAATTTATCCAGGTAACTGAAGTCTCAAGTCTTGGAGCCATTCTCAAATTTTTCTGCATCCTCTCCAACATCTTCACATCGGTCTAATAAGTGGAGCCCAGGGTCTTTTTTTAAATGCAAAATGTCATTTAAATATTTTCATGAATCCATAGCTAATGTAAACTTGGTTTAAATATATACTCCATGATGCCTCTGTATAGCATATAAACTCTTCTGAAGCACCATAGGTATTTATTGCACAGAAGGCCATTCAGTCCATTGAATCTGTGCTAATTGTGCAGGAGTAATCCAAAACTAATCCTGCTGCATTGCTCACTCTTCTTAAATTCTATATTTTCCTCCATTTTGAACGTTTATTCAACTTTCCCGTTGTAAAGTATTCACGCTCTAACAATTCCATGCACAGAAATCTCCATTCATTCCCCATGTAAATTCTGCATTTATAAATTCTCACCGACTCCCCAACCTGAAAAGTTATTTCCTGTCAAAAACTTTATAAATTTAACAAAGTAAAACACTTCAATCTCCTCTTGGTTCCAGTGGAAATAGCCCCAGTATCACAACCTCAAATAGTTTCCCATTCCAGCATCGTCCTAGTGAAGCTACATGGTACATAGAGTCCTTTCCAATTTGAGAATCCTCTCCATCAGGCTGCACAGTATAAAGTGTGGCCTAATCTATGTTCCATTCAGATGTATCACTATACTTTTGCACCTTACATTCCTGCTCATAAAATCCAACTTATTTTTTGTCTACAGCACTATCTTCTCAAAGTAGACAACAATTATTTATAAAAAGTAATCTCCCCCTCAACCAGCAATAGCACCAGGTCTCTCCCAGGCTTGGTTAGGGGAGGAAAATACCTGTTGCTGCATTACCCAACATAAACCACCCCTTGCGATAATTGGAAAGGAATCTTCTATTCAAATAATGCCTGAATAAAGGCAGTTTTGTGGTGTCAACAGGCAACTAAAGACCAACCTGTCGGAACACGTATTCTCCATTTAAACTGGTTTTCAACTACAAAACAAGTTCAGTACAGACTCAATTTGCGCTATGTACTTTCTCCCCTGTGGGGTAACAGAAGAAAGATAAAGTTTTTCATGTACATTGATCATTACAAATCTGGTCTCCATTTTTAACAATAGGAACGCTTGTGTGTATCTATTCCAGCTTGCAGATTTAACTTACGCACTAAGAGTAAACTCCTCAGGATGCAGAATGGAAAGGAGATGGATATAATGACAGCTTTGAATTTGAATCCACTTGCCCACAGTTGTTGTGTTCCTGGAAACTGCAACAACAATGCAAAAGAACTAACAACTGCTGGAATTTTTAATAAATCAGATGCCATAAAGTAGAACTTGTTCTGACTCACGGCCCTGCAGCACAATTGCGTCAAACAGGAAGGAGGTCACAGTACTTCAGTTTCCAACAGGGAGGCCTTTGGGTCAGATCTGCCAACTTTTTAATTCCAACTACGAGTGAGACAGCACAAAAAAATTCTGTCTCTAGAAACCAAAGATAGTTTAAAGCTATTAACTCCAAGGTGCACAGATGAAATCAAAATTTTCTTTCAATATTCTATATTTCTCCTACATAGTTGGTTTACAAATATTTTTAATACAAAATACTTTGAGATATTCATTCTCCCACACAAAGTTTATTTGCAGGGGATGGAAACTGACCCTGCCCAAATAGCCCAGCTGATCAAATGTCTCAAAATTCAGTGAATCATAGTCATGGCATAGCAGTTAAGTCTCAATTCTCCTGCATTGCTCAAAATAAGGCTGCAGTGCTACAAGGTGGCAAACGGCCAGTTGGTAAAAGCCAGCAATCTGTATGCACCATGGAAAGCAATATTTTGATTCCTTAAGTGGATGGGGGAAGGAGTTTGAATCCATGCTCTTTTGGGGAGGCAAAAACAGGTGAACGTTTCCAATGTTACCACACAGCCAAGATCTCAGGTCTAAGAATAGCTTAAATGCACAGTAAAGTTGCTTTTCCCCTCAGTACTCCAAAAATAATTGCCATCATCCTAATTCGAGTCCTTCACAGAACCATTAAGATTGCAACCTAATCATCCCATTCTGCTGATACCGCCTTATTGCGGAGAAAACTGGTATCCAAAAAAGAGACAAGGAGCTGTTATTTAAAATTTTCTTCAGCTTGTTTCAAGTCCTCCCCCTGCAATCTAATGGGGTTGTCTCAAGTGAGAAAAAAAAATCTTATTCCAATTATAAAGCTATGCAAGCACACAGGGCAGGTATTCCCATACTTCATGCCAACATTGTAGATCAGAGACCAAATACTTCCCCACTGAAGAGGGTAGGAGAACATTACAGCTCACCCAACAGTCCGATTAGCAACAGGTTGCACGACCTAGAAATGTATCTTAGACCAACTCGCAACTATACAGCACCTCACCATGTCATTCAGAAGTACCCCAAATGCTTTATACAAAGTCAATTACACTGTAACAACAGCCATTTTGCACCAGCAAGTTCCACAAACAAGTTCCAAAAACAGTAATGAGATAAATGACCAGTTCTGGTAGTGCTGGCTGAAAAAAGGTGTAGAAGATAAAGTCACTTCAAACCACAAAATCTTGGAAATCACCTGAACTATAGAAATGTACAGATCTTCAGCACTGAGCTGCACTCCTTCAGTGAGGCACAGAAAGGTAATATCAGATTAAGTGCCCATATCCTGCCTTGATTCCATAACCTTGCCAGTTAAAGGCTTGGTTAGTAACACTTGCCAAGCTGACTTATTTATATTGGTCAGAGAAGGAATCAGAGGTGGGAAAGTTCCTACCACATTATTGTGAATTATTGTTTTTGCCAAGTTTTTAGGTGTGCTGAGGATCAAAGCATTTTTTTTTAATGTGAATTTCACTTTTTGAAAAGATACCAACATTTTGTTTTTCATAATTTGAAGGTCACCATTATGAACAGGCAAGGAGGGCCTTGCATATGGTGTGTAAATATTTTGTACAGGAAAGGTACTATTTTGAAAGGGGTGTGGAGCAATTTTATATGCGTTGCTCAACTGAAGAGACACTGTTGATCTAATATTTCAGCTGAATTTAACATTCCACATGGATTTTAAGTAAAACAATGAAAAAAAGACAACTCATTTAAAGCTGCATATTCCAAATATAAGCATCACCACTGGTAACTTGCAGTTATCGGTTACAAAAATAAGTTCCCAATCTGCTCCAGTTATTTGAGTGCAACCTAAAAAAAAGTTGACCTTTAAAACAGAGCGCTAGAATATGAATTAAAATGGTATGGCTACAAATTAAATCATGGCACTAGTGAACAGAAGTGTTGTCTTCACACACCCACATGCTGTCTATCATGTGCACAAATGATGCAGTCTTGTCTTGAATGTTCTTTTGGGCCATATTCCTCAAAACAGTGATCAAAATTCCTGCTTTTTTGTCAAACATATACAGCTACTCTGCAAGGCACCTCAAAATATGCAACTTCCTTGAAGGGATATGTTGAAATAAAGATTCAAATTTATTTTTTTTAAAGCAAAGGGACATGTTTGTTATTCTCTTCAATGGAAGATGGGCTGAATGATAAAGGGGTGGGCTAGGAAATACAAAAAATGTGCACTACATTTGAATAATCCTCATGAAAAGTCATTTCAATTGTCCAATGGCTGATATCAAATTAAGACAAAGGCTTCAACTCTTCCCTCTTGACTTAAAATTTTTCTAAAGATGGTGACCAAATTCCATAAGTACAGGGCAGCGTTCTGAAATCTCACCCATTCCCAGTGCCAAGTAGCCATTCATAGGCAATTTTTCATTTCCATGAGCAGAACCTCCAGGCTATGGAACTTTGGCAGGCGAACAGGAGAAAAGAAATCACACCAGATTCTCTCTCCAACTTTAAGTGCAACATTTTCAGCAAAAAAAAAGGTGCGGCGGGAAGAATTTCTTTTCCTTTAAATGTAGAAATCCTGGCCCATTTCCACCCCCTTTTTGTCCAAAATCTCTACCCCACATTCTCTAACATCCAACTGAAGATAGCTAACTCAACACAGACCATGAATTAAACCTGAGGCTTCTGATTATTTTTAACATGTCTAAAGGATGTGAAATGTCCTTACAGACATCTGAACAGTGACAGGAAATGGAATTCTGCCAAATGTAGCATAAAACAAATATATTTCACATGTAGGAACAAATTATACAAAAAATGCAACACTGCTACAATTGCTGTCTCTTCTGCAAGCCCAGCAGTTCCCCCCCTCCCACTGGGATTTTGGGAAGATGAAATTGATCAAGGCCCAATGGTTCCAGATTTGCAGACACTATATTCCACATACTCTTTCACTGAACCATGAGGATCTTTAGTGTTCTCTAATAGTCAAAATGTTTTGAAATGAAACTTAATTAAACAATTTAAAAATTACCACATCAGGGCTTTTATAGTGCTTATATTGTGAAAAATCTCCCAAACATTATTGGGAAGTAGGGGCTATACAAGAGATATGCATTGAAGAAACGTTTTAAAGATGGTGAAGGAACAATGCAGACAGTTTAAATGAGTTGAATACAGTAGAACTGGCAGCTGATGGCTCTACGACTAGTGGGGTGGTAGGAAGGGGAACACGTAGGAGAATGGGGTTGGTGGACAAAGGTCACAGGGTTGCGACACAGGATTAAAGGGAGTTGCACAGGGAGGTTTGGGAACAGCTGTAGAGGGATCTGTAAACAAGGGCAAGGGCTGGGGAGGGACAGCAAGAACAGGGAAAAGTGGAATTTCTGCTAAAGGAAGCAGGCAACTTCGGACAGGTTGAAGTGTGTGTAACATTGAGCTCAGAAGGAAAGCACAGTAGAAAGTGTCTGATGTTAATGGAGGAGCATTGATGAGCAGAGACAGAGAGGGGCAAGGTGGAAGATGGTGAAAGCTGACAATGCCAAAAGAAACAATCAGGAGAAAAAAGTGCTGAGGCTTCTTTGCACTTTGTACCCTCAATTTGTTTGAGTTAAAATTAAAGCACAACTCAATTTTTAAATCCTCTAATGCCACATTATAATTCTAAAAAAGAGGAAGTGCACAACACAAAAATGACACACTCTAGCATGTTTCTTTCCATTTTAAGGCTTAAAAGTCTCATTCCCACCCATAGATGCAGTTAACACAAGTTTATACTTTTTGCAGTTTCAACACAAAACATTAAGCATTAAGCATCTTACTCAGGTTAGCATCATGTCTGACAGCCTGCCAGTTTTGTAATACCAGTAACCACCAACCAGCATACTCCGTGCTCAATTTGACCATACATTTACTATAAAAAGAGGTATGAACTGCACAACATAATTCTATCAAAAGGTTCTGGAGTTCATCTTGGGCAACTCTTCTGGTAGCGAAAGAAGTTGACTAAAACCAATGTCAGCTGCTCGCAAAAAGCTGCTGTTATGCGTGCTGTTATGAAATCCTGTCCAACCTTACACAATCCCACAGGACAGTCAAAGGCTTTCCTAATTTGTGAAACTTCTTTCAGATCATGCAGGCTCTTCCAGTACAGCAACAGCACATTCCATTTGTCCAAAAGCATCATATTTACCAGTATTTCTTAATAATTTAACTATCACTCCTTACGGTTCTCCACGACTTGTTGTAGAAGGCAGTGAGGCACTGACAAGATCAACCCAGTTTTGCAGAACATTAAACGTTTAAAACAAATCAACTCCAAACCGTGGTTAATATATTCACATTGGGTAAAATTGCACTAAGCACCGACTGTCACAAAAAATTATAACAAGTGACTTTTAATCTTAAAAGTAGATGCTGATTAAACTGCACTATTAAGACATTTTGAACTCTCAAACTCACATTCAAATCCAACATTCTGCTCAGACAACTTTTAAACAGGCACATCCAGCTCACATTACAAGCTAACAAGAGGTGAAATTCATTTAATTTTATCTGAACTCCTAACACTAAAGGAAATATCACTGTCACCAGTTACAGTGCTGTTGCAAGGTGAAATGTACTGTTATGATAGAAACAATTTAAAAACTATGCCAAACATTCATGTTGTATGGTATTAAATTTTCCAACCACCAGTGCTTCAACCTAATGGGATATAACTCAAAACGCTCCCTGAACACAAATCAAGGACAAAATCTATAGTTGCACTTCCAGGTATTGTCTAAGTTCAGGTACGCAGGATATACAAATTTCACACTCACCATAACGCTCACTAAAATCCTACAACACTGCACATTATAACTGAAAATGAAAATGTTAAGGGAAAAAAAACAGCCATGTTTCAAAGTTCAAAATTCCACTGTTCCACTTCAGGGAGGGAGCAATGTCTTACAAAGCACTAAACAGAAGCTCACATCACAAGGAGATCCTTAAATAAACATTACAGAATAAGGAAGGAGAGTCATAAGCCAATCAGCACACAGAAGTATTACAGGTAGGAGCAAACTGCTTACAATGTGCCACACCTTTTAAAGGAGAATCTTCGTCTGCAGTGTGAGCTCTTTACATTAATATAGCGGAAATAATCAGCTACAAAATCACAAAGCAAATCAATAGTTCTCAGAAATCAGATAAAAGGCTGGGAAAACACAGGTCAAGCAGGTGTTTGCAGGCCCTGAATTCATTCCTGAGATTCTAGTATTTTGTTTTTATTATACTTTTCAGTCTATTTCAGGTTTCCAGACTTTGTATGTTTCTTTCCCATCAATTACTAAAGTTTGATTATATAGACTTAAAATTTACCAGGGGGCCAACTCTCCTTTCATATAAATAACCACAAAGTGTAGGTCCATACAATGTATCTGGATTCATTTCTGCAGTAATGGTAGCCCTTCGCATTTGAAAGGTCCATCAAATACAGCAAGTTAGATTAAGCAATTAAAACAAGTGCTTCAGACGATTTTGAAAGACAGGGTCTCTAAAAGTACCATAAACTTCAGCAATAAAACATTTGTTACTTTAAAATCAAAGGCTGACACACTCCACAAACATCATTTGAAAAGCGGAGAACAGAATTGGATCTCAGGAACAGATTTTGCTACACAGCAAATCAGTTCTGATGAATCGGGCCCCCCAAAACATCAGCTCATCTTCCCCTCTCAATTACCTGGTGTACCTCCACCATTTGCTGCCCATCATCAAGTTCACTAAGCATATCAGCCGCACTCCAAATACAAATAAAAAAAATGTTGTGGCAACCGACGCGAGGTTGTTTCTATATCCGCGCAGGCTGGATTCCTGGAGACAAACAAGCAAGAACTGCTCATGCCACTCAGCACCAAAACTGTGGATCCGTGAGCGGAAAGAACACTTTACCCACCAGTCTGTTATCCAGTTACGGGAATTGGATTCAGGTGTAAGATACTGGATGTAAATGTCTTTTTCACTGAAACCCAGCCGAACACATACCGGCACAAAACCAACTCGAATTAAAACACCTCTACCCACTGCGCCCAGTGTTACTCCACCCAGATACTGTACAGCTTTCTGAGGAGTGTTTTCACTTCAAGCGGGCACAGTGAGAAAGTTTCACGGCATTATTATTATTTTTTTTATTTTCTTTTTTAAAAGAATCATTCCTTTGCGGCTAATTATTCAGCCCTGTGCCTTTTACTCGTTACTTTCAAATTGAAGCTTTGCTGGGAGTTTGCACGTTGGTATTTTTATTGGAACCGCTGCTGCCCCGGGCACACTCCCCACACTCGGGCTGCTGTCAGCCACACTGGCGTTATCCAAGAGGCCCTGAGCCCCAGTATGGCCGGGGTGGGGATACTCTGTCCTCACACCCCCCCCCCCCCCCCCCCCCCCCCCGGGGGGGGCAGCAGTTCACTCCAACCCGAGGTGTGGGGTGGGGTGGAGAAGCTCAACTCCCCCTTGCCCCGGGGGAGGCCCCAGGGTAACCGGAGGCCCCGGACTCCTCCCCCGCTCGGAGCCGCCGGGCCTACGGCCGGGCCCGGGAGCGGCGGCGGCGGCGGCGGCTTTGGGCAGGGAGGAGGAGGAGGAGGAGGAGGAGGAAGAAGGCGGCGGCCTCTCTCTCTCTCTACCCCCCGCCCGCCCGCCCGCCCGGTGCCGCACCGCCGCCGCGCTCTTCCTGCCCCGGCCCCGGCCTCTCTGTCTCTCTCTCGCTCCTCAGTCCCGGTTACCGCCCCCAACCCCCCCGGGCCGCCCGGTACCTCCCCAGTCTCGGTGTCGCCCTCCTCCCCCCCCCCCCCGCCGAGTCCCGCTCTCTTCCCCCAACCCCGGTACCTCACCCCCTCTCTCGCTCTCGCCGCCGCCGCCGTTTCTCTCCGGCTCAACCCGCTCGAGCTCTTCGCACAACGTCACTGGCAGCCTCGTTCTGGCGCCTTAAAAAGGGAAACTCCTCTTAAAGCGGCAGTGGCCCCCACCAGCGGTCCCCACCATACACACCGAAATGCACAAACACAGCCCCAAAATACTGAAACACCCTCAAAATATTGAAACATCCCAAATCTGAAATACTGCAAATACAGAAACACTCCAAGGGCTGAAATAGCCTAAATACTGGAACACTCTAAATGCTGAAACACCCCCAAACACTTAAATACCCTAAATACTGAAACATCCCAGGTACTGACCTCAAGTATTGTAATGCCCGAAATACTGATGCCTTGGCATTTTGGTATCGTCAGTGGATTGATAAGCCAGACACCCAGAATAATGATCTAGTGGTAAGGGTTCGAATCCCACCATAGCAGTTTAAACTCAATTAAAAATCTGGAATTAATGAAATTGTCATTTAAAAAGAAACCCATCTAGTTCACTAAAGGAAATCTGCTGTCCTCACTTGGTCTGGCCCATATGTAACTCCAGATCTGCAATAACGTGATTAACTCTTAAACTCTGAACAAGGGAAGGACAATAATTGCTGGCCTAGCCAGTGACACACACATCCTGTGAATGATTGAAAAAAGATACCTCAAATACAGAAACACCAGTAAATAGTGAAAGACACGTTCATCCAAACATGCCAAAACAAGCACTCAAACTTCCAAATACTCAAACTCACCCTCACCCAAACACCAAAACACTCACCCTCAAACACCCAAGTACACATGCACATCCCCAACTGCTCACAGTCACCCACAAACACCAAAACACTCAATCCTAAGCATACAAACACTCATAGATAACTCACGCATAGAAATTAGCAGCACGGGTAGATCATTTGTTCCTTTGAGCCAGCTCTACCATTCAATGTGATCGTGGCTGATCCTCTATCACACACACAACAAGTTCCCACATACACACAAAAGCAAACTCACATACTATACGTATAACTAAACCTTGATACACAAGCAACTCAGGCTCGCTCATACCTGCACACGAACACAAACTCACTCACAGCCAGTGGTGCTGTTGACCTCCAATGCATGGGTCCACTCTGCTGGCAACACAGGGAAGGTGGTGAAGTAGTGGTATTGTCACTGGACTAGTATTTCAGAGACCCAGGGTAATGCTACAGGGACCTGGGTTCAAATCTAACTACGGCAGATGGTGGAATTTGAATTGAATAAAAATCTGGACTTAAAGGTCTAATGATGACCATGAAACCATTGTTGTAAAAATCCATCTGGTTCACTAATGACCTTTATGTGACTGATGTGACTCCAGATCCACAGCAAATGTGGTTGACTCTGAATTGCTCTCTGAAATGGTCGAGCAAGCTACTTAGATGTATCAAACCATTACGAAATGTATAAGGAATGAAACCGGATGGACCATTCAGCATCGACTTAGGAACAGGAAATGACAATGGCAAACTCAGCCCTGTCGACCCTGCAAAGTCCTCCTTACTAACATCTGGTGTCAAAATTGGGAGAGCTGTCTCGCAGATGAGTCAAGCAACAGCCTGACATAGTGATACCCAAGGGATCATACCTTACAATGTCCCAGCCATCACTGTCACTGGGTATATTCTGTCCCACCAGCAGGACAGACTGAGCAAAGGTGGCAGCACAGTGGTATACAGTCAGGAGGGAGTTGACCTGGGAGTCCTCAACCTCGACTCCAGATCCCATGAAGTCTTATGGCATCAGATCAAACATGAGCAAGGAAACCTTCTGCTGATTACCACGTACCCTCCCCCTCTGCTGATGAATCAGTGCTCCTCCATGTTGAACACCACTTGGAGGGAACACAGTGGGTGGCAAGGGCATAGAATGTACCCTGAGTGGGGGATTTAAGCGTCCATCACCAAGAGTGGCTCGGTAGGACCACTACTGACTGAGTTGGCTGAGTCCAAAGGACATAGCTGCTAGACTGGGTCTGTGGTGACAAAAGTAACTAGAGGGAAAAACAATCTGCCTGCCCTTGACATCAAGGCAGCATTTGACCAAGTGTGACATCAGGAGCCCTAGCAAAACTGGAGTCAATGGGAATCAGGGGGAAATCTCTCTGCTGGTTGGAGTCATACCTAGTACAAAGGAAGATGGCTGTGGTCGTTAGGGATCAATTATCTCAGCTCCAGGACATCACTGCAGGAGTTCCTCAGGGTAGCGTCCTAGACCCAACCATCTTCAACTGCTCCATCAAAGACCTTCCTTCCATCATTTTTTTTATTCATTCATGGGATGTGGACTTTGGTGGCTGGGCCAGCATTTATTGTCCATCCCTAGTTGCCCTTGAGAAGGTGGTGGTGAGCTGCCTTCTTGAACAACTGGAGTCCATGTGGTGCAGGTACATCCAAAGTGCTGTTAGGAAGGGAGTTCCAGGATTTTGACCCAGTGACAGTGAAGGGACAGCGATATATTTCCAAGTCAGGATGATGCGTGGCTTGGAGGGGAATTTCCAAGTGGTGGTGTTCCCATCTATCTCTTGCCCTTGTCCTTCTAGATGGTAGTGGTCATGGATTTGGAAGGTGCTGTCTAAGGAGCATTGGTGAGTTTCTGCAGTGCATCTTGTAGATGGTACACACAGCTGTTACTGTGCGCCGGTGGTGGAAGGAGTGAATGTTTGTGGATGGGGTGCCAATCAAGCGGGCTTTGTCCTGGATGGTATCAAGTTCTTGTGCGTTGTTGGAACTGCACTCATCTAGGATAGCCAAAGAGTATTCCATCACACTCCTGACTTGAGCCTGGTGGACAGGCTTTGGGAGTCAGGAGATGAATTACTTGCTGAAGGATTTCTAGCCTCTGACCTGCTCTTATAACTCTTCATATGACTAGTCCAATTCAGTTTCTGGTCAATGGTAACCTACAGGATGTTGATAGCGGGGGCTTCAGCAGTGGCAATGCCATTGAACATCAAGGACCAATGGTTAGATTCTCTCTTGTTGGAGATAGTCATTGCCTGGCACTTGTGTGGTGCGAATGTTACTTGCCACTTGTCAACCCCAGTCTGGATATTGTCCAGATCTTGCTGCATTGGATATGGGCTGCTTTTGTTTCTGAGGAGTCACAAATGGTACTGAACATTGTGCAATCATCAGCAAACATCCCCACTTCTGCCCTTATGATGGAAAGAAGGTCATTGATGATGCAGCTGAAGATGGTTGGACCTAGGACACTACCTGACAAACTCCTGCAATGTTGTCCTGGAGCTGAGGTGACTGACCTCCGACAACCACAACCATCTTCCTTTGCGCTAGGTATGACTCCAACCGGTGAAGAGTTTTCCCCGATTCCCATTGACTCCAGTTTTGTTCAGGCTCCTTGACGCCACAGTCGGTGAAATGCTGCCTTGATGTCATGGACAGCCTCACCTCACCTTGGGAGTTCAGCTCTTTTATCCATGTTTGAATCAAGCTGTAGTGAGATCAGGAGCTGAATGATCTTGGCGGATCCCTTTCCTACCCCTCCACTGCTCCAGCTGAAATCACCACAGATCAAGGGTCAAAGAGGGAACATTTTTCCCTTGGATGGCTTACTACATTAAATTTACCCATGACCAATAACGTGAATAAGAGAGGTCAGTTTTCCCCTCTGTCCTATTCCCTTAGTTTACATCTCCCTCCGATTTGCAATCCACCCCTCAACTCTGCCCTTCACCCCCCAAACCCACTAATATGTTATCTGAAAGGAGATAGAAATATAAAAAAGGAGCTTTCTGAGGCCGTTTGACCCTTTAAATCTGTTTTGCCATTCAATAAAACCATAGTTGCTCTTCTATTTCAACTTCACCTTTCTACACAATGCACTACTCCCGAATTCCTTAATTCCTTCAGTACCCAAACATCTAATGACCTCTGACTTGAATATATTGAACAACCGAGCATCCACAACCCTCTGAGGTAGAGAATTCTATAGATTGAGTGAAAAAAATTCTCTTCATCTCAGTCCTAAATGGTCTAACCCATATTCTGTAACTGTGACCCCATGTTCTAGATTCTCCAGCCAGGGAAAGAAAGTCCCTTTAAAATTGTATATGTTTCAATGTTTATATGTTTCAATGAGATTATCTCATGTTCTTCTAAACTCCAAGGGGATATAGGCTCTTCTCATAAGACAATCCACTTATCCCAGGAACCAGTCTAATGAACCTTTGTTGTACACCTTCTGGAGCAAGTATGTTCTTCCTTAGACAGAGAGACCAAAACTGCACACTGTACTCCCGTCATGGCCTATCCAATGCTCTTCATAACTGTAGTAAGACTTCTTTATCCTTATACTCCCATCCCTTTGTAACCAAAGCTGACGTACCATTTGCCATTCCTCTCTCCATATCTGCAGCCTGACCAGCTGAGTATTTCCAGCATTTTCTGCTTTTTTTTACAACTTGCCTTCTTAATTGTACCTGCATGTTAACTTTCTGTGATTCATGTAGAAGGACACCCAGATCTCTCTGAATACTAACAGTTTCCAGTTTCAGACATCGGTACCAGATCCAGTTCAGATAAAGGCCATCCCACCATTAGAACAGCCCCTCCCCAGAACATGTCCCAGTGCCCTAGAAATCTTTCCAGTCAAACCCCAGTATTTCTAATTTGCTCCTCTCTAATTTGTAGAGCCTGTGGCATCAGGGGTTATTCTGATGTTATTACCCTGAAGGTCTTGCTTTTTAGCCTACAACATAACTCCTCAAACTTCATCTTGTTCTTTCCTGTCTTTGATTGCTGTCTGCTCCATTATGTCCCTTTAAGTTGGCATCTGGGAGGCAATAAATCATTTGTGACTGCCAGCCTCAGCTACAAAAATAGGCTGTTTATTCCTCCAATTATAGAATCTGTCACAACTATGATGCTCCTAATCTCATGGTTAGTCTTTCGCTTTTCTTCCTGCGTAACCCATTGCTCCAAGATGCCACTGTTTTACTCTTGCACCCTTCATAAACTCAAAACTCTGCTGCCTGTATCCTAACTTGCACCAACTCTTGTCTATCCATTACCCCTGTGTCTGCTGACTTACATGAGCTCCCAGTCTGGCAACATCTTGATCTTAAAGTTGAGGTGCATTTCAGCCATGATCTAATTGATAGAATGCCAAACGATGATTCACTTAGAAATTTGTGGTTTCACATACTTGGAGAGGAGAGGACTAATACATACAGTCTACAGGGAACAGATTGAAGCTAGTGGTAGAAGAGATCTAGGTTTTACAGTGCATCACTGTCTAAAGATTGGACACTAATGTTATGAAGATATAGTTAAAGCAAACAGGTTTTAGGTTGTATCTCCTGGAATAATTTTGATCATCTAAAGGGGGCAGAGATTATTTCTTTTCCCTAATTGACTTTTTAAAGATTTTTTTTTGTCCTTCTTAGGATATATCATGGCTCTCTGTATGGATGGGATCTAGCACAAAGGAAGGTGGTTGTGGTTGTTGAAGGTCAATCATTTCTGTCCCAAGACATCACTGCAGGAGTTCCTCAAGGTAGTGCACTAGGCCCAACCATCTTCAGATGCTTCATCAGTAGCCTTCCCTCCATCATAAGATCAGAAGTGAGGATATTCGCTGATAATTGCACAATGTTCAGCACCATTCGCGACTCCTCAGTTACTGAAGTAGTCCGTGTCCACATGCAACATTCAGGCTTGGGCTGATAATTTGCAAATAACGTTCAAACCACATAAGTGCCAGGCAATAACCATTTCCAATAAGAGAGGATCTAACCATCTTTTCTTGACATTTAATGACATTACCATTGCTGGATCTCCCACTATCAACATCCTGGGGATTATCATTGACTAGAAACTGAACTGGACTAGCCATATGAATACTGTGGCTACAAGAGCAGGTCAGAGGCTGGGAATTCTGTGGAGAATAACTCACCTCCTGACTCCCCAAAGCCTGTCCACCATCTACAAAGCACAAGTCAGGAGTGTGATGGAATACTGTCCATTTGCCTAGATGAATGCAACTCTAACAACACTCAAGAAGCTTGACACCATCCAGGACAAAGCAGCCCACTTGACTGGCACCACATCCACAAACGTTCATTCCTCCCTCCACCACTGACACACAGCAGTGTGTACTATCTACAAGATGCACTGCAGCAACTCACCAAGGCTCCTTTGACAGCACCTTCCAAACTCGTGACACCTACCACCCAGAAGGATAAGGGCAGCAGATACATGGGAACACCATCACCTGCAAGTTCCCCTCCAAGTCACTCGCCATCCTGACTTGGGACTGTAACATTGTTCCTTCACTGCCGCTGGGTCAAAATCCTGGAACTCCCTTCTTAACAGCACTGTAGGTGTACCTGCATGACAGGGACTGCAGAGGTTCAAGAAGGCAGCTCACCATCACCTTCTCAAAGACAGTGAGGGACGGGCAATAAATACTGGCCTAGCCAGCAACGCCCACATTCCATGAAAGAATTTTTAACAATGCATAGGTAATCACAACCATATGGACCAGTAGTCTTTTCCTGTTTGTCATTTTAATAGCTTTGCATGTAGGTATCAGGCTTGAAGGGCTGAATGGCCTACTTCTGGTCCTATATTCCTATCCAGTTCGTAGCACTCTTGCTTCTGAGTCAGAAAGCTGTGGATTCAAATCCCACCCCAGGAGCTAAGTGCAGAAATCAAGACTAACATTCCAGTGAATACTGGGGGAGGGCTGTCATGCTGAAGGTGCTGCCTTTTGGTTCAGATGTTAAACTGAGGCCCCTGTATGTCCCTCCTGATGGATGTGAAAGATCCCTCGGCACCATTTTGAAGAAGAGCAGGGAAGTCACCACAGGTTTTGTGGCCAATATTTATTTCTCAATCGAAATCAAAAAAACTCAATTTCACATTGCAGCTTGTAAGAGCTCGCTGTGTCTAAATTGGCTGTTGTATTTCCTACATTACACTGAATTCAAATTCAAACATACTTCATAGGCTATAAAGTGCCTTGGGATGTCCTAAGAAAGGTGCTATACAAATTCAAGTCTTTCTTTCTCTTAATGTGCAGATGTCATGCAGATAAGGACAAGGGATCAGCCTAATTTCTATTGTTCTCTACAGTGAATAACCCACCAAGGTTCACTGTCCAGGCTCACGATATGAACGGGATTAGGGATTGATGATTACTTGTGAAGCTAGCCAAACTCAGGTCACCGCCTTTAAAAAATAAGTGGAGAAAATTGGAAGTTAAATGGCGCATGACTTTTGTCAGACTGAAATGGCTGCGGGATAGTGATCCCTGAATAGTGACATGTAGCTGAAACGTCAAATGACAAACATCCCCTTTCAAATATGCTAACATTAGCTTTCTTCTTATATTTATATCAAATCAAACAGATGTCCTGGAAAAAATGGAATGGGAGGAAGTTGGCAGAAGTCAACAGCAGGCAGTAACCAATCTAAGGGAAGGACACAATAACCACAGAGCACATCCTGATAGAGCAGATATCGCACTTTCAGGCATACAGAGGAACCATGCCAAAAGTGAATTCAAAATCTACATGGTGGTAGGGGCAACCAGGCTGGATGCTGCAATGTGTCAGACACTGATTGTTCATCTCTAGGACCTGGCTTTGAAACAGACTAGATTAACTAGGTAAGACTCATTTTATATGCTAACCATAATGTTCCGTATTCGAGCAAGTTTTGGGACTTTTTGCAATGACCATAGTGCCACCCACCACCCGCATCCCCTTCCCCGAGCACATAACGATCTTTGATTCATGAAAGCCTCACTAAGAAAAACCACAGGGTACTCGGGTGGTTGGTGAGTGGAAAAATGGCACTGATACAGTCGTGGGTGTTCCCCTGAGCTTCTAGCTAAATGCAATGCAGAGGAAACTTTACTCTGCATCAAACTGCGCGAAAACTGGCCCTGACTCTGTGCTGACTCTGAAACCAAAATGAACTCTAGTGCAAATTTCACAACAAAAACAAATAGAAATCCAGGTTACAGCAGTAGTATTCTTGAGTGCAGCGCAGGTTGGCTCCCTCATTTCCTTTGAATCTCCTTTGATTCCTGTTCAGATTCCAACTCCGTGCTTTTCCTGTCTCCCCCATCAAAATGCAAATATCCAGGCAAGTGCTTTAGATTTGGCTTCCAAATGAAACTGGTCCTCTGCCCATATCTGGCACATACACATGAACATGCTTGCCATGCAATAGGAAGAGGGAGTAGGCATTTATCCCGGTTGAGTGGATGAGCCCTCAACATATTTCCTTTAACAAGAGGTGCCTGTCGGTGTACAGCACTTCTCCAATATAATCAGAAAATCTAATAAATTGAATGAGGGCTGTCAAAACAAAGGTAGAAAAGCCACACATTCAATATCAAAGCAGTCCAAATTCCAGAATACTTGCAAACCAAACAAGAGCCAATCCTAGCGTGACCCAGTTTTGACTGGCAAAGTGCTCCCTAAATATAATCAACACAGATGACACATTTAGGACACCAGTAATGCATCCAAGACAAACTCAAGACTGACTTCTGCTCAATATCACAAGTGGAATACAAATAATATACCGCAAATCTTCAGAATAGCAATGTGGTGATGGTTACAAGATGACAAAGTAAATATGAATGGGAAAGACCATTTGGTTCATGATAACACATCCACATCAGAAACATCTACAAGCTCCTCATCACAGCATCCATAAGGTTAGGAACAGGAGGAGTGCATTTACCCTTTCAAGCCTGTACTGCCATTCAAAGAGATTGTGAATAATCTGTGATAAGTTTTAAGATGTATCATTTTATTTCTTTGAAAATTGTAAGCTGGCTAGCTACTTTTGGGTGCAGTGTGGTTGTGACCTGTTTATTGTTTTGGAATATGAGTGTAGAATGATTGTACTTCAAAGATTTTTTCAAAATAAAATAACAGGGTTTTCATTTATATAGCAACTCCCACATCCTCATGATGTCCACTTCACAACCAAGCTTACAAAAGCAAAATACTACAGATGCTGGAAATCTGAAATAAAAACAAAAAAATGCTGGAAATACTCAACAGGTTAGGCAGCATCTTTGGAGAGAAACAGAGTTAACATTTCAGGTTGAGATGACCTTTCATCAAAACCTAATGTGGTACTGGTATCCCGATGCTTCAGGAGAGTGATATCCAAAGCTCTCCTAACTGGATCTTAACTTTCACCAAGACCCATTCATCTGTCAGCCTGTGCTCTCTAACCTACATTAGCTCTTGAAGTTAACATTCTCATTGTTGTGTTCAGATTCCTCCATGGTGTCATCTCTCCTTATTCCTGTAAACTCTTCCAGCCGTATAAATCTTCCAAGATCTCTGCGCTGCCCCAACTCTGGCTTCTTGTGCACCCCAACTTATTTCACTTCACCATTGCTGGTTGTGCCTTAGTTGCCTGAGCCCTGATCTCTGGAATTCCCTCCCTAAATCTCACCACCTCTTCTTCTCCTTGAAATGTACCTTTTTGACCAATTAATTGGTCACCTGACCTATTATCTTCCAGTAGCTCAGTGTCAAATTTATGTCTGATAACACTCCTGTGAAATGCCTTGGGAGGTTGTATGACATTAAAGGCGCTATAAAAATGCAAGATGTTGAGAGAAGATGAGATCAACTGAGGCAGTGTAAAAGTAAAATAAAATCCTGTAATGCTACTCATTAACACAAGGCTCTGTTGAATGGAGAGGCTGGAGCTACATATTTGAAGCTAACAGACTAGAATTATTCCTACAGACTTACCATCAAAGACCCTGTATTACGTGGTTCTATATTCGCTGAATCAATTAGAGTTACATGCAGGTTGTTTCTGTAGGCGTTTTCCACAGAGGCAGCCATTCCCACTGCCTGGGGTTCTGAGCTGATGTAGACTGAGGTAATTTGTTTGGATGTTATTCTATAAACTAACGTGTACAGTGTCTTGGAAGGACTAGTGATTAGACGGACATGACCTCACACCTCCTGTTGCTTAGTGACCACACAGCCTCTCTGTTGCCAAATAGGAAAACATCTTGTTAAAATGGTCAGGTTATTAACTTTCCTGTTTGAATCAGCTGAGATATATGATTTGTTAACTCTTTAAAGAGCAATTTAGTTGATTAAATATTACTCTTCTTCTTTCCCCTTTTCTATTTTTCCTTCCCTTCTTTCCATGAGGACATTGATACGGATCCATGGCAAGCAGGTGTTATCAGGTATTTGTCCAATATGCCCCTTCTTCACATTGTGAGCTGAGACACTAAATACATTTTGACAATGGGAAGGTAATACAGCCTAACTGATAGTAATGGTATTGGACTAGCAATCCAAAGGTAGTGAGTTCAAATCCTAACATGACAAATTATGAAGTGCAGTTCAATAATTCTAGTGATTTGCGCACATTAGTATCAGAAAAAAATAACCATGAAAACTACCTAATTGTTGTCCAATGCCAACTGTTTCAATCCTGTTCAGTCTGACCTACATGTCACTCCAGTCCCACACTTTATGGTTGACTCTTAGTCTCCTCTGAAATGGCCTAATTGGTTTGCACAATTGTTATATTCGGGCAAAAAGGGATGGGCAATGTAATGTGCTGCCAACATTGCCCATATTCCTGAGGACAGTAAAATTGCCCAATTTTGCTCTCATCGCACTCCCACAAACCTGTGACTTCCAGGCAGTTTACCGGATAAAAATCAGGAGTGGGGGCCCGGCTTGATTTTTCTCCTTCTTATCCCAAAACATGAAACCAACTGTACTGTTCCAACTGTTGTTTTAGCTGTGTTATGACAGACTGAGATTACAACCTAGGGTCATAGAAATTGCACATCGATAAAAGACCAAGATCCACTTGGTTCACCTTCTACCCCATCCTGGTGGTCGCATGATACAACAATGATGGAGTTATTGGTTAATCACAGTGACCGATCTCTATCAATGAGTCTGTGACAGACCCAGGAATGAGGTGAGGAAAACCCCCAGTGGGGAGAACTTTGGGCATCATTGGTCCAAACTCAGTTATTTCTCCCGAGCACATTACATTCACCACTGGTCATGTCTTAAATTACTCACCAAATTTCCAAAATAAATCTATTTAATTCACACTTGAATGGATCAGTACTAACTGGTTTCACTATCTCCCCAGGGAGACTAATTGACCACTTGCTCGCTGAAAAATTGTTATGCAGATTAGATGCAAATTTATCCTCTTCTAGTACAGGTTGTGTCTTTTTGTTCTCCTGTCCTAACCGAGGAGAATCATAGGATCATAGACATTTACAAGGAGGACATAGACAAGGAGGCCATTTGGCCCATCATGTCTGTGCCAGGTAACAAAGGGTCATCCAGCCAAATCCCATTTTCCAGCTCTTGTAGCCTTGTAGGTTATGCCATCTCGAGTGCATATCCCATGTTTCATAAATGCAATGAGGGTACTTGCGTCTACTGCCCTCTCAGGTAGTGAGGTTCAGACCACCTCCAGCCTGAGTAAAAACAATTCTCCTCAGCTTTCCCTAATCCTTCTAGCAATTACTTTAAACTTATGCCCCCTGGTTATTGACCTCTCTGCTCAGGGAAATAGGTCCTTCCCATCTACCCTATTTAGGCCCCTCATAATTTTATACATCTCAAACAAATCTTCCCTCAGCCTCTACTGTTTTAATGACAACAATCCCAGCCCATCCAATCTTTTCCCAAAACTAAAATTTTCAAGTCCTGACAACAACTTCGTAGAACTCCTCTGAACCCTCTCTAGTGCGATCACATCATTCCTGTAATACATTGACCAGAATTGTAAGCAGTAGTCTCGCTGTGATCTAACCAATGTTTTACATAACCACCCTTCTCTTATATTCTATGCCTCAGCTAATAAAGGAAATGATCCTAAATGCCTTCCCAGCCACCCTATTGACTGTCCTGCTACCTTTATGGGTCTGTAGACACAAACTTCAAGGTACCCCTGTTCCTCTGCACTTCTCAGAATCCTACCATTGATTTTGTATTCCCTTGCCTTGTTTGTCCTCGCCAAAAAAAACTTCTCTGGATTGCATTCCATTTGCCATTGTTCTGCCCACCTGACCAGCCATTGATATCATTCTGTAGTCTACAGCTTTCTTCCTCACTATCGCCACAGGGCCAATTTTTGCATCATCTGAATACTTCTTAATCATATCCCCTACATTTAAGTCTAATGTTAGAACTTTTCATGGTCCACATTATCTTGTCATATCTACCCTTCTGTTATGATTGTGTCACTCACCAAGTGGTCATTTTTTCCAGTTGGCAAATGTACTTTTGATTGTAATGTACTGAAAACGGCAATAAGTGATGGTTTAAGTCACTTCCTAGTTACACCCAGGATGAAGCTGAGATACCTCGATGAAGGAGGCAAGGCTGAGGCTGCTTGGACACTGGAGAAGTTGAAAAGGAAGGTTGAAGACTGGGCTATTGAGGAAGTGGTGGCTAGATTGTAGATCATGGTCACAAGGCCCAATGAGTTGACAGTTTTCAGGCATTGGAAAAAAATGAGCTATAAGCAATGTAATGAATCAACATGGTGAGATATGGGGAGGAGGAATAATGTGTAAAGTGATATATTTTTAGCTTCAGAGGAAACAAAAATAGAATTCAGAGGAATGAAATATTGATGGAGGTTGTGAAGGAGAGAGGGAGATCAACTAATACTTGAAGATCAAGGGTTACAACTCACCTTCCTGTTTTAGATCTTGATTGACCTACATTTACAGCATTTCCTAGTTTCATTTACCAATTGCATCTACTCCTCCTAACTGACAATTGAGGCCATCTGGATTTGTTAGGTGTACAGTTCTCCATGTGAATTACTATGTAATCTTTGTAATCTGCACTGTATACAGCACTTAAGATGCACTCATTTTTTCTGCTAGGTTTTTTGGGGAGGTGGGGGCGTTGGGGGCATTAGGGTGAGATGGGACGGGTGAGGTGGGGACTCCCAGTGTCACATTGCTCTGCTTTCACACCGAATCAGAATAGCATTTTTGGAGCTACGCATAGCTCAAAAACAACACAGAGAATGGTGGGGGGCAGTGGGGGTGGGGGCTGGTAGCTAACTCTGTTTCAGTAACCTCCTCCAACCCTACAGACCTCTGAGAACTTTGTGTTCCTCCATTTCTGGCCTCTTGCATGTCCCCCCCTTCCTTTACTTAACAGTTGGCGTCTGTGCCTTCAGCTTTCTAGGCCCTAAGATCTGGAATTTCCTCCCTAAAGCTCTCTGTCTCTCCAACGCTCTCTCTATCTTTAAGATACATCTTAAAAACCTATTTCTTTCACCAAGCGTTGGGTCACCTGTCCTCATGTCTCCTTTAGCTCAGCACCAATTTCTGTTCCTGTGAAGCACCTTTTACTACATTAAAGGCGCTACGTAAATGCAAGTTGTTGGTGTTTTTGATATTGTTTTTGCTCTATCTGATGGTTCAGTCGGTTTTAAATTGTCTTATCAGCAGCCACAGAAGGCAACACAGGGGGATGGGGAATTGCCCTCTCCCCTTCTGCTGGTCAGGCCTTTCACATCTACACTGGGCAATTGCTCGATATGCACCTCTTTGGTGCCACAGCCAAGAAAACCAGGGGAACTTCTTTGCCCTGACCATGCCAGCTTTCATAGGTCACCAGCCAAGGAGCTGTGTGGGTGCATCTCAGTAATCAAGCCAGGAAGGACCTGCAAAAGGATTATTAAGACCTTCGGGTGTAATACATTTCATCAAATTAAAAATGATGATGGTACAATAAAGTAGTATTTGGACAACCTCCCAATGTGGCTAAAATGCTCCAAGGTATTCCTACAAACATTTCACCATCATTCCTGTGAAAAACATTCCTGCACAGAGGGACCACAAGAAGAATGTTGTAGAAAATGGCACACAAGCCATTGAGGTGCAGGAGTAGGGACACAGTCTGAATTTGAGGATCATTGCTTGGACAAAGTATATGGAGTTTTACCCTCTATCTTCGTGTTGTACCAGTCCTGGGAGTGTTTGATGGGAACAGTGCAGAGGGAGCTTTATTCTGTATCTAACCCCGTGCTGTACCTGTCCTGGGAGCATTTGATGGGACAGCATTTCTCTTATATTCGTTCACAGGATGTGGGCTTCGCTGGCTACACCAGCATTTATTGCCCATCCCTAGTTGTCCTTGAGAAGGTGGTGGTGAGCTGCCTTCCAAAGCTACTGTAGTCCATGTGGTGTAGGTACGCCCACATTGCTGGGGAGGGAGTCCCAGGAATTTGACCCAGCGACAGTGAAGCAATGGAAAAATAGTTCCAAGTCAGAATGGTGCGTGACTTGGAGGGGAATTTGCAGGCAGTGGTGTTGCCATACATCTGCTACCCTTGCCTTTCTAGGTGGTTTGGTTTTAGTTATTTTTACATTTATATTTAGTTTTGGTTAGGTCATGGGTTTGGATTTGGGTTTACAACAGAAAGAAGAAAATACAATGCCTTTAACATAGCAAAACATCCCAAAGCACAGGAGCATTATCGGGTAAAAGTCAGTGCCCTGAGCTCTGGGGAGAAAGGTCAGCTTAGGTTCTCCTCCACCCTGATCATGATACAGTGACTATACTGCGACTGAGCGTGTACAGAAGCCAGCACCAAGATAAGGCTCTGCTCTGATTCACCCCACAGTCAAATAGTCATCACTCATTGTCAAAGCTTCCACACGTAGAATTGCTATATAAGCAGCAGGCCGTGGAGGAGTCGAAGCCATTGCATAGGCAGGAGAGGAGAACATTTTGCAGAAGGTTTTTCAGTACTCATTATTTCACACCCACTTCACAGTCTGCACCAACCTGATACTGAAACTGTTTCACATTAACACAAGCTGTGAACAATTGCATCAAGTTTTGAGAAAGCTGTTGAAATTAATTAAATACAAGGATCAACAGATTGTAATCCAAAACTGTACATTCCCTAAAACCGTCTGAACACAGCAATGAAAACTACCCACCCTTTGGGAAACTCAAAATGGAGATTCAGGGAATACCCAAAGGACTCTAAAAGTGGATATTTCAGTTGCAGACCTCATTACTATCTCCTAGTGCTGGGTTCATGTGGTCTACCATCCAGGTCATAATAATAACCCTAAGGTTAACTCTCCAATAATTCATTATGTGTACGTTACTACTTTGTTTTAATTGGCCAAGAGTCAGAAAGTGACCTGTTCATAGGGAGTTTTCCATGCAGGATAATGGCCAGCCCAGAGGAAAAGAGTGGCTGTGCCGACAGGGATTAATAATGTTATACTATTTCTGGCTAGATACTGAGGTGTTGGCCAACACTAAGAATAACACAGCCATCCGTCCTGTGGTGGGAGCGCAGCTGTAGCAACAGTAGCCACGGGACAACAGGGACTGGAGGTGACTGCACTCAGAACTGTGTGAGTGAGAGAGTGCACAGTGGACAGGGAGACCCCCTAGCTCAACCTGTGAACTGCATGCCCTGTCGCATTAGTCTGACTGTTTCTTCCCACACCAACCATTACATGACTTTGCGGGTTGAGTTCAGATTTTTAATTTGAATGCCATAGTAGGGCGCACTCAAAAGCCTGAACTCGGTCTCGTAGCTGATTTTCCACCTTACCAGCTTTCAGTTTCCATTGACATGGAAAATATTGAAAAACCAACTAAAAGCAACAGTGAGGTTAGAAAATGAGAATCCAAACAAGTTTGAACTACTGCTCTGTGAACTTCAATGTCAGAGGGAAAGAACCTACCGTCCACATCAATAATAAAGATAAGGATGAATCTGCAAGTAGGCTAGAGAGGGGAAACCCAGAACAATGTCAAGCCAAGTACACCAATTGTCCAGGAAGATCCTGCCCAAAGTCTTAAAATGTATCTGTTTTAAATAGTTCAACCATAGAGCTCTCATTATATGTACACACACACGCAGACACACACACACACACAGACACACGCACACACACACGCACACACACACACACACACACAAACACAGACACAGACACACACGCAGACACACACACATACACACCCAGACACACACACACTCACACAGTCACATACACCGACACGCACACAGTCACACACACACACCGACACACACACAGTCACACACACACAAACACACACACACAGACACACACTCACACACAGACACACACACACAGTCACACACACACACACACACACACACACACAGACACACACAGACACACACGAACACACACACATACTCACACACACATGCTCACACACAAACACACACACACTCATACAGACACACATGCTCCCACACACATACATACACATACAAGACAAGCACACGCTCACGCACACATATACATACAAACACACGCACATACACAAACATACACACACACGTACACACACACATACAAACGCAGACAAACACACACACAAACACACATTGCACACACTCTCACACACACAGGCACACTCACACAGAGGCATATAGACACACACAGAGACACACTCACACATACTTATACATATTCTCTCTCACACACACACACATGCTCACATACAAACACACACTCATACACATACACATGGAAACACACTCACACAGGCGCAACACACACATACACACACAAAAAAACACATATATTTACACACATGCATACATACTCACACATACATATACACACACAAACATACACACACAAGCCTAGCCTGTCCAACCCTTCCTTATAAGACAACCTGCCCACTCCTGGTATTAGGTAAACCTTCTATGAACTGTTTATAATGTATTTACATTTTTCTTTAAATAAGGAGACCAGTACTGTACTCAATACTTCAGATGTGGTCTCACCAGTGTCCTGCACAACTGAGGCATAACCTCCCTACTTTTGTATTCAATTCCCCTCACAATAAACAATAACAATCTATTAGCTTTCCTAATTACTTGCTGTACTTGCGTACTAGCCTTTTGGGATTCATGCACTAGAACACCCAGATCCCCCTGCATCACAGAGCTCTGCAGTCTCTCACCATTTAGATAACAAGCTTCTTTTTCATTCTTTCTTGCAAAAATGGACAATTTCACATTTGCCCACATTATACTCCATTTGCCAGATCTTTGCCCACTCACTTATCCTATCTAAGTCTCTTTGTAACCTCCTTATGTCCTTTTTACAATTTACTTTCTTACCTATCGTTGTGTTATCAGCAAATTTAGCAACCATTCATTCGGTCCCTTCATATATAGTAAAAATTTGAGGCCCCAGCACCGATCCCTGTGGCACACCACTTGTTGCATTCAACCAACCAGAAAAAGACCCATTTATACCTACACTGTGTTTCCTGTGAGCGAGCCAATGTTCTATTCGTGCCAATATGTTACCTCGTACACCCTGAGCTTTTCTTTTCCGCAATAAACTTTGATGTGGTACTTTATTGAATGCCTTCTGGTAATCTAAGTACAGTACATCCACTGGTTCCCTTTTACTTACAGCACATGTGACTCCTTCCAAGAACTCCAATAAATTGGTTGAACACGATTTCCCTTTCACAAAACCATGTTGACTCTGCCTGATTACCTTGAATTTTTCCCAGTGCCCTGCTGTGACATCTTTAATAATAGCTTCTAACATTTTTCCCATGGCAGACTTTAAGCTAACTGGCCGGCAGTTTCCTGCTTTCTGTCTCCATCCCTTTTTGAATAACATTTGCTACTTCTCAATCTAATGGGACCTTTCCTGAATCTAGGGAATTTTGGAAAATTAAAACTGGTGCATCAACTATCTCACTAGCCACTTCTTTCAAGACCTTAGGATGAAGTCCATCTGGACCTCGGTATTTGTCAGCCCGCAGCCCCAACAATTTGCTCAGTACCACTTACTTGGTGAATGTAATTTTCCTGAGTTCCTCCCTCCCTCCATTTCCTGATATGGAGTTATTCCTGGGATGTTCCTTGTGTCCTCTATAGTGAAGACTGAAGCAAAATGCCGTATAATTGATCCACCATCACCCTACTTTCCGCTATCAATTCCCAGACTCACTTTTTATAGGATGAATGCTCACTTTGTTAACTTTTTTCTTATTTAACTATCTATAGAAACTCTTATTATCCATCTTTATATTACTAGTTAGCTTTCTGTCATACTCTAATTTTTCCCTCCTTATTAATCTTTTTGTCATTCTTTATATTCTTTCCAACCTTCTGACCTGCCACGCATCTTTGCACTATTATATGCTTTTCCTTTAAATTTGATACTGTTCTTAACTTCTGTAGTTCACCACAGATGGTGAGCACTCACCTTGAAATATTTCTTTCTCATTGAAATGTATCTATTCTGTGTATTCTGAGGTACCCCTTTAAATATCTGCCTCTATTGACCTATCCCTTGAAATCATTTGCCAGTTCACTTTAGATAGCTCTGCTTTCATGCTCTAATAATTGTCCTTGTTTAAGTTTAAAATGAGAGTTGTGGACGTACTCATCTCTCCCTCAAAATGAATGTAAAATTCAATCATATTATGATCGCTGCTACCTAGATGTGCCTTTACTATGAGGCTATCAATTAATCCTATCCCATTGCCCAATACCAGGTCAGTATAGCCTGCTCTCAGGTTGGCTCCAGAACATGCTGTTCCAAGAAACTATCCCAAAAATATTCTATGAACTTCTTATCTATGCTACATTTGCCCATCTGATTTTTCCAGTCTACATATAAATTAAAATGCGCCATGATTATTGCCTTACCTTTCCGACAAGCTCCCATTAGCTCTCCTTTTATATTCTGTCCTACCATGTAGTTACTATTAAGGGGCCTGTACACCACTCCCACACATGACTTCTTGACTTTGTCATTCCTCACCTCAAACCAAACTGCTTCTACATCCTGATTTCCTGAACTCTAATGTGCAAATACCATCATGAATTAACAAAGCCACCTCTCCACCTTTTCCTAACTTCCTGTCCTTCCTAAACGTCACATACCCTTCAACATTCAGTCCCAATCTATGTCATCCTGTAGCCAATTCTCCGTAATAACTATCTGTTTACACTTATTTATTTCTATTTGCGCTATCAGTTCATCTGTTCTGTTTTGAGCGCTACGTGTATTTAGATACAGATCATTTAGTTTTATACTTTTATTATATTTGTAGAACTAGCTTTATTTGCTGATTTACTCTTAGGTTTGTACCCTCTGTCCCTTCCTGTCACGGTCTGTTTATCATTTCCATATTAACACCTTTCTCTCTTGCCTTGTCTCTACTCTTTGATTTACCACATCTTCCCAAATTTGATCCCTTGTCCCCACTATTCAGTTTAAAACCTTTTTTACTCCCTATTTATGCAGCTTATGAGGACACCAGTCCCAGCAAGGTTCAGGTGTAGACCGTCTCAAAGGTACAGGTGCAACTTGCCCCAGTACTGGTGCCAGTGCCCCACAAACTGGAACCCACTTCCCCCACACCAGTCTTTGAGCCACGCATTCATTTCTCTATTATTATTTGCCCCATGCCAATTTGCATGTGGCTCAGGTAATAATCCAAAAGTTATTACCTTTGAGATTCTGCTTCTTAATTTGGTGCCTAACCCCTTATTCTGACTATGCAGAACCTCCTTCCTCATCTTGTCTATGTCACTGGTACCTCTGATCCTCCCCCTCCCACTGCAAGTTCTTCTCCAGCCCTAAGCAAATGACCCGAACCCTACCACTGGGCAGGCAACGTAGCCGTCTGGACTGTTGCTCCTTTCTACAAAGAGCAGTGTCAATCTCCCTCAGTATACTCTCCTCTACTACCACTACATTCCTTTGTGTTCCCCCCACTTGAATGGCTTCCTGTACCGCAGTGATCATGGTCAGTCAGCTCATCCACCCTGCAGCCCACACTCTTATCCAAACAAGCTGAAAAAACCTCAAACCTGTTGGACAATTGCAGAGGCTCACACTCTTGCACTCTTTTGTCTGGGTCCATTTACCTGCCTCAGCTACAGTCACACCCACTTTCCAAATCAGAAGATCCTACCCAAATGGGTGTGTCCGCCTCCTGGTACAAAGCGTCGGCAGATCAGCCTCCAGCTCAATGACTCTCAGCTAAATCTCCTCAAGCCATTGACACTTACTGCAGATGTGCTTGCCCTGGATAACACTGGTATCCAGGAGCTTCCACATGCTGCAGCCAGGACACATCGCCTGCCCTGCCACACTTATGTACTTTAACTAATTACTTAATTATTTTCTTCAATTACTTATTTTCTTTTATATATTTCTAAATCTTATCACAAATTCCAGTGCTATTTTAAACATTAGGGATAGAATAGATCTTGACCACTTACCAGATACTCACAAAACAGTTAGCTTCTTCCCTGCAGGAGAGCAAGAACCAGTTCTGACTGGGTGAAAAAGTTAGAAAAAGCAAAGGAGCACATCCCTCACCAAACTTCCTCCACTCACCAAACTCCCACACTCCACTAAGGTCACAGATTCAACGTCTGAATTTATGGGGAGAATTTTCTCCCTGTTGGGCGGGTCAGTCGGGAGCGGGCGCGGGCGGGCACGGAGCCGATCGTCACCCGCGATCGGCTGCGCGCTGCCATTTTATGTGGGCAGGCCAATTAAGGCCCACCCAGTGTGCTGCGCACCCGGTAGCGCTTTACCTGTGCGGGCAGGGGGAGGAGGGAGAGTCGGGGCATGCGCACGAGAGAGCACAGAAATTTCCCTGAGGCACGGAGCTGCCTCAGGGAGACTAAGTTCAAAATGAAAGTTTCAAATAAAGAAAGAATAAAATTATTTAGACACGTTCCCTCATGTGACAGTGTCACATGAACTGGGACACGTTTATGAATTGTGTGAAAAATATTTATTCATCTAAGGGTGGACGGGCAGCATTGAGAATTAGGGTAATTGGTTTACTTAATGGCCTTAATAGTCCTTTGACAGTTTGGCGGGCACACAGCCACCTCTGGCATGTACCCGCCCAATAGGAGATCGGAATGACGCGTGGTGACATCGGGACCCACGCCCGATGTCACCGCACGTCATTTCACCCGTCAGCATGCAGTGCTTGTCCCCACACGCCGACATGAAAATTCTCCCCTATGTGTTTGAAACAAAGGGACTAGCTGAGCCCAGGTACATAAAATCCAGTTCAAGTTAGTTTCCTTAATTAACTATTTCAGCTGCTGTCAGTGAATAGCTTCTACCTCCCTGCTCAGGCCCCTGGATGAGACTTAGAATTTAAACAGTCCTTACAGTACTTGCAGTTAAATGTTAAATACAAGCAATATTAGATTTTTAGAAAGATATTTAAGTTTCCCTCGGCTCACCAACTTTCACAATCCTTTGAGGTTGCAAACTCCGCACACAAACACACACATTTACACAGAGAGTATTTCAGTGGCTTCCAATTTTACTTGTCATGTTCACCATGTGTCACTGCTGCATGCCTCTGTGTGGCTCAGTGGATGGTCCTCCCACTTTTGAGCTGGGGAGAGGGGATTGTGAGTACATTGTCCAGACTGACTCTCCTGATGCTGCACTGTTCGGAGGCCTCATCTTTCAGATGAAATATGGAGGCCTCATCATGGGGCTCAAAGATCCTGTGGCCACTCTTTGCAAAAGAGCAGAGAAAAATCTTTGGGATAAAAGCAAAATACTGCAGATGCTGGAAATCTAGACAAAAACAAAAATACCTGGAAAAACTCAGCAGGTCTGACAAGCATCTGCGGAGAGGAATACAGTTGATGTTTCGAGTCTGTATGACTCCTCATCAGTACCTGACTGACCTCTGTCCCTCCACCAACGTCTAAAGAATACACAGATAATCTAGTTGTTATCTCATTGTTGCTTGTAGGAGCATGCTGTGAGAAAATTGGCTGCTGTGTTTCCAACATTACACTTCAAAAGAACATTGTTGGCTGGAAAGCGCTTTGGGACACTCTGAGGTTCTGTAAAGTGCTAGAGAAATGCAAATATTTCCCCTTTTTCTTTATGTGGTGGTTACCCTAATGTCTCCAAATGATGTCAACAAAGGATAGCATGTAAGAGAAAGAATTGAATTTCTTTAGACCTTTCACATCCTCAAAACACTTTACAGCCAATGAAGTACTCTTGAAGATTTTTCACCCTTGTAATGTAGGAAATGCCACTGTCAATTTGCGCACAACAGTCTCCTAAAAACAGCAATGTGTGATAAAGACCAGATCATCGTTCTCAGTGATGTTCATTCAGGGATAAATATTGGCCAGGACACCAAGGAAAATCCCCTAAGATAAAAGCAAAGTACTGTGGTTACTGGAAATCTGAAACAAAAACAAAAATAGCTGGAAAAGCTCAGCAGGTCTGACACCATCTGTGGAGAGGAAAACAGAGTTAACATTTCTAGTCCGTATGACTTCATCATTAGGGAAAATTCCCTACTCTTCATTGAAATAGTGCCATGGGAGTTTTAACATGCACAAGAAGGGCAGATGGTTCATCTATTTAACTTCTCATCCAAAAGGTAGCTCCTCCGACAATGCAGTATTCCCTCAGTACTACACTCAATGCCAACCTGGAATTTGTGCTCAAGTGTAAATCAAGCAGCTTTTGACTCGGAGGTGGAAGTGCTACCCACTGAGCCAAGGCTGACACTTCCTCTGGCCTTTACTGCCTGCACTGACTCAGAGTGTGGCTCTCTGCTCCAGGGATGTTCACTCTCCTTGGACTCGATGTCACTGGCCTGAATTTCTTTTCCAGCTATCCGAAGAGTCGGTGGGGAACACATCCTTTCTGATTCCGAGTGCCCCACAGCCATTTCACACTTGAACGAGTGCCAACTGGCTTAGCTGATGATCAATCTGGTAGGCCAGCTGCTCTCCTGTCCCTGTGGCTACAAGAGCTACAGTGGACTGAAGAGGAACTTCAGCAAGATGCTTGAGCCTAAGTCGTGGGACCAAAGGCCAAGATAAGTTTAAGGGGTCCCAGGGTGAGGAGGGTAGGGAAGGCCTGGGGTTGGCGCAAAGGGGGCGATCGGGATGTTGGGGAAAGGCTGGGGGTGGGGCAAGGGAGGTCCAGCGGCCACTGGACCTTAATTGGGAGGAAATCTAGGGTCAGAAGGGATCTTCTGATGGAGGCACCCTACCACCCCTCCCCCACCACCCCACTGTTGGGCTTTCCCTACACCCAGGAAATCCTCCCGCCAGCCTAAAAATTGAGGCTGGGTAGGAAACTGTCCTCAAATGGCCAATAATTGGCCACTTAAGGGCCTTGACTGGGGCAAGGGCAGGCGGCCCATCTGAGGCCTTGCCTGCCCCAACGTAAAATCGCTGCATTGTCAGGGTGGCCAGGAACCTGGAGAGAATCCCATTCCTTTAATTCCACACTCCCCCCACCTGCCTAAAAACCCACTGGTGGGGGAGCGTACAGGGCAAATTAAATGGACGGTAAACCATAGACAGCTATCCAATGCACGCTGAGTATCCGTGATACCCTGCACCAAGCTCATTTAACCCCACCCCAGCCCTTGTAACTACAGCATCAGGGTAAAGTAAAACTACCTCACAGAGATGAGTGCAGCTCCCACAACACTCAAGAATTTTGACACCGCCCAGGACAAAGCAGCCCGCTTGATTGGCACCACATCCACAAACATTCATTCCCTTCACCACTGACACACAATACCAGCAGTGTGCGCCATCTACAAGATCCTGCAGGAGTTCACCAAGGCTCCTTAGACAGTACCATCCAAATCCACGACCACTACCATTAGAAGGACAAGAGCAGCAGATAGATGGGAACACCACCAGTTAGAAGTTCCCCTCCAGGCCACTCACCATCCTGACTTGGAAATATATCGCCGTTCCTTCACTGTCACTGGGTCAAAATCCTGGAACTCCCTCCCTATCAGCACTGTGGGTGCACCTACACCACAGGGACTGCAGCGGTTCAAGAAGGCAGCTAACCATCACCTTCTCAAGGGCAACTAGGGATGGGCAATAAATGCTGACTCAGCCAACAAAGCCCACATCCTGTGAATGAATAAAAAAAAATGCAGCTCTTATAAATCTAACCAGACTGTAATGACATTGTGAGAGAAGGAGAGAACAGAAATCACTGGTCTAAAACTGAATGCCCACCTGAGCGCTGATGCAAGGCTTGCAGTAGAAGCTTCTCTGTCCCAAAGGAACAGTTTTGGTTTATAAAAGCAAGTAAGAAAACATGTTACATCACGCAAGACAGAACGCCATTTAACATCACAAGTGAACATGATCTCCTTTTGGGATTTTTTCTTTGGATTAAATGTCGCTGATAATAATGGTTACTGCACAGAAGGAGGCCATTCAGTCCTTTGTGTCCATACAGGCTCTCAGCAAGAGCAAATCAGCTTGTCCCACTGCCCATATGCCTGGAATTCAAAACAGAAAACTCTTCATAATCGCTGAATTTTTAGCCCAGGTTATAAAATGCTGTGCCCTAAAGATCTCTGTGGCAGGGTGATACAGGGAACTAGGTGATCCAGTAATGCCAAACACTCATCCCTAGTTTGCTGGGGTGCTGACTATCCTGGTGGGTAAGAACAAAGAGTGCTTTTCACAACCTCAGGACATCCCAAAGCGCTTTACAGCCAAAGAAATATTTTGGAAGTGTAGCCACTGTCATAATGTAGGAAAATCGTCAGCCAATTTGGGCAAAGCAAGCTCCCACAAACAGCAACGCGATAATGACCAGATATTCTGTTTTAGTGAAGTTGGCTGAAGGATAAAAATTGGATGGGTCAGTAAGAGGACTCTCCTGCTGTTCTTTGAGTAATCGTCGTGGTGTCCTTTACATCCACCTGGAAGGGCAGATGGAGCTTTAGTTTAAAGTTTAATCTGCAAAACAGCACCTCTGACAGCACAGCACCCCTTCAGTACGGCACTGGTGTATCAGTTTAGATCGTAAGGTCAAGTGTTTGAAGCAGCTTTTGAACCCATGATTCAGAGGCAGCAAACACTGACACCTACATAGGAATATGTCCATGGAGGTCACAGTTTGTGCTGAAGTGTGATAAGTATCTCCAGAGCGGACACAGGCAGGATGATAAAATGGAGATATTGATCACATAACAGGGCTGACTAATATGTCTGGTGAACGTTACAGTAAGTGCGAATTCTGGAATTTCCCTCACATATATTAAGATCAGAAACCTAACAGCTGTTTGCCAGAAACTAATTCAATTTGAGTTGCTTAAAAACTTGTCTTTAATTGAACAATGTTTAACTTAAATTGTCTGAGTGAACAAATGTGTTCAAGCAGGTGAATAAGGTATTGGGGAAGTAAGTCCTATTTTCATTTTAGACATTATGAGCCCCAGCTTTAGTTCAAGATGAAATCCAGATGGGAGTGCATTGGGTCGTGTACAGCTGCAGTTTAAAACACAGATACTGCCTCGTTACTAGGGGGTGGGAGGGTTAAAATCGAGCGTCATGCTGTCAGGAACAAGCACTCCTAGATAAATTACAGCATGAGCTTGATGAAGAGTAATTGCCTGATTTTCATTTTAGCCTCAATCAGGTTGAATTTTCAACAAGCTGGGCCTCATAGAATCATACATCACAGAAGAAGGCCTTTCGGCCCATTGACTATTGCTTGGCCCCCTTAAATGCACTGCTTTTGGAGGCACGTTCCCAGCAAAAATAGATCTGAACATGTCACAAAGAACTCATGGCAGAAAAATAAGATGGTTATATAGGATAAATATGACCAGAGGGCATAATCTCAGAGTCGCCCACTTAAGATAAAGATGTGGAGGAGTTTCTTCTCTCAGAGGGTAGTGGATCTGTGGAATTCTTTACCGCAGAGGACCGTAGAGGTCGAGTTGTTAAGTATATTCAAAGCTGAGATAGACAGATTTTAAATCAGTAAGGGAATCAAGGGTTATGGGTAAAAGGCAGGAAAGTGGAGTTGTGGATTATCAGACCAGCCATGATCTCATTGAATGGCAGAGCAGATGGGCCGAATGGCCTACTTCTGTTCCTAGACCTTATGGTCTTAAGGATAGCATAAGATATAGAGCACAGAAACAGTCCACTTGACTCGAGTCTCCTCCCACCTTTTTCATCTAAACCCATCATTGTGACCTTCTATTCCCTTCTTCCTCATATACTTGTTGAACCTCTCTTTAAATGCATATATATTATTTGCTGCGACTGTTCCCTGCGGTAGTGAGCCCCACTTTCTCACCCTCTCTCGGTGAAGAATTCTGAATTCCCTATTGGATTTCTTGATGACTATTTTATATCAATGGCCTCTAGTTTTGTTCTTCCCCACACTGGGAAACATTGAGCTGTGACTTCCGAGAACTGGGGCACTTTAACTGGGGGGGGGTTACCCCAAAGATGTGGTGGGGAACACCCGCACCCCCAATCCCCCACCCCCGGACGTTCCCAGTAAGGTTTGTACAGTCATTGCCCAGGAAGTGCAAACTTCCCATAGGCAATTGCCCTGCACTGGGAACCATCTGAAAATGTGATTTAAATCCACTTTAATTTAAAACTCCTCCCAGCTTCTGGATAAGTATTGTACAGGAACTCAACGATCTCCTCTCCCCCGCTCCCCCAAGGGACTCCCCACACCACTGACTACAACCTCCCTCCACCTTCCACGGGGCAACCCCAGCCTCTGATTACACCCCCCAACTTGGTTCCCCCACCCCTGATGACCCCCTCCCACTGGACTCTGGCACCCACCGACTGTGGCCCCCACACATGGTAATCCCCCACCTCCCAACTACCCCGCCTCCTCAACCATGGGACACCCTCACCACCATGGGATTCCACATCCCCAAACCCCCAGGAGTCTCCCCAAAACTCCGACCTCTCCCGATACTGAATGCCCGACCCTCCCGCCCCACCACCCCCCCCATTGATTGTCCAACCCCATCCCCCTGTCAAACCCCCACCCGCTGACTGGCTGAACTCACCATCCCCCTCCCAGCCCCAGCTGACTGGCCGACTCCCTCCCCCAAATGTCTGACCCCCACCTTTCCTGACTGGTAGTCAAATGAACTCCCTTTCCTTGACGTACTAGTTGAGAAATCTTCCAGGGGTTCTCTGTCACGGTTTCCAGCAAGTCTACCTTCACAAATGAGTAATGTGCTGTATGTATTTCAGTGCCAGTGTGATGCTGAGTATGTGGACTGTACGTCCCAAAGACTGGTGGATCATATTAAACAGCATGTCCCTTCCACTGTTCGCAATGGGCAGGGTACAGACCGTACCCAACCAGCCCATGTTTGCAAAACTCAATACACAATGTCCAAAAATAGATGTGATTCTGTGACTGGACAACATTTGCTAAATAATCCTCAGTGTGCTAAGAATTATGCTGACAACCAATTTAAGATTGTCAGTTGGGCTCACAATGTGGCGCATTTGCATGTATTGGAAGCTACAAATATTAATACATGGAGCCCTGTTCTTTGCGGACAGAAAGAACATGCACACATTGCGCCTGTTTCAGCTAAACAAAATAAGCGATAGCCATTCGCTAGTTCATTCCTCAGGGCAATGCCTTGACCAACCAGAATCAAGCTGCCTGGTTTCAATTTCAAACAATGCTTGGTAGTTAACTGTCAGCTACCATTAACTGGTGCATTCTCCATGGCAATGCCTCTACCAATTTGAGTCTACTTGGCAACCAATTGGCTCTCTCTTCTCATACAGTATAAAGTTGTTGCTTCCCCTGACATTGGTATTCTTGCGATTGTCCTGATGAGTGCAAGACAAAATATTTTGACAAAATGTCTTTTTTTAGCAATAAAACTTTTATTAAATAATAAAAATGAACCACATTACACCAGGCAAAAATGTTGGAAAGGCTCAACACAAGAGAATGACTCAAATTCAAATGATTCCTTTTCCCCAGCAATATCTTTACAGATATATACAAGGAAAGATAAAACAACTTACCATGTCTATCTTATACTCCGATATTCAGGGTAAGTATGCAGTACATGTGAATTAAGAGGTAAACTGTGATCAGACAAACCACACCCCAAAGTAAATGACAGATGCGACCCAAGCATATTCCATGGATTCCTCAACAACCTACCCAAATGCTTGTCACACTATGGTCCAACCAGTCTCACTGAAACGCTGTCTTTTTCATGAGGGCTTCCAATCTCCACGTTCGGAAGACTCGCCTTGGAATCCTCTTCACAGTCACTCCCACTTGGACAGATTCAACAAGGACTGCCTCCAGAATTTCAACCTCACCTTCTAAGATTTCATTCCCTGGATCTCCTAGTACACTTATGCTTTATCTTCCAAGCTCAATTTCAGATCTTCGGCCATGCCAAACAGAACACTACTGCTTTAAAAGGCTCGCAGTGAGGAGTCACCCACATTTGGCTGCCTCGTTGGATCTTCAGGGCTTCTCTCGAGCTCACTTTGCTTCATGTTTGCTCCTTGCAGCTCTCTCTTTAATTCTAAGCCTATTTCTCTGGTCCTTTCTTACAACTTGACATCTGGAGCCTCTTCTGATCCCTGTTATTGTCCCTGCCTGGGACTTTCTTCTGTTTGTTTTTTTATGGTTTAGCTAAGCTATGGTGCAACTTTTAGTGATTAATGTATTTGTATATTCTGGCTAGCTTATTCAATATCAAAGGATGAGTGACAACTGTGCTGGAGTGTGAACCTTGGTCATGTGCCTGAGCTTTAGCATGAGGCTTGAACACCCAAACTCTTCTAGGGTGAAAGTGTTTCCAGCTAAGCTAAAGTGACATGACTGAGCTATGCAGACCAGAGTGTAGATTTTACATTCCCTCCACACACACCCCCCCGCCACCCCTCCCCGCACCCCCCACCACCCCCCCCCCCCCCGCCCCCCCCCCCCCAACCCCCACCCCCCACCCCCCCACATACCTTCAGTCACTGTAGTATGAGTGCTGGCGTTGCCAACCCTAGCTGGACGTTTTTCTGAAGGATTCATTCTATGGCCTCCTGTCTCCCCCCAAACCCGCACATCACCACCATTGGTCAGCTGAGACATCCATCCTCATGACACCCCCATCCCCCCACACCAATTGGAAATATGTGGTCAAAAGAGCCTCGGTGAGTTGCTCCAGTGCATCTTGTGGATGGTGCATACTGCTGCCCTGTGCACCATTGGTGGAGGGAGTAAATGTTTAAGGTGGTGGATCAGGTGCCAATCAAGCATGTCTTGGATGGTGTCGAGCTTCTTGAGCATTGTTAGAGCTGCACTCATCCAGGCAAGTGGTGTGTATTCTATCACACTCCTGACTGGTGCCTTGTGGGTGGCAGAGAAGCTCAGGGGAGTCAGGAAGTGAGTTACCCTCCACAGAATTGCCAGCGTCTGAGCTGCTCTTGTAAGGGCGTATTCGTGTTTTATCCAGTTGTGTTTCTACTCAATGGTCATTCTCAGGATGTTGCTGATGATAATGCCATTGCATGTCAAGAGGAGCTGGCTCAAATCTCTCCTCTCGCAGCTGGTCACTACCTGCCAATTGTGTGGCGTGGATGTTATTTTCCATTTACTAGCACAAGCCTGGATATTGTCCAGGCCTTGCTGCATGCGGACACAGACTGCTTCAGTATCTGAATTTGTGCAGAGTTAGCTGAACTCAGCAAGCAAAGCAGTCGAGCTCTATAATTGACCTTAGCCTCTGAGCTCACCGGAACACAGAGAATATTTGCATAAAGCTGCCAGCGACTGTAGAACTGTACTTCAGCAAATGTTAGAGAGCTTGACTGGGTGAGCGATGCTGAGAGGCTGTCTCCCTTGGTTAGAGAGTCAAGAACCAGCGGGTCACAGCCTCACAATAAGAGGTTGCCCTTTTAGTCCTGAGATGAGAAGTTTCTTCACTCAGAAGATTGTGAATCTTTGGAAGTCTCTAACCCAGAGAGCTGTGGATGCTCTGTAATGAGTATATTCCATCCTGAGATTGATAGGTTTTTGGATACTAAGGGAATGAAGGAATATGGGGATAGGATAGGAAACTGGAGTTGAGGTCGAAGATCAGCCATGATCCAATTGAAAGATGAAGCAGGCGTTGGGGGTTAGGGTGGAGCGCTGTATAGTCCACTCGTTTCATTTGATTTGGGATCAGAGAAAAACGTTTGCGGAGCTCTCCCCTGGGGTATTAAGGACATGATGGTAAATTGTATAAAGCCAGTGAAAGGGGCACAGCTTGAATCAAAATAGCCTTTAATTGTCCATCTCCTAAGGTGCAATAAGAAACAGCTACTGAGAAATGCCTACAATCAGCAAGTAGACATATCACGGCTACAGAATTGCTTCATTTGGATTGGGATTATAGGTTCATGACCAGATGTGACAATGCTTTATATAAATCTTGTGTGGGTGCTTCCTGATAAGTAAGTTGCTTTTAAATTCAATTTATTTGAATAATTATGCAGGCGCATGAATGGGAGCTAATTTCCGTATTCCAATCAGGTTGATGTTATAAAAGTAGCACATCTCATTGCCTCATAATAAATTTCTGTCTTCAGGACACAATGGCAGTGTGAATATTAAACATAGTTTGAAACCACAAGTTCAGGAAAAATGAGCTGTGGGGGTTATGTGTGTCTGTAGCAGGCAGGGCAGGCTGGGTCTGTGTGAGTGTAACAAGAGGGCAGATTTAAAATGGATATCAAGTTTCCGAAAATCTCAGTTCCTTTGAAGAGTCAGCTGTAGCTTAGTGGTTGCACTCTCACGATCACGCAGGTCATTGACTCAAAAAGAGTTGTCTGCATAATCATGGATGCTCCATCGTTGAGTACACTTGAATAGGTTTTTATTCATTCACAGGATGTGGGCTTCGCTGGCTGGGCCAGCATCCCTAGTTGCCCTTGAGAAGGTGGCGGTGAGCTGCCTTCTTGAACAACTGTAGTCCATGTGGTGTAGATACACCCATGGTGCTGTTAGAGAGGGAGTTTCAGGATTTTGACCAAGTGACAGTGAAGGAACGGCTAGATTTCCAAGTCAGGGTGGTGAGTGACTTGAAGGGGAACTTGCATGTGATGGTGTTCCCAACTATCTGCTGCCCTTGTCCTTCTAGATGGTAGTGGTCGTGGGTTTGGAAGGTGCTGTCGAAGGAGTCTTGGTGAATTCCTGCAGTGCATCTTGTAGATGGTACATACTGCTGCTACTGTGCATCAGAAGTGGAGGGAGTGAAAGTTTGTGGAAGGGGTGCCAATCAAGTGGGCTGTTTTGCCCTGGACAATGTTAAATTTCTCGAGTATTGTGGTAGCTGCACTCATCGAGGCAAGAGGGGAGTATTCCATCACACTTTTGACTTATGCCTTGTAGATGGTGGACAGGCTTTGGGGAGTCAGGAGGTGAGTTACTCGTTGCAGGATTCCTAGCCTCTGACCTGCTCTTGTAGCCACAGTATTTAAATGGCTAGTCCAGTTCAGTTCCTGGTCAATGGTAACTCCCAGGATGTTGATAGTGGGGGATTCAGCACCATTAATGCCATTGAACATTAAGGGGTGATGTTTGGATTCTCTCTTGTTGGAGATGGTCATTGAACTCTTGATACTCTTTTTGAGTAAACCTGTTTCCATCTGTTTCAGATGAAGTTACATTGTTTCATAGTTTGCCATTGTGAGATTTGAACTCTTGATCTTGGGCTTACAAACCCAGTACCATAACCACTTGGCTATTTAGGCCAAGCCTTTGCACACAGGTAACTCCCACAAACAGCAATGAGTCAACAATGAGGTAATCTGTTTCAGCGATTTAGTGAGGCATAAATATTGGTCAGGACACTGGGGAGAAGCCTCCTTCTGCTCTTTATAATAGTGCTATGGGATCTTTTACATCCACCTGAGGGAGCAGACAGGGCCTCGGTTCAACATCACATCTAAATTTCAGCACAATTGTAAGGTTAACGCCTCATCCAAGAGATAGCATTTCCAAAATTGCAGCACACCCTCAGCACTGCGCTGTACTAACTAACATAATGTACCCAAGTCCCTGGAGTGAGACAATGATCTGATCTAGAGCTGAGAGTGCTACCCATGGAGGTAAATCATGGTCTGGGATTTTGCTACATGGAAGGAGCCCCTTCCCTCTGCGCTCCACCCCCACCCCCAACCCACATCCCCCCACACTACCCACCCCCACCCCAACCACCACCCCTGCCCCCACCACCAGCAGCCCCACCACCACCACTAACCCCCCCCACCACCCCCCACCTCTCCACTACCCATTTCCTCAGGGGCACAGTTGGTAAAAGGCCTAGCAAAATCCACCATCTAGTTTCCATGTTTAGATTTATGGATCAAACTTAAAGCTCCATGTTATCAGGGTTTTTGTTTTTATTTCTTTCAGCCAGTTCAAAAAGGAATAAAATCAGGAGAATTAATAACTGTTAGGGTCAACCTTGCTTCTGTAGACCTCGGATTAAGTGAGATAAATAATGAAGCAGAATATCAATTTGCTGTTCACTCTCCAGTGACCACCCACCCAGCTGGAACATCACCAGAATTCTGAAGGAGGATCTAAGCTCTGGAATTTCTTCCTAAAAAGTCTTGGCCCAGAATAGTGGAGTAGAAGACCCCCGGGAATCACTTCAGAAACAGTTAGATTAGCTGCATGGATGAGCTGAGATAAGCCCGTTCTGTATTCTGCCTGCCACCCTGTGTATGTGCAACTAGGGTGATAATAGGATCAGGCTCATATCCAATGTCTTTGGTGGAACAATCTGTCAGTGCCTACTGTTTAGACTAGCACATATGTAAGGTAACTATGAGGCAACAGAGGAGACAGCCCAACATCCGTGGCACTAAGATTTAACATGAGTCAGTTTCGAAGAATGAGAGGTTATCTCATTGAAACATACGGAATTCTTACAAGCCGTGACAGGGTAGATGTGGGTAGGATGTTTCCCATGGCTGGTGAGCCTAGAACCAGTTTCAGAATAAGCATCAGGCCATTTAAGACTAAGATGAGGTGGAATTTCTTCATTCAGAGTGTTAATCACAACATGAGGTTGTAGTGGAAGAATTAATCCAGGCTGGTCTTTTGGTTCAAACTGGTTTATTTTCAAGACAACTCCTCAGTGCTACTGATTTCCAAGTAGCTTCCACAAAAAGTGTTCCAGCTGTATCTTTTTATTCTCTTTAGATGGAATAATCAATGCCCATCACCCATTTAACTAGCAATTGTCTTTAACAAGGTGATTGCCGCATTGACACACAGGGCGGTGAATCTTTGGAATTCTCTACCTTAGAGGGCTGCAGAAGCTCAGTCATTGTGCATGTTCAAGACAATAGATTTCTGGAGACTAATGACATCAAGGGATGGAAGGATAGTGGGGAAGAATGGTGTCGAGGTAGATGATCAACCATGATCTGGCTCAATGGTGGAGCTGGCTCAATGGGTCGAATGGCCTACTCTCATATTTCCCATGTTCCTAGTGCCATCAGTGGAGAAGAAAACCCCTCCATGGTCTCAGCCCCCCCTATCCCTTCAACCTCCTCCAGCCCTACAACCCTTCAAGATATCTGCCTCCTCTAATTTTTGCCTCTTGTGCACCCCCAATTTTCATCACTCCACCATTGGCAGCACTGTGCTCAGCTGCCTCGGGCTCTAAGTTCTGGAATTTCCTCTCTACACCTCTCTGCCTCTCTCTCCTCCTTTAAGATGCTCCTTAAAGTCTCTTTGACAGAGATTTTGTTCACTTGTCCTAATATCTTCTTATTTGACTTGGTGTCAAATATTGTTTCACACTGCTCCTATGAAAATTAAGTTGTTGTTGAAGAATAAAAACATTATGCAATGAAAGTGAAAACAAATCCACAATTAATTTTGTAGAATGAAATAATCCCTTGTCTTAGTTGAGTGAATTAGGCATAACAGAATCAAATTGATTGGAAGTTTGACCTGCGATTAATTTATCCTTTCATGATGCAACCTGACCAATTAATAATTCAATTCTTCCAATTAACTTGATGCTAAACGGAATGGATTCTGAGATCAATGATGCAGTGGAAATTGGCTCAGTACTATTCCTTTTGGGAATGGATCCTACATTCCTGATGGCTCAGCATAAGTTTGTTGACCAGCCATCATGGAAATATATCATTTAGACTGGGATGTTTACAGTCTTACTCTCCCAGTCTGCGCTAAATTACCTGCTTAACTACTCTGTCAGCTACAATTAGCCTGAGTGCTTTTAAATATATACAAACACTTGGAAGCCACAACAGGCCATTTGGCCCAACCTTTTCCTGTTAGCCGTTACCTTCCATAGAGGCAAATTGTTCAAAACACATTTCCCACAACCCTTCAACCCCAGTGGGCTGTTCTCGAATCTTTTCTGGGCGCTGCGGCTTGGCGCTCTCCCCTCGCTGCCAGCTGTGCTGGAGACAGGCTGCTGACTGTTATTCTCCCTTTGCCAGGGATGACTTTGGTGGCTATCCTCTGGTCACCTGAGGCTGCGAGAGCGCCAGCGTTGTGGGAGTCTCCTGAAGAGTGACAGGAAGCTCATCTCTACTGTCATTCGCTTATCAAATCGAATCTTGAGTGTTTACGTAGAGGGGTCGCTTGAAGCTACCCAACCTGGCAAGGTACTGATGGATGATATTGGGTGCTCATTTTGCACCCAGCTCCATTTTACTTCCCATTGACCTCGATCTTGCTATTTTTGTCCTAAGTGCTTGTCATGGCAGTTTCACTTCCTCTCCTTCTGTATTTTAATCTTTCCATTCTCAGGCAATAACCATCAGAAGGAAGTCAATGGGTGCACAGATTTACAAGGATGATGCTGGGGCTGAGAGATTATGACCTTCAGGAAAGGCCGACAGGGTCTCTTTTCCTTAGGAAAGGAAAGGCTGAAGGGTGACCTGAATGAGTTCCTTAAGATTGTGAAGGGATTTGGCAGGGTAGACAAAGAGAAGGTGTCTTCACTCATGGGGGAGACTTATACAAAGGGCTATAAATATAAGATTGTCACTAATAGATCAAATAGGGAATTCAGGCGAAACTTCTTTACCCAGAGAGCGGTGAGAATGTGCAACTTGTTACCACAGGGAGTGGTTGATGCAAATAGCATAGATACATTTAGGGGAAGCTAGGAAACCTCATGAGGGAGGAAGGAACAGATAGGGTGGGATGAAAAGGAGTGGGAGGAGGCTCTTTTTTTTATACTTCATGGGATGTGGGGTCTTTGCTGCCCATCCCTAGTTGCTTTTGAACTGAGTGGCTTCTTGGGCCATTTCAGAGAGTAGTTAAGAGTCAACCACATCGCTGAGCAACTGCTGTGTGGAGCATAAACACCAGCATGGACCAGTTGGGCTGAATGGCCTGTTTCTGAGCTGTATATTCCATGTAATCAGGAATTTCTCTGCAGCTACAAAGACTACAGAAATGCCCTCTCCCTCTTTACAAGGGGGGCTGGAAAGTTTTTAAAATCCACCTGGAGGATGTAATCTACATGAGAAGTGTTGTGGGTCTTTGAGGGAGGGAACAGGGGATGTTGAGGGGATGGGGTTTATACTACAACAAGAATATGGAGTCACTGGAGAAGTTGCAAAAAACTTTTACAAGAATAATGAGGAACTGAGGGCTTGTAACTATCAGGAATGACCAAACAGGCTGGTACTCCTTTCTGTAGAAAGGGGAAGTCTGACAAGTGAACTAGTAGAAGTGTTTAAAGTTATACAGGCATTTAACGGGACAAATGTGGAGAAGATGGGATGAATTTTATGTTCCGAGATTGGGGCCGCTGCTACCCTGCACATGTGTAAAATCTGGCATTATGACATCAGGTCTCAAACCCGACATCAACAAGCCTGCCCACCATAACACGGTAGTTGGGCCAGCTCCGAAATCAGCAACCTGCCTGCCATTTTTAAAGACCTCATTAAAAAGAGTTTAAGCTTGTTTACAAGCCACTTGACTGCAATTAAATGTTCCCCTGCCTTAATGTGGTGGGACATGGGAAACACAGTCGGTGGGAGGTACGTTCTCCTCATGAACTGTCGAAAATGCAGAGAGACTATGACTGACTTCGGCAGAAGCATCTGCTGCTGAAGCTGGAAGACTTGGCTAATATTGGTAATTGTGTATGTCACACCATTGCAGTCTCCATTTCTCCAGGGAAGGGGACAAAGAGGAAGAGCTCCAATCAACATTGGGCACTTCAGCATTTGTGTTGTAAGTCGTTATCCCCTGTGGGAATTGTCCGTTCTGTTGGAGGCACTTCCTCCAGCGAGGAGGAGGGGAGGAGAAGGAGAGGGAGAAGGGCAGCTGGCAGGTACAAATGCACCATGAGGTACAACAAGGTGGGCACCCTGCCGCGGAGGGGAGACAACAACACCGAGCAGACTGAGGTAGGTGAAGGCACTACCCTGCCGAATGAGCCTACAGGGTCAGGATGTCTTACTTGCAGATGTCAAAACAGCAGTGCTTCTGAAGACTCAAGAGAGACAGTTACATTCCTTTGTGACATGCTTTCTGGGGAGATAGTCTCCAATTGTGTGGGTGGTCACCCGACGCCTGCGGTCTTAAAAGTCACGATGGAATTGAACTTTTTCACCTCCAGATCATCCCAGGCAGCGTGTGAAGACATTAGTGGGATCATCCAGCCTACAGCCCATCCCTGCATTAAGGTTTTTATGGATGCCATGTTTAGGCATACCCATCAATACACCACCTTCACCGTGGCAAAGCCAGTCAAGTGGAAAGAGCCAAATCTGGATTTCCAAGGGTTCAAGGGATAATAGATTGTGCCCATGTTGTAATGAAAGCTCCATCTGAGCAGCCAGGGTCATTTATAAAGAGGAAAGGATAACAATCCATTAAAGTGCAGTTTGTGTGCGATCACAATCAAAGAATAGGACAGGTATGCACACATTGCCTGGGTAATAGCCACGACATAGAGATCCATAGACACTCTGTTATGGCACAGCAGATGGTAAATGTCGAGCAAAGGGAAGCTTGAAACAGCTGCTACAACTGTTTTGTAATTTGTATTTTATTTTGAGATGCATGCCTTGAATTCAATGTTAATAAGTCTACCGAGACTTAGAGGATTTTTTTTTACAAAACTAAATTAAATATTTATTAATAAGAGAAAAGATTTTAAGCACATACATAGGTCTACAAATTACTACTAAAATAACTCCTAAATCCATTAATTAATCCATTGGTCTGCTAAAAATGCACTTCAGTTGTTCAGACGGATCAGGTGGTGCTGTGCAGTATGCATCTGTGAGAGTGTCAGTTATCATCATTGCTGTGTGCTACACAGTCTAGCCCTCCAGAGAAGAGAAGGCCTAGCACAAGAGGATTTTATGGAGGCACACCAGTCCTCTGATGATGATTCTGAAGAAGGGGAGAGTGAACCATGCGATGCAGCTCTGCAAGCCGGTCTGCAAGAGGGTCTGACTGCCCAGGAGACATGTGATGCTCTTACAAAAGAATAACACCTTCTTGGCCCTCAGCACCTCCTCCTGGTAGCACCTTCTCCCATTAGCACCCTCTCATGAACACCTTGGTCGGGTGAGGGCAATGTGAGTCAACAAATAATGTGGAACAGAGGAACCCACGTGAACACAAACTCCCATAGCAGCAGCTAATATATCTAATTCCAAATCATCACATCACACGCTGATAATGAACAAATGCAGCTGGAGCGTCATATAAAAATAAAACTCATTTATGTTCACAGCAAATAAAAACAACATTCAATTGTTGCAAATAACAAAAGCACCCATGTGCACCCAGGTGTGGCTAATGTGGGCTGTTCTCGAATCTTTTCTGGGCACTGCGGCTTGGCGCTCTCCCCTCGCTGCCAGCTGTGCTGGAGACAGGCTGCTGACTGTTATGCCCGCTTTGCTTGGGATGACTTGGGTGACCACCCTCTGGTCGCCAGAGGCTGCGAGAGCTCCAGCGTGGTGGGAGTCTCCTGAAGAGTGACAGGAAGCTCATCTGTTGCTGTGGCACCTGTGCCGATAGCAGAGGGGCGGAGGAGAGGTGTCCCCATCAGAAGCACCCTGAGAGGTGCCCCTGCTGGCATCGGCAGCTGCTCATCCGTCGATGTGAGGTCCATTTGGTCCTCCCTGTTTACCTAAGAGGAACCATGACCTGGACTTGAGTCCAGGCTCCTCGTCCCCGCCTTGCCTTGGCTCTGGGCCCCGGAGATCAGAGACGAGGTGTTGGAGTGCAGGGCAACACGCATACCCAGTAGCCCATCAGTGGGTTTGGTTTGCGATGACAGTCACTGGTCTGTCAATGGAGGAGCAATGCATTCTGTTGAGTGGATGTTCACTGCACTCATAACCTGGATGAACTCCTCCAATATCTGTGTCAGTGCGTGCAACCCCTCCGGAATCTCTGCCACCTCTCCATGAAACTCACACTGCACACCCAGCATCTGCTGCCTGATGGAAGTCTCCTGAGGCTCAGCAGCAGCAGCCCGGGGCTCAGCATTTAGGTTACCTCCAGCACTCCTGCGTGTGCCAGAGGCCTGCTCTGTTGTAATATGCCTTTAAGGGGCATGAGCATGACTTCACTAAAGGGAAGTATATCATATGATCCAGTCATAGTTTCACTTTTGCTTTGAGCAGAGCACACAGCTCTGCTACCTTCAAGCTTTATGCCTATGTATAACTGCTCTCATGTGCCTAGTCTTAATAACTGAACCCGTTTCCTGTTTACCCAATCCCTTACGGGCAATTGGTGCCTGTGCTTTGTACAGTAAACAAGCCCAAGGTATTATACATGACATGGTCAATCAAGAGTCTCTGACTGCTGTTCTTGTGACTGCGATGTTCTTTCACCAGGGGGCCTATCCCTAACAATCGAGTCATGTATACCCCCCAAGGTGCGTGTATCTGCGCTGGTGCTAGGTGCCAGAGCAAAGATGTGACACTGCACCCGCGGAGGCATCCTCCTCCTCCTCAACGGTTATAGTTGGCTCCTCAGTGCAAGTGGCTGTGCTTGTCTCTGGGGGCGCTTTAGACCCTGTGGCCGGGATTTTCTGGCCTAGGTACAGCAGGTCCCGCTGTGACGGATACAGTGAGTTATTTAAAAGTCCAATGACTTCAGTGGGACCGGAAGATCCCTCCAGCAGGAAGAGTTGGAACTTTCTGGCCTGTGTCCCTGTAAAGTGGCTTGTGGCCTTCACAACTGTAACTTAATGGCTACTGTAGGCCTGTGTCCTTTATTTAGCGCAAAATGTATTTTTTTTCAAAAAGTTCAATAAATATATATATCCAGCAATGACATTACTAATAAATATTCCATACAGCACATCTTTGTAACAAATCTTAGACCTTTGAACATGGAAACACACCTTCCTGACTGAACTCAGCAAGTCTCTAAAGTCACAAACCATCAATGCTACATTCCCTCAGCTTTCACCGTTTCCAAAACCCTCCCCGACCCCAGTCCCACCCCTACCCCAGCCCCTCCCCTACCCCAGCCCCTCCCCGACCCCAGCCCCTCCCCGACCCCCTACCCCAGCCCCTCCCCGACCCCAGCCCCTCCCCTACCCCAGACCCTTCAGTGCTGCTTGTAGGAAGGATGGATAGGCATCCTTGGAATCTCACCACCCTGGAACCTCCCTCCAACCTCTCCATGGCCAATAGATGGGCTCCAGTTGTTGGCGGCCAACTCCAGGACCTCCTCCTCAAAGGGCGTCCGTCTTCAAAAATGCCTCGGTATGGTATTCCACCTCTGCTCCTGTTCCTCTCTCGATCATTGTGCTCCCTCTCCTCCTGCAAATAAAGTGGGAAATTGTAATGATGATGCTGTGCTACAATTATACCTTCAAATGTGTGGCCAATTTGTACTTTGTTGTAGGCCAACATTTCATGATGCTCTTTGGCAACTAACAGCTGTTACAGGTCACCTCCAACCCCAATTGCCATGCCACCTTAAATACTTGACAAGATGATCCCATAGATGACCCTCATCGCATCCTTCCACGTATGTCCATCTCTAGAATGGTTACACACTCGTCCGTGTGGATTTCAAGCCGTCATTTAGTCTTTTTTGGCACTAGAGACAGGTTCTTTGGATGGCCCCAAGGCTGCCGACCTCCACTGCACCGTCCAATCAGACTGCTTTGGTCTGGCTGGGAGGGTCTTCTCTTCCCATCAGCAGGCATGAAGACATCCTGCAGATCACTCACATCCCGGAGGGAGACTCGTAGGGATTCATCATCAAACCTGGGGGCTGTCCTTGGTCTGGGGCCTTCCCCAGCTCCTGACTCCATTCTCTTCTCCAGCTGTGGAGAGACAGAGGGCAGAATCATTCCAGATTTGCACTAAGTGCGGTAGAGGGCGTGAAGAAAGATGTTTTACTGGCTGGCCGCAATGATGAGTTTTCGCACTGTCTCGTCCCCTTCCTGACACGTCATACATGATTAATAATGCATCCACAGGGAACACTCTGGATAGCTGGTGGGTGGGCTCAGATTTGCCCACCACACTGTGACCTCAGCATTTCCTCGCTCCGGGTGACATATTTAAAGTGCACCAGAGCGCAGCCTACTTCACATCTTCAGACCAGGACTGCTCCAGGTGACAGATGGCCCCAAAAGCAAAGAAGACAGCGCTCCCCAAATTTAGTGATGCATCTCTGGGGCCCCTCCTGGACGCAGTGGAAGGCCGCCACAATGTCACTATTCCTGCTCCGACCACAGGAAGTCCACCAGAGTCACCAATCCAGCCTGGGAGGCATTGGCAGCAGTGGTCAGCACCACCAGAGCACAGAGGAGGTCAGCCATCCAGTGCAGGAAGAGGATGAATGTTCTCATCCATTCCACTAGGGTAAGTCAACCACCTCATCACTCTCAACTCACACACTCACAAACCCATCACACATCCACAGGGATCTCACACCTCAAGGGACAACACCACTAACTCTCACACACACCCTCACATCTCCATCAAGCTCATACCTTCTGGAGCTCACATCTTCATCCCAACCATGGCTCCGCTCACCACACAAACATTCCGTACAGTGCCATGTGTCCTGTTCACACGCTGTCCATCTGTTTTCATGCAGAAGAAGCTGGCTCACATCAGCAGGGAGAGGTCCTGGACCAGCAGTGGAGGGCCCCCATTAAGTTCCTCAGTCACTTTGAGCGGTGTGCCATCACACTGACTGGCAAGGACATGAACCATGAGGGCTCTCTCTCTCCTGTTTTTGACTCTGCTGCCCTGCACTAATTATCTTCACTTTGGTTCACAGGGAGCTCTGCCAAGAGACCGACACCCTCAGCCAGCCCGTCCCTCAGCTCCATCCACGTCCTCATCTCCAGCCAAGAGGACACCTCCTCCATTGAAGAGCTGGAAATAAGCAGCCTGGAAGAGCCGTCACAGCGCTTACCCACACCCTCCACCAGTGCAGAGACACGCACCTCGGTGGGACCTAGATCTCGAGCAGGCTCGGATTCACAGTCTGGCGGTCACCGCAGGGACACATGTCCACTGCAGGAGGAGGCAGGTTCAGCCGAGCTCCCCGGCACTCGGAGGACTGCTGGGGAAGAGGCATCTGTGAGGTCCGAGTCAGATGATGAGCCTACGGATTCGGCCTTACAACTCATCATGGAAAGTCAGTAGAATGCGGGGGGAGCATCAGGCAGAGCTGTTGGAAGCCCTCAACCGAGTGGCAGGCAAGTCGGAGGAGTGTGTCCGCCTGCTCTCTGTTGAAGTGGTGCCCACACGTATGCATATGGAGGTTTCCATGGGATGGATGGCAGATGCCATGGAGACCCTAGTCCAGCTGAAAGCAGAAATGGACGTAGACCTGCACTCCATCACGGTACCAATGGGTGGGTCACTGCAGTGGCAATGTGAGAGACATCCCTCCAGTTGCTCCTTCCCCTCAAGGAGCCTGGCCAGGGCCGTCGGGCACCCGAAGGGAAGAGGAGCGGCAGCTGGACACCCCTGGGTCACCCACTCAGGAATCTCAGAGACAATCTGCTCCCTCCATGTCCCTTTTGCCTGTGACCCCCTCAACCTCATCCTCTGTCACCACAGAGGGAGCAGCTGGCCCACAGGGGGACAGTCAAAGCAAGTCGGGGCCCACTAGGCCTCGGCTCTCCAGAGGACGCACACCGAAGTCAGCAGAGACAACAGGGCCAACCATTGCCCAGGCTGTCTCCTCCCCTGCTGTAGCTGACAGGGCAGCACCTAGAAGAAGTGGTAGGTCTAGAAAAGTTAAGGAATTCTGATCACAAGTGGATGCACAGGTGAACACATTTTGTCAATTTATAATCTGAAAATATATTCACTTTCGCTAAATAATGTGTAATGGTATCTTTCAGCTACATTTACAGGTTTCACGAGTCCTCCCCCTGCACTCCCCGACCACTGCCCCCACCCCCCACTAGCAGTTCAGCTGCACACAGCCGGACCATGAGTGATTCTCGAGGGAGGGGTGTGTGTGTTGCAGGGCCTTTCAGAGTCTCGTGCAAACACTCTCCCATGCACGAGGATCCTTCATCCATCACACTCACCTCACTGCCCCGAGCATTTTCAGTGCTGCCAGCTGGGGTTCTCTTTCAGTTGTCCATCTGAGCTGACCTGCATCTCCGCCCACCCACGGATCGCACTCCCATGCAGCACCTGTACCCACCCAACACGTGGGTCTGCTCACTTTCGATTTCGACAGCCATGGCAGTTCTTATATAAAAACAAAAAAACTGCGGATGCTGGAAATCCAAAACAAAAACAGAATTACCTGGAAAAACTCAGCAGGTCTGGCAGCATCGGTGGAGAAGAAAAGAGTTGACGTTTCGAGTCCTCATGACTCTTCGACAGAACTTGCGTTCGAACGCAAGTTCTGTCGAAGAGTCATGAGGACTCGAAACGTCAACTCTTTTCTTCTCCGCCGATGCTGCCAGACCTGCTGAGTTTTTCCAGGTAATTCTGTTTTTGTTATGGCAGTTCTTATGTTTTGATCGGCTCCCCTATCCATTCCCCTTTCCGCAGTCACCCATGTCCTTTCCCCCGTCACTGCTGACCCCGACCCAATCGGGCGTAAAATAGCGCACAATGACATCGGGTGAGTGTCCCGACCTCATGGCGCACTTGCACGATATTTCACTCAGCGGGTGGGCGCGAGAGTCGGCAGCACGTCCGCTGACGAATAAGAGGCCTATTAAGCCCTTTAGTTAACTAATTGAAAGCAATTTTTCACTGCCTCTCCAACCTTACGGTTGGCAGGCTGGCCAATCGGCCAGGCAGCCTTTGGATTTTTTATGAAGCCTCACCCACGTGTGGGATAAGATTTCCAACAGTAATTAAGAAAAAAGTAAAAATTGTTGGACATCATTTTTAATAAGTCTCTGTTCATGTAACCGAGTCATATGTGGGGACATGTTTCTCTCCTCTTTTAAATCTTTATTTCTGTTTCTACAAATCTTCAACTCCCTGAGGCAACCCCCTACCTTCAGGGGGCTTACAGTGCGCCCTCCCCCCGCCCAGCGTATGTGCAGATCTTCTCGCTCGCCCTCCTCCTGCCCCCACTCTGGCAGTGCCGAGGTTCTCAGCAAGTGTTTCACGCTGGCTGGCCGTTAATTGGCCAGTCAGTGCAAAATCACGGTCGGGGGCCGATCGCGTGCAACGGACCATTTCCCGGCCGCTCTCCGGCCCGCCCGCCGTTCCCACCGGATGACCGGAAAATCCTGCCTAATGAGTTAATTAAGTCTCAAGGTGTCAATTCTAATGACCTTCTTAAAGACATGGTATGTGATACACTTCCACAAAACTGACTTGTGAGGAAATTTATAGCTCATGGAATAAAAGGAAAAGTAACAATATTGATGTAAAATTGGCTGAGTGACAGGAAAGAGAGAGTTGTGGTTAATGGATGTTTTTAGGGCTGGGGGAAAGTTTGTAGTGGAGTTCCGCAGGGATCAGTGTTGCGACCCTTGCTTTTCCTGATACATATTAATGACCTAAACATTGGTGTTCAGGGCACAGTTTCAAAATTTGCGGATGATATGGATCTTAGAAGCATTGTAAAAATGAGGAGGATAGTGCAGAACTTCAAAAGGACATAGACAAGTTAGTGGAATGGGCATATGAAGTTCAATGCAGAGGATTGTGAAGTGTTTCATTTTGGTAGGAAGAACACAGAGAGACAATATAAAATAAAGGGTACGATTTTAAAGGGGATACAGGAGCAGAGACACAGGTGTATATGTACTTGAGTCATTGAAGGTGGCAGGACAGGTTGAGAGAACGGTTAATAAAGCACACAGCATCCTAAGCTTTATTAATAGCAATTAATAGAGTATATGAGTAAGGAGGTTATGTTGGACTTGTTTAAGACACTAGTTTGGCCTCAGCTGGAGCACTGCATCCAGTTCTGGACACCGCACTTTAGGAAGGATGTGAAGGCATTGGAGGGAGTGCAGAAAAGATTCACAAGGGTGGTTCCAGGGATGAGGGACTTCAGCTATGAAGAAAGGTTGGAGAAGTCAGAACTATTTTCCCTGGCGAAAAGAAGGCTGAGGGGTGATTTGATAGAGGTATTCAAAATCATGAGGGCTCTGGACAGAGCAGATAGTTCCCATTGGATTGAGCATGAGAGGACACAGATTTAGAGCAATTGGCAAAAGAAGCAAAAGCAACATGAGGGGAAATTCAGTGAGTGGTTAGGGTCTGGAATGCACTGCCTGAGAGTGTGTTGGAGGCAGGGTCAATTGAAGCATTCAGAAGGGAATTAGACTGTTATCTGAAAAGGAAGAACGTGCAGGTTCACAGGGAGAAGGTGGGAAAATGGCACTAGGTGAATTGCTCATTTGGGGAGCCAGTGCAGATACGAGGGGCTGAATGGCCTCCTTCTGTGCTGTAACGATTCTGAGAAGCGTTAGTTACTGCCAGCCAGCCTCTCTAGCCCTGAAAATTAGTACTTTTTTATTCATTCAACGGATGTGGGCTTCGCTGGCTGGGCCAGCATTTATTGCCCATCCCTAGTTGCCCTTGAGAAGGTGGTGGTGAGCTGCCTTCTTGAACCGCTGCAGTCCATGTGGTGTAGGTACACCCACAGTGCTGTTAGGAAGGAAGTTCCAGCATATTGACCCTGCGGCATTGAAGGAATGGCATACAGTATCCTAAGCTTTCTAATAGCTAGCAGAAAGTATAAGAGTAAGGAGGTTATGTTGAACTTGTTTAAGACACTAGAATGAAGTCTCACACTTGAGATTATAATTGTTGCTGGAGATTTTAAAAATGCTGAATCCTTTTCATCTGTCACAATTTTTCCTTTTCCTTAACCCAATCTTTCTTTCCTACTGTTTCTCTTTCTGTACCTGATTTGACATTGAAACCACCACCCCGCCCCCATGTTCAGTCCTTGTGCTCATAGTTTCCCTATCTTTCAATGTGATTGGCTAAATAGATTCCCCCTGTTGCTTGTCATGTTCACTCAGGTTCCAGGTTCTCTTGTTTTTCTCACTGTGCTGATTTCAGCTCACACTTCCAGCAACTTTCCAAGCAAAACCTTTATAATGATGCTAAACGTGCAAAGGTAGGTAACTACAATAACCATCTACATTCATATAGCGCATTCAACATTATGAAATGTCATAAGGTGCCTGACAAGAGCAATATCAGTAAAAAAAAAATCTATTTGACACCAAGGTTCAAAAGGCGAGATCAGGAAAGATGACCAAAAGCTTGATCAAAGAGGTAGATTTTTAGGAGCATCTTAAAGGAGGAGAGAGATGTAGGGAGGTGGAGAGATTTATGGAATGAATTCCAGAGCTTAGGGCTCAGGCAGCTGAAAACACGACCACCATTGGTGGAGTGATTAAAATCAGTAGTGCGCAGGAGGCCGTTAGAGCAGTGAATAGGTCCTAAAGGTTTCTAGGACTGGAGAAGGTTACAGAGATAGCACAGGGAATGCATCATGGAGAGATATTAGAAAAGAAGGAAGAGGATTTTAAAAATGAGCTTTGTTGGGCAGGCATCCACTGATGGTTAGCAAGTCCAGGGGTAAATGAGGCGTGGAGCAAATTAAAATACAAGCAGCAGAGTTTTGGATGAGCACAAGTTTATATAGACAGACTCGGTTAGATGCCCTGCCACAGCAGAATTCAGAACCATTATTTTTAAACAGCTCTCTATCCTCTGAAGTGCAGGACTGTGTTCAATCACCTGGCTGAGCATTTTTTATTCTATCAGATAAACTGGGCCAACATTCCCAGATGACAAGAAGGCTTGTATTGAGTCAGGTGCTCACCAATGGCCGTATTATACTAACTGTTCTGCATTGTTCACTGTTTACTTTGGCAGTGGCCTCTTGTTTAACGTGAAACACTGTATCCTTGGTGATGGGAGTACTGAAACTTGAATATTGTTGGGCTGGTGGATACTGGCATAACCAAGCTGACGGAATAAAAACACACCGAGTTCGTCATCAAATAAACTATCCAGGCACAGTGAAAATAAGGATACAGAGAATTTTCAAAAGAGAAAAAGGCAACATTCCTTTTTTTTGGGGGTGATCTTAATTATTCATTCCCAATTCCTCACCACATCCTTCAATCTTCTCTTTCAGGCACAGGAAGAGGCCATTCAGCCCCTTGTGCCTGCATCGCCATTCGATCAGATCATGGATGATTTGCACTTCAACTCCATTTACCCACCTTTGCTCCATATCCCTTGATGCACATATCCAATAAAAGGATTATCGATTTTTAAAAATTTGTTCATGGTATGTTGGCATCGCTGGCTAGACCAGGCCAGCATTTATTGCCCATCCCTAATTGCCTTGTTCAGAGGGCAGTTCAGAGTCAACCACGTGGCTGTGGGTCTGGAGTCACACGTAGGCCAGACCAGGTAAGGACAGCAGATTTTCTTCCCCAAAGGACATTAGTGAACCAGGTGGGTTTTTACAACAATTGATTCATGGTCATCATTAGACTTTTAATTCCAGGTTTTTAATTGAAATGAAATTTTGCCATCTGCTGTGGTTTCACCTGAACCCAGGTCTCCAGAATACCAGAACAGTGACAATACCACTATGCCACTGCCTCCCCCAGAAACTTGAAGCTTCCAATTGTCCCCCAGCATTCTCAGCAGTTTGGGGAAGTGAATTCCAGACTTACAATCCCCACTTTTTCACGTAAAGACACTTCCTGATTTCACTTCTGAGCAGCCTAGCTGTAATGTGGGGGAGAGGCTGGCATAGTGGTAAAGTCGTCACTTGACTAGCAATCCAGCCGCTCAAGCTAATGCTCTGGGGTCATGGGTTCAAATGGTAGCTGGGGGAATGTAAATGCAATTAATTGAGAAATTCAATTAATAATAAACCTGGAATTGAAAGCTAGTCCCAATAATAGTGATCATGAAACTATCATTGTCATAAAGACCCATCTGGTTCACTAATGTACATTAGGAAAGGAAATCTGCCATCCTTGCCCAGTCTGGCCTACATATGACTCTAGACCCACATCTATATTGTTGACTCTTTAATCCCCTCTGAAATGGCCTAGCAAGCTATTCAGTTGTGGCAATTAGGGATGGGCAACAAATGCTGGCCTTGCCAGTGACATTCACATCCCATGAAAGAACGTAGTTATATAAATTAAGTTATGCCCTGTTGTTCTTTACCACCAACAGCCCGACCCCACTCAGCCTCCATTAGAGAAAGTAGTTTCTCTCTGTATCCACGCTATCAGATCTTTCTAATCTTATAAATGCCTCAGTATCATTCCGGTGAGTAACCCCTTCAAGGCCAACATATCCTTCCTGAGGTGAAGTACACAGATTTGAATGCAGTTATTCCGGACAGGGTCCCATCAAGGCTCCGTATAACTGAAGCATCACACATTCATCCCATTGTCTTCCAACACCCCTTAAGATAAAGGCTGAAGTTGCTTGTGTCTTTTTTGATTGCTTGTCATAGCTGCTAGGGCCCTACTGCTCTTCTTCATTTCCTAATTTCTCACTATTTAAAAAATACTCTGATTTATCTTTCTTGGGTCCAAAGTGGGTGGTCTCACACTTCCTCACAATGAACTCCATTTGCCATAGCTTTTGCTCACTCACTTAACTTGTCTATGTACCTGTGTGACTGCTTGTACCCATCTCAACCACAATTTTTTTTAATTGTTCACGGGATGTGGGCTTCGCTGGCTAGACCAGTATTTATTGCCCATTCCTAGTTGCCCTTGAGAAGATGCTGAAGAGCTGCTTTCTTGTGCCGCTGCAGTCCATGCGGTGTAGGCACATCCGCAGTGCTGTAGGGAGGGAGTAGCTATAACTGTTGGGAGGAAGAGTTCTAGGCAGGGGACAGGGAAAGGTCGTTGTTAAAGAGAGGAATTTGCTGTTCTTCTGAACTTACTGTCATCTACAGACTTGGATATACAACTCGCTGTTCCTTCAGGGCCTAAATAAAATTGAAATTCTAATCTTCAAGGCCCTTCCACCCCCTTTAACTCTTCAGATGCAACACCAGCAGAATTTTCTGCCCTTATAGTGGAAATCCCAGCAGCAACACACTCTGATACTTTATAAGCCCCTACCCAGAATTCCTAAATCATGCTAAGTCCTGTCCACCAGCACTCCTCTGCTTGCTGATCTACATTGGCTCAGGGTCCGGCAATGGCTCAATTTTAAAATTCACATCCTTGTTTTCAAATCCCTCCATGGCCTCATACCTCCCTACATTTTCTTACAAGATCTGACTTATGTTATCGTTGAGCTATGAGTCCTGACAGGCCCCGGGGGTTTCTACACATGCGTGGTTCGGGACCCGGGCTGCGCATGTGCCGCCCAGCGTTTGAAGTTCTTCAGGCCGTGGACAAGGGCCTAGTGTGTCTGCCTGAAGAGAGAAAAAATATAACAGTGTAAAAACCCCAATCATGTTACCCAGGAATGGGTTGCCATATCAGAGAAGAATCCCAAGGTTACAGGGAGAGGGGACGGAGTGAGGTCCCAAATAGGGAACTCAGAGAGCAAACCCAAGGAGAGGGATCAGGGAGCGGTCCCAGTTAAAGAGAGAGAACTGGGGAAGGAGTTCCTGGAGTAGGAGACCACTGGTGGGAACCACCGGGAAGTGGAGCAATGAAAAATTATGCAGAAACCTGCTCCAAGCAGTAAAAGTGCTGCAGTTAGTAGACTTCAAGTAGTGTGGGCTCAGTAGAAGCCTGGAGAGCTGAGAAGGCTGCAGAAGGTTGGTGATTCTATGCTGCAGGGTGCTGGGGCAAAGGTACCCCCTAGGAACAGTAGTGTTCTGCTCAGCGTGGCTGAACAGCTGAAGTTGTGCTTGTGAGTTGGTGCTGGAGTGTAGACTCGAGAACCCAGGGGAACAGTGTCTGGGGAGGCAAGATTGAAACCCTGTGAGGTAAGCCATCATTGCAGTCCAAGTCGGAGCAGCTTTTGGAGAGAATTTCAAGACTAGATCTTCGAAGACGAAGACTGGAATCCTTCATGAGAGAGACACAGTTTCAACGAAATTGATTGACTCAGTGTTGATTGATGTCTGGTTGGTTGCTGAGAAATCCATGGACTTTGTCTTGGTCATATTTGCCATCTATTGTGCTGTGTGGTGTGTTTGACCACAGTTTGCCTGTTAATTCATATGTGCCTCACATTAACCCTGAATGTTAGAGTATAAGACAGATATTGAAATTGTTTTATCTTCCTGACCTTGTATAGTAAAGTTTATTTTAGTTTGTTTTGGAAATCAATATCAGTAATAAGGACACCTAAGGAGTGTACTTGAAAGGCCCTACCAGTAAAGGAAATGGGTGGTAAAACCATAGCAGTGTAGCAGTGATATAATTGAAAAGTGTTCCCTCAGAATCTACTAGAAAAGGCGATAGGGCTCAGGATAGTCAAGGGAATTCTTCCTTGAATATTGATAAATTGAGTCAGGTTAGTGAAAGTTTTAGAGGTTTTGTCTGGAAGGGAGAAGTGTTCCCTTACTCCTCCAACAAAACAAGTAAACAAATTCATATTTTGAGAACTATTGGGGCAGGTCAGTCACTGATGGTGGCTGATTTTATGATTTGTGTTTCAGATGGTTTGATGAAAGAGGGAGTATTAATATGTTGTCTTTATGGGACTAATACGCCTGTTCCCTTTGCGTAAAGTTAGTTTACAAAATGACTTAGCAAACAGAATTGTTACTGTGGCAATTGTTCCCAGGTTACCTATGGGAGGGATACATTTCATACTGGGCGATGATTTGACAGGTATTCTTAGTATCTCCAAGAGTTTCGAGAGAGCCAGTTGAATTGTGAGAAACAGAAATTCTGCAGGAGGAACATATCCTGGACTAATCCCTGATTGCCTGGTAGCTGGAGTCTGAACTCATTAGATAGGGTGACATGGAAAAACCACTAGCCCAGGACCTAGAAAAATTAGTATCAGAAATGTAGGAATATCAAAGATTGTGTGGGGAATTAAGCTCTGTGAAGGGAAAACTGATCAGTGTGAAAAACCAACTTACAAGCATGAAAGGTGAGTTTGCTAAAGAAAAACAAGAACAGGTGAGAACACCTGAGTGTTGGTCACGGGGAGTAGAATAATTGAATGAGGTCTTGAAATGTCTAAATGATAAACTTGTAGAAACAAATTCAACAAAGATAGATATTTGACTAAAACTTGATAAACTTCAAGTATCAGACGTCTCCATTAAGCTTTGTGAAAAATGCCTTCAACAGGAAAAGGAATTGCTGATGAATTGGGCAGTTGGCTGAATGCAGAATTAAAAATCAAGGCTGACAAACTACTTGAATTTCATCCTGAGAAAAGCAATGAAATTCTTGACCTTTGATGCAATCTGGAGAACAAAAAGGGTGAGATGTGCGATATGGAAGAGCATGTGCAGACTTCAAAAGCAATGATGGAAAATTTTAAGACACAGATCGAGGATCTAACAAGTGAATTGAAAAAAATCTAAGGAGCAGTCAGTGGCCAAGGAAGAAAGATTCAAAAATGAACTGAATATCCAAGTGATGTTGTTAAGCCTGTATAAGTGTTCCGCATGATGACTTTAAAACAAAGGCAACTGAACTCACCAGAGCAGTTGCTGAGCTGAATGAAAGGATTAATAAACTTGGAAAAGAATTGCAAAATAACAGAGTAAACAAATATTTGAATGAAATTGTGAAAGACCTGGGCCAGGATTTCCCGGTCGGTGAGCAGAGGGGGGCGGAGCCCGCTCGCCGGCGCATAAAATGACGCGGGATGTTGTCGGGCAGAACTCCCGACGTCACCGCGCCCCATTTCAATTTTCAGCTTGGCTGGAGCTCAGCAGAATCAGCTGTGCGCCCGCCGAGATGTCAATGGCCAATTGAGGCCATTGACAAAGTAGTCAAAGTACTTAATGGAAGGCCAGGAGCCCTGGTGGACTTAAGAGAAAGCATGAAACCTCATCCATGGGCGGGATGAGGTTTCATGTGAGCTTTAAAATTTTTTAATAAAAGTGTCAATGAAAGTGATGGACATGTCCCAACTTGCGTGACAGTGTCACATGAGGGGACATGTCAGGGGAATTTTATTTTCCATTGTTAACATTTTTAAATTTGGCGCTGATCTCCCTGAGGCAGCACTTAGCATGCGTGAAAGAGCGCGCTCTCGGTTTAGGGAACCCCCCCCGCTGCTCGCACAGGCCTTAATTGGCCCACCCACATAAAATGGCGGCACAGAGGCACATCTCCACACGCCCGCTCTTAAACCTCCCCCCACAACGGGGGGACAATTCTGCCCTTGGAAATGAATGTTCATTTGTTAACCATCAGTGGGAAGAATATGAGCGAGTGCAGGAGGCTGTGGCACAACTCTCAGGTAAACTAGAACAGGACTTGAGTAAATTGAGGAAGACTCCCTCAGTGCAGGTTTATTCACCCGGTGTTGATCAAAACAATGAAATGACAAAGTATCTTATTAAGGAAATGAGCGAGGAAGATAATTTTGAAGCCGGCTGTCAATCAGACACACTGTTTCTGTTGCAAACTCAAAGGACCCCTTGTTGGTCTATCAACATGGAAGATTAAGAAAAACCTCTTCTTCTGTATTAATATAAGAATATAAGAAATAGGAACAGGAGTAGACCATCTGGCCCCTCGAGCCTGCTCCTCCATTCAGTAAGATCATTGTTGATCATCTTATGTTTCAATTTCCACATTCCCATCTAACCCCAATAACCTTTGATTCCCTTGCCTAACAAGAATCTATCTACAACAAAAACAGAATTACCTGGAAAAACTCAGCAGGTCTGGCAGCATCGGCGGAGAAGAAAAGAGTTGACGTTTCGAGTCCTCATGACCCTTCGACAGAACTTGAGTTCCTGTCCAAGAAAGAGTTGAAATATAAGCTGGTTTAAGGTGTGTGTGTGGGGGCCGGAGAGATAGAGAGAGAGAGAGGTGGGGGGAGGGGGGGGGGGGGGTGTGTGGTTGTAGGGACAAACAAGCAGTGATAGAAGCAGATCATCAATCTATCTACCTCCACTTTAAAAACATTCAGTGACCTCACCTCCACCACCTTCTGAGGCGGAGAATTCCAAAGTTGCACAACCCTCTGAGAGAAAAAAAATTCTCCTCATCTCTGCCCTAAAAGGGTGACCCTTAATTTTAAAACAGTGCCCCCTAGTTCTGGACACACCCACAAGAGGAAACATCCTTTCGATGTCCACCTTATCAAGACTGTTCAGGATCTTGTACATTTCAATCAAATCACCCCTCACTCTTCTAAACTCCAGTGGAAACAAGCGCAGTCTATTCAACCTTTCCTCATAAGACAACCCACTCATTCCAGGTATCATTTGAGTAAACCTTCTTTGAACCACCACCAATGCATTTACATCCTACCTTAAATAAGTTAATTGTTGATGTTCCATCCAGAGTTTAAAGAAAAGCGATAGGAGAAAAGGCAGGTTCTGAGTTATGATAGTTCTATGATGTGTAAATCCTGCTAATCCTACTTGTCACATGTACTGGCTCTTGTTTTGATTAAGCCTTTGTAACGTTGTGATAAAACAAGGGTAGCTGGGGAAAATGAAAAGTTTACCCATGCAGTAGTGATAAGGTATTTGTTAGAAGTTTATGGTGTTTAGAATTCTTTTAAAGAAGTTGCAAAGTCAATGTAAAGAAACCTTCACTATGGTGAAGCTTTCTTTCTCCCAAGTGAAAAAGGCTTTAGGAGATCCAATTTACCTTATCATCGAGTGGGGGCCAGGAAAGCCAGCTGGCCACATGCAGCCCAGCATTTGAAGTTCTTCAGGCCGAAGACATGGGCCCAGTCTGCCTGCCTAAAAAAAGAAACAAAAAGAAAACAGGCTGAAAAATCCCATCATATGACCCTGGAGCTTGGCACCACATCAGAGAAGAGCCCCAGAAAGGGGATAGGGAGAGGGGATAGGGAGAGGTCCCAGTTAAACAGGGAGAACTGTTGTAGGAGATATCAGAGGAGGAGAGTACTGGTAGGAACCACCAGGAAGAGGACCAAAGCAAGAGGCTCCAAGCATAAAGTGCTGCTGTTAGAGGACTCCACGTACTGAGGGCTTGGTAGAATCTGTGGAAGCTGGCAGAAGGCTGGTGATTCCTTGCTGAGGGCCGTTAGGGTAAAGGTACCCTTTGGAGCAGTAATGTTCTGCTTGCTGTGGCTAAAGAGCTGAAGTTGCACTTCTGAGTTAGTTCTGGAGCACAGGCTCTGGAATCCAGGGGAACAGAGTCTCAGGAGGTGAGGTTGAAACCCTATGAAGTGAGCCATCGTTGAGGCAGTCTGAGTCAGAGCGACTTTTGGAGAGAATTCTTAGGCTAGATTTTTGAAGGTGAAGACTAGAAGTCCTCATGAAAGAGATAGAGTTTCAACAAGATTTCTTGACTCACAGCGTTGACTGATGTCTGGGTGGAATATGTCTTGGTTGCATTTGCCATTTATTGCGTACAATGTAGTGTGTTTGACCACAATTTGCCTGATAAATCACATGTACATCATATTAACCCTGAATTTTAAGAGTAAAAGATAGCTAAGGTAAATTGTTTTATTTTCTGACCTGGTATAATATAGTTTATTTTTGTTTGTTCAAAAACCATGGGATCTTGTGGTTTTATTCTCTTAGCGAGTGTCTTGGATCTCAAACTTTGTCAACTTTAAACAAAACGTTAATGGTCCTGAACCAGATCGCAGACCAAACATTTGGGGGTCTGGTCCTGGAACATAACACTCTGTAATCTCCCCCAGCCCTACAACCCTGTGAGATCTCTGCGCTCTTCCAATCCTGTACTCTAGTACATCCCTAATTATAATCGTTCCACCATTTGCAGCCATACTTTCAGCTTCCTAGGCCCTAAGCTGTGAAATTCCCACCCTAAACCTCTACACTTCTCTACCTCTCTTTCCTCTTTTAAGACGCTCCTTAAAACCAGCCTCTTTGCCCAAGTTTTTGATCACGAGTCCTAATGTCTCCTGGTGTGGTTTGGTGTCAAATTTTGTTTGATAAAGTTCCCGTGAAGGACTTTGGGAAGTTTTATTACATTAAATGCGCTATATAAATGCAAATTGTAGTTGAAACTGATGTCAGAATTACAATGGCATTGGGTTAATAGTTGGCAGTCCCAACAGGCTACTAGCCCAGCAACTTCTGGAGATTCAGCCCTCGCCTCATGCAATGAGATTGCCCACTTAGCTGTCAGCGCCTGTAGAGCTTCACTTCAGTACGAGAAATGGCATTTATGCAGAAAGAAATAAGAGGAGTTACAGAATTATTACAGTGCAGGAGGCCATTTGGCCCATTGTGTCTCCACTGGCTCTCCGAATGAGCAACTCACCTAATTCCATTCTTGTCCCTTCTCCCCATAACCCTGCACATTCTTCCTTGTCAGATAACAGTCTAATTCCCTTGTGAATGATTCAATTGAACCTGCTTCCACCACAGTCTCAGGCAGAGCATCCCAGGCCCGAACCACTCACTGCATGAGAAAGGTTTTCCTCATATCACTTTTGCTTCTTTTACTAATTATTTTAAATCTATGCCCTCTCGTTCTCAATCCTTTCATGAGTGGGAACAGTCCAGACCCGTCAGGATTTTGAATAACTCTACCAAACCTCATCTCAGCCTGCTCTTCTTTAAGGAAAACAGCCTTAGCTTTTCCAATCTATCTTCATAACTGAAGTTCCTCAACTCTGGAACCATTCTTGTGAATATTTTCTGCACTGTCTCCATTGTCTTCACATCCTTCCTAAAATGCAGTACCCAGAACTGGACACAATACTGGACGCAAACTGGACAGGATACTGAACCATCACAAACATAAGCCATTTTCCGGCCTTCTGTCTCACCTCTCATATTCTTAACTTGTCCACAGCTTTTATCAATTGGTTTGTGAGCAACAATCACATTGATCATTCAGCCCAAAATTAAATCATCAGTGAATTCTTACAAATTAATTCTTGTGATCTGGGCTTTCTTGGCAATACAGCATTACTATCACTGAATCTCCCACTATCAACATCCTGGGGGTTACCATTGACCGGAAACTGAACTGGACTAGCCATATAAATACTGTGGTTACAAGAGCAGGTAAGATGCTAGAAATTCTGCGGTGAGTAACTCATCTCCTGACTCCCTAAAGCCTGTCCACTATCTACAAGGCACAAGTCAGGAGTGTGATGGAATACTTTACACTTGCCTGGATGAGTGCAGCTCCATCATCACTCAAGAAACTCAACACCACCTAGGACAAAGTAGCCCATTGATTGGCACCCGATCCACAAACATTCACTCTCTCCACCACCAATACACAGGGGCAGCATGTGTACCATCTACAAGATGCACTGCCAAAACTTACAGAGGCTCCTTAGGCAGCATCTTCCAAACCCATGACCGCTACCATCTGGAAGGTCAAGGGCAGCAGGTACATGGGAGCACCATCACCTGGAAGTTCCCCTCCAAGACGCTCACCATCCTGACTTGGAAATATATCGCCGTTCCTTCACTGTTGCTGGATCAAATCCTGGAACTCCCTCCCTAACAGCGCTGTGGGTGTACCTACACCACATGGACTGCAGCGGTTCAAGAAGGCAGCTCACCACCACCATCTCAAGGGCAATGATGGGCAATAAATGCTGGCCCAGCCAGCGAAGCCCACATCCCGTGAATGAATAATTAAAAAACCCCATCTCTAGTTAGCCCAAGAAGGTAGTCCTGGGCAGCCTTCTTGAACTTCTACAGTCCACGTGGTGAAGATGCTCCGACAATGCAGTTTGAGAACTAGGAAGTTTGCTAGGCAACTTCAGAGGACAGAGAAGAGACAATCAAATTGTTATGGAACTGCAGTCACACGTAGGTTAGACTGGGTAAGGACAGTAGGTTTCCTTAGCCATGGGTTATTAGCGAAACAATCAGGGCTTTTAGGGCAATTTGACAGGTTCATGGTCACTGTTACTAATACCAGTGGGCGGAATTTTGCTAAAGCGGGATTGGATGGTCCCGCCAATGTCAATGGAGCTTAGAATGGCTCGCCACATTTTATAGCCCCATTTACGTCCACAACGAGGCCGTAAGATTCCAGCTGGCATTTTTATTTCCAGATTTCCCAACTGAATTCAAAGTCTCAACCTGCTATCTTGGGATGTCCTCTGGATTATTAATCCACTAACACGATCACCGCATTACCATGCTGCTGAGCGAATCTAAAGTTGAAAGTTAAATATCATCTCACACAGCAGTGTGCAAGCTTGGAAAAGTTATGCAGATTTTCAATCTGAACAAGGGTTCATGAGGTCACTTCTATTGGATCTACGAGATGTGTGAATTGGTCATCAGTCACACCGCGGCCAGTACAGCTGAAAGAAGAGCACCCATAACCTTGTACAAACACGGTGGACGGGCTGGGATCCTTTCATGCTTACAGTCAGTTATGTGAGGTGCTGTAATATTGAATGGTGCAGTTCCACAGTTTCTAATATGTAATACATGAGAGAAAGAATACATTTTCCATTTTGCTCTTCCTGGAATACATCCGCTAGCAGCACAATATTTGCATTTATACTGCATCTATCATGACCTCAGGATGTTCCAAAGCACTTTACATCCAATCAAGTATTTTGAATTGTTGTAATGTAGACAAATGTAATAGCTAATCTGTACACAGCAAAATCCCACAAACAGAAGGATAATGACCAGATATCTTCTTTTGGTGATATTGTTTGAGGGATAAGTATTGACCCAAGGCAATGGCCATTCTCTTCTTTGAAAAATACCATGAAATTGTGCAGTGTTTCTGTAGTGCTGTTGTTATCACGTCTGCTTTACAGGCATATGGTTTCCCTGGTTCAAAGCTGGACAGAAACTGCTGATTTAGACGTGAGGAAAAATTTCAAACTTCGATATACTGTGTACAGTTTTGGTCCCCGAATTTAAGAAAGGACATAATTGCGCTGGAGTCAGTTCAGAGAAACTTCACTTGACTGATTCCTGGGATGAGGGGAGTTATCCTATAAAGAAAGGTGGACAGGCTGGGCCTGTATCCATTGGAGTTTAGAAGAATGAGACATGATCTTATTTAAGTATAAAATATCCTGAGAGAACTTGACAGGGTGGATGCTAAAAGGTTGTTTTCCCTTGTGGGAGAGACTAGAACCAGGGGACACAGTTCAAAATAAGGGATCTCCCATTTAAGACAGAGAGGAGGAGAATTTTTTTCTCTCTCAGACAGTAGTGAGTCTGTGGAATTCTCTTCCCCAGAGAGAGGCGGAGGCCGGATCATTGAATACTTTCATGGCAGAGTTAGATAGATTCTTGACTGACAAAAGGGTCAAAGGGTATAGGAGATAGGAAGGAAAGTGGAGTTGGGGTCACAATCAGATCAGTCATGATTTTATTGAATGGTGGAACAGGCTCGACGGGCCGAAAGGCCTTCTCCTGTTCCTAGTTTATATGTTCATATGAATCTTTTACTTTTACTTGAGAGGGCAGCTGGGGACGCAGCTTAATGTCTCATCTGAAAGACAACACCAATGACAGTGCAGCACTCCCTCAGTACCAAACTCGGTGTGTTAGCCTAGATACACTGGAGTGGAACTGATCCTACGTCCTTTTGACTTAGGCATGAAAGTGTCGCACGTGTTCCTCAACTAACGCCTTATCGGAAAACCATTGGGAAATTGTAGCCCTGCAACTCGTGATTTCCCACCCAGGTTCCATTACACACGCGTGGCGGATAAACCTCTGTTTCAGAAACATGAAATGTGAAAGTTTTCTCCTCGGCCTCCTCCATCCTGAAGAGCAACGTGGAAAGCAGAAGATCTGCTCCAAGAAGGAAAGGAGAAAAGCGAAAGGCCTCCATTCCTTTAGCATCTTTTGTGATATCAGGGTATCGAAAAGCACCTTACACCCGATGAAGTGCATTCGAGGTGTAGTCAGTGTTGTAATATAGGAAATTTGGCAGCAATTCTGCGCACAACAAGTTCCCACCAATAGCAATTTGATAATGACCAGATAGTCTGTTTTTAGTTATGTTGGTTGAGAGATAAATATTGGCTGTGACACTGGGGAGAACGTCCCCGCGCTTTTTCAAATGGAGCTCGCCTACCTGTCTTTGAGAATTAAAGGTGAAGTCAGAGATTCTGAATACCTAGTTGTCTGAAGATTTAGATAGTGAGAAAGTTTTCATGTATTGCAGAAGGTTGGAAACAAGGTTGTTGTTTCCCAGTCCAGTCACAAAGGGCCCTCAGGCAGCGGGCTAATGTGATTCATTGGTGCCTTGTTGAGCTCTTGGGCGTTGGCCAGGCTAAATCTGTCTTTGTTTATAAGCTGCTATTTTGCTAACCTATTTACAAGCTTTTCTGAGTATATTTTATGGTGGCATGTTTCAGCAGGGGGAAGTGTGCACGAGTTGCAATTTCTCCAGCTCATTTTGTGCTAAGTATAGGCAAGGCCACAAAGCCGGAGCCTTTGGATGGGGTGGGCGTGGATGAAGGGATGACTTAACCCAACGTTTATTTTTCCGTTGGGTCCTGTTACTGTACGTCCAAATCTGGCTCCAACTCTTTGGCCTGAATTTCACACTTGGTGAATTTCACACCAAGTTGGCAGGCCCGGGGTGCGGGGCGGGGGGGGGGGGGGGGGGTGGGGGACGCAAAATGCGCTACCACCACCACGACCCCCCCACCCCACCTGCACCCCACCCCCCCCACCCCCCCCATAGTGATGAGCCCCCGTATGCAATTTCATGCTAGCTGCCCAATTAACAGCCAGCCAGTGTGAAACATGCGCTGAGAAAGCCTGAGTGCTGCCAAGGAGATGGGAAAAGAGCGGGCGCTGACAAAAGTGAGGGTGCGGGTGGCCGCTTCCAGCGAGTTCCCTGAAGGCAGGCAGCTGCTGCGGAGCTGCCTCGGGGAGCTGCAGACCCGGACAGGTTAAACGGCAAAAACAAAAAATGCACCAAACTGTGTCTATGCAGCACATTCAAGCACCTGACAGCAGAACTCAAAAAAAGCATCAGCCCCCAGGTTTTTTTTTTATTATTATGTATCACCCTGGACATTTCATCCCCCCTCTTGGATGAGGTTTCCTTAAATACAGGCTGCCCGCCTGCCCGCCTGCCCGTGCGATGGGCACAAAATTGCGCCGGCAATGTAAAATTGTCGACAATAACGTTTTTAATAGCCTTAATGGGTCCTTTAATTGTCAGCGGGCACGGCTCTGACTCTTGCACTCGCCCGCCTGCCCGCTGACCTCGATATTGCTCGCGTGCACGGTGATGTCGGGATACACGCCCGATGTCATGTCGCCCAATTTCATGTGCGTTCGGGTCGGGTGCGTGCTCACCCAATCAACGTAAAATTCTGGCCATAGGATCTCCCTGAGGTCTTTGCCCAGCTCTAGTCCTCTTCCAGCACTGGCAGGGGTAGGTCAGGGTTGGGGGGGGGTGGGGGTGGGTGGGTGGGTGGAGTTGAAAATTTCAAGCTGAAATGGGGAACAGGGCTCGAGGGGCTGAATGGCCTCCTGTTGTTCCTATGTGACTAACTACCAAAATATGTCTAATAGCAGCCCTCCCAATGGCACAGAATGAGAATGAAGTAGGCACAGCTGTACTCGAGTCTGGTTGGACAGCGGTGCCAACTGATCAACTCTGGGCGGCTGAACATGTCTGATCCTCCGAAGGGATGATCATCTTGCTTGTGGAGCAGGTCGGACATCGAACAGATACTTTGATGAGCTGCTCTTTGCATGTGTAACTGGTACCTTTTTAACCCTCTTCTTTCCAAATACATGACTCACATGATTAACTTTGCCAATATAGAGTGAGGTCTGACCTCCCTCTGTACACATTGGTGTCGGTGAACTGTCCTTCTCTATGATCCATTATTCTGAAATACTACAGGTTCCACTCAGTTAAGAAAAGCAATATTAACCCTTCTACTGGCAATGACCTATATTTAGATCCCTATAAACCGTGTTCCACATAACAAGAACCTACATTGCAGCCTCTTTGCTATGTTCACCTCCAGCTAAAACAAAATAAAATATCATATCTGTGAATCAAAGGAGTCCTGTAGAATTGAAAGCTTATTTTCACACAGGATATTTTTCCCCCCTACCCTAAGGGCCCTGCTTCTTCCAGGGTTGGGGTGGCATCCCTCCAGTGTCCTTTGACAGTAGGCGAATGAACATTTCTCATGCAAAGACTAGGCTTTGGAACATGGAGGGTCAGGGAGGAGGGAACATGGGCCAATGTAAGAGCTCAGCTCAGTCCTGGTCCCATCCGACCTCCATCAACCTAGCCTGGGTCACTAGAAGGCAATGAGGTATTGGATTCCTGGCTGATTTTTCTCCTCCTTAGACTAGGAATGCTGTAGCTCTCCAACTGCATCTCTTCGTCCACAACTGGGTTCAGCTAAATCAGCACTGACCATCGGCAAAAAGCAAAGTAAAATCAAATACGAGAAATCCATGGGAGGTCTGTCAGCATCTGTGACACAGCAAGCATATGTCTTATAGGGAATAACAAACCTAAATATTACAGAAACAGAACAGGAGGAGAACATTTATCCCCTCAAGCTTGTTTTGTCATTTAATGAGATCTTGGCTGATCAGTACTGGTTGATGATTTAAATATATTAACGAGGCTGCCAGCCTCTCAGTCAACCTGTTTTGCAGGTGGGTAGGTTTCCCAGGCTTATGTGAGGCAGGGTAGCTACAGGGAGAAGGTAAATGCCTTCACAGTGCTGCTTGTGAGTCAGCAGGAGCATTTCCGTATAGGTCTCCAAGCTCCCCCTGTCAGACCCCCTCCCTCTCTGCAAAGGCCCCGGGACAGGGGATTGAACCCCCTTGGCATTAGACACCTCTTCGGAGTCCTGGATCAAGCCTGGTCCTGCTGCCTGCTCCAGGGTGCTCCCCGTCCGACTGGAAGCCAAGCCGGTCAATCTGGCTGACATCTGGGTGGGGAACCTGTCAGGGCCAAAAGATGCGCACAAAGTTCACGGCATGCAGGGTATACCTAGACTTCTAGGTTTCCCATCTGAAACTTCACCTCTGCCTATGTAACCCATCCCCAGTAGAAGCCTGTGACGGGTGGTGCACCGCCGAGATCGGTGCTGGGACCCTTGTTGTTTGTAGTGTACATTAATGATTTAGACGTGAATATAGGAAATATAATCAGGAAGTTCTCCCTTCCTATAGTGTGGCAGATGACACAAAAATTGGTGGTGTCGTAAATAGTGAGGGGGAAAGCCTTAGATTACAAGATGATATAGATGGGCTGGTAAGATGGGCAGAGCAGTGGCAAATGGAATTTAATCCTCAGAAGTGTGAGGTGATGCATTTTGGGAGGACTAACACAGCAAGGGAATACACAATGAAGGGTAGGACCCTAGGAAGCACAGAAGATCAGTGGGATCTTGGTACATGTCCATTGATCCCTGAAGGCAGCAGCACAGGTAGATAAGGTGGTTAAGAAGGCACATGAGATATTTGCCTTTATTAGCCAAGGCATAGAATATAAGAGCAAGGAGGTTATGTTGGAGCTATATAAAACACTAGTTAGGCTACAGCTGGAGTACTATGTATAGTTCTGATCACCACACTATAGGAAGGGTGTGATTGCACTGGAGAGAGCACAGAGGAGATTCACCAAGTTGTTGCCTGGGCTGGAGCGTTTCAGCTATGAAGAGGGACTGGATAGGCTAGAGTTTTTTTCCTTAGATCAGAGAAGGCTGAGGGGAGACCTGATAGAGGTATACAAAATTATGAGGGGCATAGATAGGGTAGATAGGAAGAACCTTTTCCCCTTAGCGGAGGTGTCAATAATCAGGGGGCATAGATTTAAGGTAAAGGGGCAGGAGGTTTGGAGGGGATTTGAGGAAACATTTTTTCACCCAGAGGGTGGTTGGAACCTGGAATACACTGCCTGAGGGGGTGGTTGAGGCAGGAACCCTCACAACATTTAAGAAGTATTTAGATGAGCACTTGAAATGCCATAGCATCCAGGGCTACGGGCCAAGTGCTGGAAAATAGGACTAGAATAGATAGGTGCTTGATGGCAGGCATCGACATGATGGGCTGAAGGTCCTGTTTCTGTGCTGTATAACTCTATGATTCTATGACTCTATATTCAGGGCAATATGTTTGTAGAACAAATTCCAACAAGATCAATGTAGTAGATTGTACAGAATCGTTCAAGGGGGAATAAGACATTCCTCTAGGCAGGGAAAAGATTGAGGGATATTGTAAAAGTTAGTTAGATGGGGTTGAGATGTATCAAAAAGAGATATACGAGTTGAGGCTCATAATCATTAGATTACATAGGATATCCGCCATGAAACAGGCCATTTGGCCCAACTAGTCCATGCCAGTGTTTATGCTCCAATTGAGCCTCCTCATGTCTTTTCCCATTCAATTCTATCAGTGTAACCCTCTATTTCCTTCCCTGTCGAACCTTAAGAACATAAGAAATAAGAGCAAGAGCAGACCACATGGCCCATCGAGTCTGCTCCGCCACTCATTATGATCATGGCTGATCTTGGGATTCGAATCCTTTTTCCCTATACTATTGGCTTCAACTCCCTGTGGTAGAGAGTTCCAATCTACACTTGTTCCTAAGGATCGTTGATTCTTATGCTCTGCAGTTGCTTTCACAGTTGGAAAATGCCATGAACAAGTTCCACTGCAATGCTCTTCTATGTTTAAGTATAATCAGAAGCTAAGTGAACTGTGGCTGGGCTTGGTCATTGATCCATTACTTCTGAGTCCAGTGTGATAGGATGAAAGATTCTCCCTGATAGAGGCTTGGTGGTACTCTATGTGAACTAGCATCTCTTGTGAATGTTCAATGAGATATGAAGAGGTTGGCAGACAGTGGATTGGGTGGTGCAGTTTAATACTGCATTGACTTTTTCACCTTCGGTGTGAATCCAACTCAAGCAGATGGGTGAGGATCTCATGTCTGTATTGAAGATCTGGATCGCCCCATGAGTTGGAATAATGCCATTTCACATTTGACACTCATTCTCAACAGGTCTATGTGGTGGAGTTCACTACACATGAGTTCTACAGCCTGAGAAAAATTACCAGCCCGTAGTATAACCAAAAGTGATCTAAAATTGAGATTAAGACTGGGATTGTTTTCTTTAGAGCAGAGAATGTTAAGGGGAGATCTAATAGAGGTGTTCAAAATCATGAGAGGTTTTGATAAGAGTAGATAAGGAAGAAACTAACAATAAGGTCAGTTACTAGAGGACACAGATTTAATTTAATTGACAAAAGGGGTCACAGGTGGTGTGGTAGTCTGTAGTCAGTACTTTGTAGTCAGTAGTCTGGAGTAAGAGTTTGTAATGTAGAGACAGAGTTTGATCTGTAAGTACACAAGTGTAGCTGCTGAGTTCCTTTGTAAATAAATAGAATGTATTCTACATAAGAACTGTCTGCTGATCTGCTATGTCTATGGTACCTACTCAGTCATCTCCAAACAAGCGTGCAACCCAGATGCAATAGTCCAACTAGACTAGTGACCAAGGACCCATCGGTGGAGATGAAGAGAATGTTTTTTTACACAGTAAGTTTTTATAATCTGGAATGTGCTATCTAAAAGGGTGATGGTTCAGATTAAGGGGCAATTGGATAAATACTGGAAGAAGAAAAATTGCAGAGCTGTTGGGAAAGAAGAGAGAGAGTGGGACTAATTGAAAATCCAACCATCGGTTTAGGCATGATTTTGCAAAATGGACTCTTGCTGTGCTGGATGATTCTATGATATTATAGATGGCTTGCAAGTTATAATATGAAGCTGTCTGGTTGGTTTTGGAATTGGGAGAATTAGTACAGGGCGAATAGATTGTAACCCCCTGAGCGATGCAGAGTTATGTTTGTGGGAGAGGGGAATCCGCTGTTATTAATTCGATTTAGATTTTGTTGAGTGTCGTACATAAGAGCAATGATGCAGAGAAGCAGACATACGTAGCTTGTACTATCTAAAAACAGGAAACAGATGCTCACTGAAGAAAGGATGCAGATGTTGCAAAAGTTATTTTCTGTTACAAACCATGTGGCATTGATTTTCAGAGCAGCTGCTGTACATTGAAGCATGAGATCTTTCTAGAAGTTGTCCCATCGCCTGCAACATCCCCATTGCAGGGTCTGAGTGACCTGCCATGACAACAAGCAGAACTTGCATTTATATGGCACCTTTAATGTAGTGGTACATCTCAGGGTACTTCACAGGAGTGCTGTCTAACAAAACTAAACACCTAGCCATGTATGGAGATAATAGGACAGATGGCCAAAACCTAGACATGGCGGAGGTTTTAGGGAGTGTTCTAAAGGAGGAGAGAGTGATAAAGAGGCAAAAAGGTTTAGAGAGGGAATTCCAGAGCATAGGAATTTGGCAGCTGAAGGCATTATTAATTATATATTAATTATGTTTAATTATATGCAGGTGTTGGGCATTAATTAGGGATTCATTTGGGCTCCAATAAATAGGAACAGATTGAAAGTTGAGTGGAATTTGATGAGGTACATGTTTGTACTGTGTATCTCTGTGAATAAATACTTGTAAAAGTGTGAAAAGATTATCCTTTGGCGCTGTGCGTTCTGGAAAGTAACAGGCAAGCCACTGAGTGATTAAAATGAGCGATGCTCAAGAGGCAAGAATTAGTGTGGCAGAGACCTCTTGAAGGCTGGAGCAGGTTACAGAGATAGGAAGAGGTAAAGTCATGGAGAGATTTGAAAACAGGGTTGAGAATTTTATAATAGAGGCATTGCTGGGAGCCGGTGTAGGTCAGCAATCACAAGTGTGTTGGGTAAACAGGACTTGTGCGAGTTTGGACACTTGTCAGGAGAGTTTTGGAAGACCTCAAGTTTAAATGTGGGAGGCCGACCTTGCAGTAACCAAGTCTAGAGGGAGCAAATACATGAATGAGGGTTTCAGCAGCAGATGAGTTGAGACAGGGGTGGCGTTAGGCAATGTTGTGGAGATGGATATGGGCAATCTTAGTGATGGAGGAGGCACGTGGTCAGAAGCTCATCTCAGAGTCAAATGCATCACTGAGGTTTCAAACAGGCTAGTTCAGTCCCAGGCCATTGCTAGGGCGAGGAATAGAGCCAATGGTCAGGGAATGGAATCTGGAACAACCGAGGCAGTTCAGTCAAGTCAGGGAAGAGGAAGGGCCTCAGTGCCAATCCTTGGCGTAATTTCTGTTATTGTTGGGTTGTCTCGGAAGACGTTGGGTGCCTTACTCTTGTGAGAGATCTGGCTAAAAATTTTCTTCTAATTTAGTTGTCTGGTACTTATTTGTAAAGTTCACTGATTTTAAGGATTAGGTTCAGACTTTTAAAGGCTTTTCTGCTCAAGAACATTCCTGATCCTGAATGATGTGTAGGCCAGAATTTTCCACCCCGCTTTTTTTTTATTCATTCACGGGATGTGGGCGTCGCTGGCCAGGCCAACATTTATTGCCCATCCCTAATTGCCCCTTGTGAAGGTGGTGGTGAGCTGCCTTCTTGAACCGCTGCAGTCCACGTGGTGTAGGTACACCCACAGTGCTGTTAGGAAGGGAGTTCCAGGATTTTGACCCAGCGACAGTGAAGGAACGGCGATATATTTCCAAGTCAGGATGATGCGTGGCTTGGAGGGGATGTTCCAGGTGGTGGTGTTGGCGTCAGCCATCATGGCGGACAGGGAAGGGGGAACAATTTGGTGGGAGGGGCAAATATCAGTTTCACGCCAACGTGAAAGCACAGTGGGATCATCCGATGGTGTCCTTCATGGCGGAATGAGAATCCTGCTGGAGGCTGGCGTGAACCCAATTCGCATCCCACTAATGGATGCGAAATAAAGTAAAACCGGAATCACCCCCCTCCCCCCACCACCCCCACGCCAGATTTACCGTTACGCCAGCGGGAAAACACGGGAGCGCTGGGCACGGAAGTTGGGATTTACCTTGCGCAGACCGCAGACATCCGGGGAAAAGAAGATGCTGCAGCCTTAAAGCTACTGGGCCCTGGAGGAACATATGCATCGCATGCCGGGTGGATTCTCATGGACAGCGGTACGTCATCCCTCTCTCAACATACCTGTGAGTGCTCTCTCTCCTGCTTTTGACTCTGCTGCCATGCACTAATTATCTCCACTTTGACTCACAGGGAGCTCGGCCAAGTGACTGACACGCTCAGCCAGCCCGTCCCTCAGCTCCATCCACGTCCTCATCTCTAGCCAAGAGGAGTCCTCCTTCATTGAAGAGCTGGAAATAAGCAGCCTGGAAGACCCGTCACAGCGCTTACCCACACCCTCCACCAGTACAGAGACACACGCCTTGGTGGGACCTAGATCTAGAGCAGGCTCAGGTTCACAATCTAGTGGTCACTGCATAGACATGTGTCTGCAGCAAGAGGATTCAGGTTCAGCCAAACTCCCCAGCACTCAGCGTGCTGCTGGGGAAGAGGCATCTGTGAGGTCCGAGTCAGATGATGAATCTCTGGATTTGGCCTTCCAACTCATCCTGGAGATTCAACAGAAGGCGGGAGAACATCACACGGAACTGTAGGAAGACCTCAACAGCGTAGCTCGCAAGTCGGAGGAGTGCATCCACCTACTGTCTGATGAAGTGGTGTCCACATGTGCGCGCATGGATGTCTCAAAGGGAAGGATGGCAGTCGCCATGGAGACCCTGGTCCAGCAGAACACTGAGATATGCGCAGACCTGCACTCCATCGCCGTAGCCGTGGGCGAGTTCCTGCAGTGGCAATGTGAGAGGGAAATGGGGCACCTTGATGGCCCTCCAGGTGCTCCTTCCCGTCAAGCGGTCATGCTGGGGCCCTTGGGCACCCGAAAGGAGGAGGAACGGCAGCTGGACACCCCTGGGTCATCCACCCAGAGGCTGTCCGCTTCCTCTGAGTCCCCTTTGTCTGTGAACCCCCCCAAACCCATCCTCTGTCACTGCAGAGGGAGCAGCTGGTCCACAGGAGGACAGCCAAAGCAAGCTGGGGCCCTCAAGGCCTCGGCTCTCCAGAGACACACACCAAAGTCATCAGGGGCAACAGGGCCAACCATTGCCCAGGCTGTCTCCACCCCTGCTGCAGAAGAAGTGGTAGGTCTAGTAAAGTTAAGAAATTCTGATCACAAGTGGTTGCACGGATGAACACATTTTGTTACTTCATAATTGGAATTTTTTTCGCTTTCACTGTATAATGTGTAATGTTGTCTTTCAGCTTGATTGACTGGCATCACCAGTCCTCCCCCTACATTTCCCACCACCTCCACCAACCTCCCAAACAACTCGCAGTTCAGCTGCACACAGCCAGACCACAAGTGACCCTGGAGAGAGAAGTGTGTGTGTGGCAGGGCCTTTTGAAGCCTTGTGCAAGCATTATCCCACACAATGGGAGCCTCCATCCATCATACTCACCTCACTGCCCTGAGCATTTTCAGTGCTGCCTGCTGGTGTTCTCTTTCAGTTGTCCATCTGAGCTGACCTGCATCTCCGCCCACCCACTGATCACACTCCCATGCAGCACCTGTGCCCACCCAACACGCGGCTCCGCTCACTTTCGATTTTGACAGCCATGGTAGTCGTTTAAGCTTCTGATCAGCTACCCTGTTCTTTCCCCTCCCCCAGTACCCATAGTCTTTCCCCCATCACTAGCACCCCCCGGCATCACCATCCACCTCCCACCATCACCTACCAACCCGAACTCCTTTTTTTCCAGTATATCTAGGTGAACATGCATGTTCACTATCTTCCTGAGAATTCTACCCCCATCAACATTGACCTCCCCGCCCTCCTCCTTCCCACCCTGAGGGTCCATGTCTGCCTCCAAGGTTGCAACCAACCACCCTCTCTGTCCCTTCTACTGCTACTGTTGCACCCTCCCCCTCCCACCCTTTTGGTTGTCTCTGCCCATTTCATACTCACCACTCCTCCTACCAAGCCCACCCTCAGTTCACTTCCCAGAAGGCAGTCATTGACTCCACAAACCCCTCCCTAGCACATTCACCTGGAAATCGCCCCCTTACTCCCTCCTCCCCCTGGACTCCTTCTCCCCTCTGAACTTCTTTCTCCCACTTGACTCCTTCCTCCACCCAGACTCCTTTCCTCCCTCCAGACACCTTCCTCCCCACTCAATGCATTCTGCCCTGTTACACCCTTCCCCCCCCCACCCCCCCCACCCTCCTGCCCACTCTTAATCTCACCCCTCACGGACACCTTCATTGCCCCCCCTTCTCAACCTCAGTCCAACCTGACAACTTCATCCCCTTCCAACCTCACCATCCACCCCCACCCCCCACCTTTGTGCCTCCCAACATCACCACCACCCCAACCCCCAGTACACGTTCCTCTCCCAGTCACACCTAGACCTTCCTCTCCCACCTCCACTCCCCCGGTACATCTTCCTCTCCCACTCAAAGCTGGACCTTCCTCTGCCCCCATTGCTGATCATCCATAGCAGCCCATGGCCGGGACCTTAATGTTCCAGAGCTGACCCCAGACATCAGCGGAGAACTTCCCCCTTCCGTGAGCTGCTTGGTGGTGGAGCCATGTCCATGAGAATCCACCCAGCACACGATGCACATGTTCCTCTGGGGTCCGGTGGGCGTAGGGCTCCAGCATCTCTGCTCCTCGGATGTTCGCGATCCGAGCAAGGCCCTCATGGTAAGTCCCGACCTCTGCTTGTCTCACTTGTCTAGACATGTTCTGGGCCATTGTGTTTTCCTGCTGATGTAACAGTAGGTTTGGTCTGGGGGGAATGATTCCGGTCAGGCCTTACTTTGCACTCCATTAGCGAGATGCAAAGCGAGTTTGTGCCGGTCTCCAGTGGGATTTGTGTTCCACCATGGCGGACACCATCGGATGATCCCGCTGTGATATCACACCGGCGTGAAACCAAACTTTGGCCTTCTCGCCATATTGTTCCCCCCACTACACGCCATGACACCTGACGCCAACAGGGCAGGAAAATTCCAACCTAAAGAATGAGTCAAAGACTCCAATGATATCCTTGTAGGAGGCTGTGTCCTACCTGGCTAGCACATCATCGTTGAAGCTACCCACAGCATATAGTAAGCTGCTAACCCGGTCCTGGTTATTCTTGCTCACAAGTCTTGAAGCATTGCGATAACCAAGTGAAGCGCCTTCTCCAGTTTTGGCATTGCCCAGCCTGTCTGGGGTCCACTACGTTCTGGAACGAGTCTGGTAGAAGTAGGGTCAAAGTCATTGCTCATACTGGGTAGAGGTTCCTGTTTCCCGCATGCTAGTCACTGCGTTGTCCTCATGGTTTCCCTCTGATCTGACTACTGGGTTGGCCTTGAAGTCCTTCACCCACTACACTCTGCTGCTGCTGGGCTTCTCTTCAGGCTGATCCCCCCCCCATATTTTTCTGTTTCTCTGTGGGCGTAGTCACTGCTGCCATTCTCTGTCATTATTGGATTCTCTCAGAAGACATTGGGTGTCTTACTCTAATAATAAATCTGGCTGGAAGCAAAGATCCTTCCTTAAAAGTACTTATATTTGCATAACTAACTAAGTATAAGATGACAGACTATCAGGACAGAGCTACTGTTCCTGCCTTAGGTTCTTCTCTCTCATCTCCCTCTGAATCAGAGAATCACAGAACTGTTACAGTGCAGAAGGAGACTATTTGGCCCATCGTGTGTGCGCTGACTCTCTGAGCATTTTAGCTTAGTGTCAACCTCCTGCATTTTCCCCGTAACCCTGCACATTGTTTTTATTTAAATAATCATCCAATGCCCTCTTGAATGCCTCAGTTGAATCTGCCTCCACCACACTCCCAGGCAGTGCATTCCAAACTCTAACTACTCGCTGTGTGATAAAGTTTTATTCTCACCTTGCATTTGCTTCTTTTGCAAAACACTTTAAAACTGCCCTCTGCTTCTTGATCCATTTACGAGCGGGAACCTTTTCTCCCTCTCTATTCCGTCCAGACCCCTCATAATTTTGAAAACTTCTATCAAATGGAAACTCCCTCCGGTGGAGATTACTACTTCAGAGGTCTTGCTTGCTAATTTTCTACCTAGCTCTCTAAATTCTGATTGCAGGACCACATCCCTCTTCCTGCCTATATCGTCAGTACCAAATGGACCATGACCTCTGGTTGTTTGCCCTCCCCAACAAGAATATCTTGAGTGACATCATTATGACATAGCCCCTAATGCACATGCACAGTAATTATTATTAGAGCAGTGTTAGAGTTAACCCTTTGTTCTATATAATCCAGCCTTGACTTCAAAACTCTCACTCTCCCACCACACTAGATCTTACTCTTGTCTGCACTCCTTGTACATGTCCCGTAATAGTTGTACATACTTCTCAGTGAATCCAGCACAATAATCCAGACTTCCTCCCTAGGCACCTGGTCATAAGCCTCTTTATGAACAGGACCTTTAAAGATAATTGCGCCTGGAATGGGAGAAGATTCCCTCCAGCCAGGTGGTCTGATCAAAGCTGTTTGGAACTTGGATTGTTCGATGACCATGTCCATTGAAAGTGAAGAACATGAACTCATCACCTACCCAACCCCGCCCAAACCTTTAATTCCCAATTTAGCTTTGCGCCATTGGGTTCATGTTTCCTGTTGTAGGATTACAACTTTCCCAGGAAAAATAGAGCACAACCATTGCATCCCAGTCACATTTCAGCAAGTGTTCAGAGACTGAGGGTTGCCAACCCTCCAGGATTGTCCTGAAGTTTCCAGAAATGAAGGAACCCAGGGTGAGAAATCATGGGAGCATTAATTTATTTTCTTTTGTTTTCTTTCAACACTTTAATTTATTAGCAATAAAAATGTTGGTGATGGAAAAAAAAGGCTGTTTGAGTGGGGTGGTTGGAGGTGTTGAGGTCACATCACAAAACCTCAAGGAACATGGCCAGCAGGAGTTTAGAAGAATGAGAGGGGATCTCATTGAAATGTATAAAATTCTGACAGGGATGGAGACTGGATGCGGGGTGGGGGGGGGGGGGGGGGGGGGGGGGGTGGGGGGGGGTGGGGGGGGTGCGCGGTCTAGAACAAGGGGTCACAGTCTCAGGATACGGGGTAGGCCATTTAGGACTGAGATAAGGAGCGACTCCTTCACTCAGAGGCTGGTGAACCTGTGGGATTCTCTACCACACAGGGCAGTGGAGGCCAAGTCACTGAATATATTTAAGAAGGAAATAGATTCCTAGACTCTAAAGGCATCAAATGGTATGGGGAGAGAGAGGGATTATGCAATTGAGATAGAGGATTAGCCATGATCATATTGAATGGCGGAGTAGGCTCAAAGAGCTGAATGACCTATTCCTGTTTCTATTTTCTATGTTGCTATGTTTCTACAGAGTTGGCAACTCCACCAGCAAATAAAACTGAAATTTCCCCCCCTTACTCTTGAATCTAGCTTCCTTGATCTGTCACCTCTCGGGTCGAGGTATGAGAGGTTGGTGGAGCGGGTGGTTGGTGGGGGGAAGAGAGGGGAGAGGGGTGGTGCCCTTCACAGGAAGCAGACCCTGTGGTAACGTTATATATTATATAATATAGTATCATTATATAAAGATAGCTCACCGATCTGCCATAACCTCATTTAATCGTTGAACAGGCTAGAGGGCTAAATGATCTCCTCCTGCTCCCTGTGTTCCAATGTATTCATTTGTCTGAAAGTAGCTTGTTGGCAAAGCACGCTTGCTTTTCTGAAATACATATTTCAAACAACAACTATTAGCACTTAAATAGCACCTCTAATGTAGCAAAACGTCCCAAGGCATTTCATGGACATGTTATCAAGCAGAGTTTTGACACCAGCCACATAAAGACATATTAGGGCAGATGACCAAAAGCTTTGGTCCAAGAGAAAGGTTTTAAGGAGCATCGAAAAGGAAGAGAGAGAGGTAGAAAGGCAGAATGTTTAGAGAGGGAATTCCAGAGTTCCAAGGCTTTTCTGACTATGATGGAGTGGTTCAAATGGAGGATGAGCATTGGAGGAGCGCAGAGATCTCGGAGGATTTCAGGGCCTGAGAGAGGTTACAGAGATAGGGAGAGGATAAGACCATGGAGGAATTCGAAGTCAAAGGTGGGAATTTTAAAACTGATGTAATGTTGGACTGGGAGACAATCCAGGTCAGTGAGCACAGGGGTGGAGTTACTGCAGGAAGAATTCTAGGGTTTTCAATCCGTACACTGTTTGCACTTTTGTCTCTTTGGCACAGCCATTCAGCTGAAGCATCACATCCTGCTCGTTTCCCCTCTCTTCAGAGTCAGCATTCTTTACTAAAATTCCCACATTCCTTGGCATTTGTATTTCTTGATCCCCAGATATTTTGTTTCTTTTTCTCAGTACAAGGGTAGCCAGTGTTTTAAAATTTTAACCATTTGCAGAAGTGAAACTCTTCTATTTATTCATGGCATATGGTATCACTCCAAAGACCAGAGTTTATTGCTCATTCCTAACTGCCCTTGAGAAGGTGGTGGTGAGCCACCTTCTTGAATACAGTGGTTTGCTGGGGCCATTTCAGAGGGCAGTTGAGGATCAAATACAATGTTTAGAGAGCCAGGAGTTACATATAGGCTGGTTGGGTAGGGATGGTAAATTTCATTTCCTAAAGTATATTAGTGAGCAAGGTGGATCTCTATGTCAATCTGTTAGGTTCATGGTCACCACCACTTAGACTAGTTTTTTTTAAATTCCAGATTTATTGATTAATTGAATTTAAATTCCCCCAGCTACTGTGGTGACGTTTGACCTCATGTTGCCAGATCATTAAGCCAAGCCTCAGGATTACAAGGCTAGTACCTAACCTCTGTGCTGACCCTCTACATAAATACAAACACTGAGGCCTACAGGCTGGAAATGGATACACAATGTAGACAAAATATATCCATTAGCATCAGCCCTTCTCTCTGTTTAACATTTCTCACCCCCTCACCTGCTCCCTCAGTCTTTGTTTATTCTCTTTTCTCCCCAGGCTGGGGTCCCATTCGATGGGGGGAAGCCATGTCTGAGGATCTCGCCCAAGTTGCTGTTGAGCCTTGATGGTGAATACCAACAGACTATTCGACTTTGGGTGGCATTGCTGACCAGCTAATCCCATCCTTCCAGTTTGGAATTCAATCCCTGGGTCCCAAGTCTTAACTCAGGGGCCACTGAAGTCATTGGTAACGTACCAGGCAACTATCTAAACTCACTCAGCATGGGGAGATATTTCTTCTGTGCTTTCCTGGTCCGTTCTCTTATGTACCTCAATTCCTTCATCTCCTGGAACTGAGCTCTAATAGAAACCATTACCCACGCCCAGACCATCCCCAGTGACTATTCTGCTTAATACTAGCACTCCAACATGGAATGGCCCAATGAGACCTCCTCCTGAGCAGACGGTGAGACCCACACTTTAAAAGGAGTCATGATGGTGAGCCCCTCTCTTTAAGTGATGTCATGATGGTGTGGCTGCCACTTGAAAAGGGATCCAACTGGAATAGACCCCCTCTGTCATAGGGACCGCCGATGGTGAGAGGAAGGGCTGAAATTTGTCTTCACTGATATTTTCTGGAAAAGTAGTTGGGCGGTATTTAATGAGCTGCCATTTCTCCATTGCCCATTTGGTGCGAATGTCAAAGGCCAATTTCACCCTCACTCTCTCTTCGAAAAGGAGTCCTGTTTGTAAAAGTTGTTTTGAGAAAGATTTTTGTTGCTTCTTTCAAATTTGTGTTGATATTGAGAGACCTCCATCTTCAACCAGGGTCCCAGTCATGAAAGTCTTTTTTATCAGCCTCTGTCTGGCCTCAGTCGTGTTCAGTTTATTTTGCTTAGGACTGGCTCAAGAAGCCAGCTGTTTAGTTCTCTGGCTGAACCCCCCTTTTCATCAGGGTGGGGACAGGAAAGGAATCTTCTGGAGACTGTGAAACAACCTCTGTATTCGCATTCTCTGTATTTCCACCACCAACCCACCCCCCTGCCAACCACCCCCAACACTTCAGCTCAACTCTGACATCTAACATATTGCAATGACCGTGGCTGGGGTCATTCTGTTTCCCTCTCCCCTGCTTGCCAAACACTCTTTCAGGATTTCTTTGCTGTGTATTTACAATCATGTAACCAATGCTGGGCACATCAGGATTTATTGGGGATCTTATCCAATGTCCGTTCTCTATATGTCACTGTGGGTTATCAATCCTGATCATAAAGTTCTTCATTCAAGCAGAGAAGTTAACCTGATCCAAGACCACGAAACAGTTCTGAGGAGACTGCCTCCGCCAGGCATGGGGATCATGTATCCCCCATCCATTCATCCTATCAGGGGCCAGTAAACCATTCTCACCTGTTACAATCTTGCATGTCTTTTCTGCCTATTTAGCTTATGTATCGTATGTAAACTATGGCTTCCTAATAAACTTCTTTAAGATTACCTATGGCTTCGACTCCCTTTCTGGGTAATCTGTGACTCTGGGACCAAAATCTAACAGTGATAGAAGGTGCTGTCAGGATCAGGAGTGAAAGAAAAATAGAAAGACTTGCATTTATGTAGCGCCATTCACATACACACTGTACTCCATCCTTGCAGGATGTCCCAAAGTACTTTACAGCTTATGAAATACTATTACAGTGTGGTGACTTTTGCAGTGTGGGGACTGTGGCAATCACTTTGCACACAGCAAGCTCCCACAAGCAGCAATGTTATAAGGACCAGGTTGTCTGTTTTTTGATGATGTTGGTTGAGCGATAAACAATGGCAAGGACACCGGTTATAACTTCTCTGTTTTTCTTTGAAACAGTGCAGTAGGATCTTTTAAGTTCACCCGAGAGGACATTTGGCCTTTGGTTTAAATAACTCATTCGAACAATGGCACCTGCCTTTGGGCTGTGAACGTGTGTCTTGAATAAAATAGCATTATAATTGCCTCCAACAGTGCAGCACTCCCTTGGCACTGCACTGGAGTGTCAGGCTGGATTATGTGAAGAAACCTCTGGAGTTAACTCATAACCCATGACTCAGGGGAGAGAGCTAGACACTGAGTAACAGCTGGCAGAATCACTGGTGATGCACCAAGGTGAATTCTTGTCTGTTAGTGCTCCCAGTGCAGTAGTTGCATCACCGACATTCAGATTCATAGAGTCATAGAGTCATAGAGGTCTACAGCACAGAAAAAGGCCCTTCAGCCCATCGAGCCTGCACCAGTCAAACAAGTACCTAATTATTCTAATCCCATTTTCCAGGACTAGGCCCAAAGCCTTGTATGCCATCGCATCGCAAGTGCACACCCAAATAGTTCTTAAATATTATGAGGTTATCTGCCTCTGACATCCTTTCAGGCAGTGTGTTCCAGGCTCCCACCACCCCCTGGGTGAAAAAATTCTTCCTCACATCCCCTTTAAATCTCCTATCCCTTACCTTAAATCTATGTCCCCTGGTTATTGATCCCTCCGCCAAGGTGAAAAGTTCCTTCCTGTCTACCCCATCTATGCCTCTCAATCTTATACACCTCAATCATGTCCCCCCTCAATCTCCTCTGCTCCAGGGAAAATAACCCCAGTCTATCCAATCTCTCCTCATAACTAAAACTCTCCAGCCCAGGCAACATCCTGGTAAATCTTCTCTACAATCTCTAGTGCTATCACATCCTTCCGATAATGCAGATCCCAGAACTGCACACAATACTCTAGCTGTGGCCCTGCCTCCTTTTCTCCCCCTCTCAGACGCTCCTTAAAAGCAACCCCTTTTACTAAGATTTTGTGCTATAGGGTGGGATTTTCCGGCCCCAGCTGGCACTGGGAATGAGCCAAATCTCCCGTGGTGGATCCCGCCAACAATGGGGCTAGAAGATCGCAGCCAATATCTCCCTATGTGGCTCAGTATCAAATTTTGTTTGCTAACATTCTGCATAGAAACATAGGAATAGGAAGAAGCCTTTTAGCCCCTTGAGCCTGCTCCACCGTTCAATGAGATTATGGCTGACTTGCAACCTAACTCCATGGACAGGATTTCCCGTTTGGTGAGCGGGGGCGGGGGCGGGGCCCAATCGCCGACGCATAAAATGATGCGGGATGACATTGGGCGGAACTGCTGACATCACCCCGCCCCATTTAAATTTTCAGAAGGGCGGAGGCGCAGACGAATCAGCTGTTCCCCTGCTGACATGTCAATGGTCAATTGAGGCCATTGGCAAAGTACTTACGGTTAATAATGGACCTGCCCGTCCAACCTTAGGGTTAGCGGACAGACCAGGAGCCCTGATGGGAATCAGGAAAAGCATGAAAACTCATCCATGGGCGGGGTGAGGTTTCATGTAGGTTTTTAAATTTTTAATAAAAGCATGACTAAAAGTGATGGACATGTCCCAAACCCATGTGACAGTGTCACATGAGGGGACATGTCAGGGGAATTTTTTTCTATCTTTAACATTTTTTAATTTGGAGCTGATCTCCCTGAGGCAGCACTTAGCCTCAGGGAGATGAGTGCGCTCTTTCATGCGCATGCGCGAAAGAATTCATACTCGGCTCAGAGAAATCCCCCCCACCACCCCTGCACATGGAGCACATAGCGCTTCCTGGTGGATGTCACGCTAGGCGGGCTTTAATTGGCCCGCCCACGTAAAATGGCGGCATGCCCCCAATTGGGGGCACTAATTGGAGGTACGCCTCCACACGCCCATTCCTAAACAACCCCCCCCCCCACCGCCCCACCGAAAGGGATAAAATTCTGCCCCATATTCCTGCCTTTTGGCCCAGATCCCTTTTGGTTAACAAAAACCTAACAATGTCAGATTTAAATTTAACAATTGATCAAGTGTCGAGTTAATTTGCAAAAAGTTGCAAACTTCTACCACCCTTTGCGTGTACAAGCGTTTTCTCAGTTCGCTCTTGAAGGCTCTGGCCCTAATTTTCAAACTCTGTCTCCAGTTCAAGGGCAGAATCATCCCAGATTTGCACTAAGTGTGGTGGCAGGTGGGAAAAGGGTGGTTTTATCCGCCAACCACAATGCTGGGTTTTTACACTGTATCGTCTGCTTCCCAACTTATTAATTATGCAGCCACAGGAAACACGCCATCTCGCTGGCGGGGCCGGTCCCTGAATCACCCTCCACACCGTTACCTCACCGTTTCCTCACTCCTGGTGCCATATCTAAACTGTAACCGCGCTCACAGTTCTCCATGTTTGCAGCCCAGGACTGCTCCAGTGAAGACATGGCCCTGAAAGCCAAGAAGAGTTCAGTGACCCCCTCACTGGAATGCCTTTCGGAGGCCCACCATGATGTCCTTTACCCCTGCTCTAGCCACAGGAGGTCCAGCAATCTCACCGCTCCGGCTTGGGAGGCAGTGGCAGAGGTGGTCAGTGCCAATGCTGCACAGAAGAGGTCTGCCATCCAGTGCAGAAAGAGGATGGATGTTCTCATCTGTGCTGCCAGGGTAAGGCAACCATCTCATCACTCTAAACTCACACACTCACAAGCCCATCACACATCCACTGGCATCACACTCACTGCCAGGTCAAAGGACATCACTGCCCACTCCTCCGGAGGTCCCCAGCATCACAGATGCCAGTCTTCAGCCAATTTGATTCACTCCAAATGATATCAAGAAACAGCTGAAGGCATTGGATATTGCAAAGGCTATGGGCCCTGACAATATTCTGGCAATAATACTGAAGACTTGTGCCCAAGAACTTGCCGTGCCCCTAGCCAAGCTGTTCCAGTACAGCTACAACACCGGCGTCTACCCGGCTATGTGGAAAATTGCCCAGATATGTCCTGTACACAAAAAGCAGGACAAATCCAACCCATCCAATTACCGCCCCATCAGTCTACTCTCGATCATCAGTAAAGTAATGGAAGGGGTCATCAACAGTCCTATCAATCGGTACTTGCTTAGCAATAACCGGCTCACTGTTGCCCAGTTTGGGTTCCACCAGGGCCACTCAGCTCCTGACCTCATTACAGCCTTTGTTCAAACATGGACAAAAAAGCTCAACTCCTGAGGTGAGGTGAGAGTGACTGCCCTTGACATCAAGACAGCATTTGACCGAGTGTGGCACCAAGAGACCCTAGCAAAGATGGAGTCAATGGGAATCAGGGGGAAACTCTCCACTGGTTGGAGTCATACCTAGCACAAAGGAAGATGGTTGTGCTTGTTGGAGGTCGGTCATCTCAGCTCCAGGACATCACAGCAGGAGTTCCTCAGGGTAGTGTCCTAGGACCAACCTTCAGCTGCTTCATTAATGATCTTCCTTCCATCATAAGGTCAGAAGTGGGGATGTTCGCTGATGATTGCACAATGTTCAGCACCATTCGCGACTCCTCCGACACTGAAGCAGTCCATGTCCAAATGCAGCAAGACCTGGACAACATCCAGGCTTGGGCTGACAAGTGGCAAGTAACATTCACGCCACACAAGTGTCAGGCAATGAACATCTCCAACAAAAGAGAATCTAACCATCGCCCCTTGATGTTCAATAGCATTACCATCACTGAATCCCCCACTATCAACATCCTGGGGGTTACCATTGGCCAGAAACTGAACTGGACTAGCCATATAAATATTGTGGCTCCAAGAGCAGGTCAGACGCTAGGAATCCTGAGATGAATAACTCACCTCCTGACTCCCCAAAGCCTGTCCACCATCTACAAGGCACAAGTCAGGAATGTGATGGAATATTCCCCACTTGCTTGGATGAGTGCAGCTCCTACTACACAGAGGAAGCGGGCACCGACCAGGACAAAGTAGTCTGTTTGATTGGCACCTCAGCCACAAACATTCACTCCCTCCACCACCGACGCACAGTAGCAACAGTGTGTACCATCTACAAGATGCACTACAGGAATTCACCAAGGCTCCTTCGACAGCACCTTCCAAATCCACGAGCACTAACATCTAGAAAGAGAAGGGCAGCAGATAGATGGGAACACCACCACCTGGAAGTACCCCTGCAAGTCACTCACCATCTTGACTTGGAAATATATCACCGTGCCTTCGCAGCCGCTGGGTCAAAATCCTGGAACTCCCTTCCTAACAGCACTATGGGTGTACCTACACCACAAGGTCTGCAGCGGTTCAAGAAGGCAGCTCACTGCCACCTTCTCAAGGGCAACTAGGGATGGGCAATAAAGGCTGGCCCAGCCAGTGACACCCAGGTCCTATGAATGAATAGAAAAAGTACTTACTCTCACACACCCTCACATCTCCATCTAGCTGCATGTGCTCTGGGGACTGCCTCTTCAGCCCTCGCCATCTTGAGGCCACTTGCATAGATCAACATGTGCCGCACACACACCCTGAGATACCCCCTTTCCCCAGTACAGCCCTCGTCCTCCAGCCTCTTCCCTTCCTGAGGCCACTTCTCCCCCTTCACCAAGCAAGCAAGCCATAGCCCTGTAGCCGTTGGAAATCCACCACCACCTTCCAGCTGGTCTGGTAGGTAGAGACCTGCCCATGAGCTCCCTAAAAGTGATGTGGTGCTGCCAAAGAAGCCAGGCACTGATGACTCTGGGTGCTGTCCGAAGCAAGGTAGGCAAATTAACCTCGAAGCCCCGAATGAAGTGCAGTTCGCCAGCTGCACTCACTTATGTACAGTTGTGAAACATGTTGACGTGGATGATCTAGCGTGATTCCGGCTTATAATGATATGCAGATGTATTAAAATAAAGTTCCAGACGTCCACCGCCAATGACAGTGGAGGAGACAATCGCAAACTGGTTCCACGATGGCATGAAACTTCCCACCATATTGTCTGCTTACCTCTGCCATGATGTCCAATGCCAACAGGCATGGAAAATTCCACCCCTAGTCTCCTCAACCAATGGAAATAGTTTCTCTGTATCTACCATATCTGTTCCCCTTAATATCTTGAGAAATCTGATTTTTTAATTATTCATTGGATGTGGGCATCACTGACCAGGCCAGCATTTATTATCCATCCTTAATTGCCCTTTTTCAGAGGGCAACTAAGAGTTAACCACATTGCTGTGGGTCTGGAATCACATGTAGGCCAAACCAGGGAAGGATGGCAGTTTTCCTTCCCTAAAGGACATTAGTGAACCAGATGGGTTTTTACAACAATCAACAATGGTTTCATGGTCACCATTAGACTGTTAATTCCAAGCCTTTATTGAATTCAAACTCCACCATCTGCCATGGCAGGATTCAAACCTGGGTCCCCATGGCCTTACCCTGGGTCTCTGGTTTACTAGTCCAGCTACAAAACCACAATGCCATTGCCTCCCTTAAATCCCTTAATCACCTCTTAAATTAGTTTGTGTATTCTGCCCTCATATTTTAACCCTTGGAGTCCAGGTATCATTTTGATAAATCTGCACTATAATCCTTCCAACACCAATCTATCCTTCCTGTGAAGTACCTTGATTTGTTTTACTGTTAAAGGCACTATATAAATACAAGTTGTTGTTGAGGAAATAGCATAGATGAATTTAAGGGGAAGCTGGATAAATAGAATGATACCCTGATAGGATGAGATGAAGAACACTTGGGCCGAAATGGCCTGTTTCTGCGCTGTAAATGCATTGTGACACAAATAACCTAATAAAGCAAATTCTGCCAAGTCAACAGAAGCAGAACGTTCCAGAACAAGAGAGAGAAACTTTTAGGGGAATAACACCAAGAGGAAGAGGTTAAGACTTCCAGAAAAGCTGCCACAGCATCAAAGCTTTTTATATCTTGTGTGTGAATTGTTCTGTAAATGTACTTGATGAGGGCTAACATTGCAATAATAGTACATTTCCCCTGATGCTGTCCCTGAATTTTCTCTCATTTTCACTTACAATTCCCTTTTGAATGTCAGATATATTAAGAACTGAACATTTTATTAGGAACTAGAAGGTCAAAGCATTTGGGTTAGGCCTACCAACCCCATCCCTCAATAAACTCCTCAGTCCTTTCTAGCCCCAGGAGCACATCAGCTAGCTTCAAATCCACCTCAACATCAGGCTAATTTGTTTCAAAAACCCTCCGGCACTTTAAGCAAAAAAAAAGGTTCTCACTGCTTTCGCCTCTTGATTCTAAATTCCTCGTTCCTTAACTGAAATGTTGGTATTTGGTCAATTTACCTGAAATCAGTTTTTGTCAATCCATTTCAAGATATCGATGAGGGGATGTCAAATTCTGTTGCTTTCTGATTCCATTAATCCTTCCTCATACTGTACAGTCCTGACACAGACTTGTCAATCATCAGAGTTACAAATCACCTCTCTCCTGACTCCCTTTTTGCATTTTCCACCCAGATTACTCCCTCTGTACCCTGTCGATGTATACTTCTGTGGGACAAGGTCTTCTCCCTACCTCATCCAGTGTACAGAGGCGCAAGAGGAGTTAATCATGCAAGTGGCGCACAGCGTGGGACCTGCATGACCCATTAAAAAATGGGCTTTGGTAGGGACAGATGGGTCTGAAGGGGAATAGTTGCTAAGGGGAGTGGATAAATGCATGAAAGGGGAAGCTAGGGGGTGCAGACATCAAACGGAGAGGAAGACAATTGCGTAGAATGCAAGGTTAGGAAGTGGCATATGGGAGGCCAAGGGACAAAGGGGAAATTGGATGGGGATGAGAGAGATTGGAGTTCAGGAGAATCAGGAGAAGAGGAATAGGGCAAAACTGTCAGCACCAGTGTTTAACAGCCTGCAAGATGCGGCAGGAGTGGGACTTTAGGGTGTGGGTGGATGTGAAGTCTCAGCAATAATTGAAGAAGGAGCTTAACATGTCAGCTTGAATTCTGGGGTGGGGACATGGGTGGAAGAAAATTACCAACTTAAATAAGTACAAGAATGTCGAGAGAGTGGAACTGGGAGAGTGGAGAACGGTGCATGTGTGTGAGAGGGTGGGGAGTTTGATGGAATACAGTGTGTGTGTGTGTGAGAGGGTGGGGAGTTTGATGGAATACAGTGTGTGTGTGAGAGGTTGGGGAGTTTGATGTGGTACAGTGTGTGTGAGAGGGTGGGGAGTTTAATGGGATACAGTGTGTGTGTGTGAGAGGGTGGGGAGTTTAATGGGATACAGTGTGTGTGTGTGAGAGGGTGGGGAGTTTAATGGGATAAAGTGCGTGTGTGTGAGAGGGTGGGGAGTTGGATGGGGTACAGTGTGTGTGTGAGAGGGTGGGGAGTTGGATGGGATACAGTGTGTGTTTGAGAGGGTGGGGAGTTGGATGGGGTACAGTGTGTGTGTGAGAGTGTGGGGAGTTGGATGGGATACAGGGTGTGTGTGTGAGAGGGTGGGGAGTTGGATGGGGTACAGTGTGTGTGTGTGGGAGTGTGGGGGGGAGTTGGATGGGGTACAGAGTGTGTGTGTGTGTGTGTGTGTGGAGTTGGATGGGGTACAGTGTGTATGTGAGAGGGTGGGAATTTGGATGGGGTACAGTGTGTGTCTGTGTGTGCTTGTGTGTGTGTGTGTGAGAGGATGGGGAATTGAATGGGGTACAGTGTGTGTGTGTGTGTGTATGTGTGTGTGTGGGGGTAGTTGGATGGGGTACAGTATGTGTGTGAGGGTGGGGAGTTGGTTGGGGTACAGTATGTGTATGTGAGAGGGTGGGGAGTTGGATGTTGTACAGTGTGTGTGTGAGAGGGTGGGGAGTTGGATGTTGTACAGTGTGTGTGTGAGAGGGTGGGGAGTTGGATGAGATAATGTGTGTGTGTGTGTGTGTGTGTGTCTGTGTGAGAGAGAGAGAGTGGATGGGGAGTTGGATGAGGTACAGTTTGTTTGTGAGAGGGTGGGGAGTTGGATGGGGTACAGTGTGTGTGAGAGGGTGAGGAGTTGGATGGGGTACAGTGTGTCTGTGTGTGTGTGAGAGAAAGACAGTGGGTAGGGAGTTGGATGGGGTACTGTTTGTGTGTGTGTGTGTGTGTGTGTATGTTTGTGTGTGTGTGGAGTTGGATGGGGTACAGTTTGTGTGTGAGAGAGGGTGGGGAGTTGGATGATGTACAGTGTGTGTGAGAGAGGGTGGGGAGTTGGATGATGTACAGTGTGTGTGTGAGAGGGTGGGGAGTTGGATGATGTACAGTGTGTGTGTGAGAGGGTGGGGAGTTGGATGGGGTACAGTTTGTGTGCGAGACAGTAGGGAGTGTTGGATGGGGTACAGTGTGTGTGTGTGAGAGGGTGGGGAGTTGGATGAGATACTCTGTGTGTGTGTGTGTGTGTGTATGTGTGAGAGAGGGTGGGGAGTTGGATGGGGTACAGTGTGTCTGTGTGTGTGTCTGTGTGGGAGAGAGAGAGGGTGGGGAGTTGGATGGGGTACAGTGTGTTTGTGTGTGTGTGTCTGTGTGAGAGAGAGAGAGAGAGTGGATGGGCAGTTGGATGATGTACAGTGTGTGTGAGAGGGTGGGGAGTTGGATGAGGTACAGTGTGTCTATGAGAGGGTGGGGAGTTGGATGCAGACAGTGTGTGTGTGTGTTTGTGTGTGTGTGTGGAGTTGGATAGGGTACAGTGTGTGTGTGAGAGGGTGGGGAGTTGGATGGGGTACAGTGTGTGTGAGAGGGTGGGGGGTTGAATGGGGTACATTGTGTGTGTGAGAGGGCGGGGTGTTGGACGGGGTACAGTGTTTGTGAGAGGGTGGGGAGATGGTGCATCACATCTCCTCTCCCAATTTCCTCATATTTTATGATCATAAGCTACTCAAATCCAAGTGGTATAACAGAGTAAGTCCCAGCCCTTCATATCTACCTCCTTAATGGTTCAGTTTGTAGAGGGATGTAACATTTCCCATGCTCTGGGAATCAGCATTAATTCACAGTTCGAGCTGGGTGCCTTCATCGTGGGACAACTTTCCAACGTAATCCATTCCTGAACAATAGCAATAGAACAAATAAAGGAACTTCATTCAGTACAGATGTTTTTGATTCAGTGCTCTGATAGATCTAGTTAGCTGCTTGTATTGTTTCTCTACGTCTACAGGAACAATATGATATTTGGCTCAACTCGAACCAATTTTTAATTATCCTCTTAAATATACGTGAATTTTTTTTATTCATCCACAGGATGTGGTCTTCGCTGGCTGGGCCAGCATTTATTGCCCATCCCTAGTTGCCCTTGAGAAGGTGGTGGTGAGCTGCCTCCTTGAACTGCTGCAGTCCATGTGGTGTAGGTACATACTGGCATAATGAAAGACTTGCATTTATATACTGCCTTTCAGAACCCCATGATATCCCAGAGAGCTTTGCAGCCAAAGAAGTACTTTTGAGGTGTAGTCACTGTTCTAAGAAAATTAGCAACCAATTTGTGCACAGCAGGATCCGACAGGCAACAAGTCATAATGACCAGGCAAACTGCTTTAGTGATGTTTGTTGAGGGATGAATATTTGCCAGGATACCAGGGAGAATTCCTCTACTCCTCTTTGAAATAGTGCCATGGGATCTTTTATGTGCACCTAAGAGGGCAGACAGGGCCTTGGATTGCCACCTCATCAGATAGATGACACCTCCAACAGTACTGGACACCTGGGCTCACAGGCCCCAAGTGTGTGCACAAAGCTTGGGATGGGATTTGAGCCCACAATCTTCTGTGTCAGAGGTGAACGTATTACCCACTGAACCACAGCTGATGCCAATAAAATCGACTTGAGGAATCTTTCTATTTATTGAAATGAACCAACATTGACCAATCCCAACTGATCAACTCAATGTCATCTATGTACAAAATGGCTGACGCACTTGCCTCCTTAGTAGTGCCCACTGCACATCACAAGAATGAGCTATAAGCCTGAGATGTTTCTATATGCTGTCTCATTGGCTCCACATGAAAGAGTGAGCCTACGATAACTGTTGTAGACTGCAGGGACCAGGACAAGTGGGTTGTGCACCAAATCGAACAGCCACCAAAGGTTAAAGGGTTTGAGAGATTGAGCAACACCTCTCAATAATGCAAACGTTTGTTTTTATTTTTTGCCTCTGTTGCTATGGGATACCAGCTGCAGTCTGGGCTGCCTGAAATGATAAATACTGCTGCCTACTTAAATAGTCCTCGTCATTCATAATTCTTACCTTGATGATGCTTACTGAACTTGCCAACAGTGCACATAACCATTGAGAGTGTTTTGCAATTATGATGTTAATAGTTACTTGGGTTGTATTTATATTTACCATCAACAGTTTTAGACGGTGTTTATAAGGCTTAATGCTAATATTCCTGAATGTTTATGGTACTTGCCTTTAATACTGTCTATCACTAGAATTCCATTTATATAGGAAGATAAGAACAGGGTGAGGATTTTGCCATTCAGCTTGTTCCACTATTCAGTGAGACCATGACTGATCTGTAACCATTGAAAACTAAAGCTTGAGGGCTCAAAATTACGAATTTGTACCCTGTGTTTTGTTATTAAAGTAACATCTCTCCTCAACAGGTTAACACTTGACTAAATTCTGTTTCCTCATTGGCCGCTAACATTTCACCTGAACTCAATTCAAATGTAGGCTTACCAGTTGAAAGGTCAGTTTTACTGAAGCTAAAGGGGCTGGGTTCTCATCTAGATGTGAGCAAATCTTTGCAGGTTTGGCTGCATCTGTGGAGAGAGAGAAACAGAGTTGACATTTCAGGTTGATGACCTTTCATTAGAACCTGCAAGTTCCCCTTCAACTCTCACCCCTGACTTGCAAGTATGTTATATGTTCCTTCATCGACTGGGTCAAAATCCATAATGGCACTACGGGTGTACCCACACCACACGGACTGCAGCGGTTCAAGAAGGTGGCTCACCACCATCTTCTCAAGGGCAACTAGAGGGTGACAATAAATCCCAGCCTTTCCAGCGACAAATCCGGAGAATGAATAATTGGAAAATCACAGCTCATTCCCTCTGTGGTTGATGTTGGGACTGGGAGCCTAAGATGGGAACGTTCTCCATTCCCCAGGAATTATGACCTTGATAAACACAAAGTGCCCTGGTACAGACATAATGGGCTGACAAGTCCCCATCTGGTGCTGTATCAGTCAATGACTCGATGGCAAAAATTTCCACGTCCCAATAATAACATAGATAAAAATTCCGAAAGCATTTCATTTGAAAACTCAAGCATATCTATAGCTGAGTGCTTTGTCTCATCTTATCTCCCATCTTTTGGAACCTTTTTTACCTTGAGGCTATAATTTGCCTTTCACCTCTGTATCTCTCAGAGTGAAAATCTTGCTGCTCCATTGTGTTGTGTTCGAGGTTCCAATTCCAACTTGTGGAAGTAGCCTGTCTGAAAAATTCTCACAACCTGAGCCTCTGCTCTGCAATTTTCTGCAGATGTTGGAGGGTGCCTTTGGTAATGCAGTGGATATGTTGTTGGACGAGTGAAATCATTCAAATTCCAGCCACGAGATTTGAATTCAGTAAAAAGCTAATACATTAACAATGAAGGTGTTATTGTCAAAGCCCAACTGGTTGACTAGTGTGCCTGTAGGGAAGGAAACTTGTCCACCCCCCAATCTGAGCCTTTATGTAACTGAAGGCCAGGCCTTTATGTAACTGAAGGCCAGTAGCAATGTGGTTCACTCCTAATTGTCCTCTGAAGTGAATCATGTGGAATCAAATCACTGTCAGTGGTTCAAGGAGGATGCTCACTACCAGCTTAAGAGACCAACCAAGGATGGGCAATAAATGCTGAACTTGCCTGTGGTGCCCCCGCTCCTGATAATGGATTTTAAAGAAATGGATTGAAGTAGAACAGCAACTTCTTCTTTCTAAGCAGAAAGCGTTTTAATAGTAAATACTTTTGCTTGATATGTTTGGCAATAGCACTAACAGAGATCGATAAGTAAAATGAAAGTTATTCACGTCACCCTCTCAATGGCTTACGGCACTGGTATGAAGTCACATTGATGTAAAGCCCTGCACCGAGGGCGTCCCGCCGGTACCCGAACCGATCGGGCGTAAAATCACGGCTAGATGACAAGAGGCGAGCGTCCCAATGTCATCGCACACTCGCGCGGTATTTTGCTCGGTAGGCTTCGTGTGACAGTTGGAAGTGCCCCCACCAGCAATTAAGCAGGCAATGGAACCCATTAACGGCGCAATTGTCTGCGATGTTCCCTGGCCCGTCCAACACTGCAATTGGCGGACTTGCGAATCGGCCAGGCAGCCTTCACGTTCCTCATCAAGCTTCATCCAAGGGCAGGATAAAAATTCCTGTTAGGAAATAAAATAAAAATAAATATCTGGGGACTGCGTTTTTAGCAGGTCTGCTTTCAGGCGCTTGATTGCGATGCAGAGATTTATTTATTTATTTTTTTGTTGTTGCAGCTTTTCACAGCTTCATTTCATTACTTGCCGGCCCGCAGCTCCCCGTCTGCCTCCAGGGGGCTCTCTCGCAGCGCTCACCCGCGCCCGCGGTAATGTCGTTGTCCCTTCCCTCTTCCCGCCCCCCACACCCAGGAGCCTTTCTGCTCAGCCAGCCAGGGCGAAATCACGGCCGTGGGCCGATCGCGACCGGGGCCTGGTTTCCTGGCCCCTCCCGAGCCTGCCGATCGCGCGCACCCAACAGCTGAAAAATTCGGTGACATTACGGTGTTTACAGCACAGGCACAGGCCGTCCAGCCCAAACTGGTCAATACCGGTGTTCGTGTTCCACACAAACCTCCTTCCACCATTTGTCATCTCGTCTCATTCATTTATCGTTCCATTCCTCTCCCCCTCGTGCGCTAGGCATGAGTTAGTCGATTCAAACGGGATGGATCGAGTGAGATGCACTACCCCTGGATAAAAGGGTAAAGCACAGAGATAAAAGCAAAAAAAAACTGCAGATGCTGGAAATCCAAAACAAAAACAGAAACAGAAATACCTGGAAAAACTCAGCAGGTCTGGCAGCATTGGCGGAGGAGAGCACAGTTGATGTTTCGAGTCCTCATGACCCTCCAAGGGTCATGAGGACTCGAAACGTCAACTGTACTCTCCAAGGGTCATGAGGACTCGAAACGTCAACTGTGCTCTCCAAGGGTCATGAGGACTCGAAACGTCAACTGTGCCCTCCGAGAGTCATGAGGACTCGAAACGTCAACTGTGCTCTCCGAGGATCATGAGGACTCGAAACGTCAACTGTGCTCTTCTCCGCCGATGCTGCCAGACCTGCTGAGTTTTTCCAGGTATTTCTGTTTCTGTTTTTGTCTCGCATTTGTACAACTCTTTTCACGACCACCAGATGTTTCAAAGCATTTTACGGCCAATGAAGTATTTTTGAAGTTGCAATTCAGGGAACACTGCAACCAGTTTACAGACAGCAGACTGCAATATGATCCTGGCCAGATAAATCTACCTGGTGTAGCTGAGGCACAAATATTGGCCTGGGCACCAGGGATAACTCCCCTGCTCTTCTTTCAACTAGTGCCACGGGACCTTTTACACCCGCCCGAGCTGGCAGATGGGACCTCAGTTTAAAGTCCAATCTGAAAGACAGCACCTGCAGCACTCCCTCAGTACTGCACTGGAATGTTAGTCTTAATTTTTGTCCTCGAGTTCTGGAGTGGGACTTCAATCCGAGGTGAAAATATATATTTTTTTTCTCTCGAGGGCTCCTCTTGAGATTGTCTTGAGGGCTATATTTTGGTTTTCAGGAGCAGCTTTTTTATTCTTACTCACTCCCTTATTAGGTCACGCAGTCACATAGTAACATTACCTTCCATATTTGTGATGAATTTTCCTACGTGTTTCCTTCTTTATAGAGGTAAAGTAGCACAAATACCAAAGACTGAGGGCCTGGACTTCTGCAGTGGGTGGCAAGCAGAGTTGGATTGCTGCTCAGCTCCTACTTTCCCAGCTGAAATTCTTTCGATCCTACCTCGCCCAAGCTTCTACCTCAGGCTGGGTGAGATCAGTGCAGTGCAGTGCAGTGAGCTCCTGAGGCCTTCAGCTGAAGGCTTAGGAGCCCGAGGCCTTCAGCCGAGTGCTGAAGGGTTAGATGCACACCCCCATTTTTGGTGGCTGCCATAAACCAGTTAAGTTAAAGGTCCAGCCAATTTTTAAGGTAGTTGACAGGTGAGGGCAAAGGGAAGTGTCTAAGGTAAGAGGGTGGGACTTGGTGGGATGGGGGGGTGCTATGGGGGAGGCAGTGCAGTGGGTTCTTTCTGCGGGGGTGGGGGGGGGCGGTGGTGTCGAGTTGGGTAGGGGCTTAGCGAAATAATTACCCAGAAAGGGAAAGGGTAGTCGGGATAAGCCTTGGGGGGTAGATCAGGTCACTGTCAGGCCTCAGGTTTAGGGGGCGCTGTCGGGGGTGGTCGGATGAGGCCTTAGGGGGTGGGTGTGTTGGCTCGAGCCTCAGGGGGAAGGTAAGAGTCAGGAGTTAGGTCTTGGAAGAGTACCCATGGAGGGTGGGGTGGTAGTTGGGGGTGGGGGAGACCTGTGGAGGCGTAGTCAGGGAGTGGGGTGGGGTGTGTCAGTGTGGGTCTATAGAACAGTTACCCAGAAGTTAAAAGTGGTTTTAATTATTGCTGTAAGACAGTCGGAACCATCCAAAGTATGTGATTTCAATAATATTTTTGGATGGATCCCAGTGCAGGGCAATTGCCAACTGGAAGTTTGCAGTTCCCCAGCAATTGCCACACAAACCTCACCTAGCAGCTTCCAGAGTGGGTTCCCTAGTTACACAGCCCTGGAGCTCAGAAGCTGTGTGACAGCAGTTCAATAGCCTGGGCTCACTCACACATATATGAATGCTACAATTATTGTAATTCGTCACTAGTTGGTATATCTTGTGACTACCTTGCAGTTGTTTTCCCCAGTGCTTTCTCTGACTCATACCCGGTTCACAAACTGAACTCCATCCAGTTCAGTATCAGGAAATTCAGAGTATATTCATTCAGAAAGTAAGCACATTGAGTCAGATCCATTTCCTGGGTACAGACATGCTGAGAAACGGTTCCAGCGTCTCATGATCAGTTTATTATGAGCTGCTAAACCTGTGTTGCTGTGAATGGGACAGATTGCCACACAGAGAGGACAGTCACCATCTGCGTGTTTCCTCAGCAAACTTGCATTTATATAGCACCTTTAGCTTGGTGAAAGAAATATCCCCAGGTGATTGGCAGAGGTGTGCAATAGGATCACCAAAGGCCCAAAGCAATGTGTCAATGAAAGTTTGACATTCCTTACTCACAGACACACATGGCCTATAGCGGGGGAAGAGGGAGGAAGGAAGTCACTGATACAATGTAGGAAAGGCGGCAATCAATTTGCGCACAGCAAGATCCCACAAACAACAATAAAATAGTGGGCAGGATTTCCCCCCGTCGGGGGCAAAGTTGAAGTGCGGGTGTGTACAGGCGCACCTCTGATCAGCGCCCTGGATTGGGGGGGGGGGGGGGTGGGGGGCGCGGTGCCATTTTACATGGGCGGGCCAATTAAGGCTGCACAGTGGGGGGGAATCCCTAAACCCGAGAGTGCGCTCTTTTGCGTGTGCACCCGAAAGAGCGCGCTCATCTCCCTGAGGCTAAGTGCAGCCTCAGGGAGATCGGCTCTACTGTCAAAAGTATTAAAACTAGAAAAAAAAATTCCCTGATATGCCCCCACATGTGACACTGTCACATGAGTTGGGACATGTCCATAATCTTTAAAAAAAACTTTAATAAAATTTTAAAAACCTACATGAAACCTCATCCCGCCCGTGGATGAGGTTTCACGCTTTTTCTAACACCTGCCAGGGCTCCTGGACTGCCCGCCCACCTTAAGGTTAGACGGGCAGGTCCATTAATTAGTTAAATGACTCTGTCAATGGCCTCAATTGGCCATTGACAGGTCGGCGGGCGCACTGATGATTTTGCCGCCTACCTGAAATGGGGTGCGGTGACATCGGGAGTTCCACATGACATCACCACGCATCATTTTACATGTTGGTGAGCGGGCCCCGCCCAAGGCCCCCCCCCCCCCCCACTTGCCAATGGGCAAATCCTGTCCAGTGATCCAGCACAGGGATAAATATTGATCAGGACAGCAGGGGGAAATCCCACGGTCATCTTCATAATAGTGCCACAGAATCTTTTACATCCGCCTGAGAGGGCAGACGGGGCCTCAGTTTCACTCCAAAGACAGCACCTCCAACAGTGCAGCACTCACGCAGTACTGCACGGCGAGTCTCAGCATGAAATTTGAAGAAAGTAAACTCACAGAAGAAAGAAGAATAATAAAGGGAATTTCTATGGAATTGTGTCATGGGGCAAGTGGGAGACGACTAATGGAGAGGCCAGAAAATTGCGTGCGGTCCATTTTGTTGCCTTCTCAGCTGTGAGACAGATGTCCTATCTCATCATCTACTCCAGATAGGATTGGGTCAGTAAGTACTGATTGCATTATGAAAATGTTTACAAAATCAAAACATGTGCGCTGATTGCCTTTGTTTACTGAGAGATTGTACGAAGGTATGGTCTCTCATGGTACAGATCCTGAAGTGACATTTCTGGATTCAAGCAAATTCCCTCGCAAATGTGCACATCAATGTTGCTGGGTCCTTTGGACAGATGACAGTCTTCAGTGAATAATGCGCTGCTTCTTCTTGCTGTGATGTGAAGGCTCTTTTCCCAAAACCAGATGGAGGATGGAGCAGTGGGAATATCAGTTTTAAAGGATAGTCTGACTCACTGAAATATTAAGACACAGCAGTCGTTTGAATTGCTCACCACCCACAGATAATATGTGTCTGCAGTTTTTACTTTTAGCTTCCTCGCTTCTCTTATCCTGAAGGACAAAACTGGCTCGTGCTACTGCATAGCTCCTTAGACCCCCTGCACCACCTCACACATTCTTTCCATACATTACAAATATAAGAGAGTCACAAATAAATCCAGTAAGGAATTTAGCAGCAACTTTTTAATGCAGAGAGTGGTTAGAATAGCTAACTCACTACCACATCAAATGGTTGAGGCGACTAGGATAGATGCATTTAAGGGGAAGCTGGATAAAAACATGAGGGAGAAGGCAATAGAAGGTTATGCTATTGGGGAGAGAGGAAGTACATGGAAGGAGGCTCATGTAGATCTACTGAGCAACCTAGTTCTATGCAGAGATTTCTTTATAACTTAATGTGACTCAACTTAACTGCGAGTTTAGGCTGGCCATTTTAATCATTCAGGACATTTCACTCAAGCCTGACCCTGTCCTTGCTCAACACTCAGTGGTGAACCGCTCAATATTTGTCAGGAATAAGGACACTGAAAGAAAAAGAATTTACACTTCTGTAGAGCCTTTCACAAACTCAGGACATCCCAACGCTTTACAGTCAATGAGGAACTTTTTGACATCCAGTCACTGTTACAACTTAGGAGATGCAGCAGCAAATTTGTGCACAGCAAGCTCCCACAAGCAGCTATGAGATAATGACCTGGTGTCCTGCTGAATATTTATCCCCCACCAACGTCGCTAAAAATAGATTACCTGGTTATTATCATGTTGCTGTTTGTGGGGGTTTGATGTGCTCAAATTAACTGTCACGTTTCCCATATTACAATATTGACTACAATTCGATTGTGCTTTATTGACTGTGAAGTGCTTTGGGACATCCTGTGGTTGTGAAGGGTGCTATAAAAATGCAAGATTTTTCTTTCCTACTCGTAAAATGTTAGCCAATTTCCCCATAATCCCTTTGGTGAAGATTCCATCATTTGACTACAGGAAGTGTTGGGTAACTTTGTTTTATTAATTTATCAAAAAACCAAAGGCTTCATCTACAGTTAGTTAAGCTGATTACCAATTACTGAGATAGTGCATTAATTAATTTGATGGTCTGGCTCATTGTGGCCAATGAATTTGCTCACATAACAATGAAAACAATTCACTAAGGTGTTAATGTTATGAGCTCATGCTCTTGACAAGTGTCTTAAACATCGAGGCACTTCTCATGTTGTGTGGGCAAAGGCCAAGTGAGATTTTTTGGCCCGAATTCTCTGACCAACATGTGCAACCAAATTCCTATCCAACTTCCGGTCAGGAGGATGAATTTGTAAAACCTGCCTCTTGCATGGAGGTTTTGAGATGTTTCAGCTTTGTCATAAGGTCCAATATCGGATGCACAACCAGGGTTCAGTTGGTAATCCTCTCACTACCTAAGGTCGTGTGTTGGGGCCAGATGCCAGAGACCTAAGCATTAGACACTAAGCTGACCGAGCACTGATGGAAGTGTTGTATCCACAAAGGTGCCACATTTTGGATGAGACATTGAACTGTTCACTCATGATCCCTATGCTTGCTGACTTACATTGACTCCAACCCAACAACACGTAAATTTTAAAAGACTCCTGTTTGCTTTCAAATCCCTCCCTGGTTTCATTCCTCTCTATTGCTATAACCTATTCTAGCCCTTCAACCTCTGAGATCTCTGTGCTTCTTCAATTCTGGCCATTGAGTATCCCCAATTTTAACTGCTCCTGGTGACTCTGGTGACTGCGCCTTCAACTCCCTAGGTCCTAAGCACTGGAATTCCCTCCCTAAACCTGTCTGACTCTCTTTTTCCTCCTTTTGGATACTCCTTTAAACCTATCTCTTTTGGTTACTTGCACATCATTCAACAAAATCTCTATGGGTGCTCCACAGATCATGGATTAACACTTTACCCTAAGCGCTCATACAATAACACAGTCATTGTTGACTGTAATTTGTTATCAGTATGGCAATTATCAGGGCACTGGTAGCATAGCGGTAATGTTACTGGACTAGTAATCCAGAGGTAGATCAATGATGACATGACGGGCAAGGTCAGCTTTGATGGGGCAACTTCGGAACCCTTTGAGATCTGCTTTGGAGTCAAACAGGATTGTATTCTGGCACTGAAATCCTTTGGCATATTCATTTTGCTGCTGTCATATACCTTCAGGTCATTTTTTAAAAATTCTTCCATGGGATATGGGTGTCGCTGGTAAGCTCAGCATTTGTTGCCTATCCCTAATTGCCCTTGAGAAGGTGGTGGTGAGCTGCCTTCTTGAACCTCTGCAGTCCATGTGGGGTAGGGACATCCACAGTGCTGTTAGGGAGGGAGTTCCAGGGTTTTGACCCAGTGACAGTGAAGGGGCGGTGATATATTTCCAAGTCAGGAAGTTGACTGGCTTGGAGGGGAACTTGCAGGTCGTGGTGTTCCCATGCTTCCGCTGCCCTTGTCCTTCTTGGTAGTAGGGATCGTGGGTATGGAAGGTGCTATGGAAGGAGCCTTGGCGAGTTGCTGCAGTGGATCTTGTAGATGGTACACACTGCTGCTACTGTATGCTGGTGATGGAGGAAGTAAATGTTTAAGGTAGTGGATGGAGTTCCAATCAAGCGGACTGTATTGTTCTGAATTTTATCGAACTTCTTGAGTGTTGTGGGAGTTGAACTCATCCAGGCAAGTGGAGAGTATTCCATCACATTCCTGACTTGTGCCCTGTAGAGGGTGGACAGGCTTAAGGGAGTCAGGAGGTGAGTTAATCTCTGAAGAATTCTCAGCCTCTGACCCCTGCTCTTGTAGCCATAATATTTTTGTGGCTAGTCCAGTTCAGTTTCTGGTCAATGGTAACCCCCAGGATACTGATACTTGGGGACTCAATGATGATAAAGCAATAGAATGTCAAGGGGAGATGGTTAGATTATTTCCTGTTGGAGATGGTCATTTCCTGGCACTTATATGATGCGAATGTTACTGGCCACTTATCAGCCCAAGCCTGAATGTTGTCCAGCACTTGTTGTATAGGATTGCTTCAGCAGCTAATGAGTTTTGAACGGTACAAGTCATCTACAAAGGTTGTCTAACACATACCAGAACGGGTGGAAAGCTTTTCAGCCTTGCTCCCCTGTGATTCAAGACAATGGTATACAAGGCCATATTAGAGAGTTGCCCTATGCTGATGATGCCACATCAGCATTCCAAAGAAGCAAGGAACACCTTCAGTGCCAAATGGACAGATGCTACCTGATAGTTTGACCATCAGCATCAGGAAGACAGATGTCAGGTTCCAGGATGTTGCCTTAATGGCATCTATCAGCGTCAACAGTGTGATGTCAGAGATTGTTGATAGGTTCACGGATCTAGGCTCCACAATCACCAAAAATCTGTCACGATGCTGAAATAGGAACATAAATAGGACATATGAATTAGAAGCAGGGGTAGACCCCACCACTGCTCGAGCCTGCTCCGCCATTCAATAAGATCTGATTGTAACCTCCTGCCTGTCCCCAATAACCTTTCACCCCCTAGTTTATCAAGAACCTATCTACCTTGGCCTTAAAAATATTCAAAGACTCTGCTTCCACTGCCTTTTGAGAAAGAGAGACTCACTACCCTCTGAGAGAAAAAAATTCTCCTCATCTCCGTTTTAAATGGGTTCACCGTTTAAACTGCAACCCTGGTTCTAGGTTCTCCCACAAGAGGAAACACCCTCTCCGCATTCATTCCCTGTCAGGATCTTAAGTGTTTCAATCAAGTTGACTCTTACTCTTCTAAACTCCAGTGGCCACAAGCCTACCCTGTCCAACCTTTCCTCACAAGGCAACCCATCCATCCCAGGTATTGGTCAAGTAAACTTTCTCTGAACTGCTTCTAATGCATTTATATCCTTCCTTAAATAAGGAGACCAATACTGTACACAGCACTCCAGGTGCGGTCTCACCAGTGTCCTGTACAACTGAAGCATAACCTCCCTACTTTTATATTCAATTCCCCTCACAATAAATGATAACATTTTATGAGCTTTCCTAATTAGCTGCTGTACCTGCATACTTTTTGTGATTCATGCACTAGGACACCCAGATCCCTCTGAATCTCAGAGCTCTGCAATCTCTCACCATTTAGATAATATACGTCTTTTTTATTCTTCCTGCCAAAATGGACAATTTCATATTTGCCCACATTATGCTCCATTTACCAAATCTTTTCCCACACACTTAACCTATTCATGTCCCTTTGTAGCTTCCTTATGTCCTCTTCATAACTTACTTTTCTACCTATCTTTGTGTCATCAGCACATTTAGCAACCATATCTTTGGTACCTTCATCCAAGTCATTATATAAATTGTAAAAAGTTGAGGCCCCAAACTGATCACTGTGGCACACCATTCGTCACATCCTGCCAACTAGGAAAAGACCCATTTATGCCTTCTCTCTGTTTCCTGTTAGATAGCTAATCTTCTATCCATGCCAATATGTTACCCCCTACACTATGAGCTTTTACCTTCTGCAATAATGTTTGATGTGACAACTTATCAAATGCCTTCTGGAAATCTAAGTACAGTACATCCACCAGTTCCCCTTTATCCACTCCTTCAAAGAACTTCAATGAATTGGTTAAACATGATTTTCATTTCACAAAATGATGTTACTCTGTCTGATTACCTTGAATTTATCTAAGTGTCCTGTTATAACACCTTTAATAATAACTCCTAACATTTTCTATATGACAGATGTTAAGCTAACTGGCCTGTAGTTTCTTGCTTTCTGTTTCTCTCCCTTCTTGAATAAAGGAGTTACATTTGCTATTTTCTAATCTAATGGAGCCCTCCCCAAATCTAGGGAATTTTGCAAAATTAAAACCAATACATCAACTATCTCACTAAACACCACTTCTTCTAAGATCCTAGGATGAAGCCCATCAGAACCTGGGGATTTGCCAGTTTGCAGCTCCAACAACTAGCTTAGTGATTGTAATTTTCCCGAATTCCTCCCTCCCTTCCATTTTGTGATTGACAGCTATTTCTGGGATGTTACTTGCATCCGCTGTAATGAAGAATGATGTAAAATACCTGTTCAATTCATCTGCCATCTCCTTATTTTCTATTATTCATTCCGCAGACTCACTTTCTATAGGACTAACGTTCACTTTGTTAACTTGTTTCTTATATAAATATCTATAGAAACTCCTACAATCTCTTTTTAGATTTTTAGCTACCTTTCTCTCATACTCTAATTTTCCCTCCTTGCTAATCTTTTAGTCTTTCTTTGCTGTTCTTCATATTCTTCTGTCCATTCTTCTGACCTGCCACATATCCTTGTGCAATTATATGCTTTTTCTTTAAGCTTGATACTCTCTTTAACTTTTTTTTAGTTATCCACGGATAGAATGTTTCTATTCTGAGTATTCTGAAATATCCCTTTAAATGTCTGCCACTGCATTTCTATTGACCTATCCCTTAACCTCATTTGCCAGTTCACTTTAGCTAGTTCTGCTTTCATGCCCTCATAATTGCCCTTATTTAAGCTTAAAATATTACCCTTGGAACTACTCTTCTCTCCCTCAAACTGAATGTAAAATTCACTCATATTATGATCACTGCTACCCAGGGATGCTTTCTCTATGAGATCTTGTTGCACAATACCAGGCCTAGTACTGCCTGCTCTCTGGTAGGCTCCAGAATGTGCCATTTTAAAAAAACCTATCCCTAAAACACTCTATGACCTTCTCATCTAGGCCACCTTTTCCCATTTGATTTTTCCAGTCTATATGTAGAGTAAAATCTCCCATGATTATCATCATACCTTTCTGACAAGCTCCCTTATTTCTTCCTTCATACTCTGGCCTACCATTTGATTACTGTTAGGGTACCTGTACACCACTCCCACAAGTGACTTTATCATTTCTCATTTCTATCCAAACCATTTCTACATCCTGGTTTCCTGAATTTAGGTGATCCCTCTCTATTGTGTTAATACTGTCATTAATCAACAGAGCCACCCTCTCCACCTTTTCCTAGCTTCCTGTCCTTCCTAAATGTCAAGTGTGCTTCAATGTTCAGGTGCCAATCTATGTCATCCTCTAGCCATGTCTCTGTAATGGCTATCAGATCATACTTATTTATTTCTATTTGCTCTCTCAGTTCAGCTGTTTTGTTATGAATGCTATGTGATTCAGATACAGAGCCTCTAGTTTTGTCCTTTTATTATTTTTGTAACCTCTAGCCTCACCTGCTGATGTACTCTTAACTTTGTACTCTCTATCCCTCCATGTCACAGCCAATTTATCATTTCCCATATTAATGCCTTTCTCTCTTGCATTGTTTCTACTCTGATTTACCAGGTCTTCCCATATTTGATCCCTTTGCACAACTGTTTAGTTTAAAATCCTCTCTCCTTCCCCAGTTTTGCGGCTCACTACAACACCAATCCCGGCACAGTTCAGGTATAGGCCATCCCAGCGATACAGATCCCACTTCCCCCAGTGCTGGTGCCAGTGCCCACTTCTCTCACACCAACCTTTGATCCATGCATTCATATTTCCAATCTTATTTTCCCCATGCCAATTTGCATGTATCTCCGGTACTGAGGTTATTACCCTTGAGGTTCTGATTCTTAAGTTGGTGCCTAGTGTTAGGAAGTAGAGACAGCTTAAGCATGTTATATTTGTAATTGTGGGTGTTAGGAATGGGTTTTAGCTTTAAGCTTGATTTGCGCTTCCGTATTTGTGTGTTAAGAAAAGGGGAAGTTAAGTTTTAGTTTCACTTTAAAAGACGCCTGCTTTTTAATGAGGGTTTAACAATTCTTGGAGGGATGGTAAAACAAATACAAGGTAGAAAAAACTGTGCTGTTGCTTAGCAACTGGAGGCCCACAGAGACAGAAAGGTAGTTTCTAGTTTCAGTTTAAGGACAGTTTGGTCAGTGAGCTCCAAAGCTGGAAGCAGTGGCCAGCAGGAGCAGCATGAGAGAGGGACAGATAGCAAGTCCCAAAGTAAAGCTGGAAGCAGTGGCCAGCAGGAGCAGCATGAGAGAGGGACAGATAGCAAGTCCCAAAGTAAAGCTGGAAGCATGGCCAGCAGGAGCAGGCATGAGAGAGGGGACAGTAGCAAGGTCCCGCAAAGTAAAGTTGGAAGCAGTGGGCCAGCAGGTCTCACATGAGAGAGGGACAGATAGCAAGTCCCAAAGTAAAGCTGGAAGCAGTGGCAAGCAGGAGCAGAATGAGAGAGGGACAGATAGCAAGTCCCAAAGTAAAGTTGGAAGCAGTGGGCCAGCAGGAGGCAGCATGAGAGAGGGACAGATAGCAAGTCCCAAAGTAAAGTTGGAAGCAGGGCCAGCAGGAGCAGCATGGAGAGGGGTCAGCTGGAGCCCCATTAGGGAGATAGCAAGTCCCAAAGTAAAGTTGGAAGCAGTGGCCAGCAGGAGCAGCATGAGAGAGGGATCAGATAGCAAGTCCCAAGAAAAGCTGGAAGCAGTGGCCAGCAGGAGCAGCATGAGAGAGGGACAGTGGCCAGCAGGAGCAGCATGAGAGAGGGACAGATAGCAAGTCCCAAAGTAAAGCTTGGAAGCAGTGGCAGCAGGAGCAGCATGAGAGAGGGACAGATAGCAAGTCCCAAAGTAAAGTTGGAAGCAGTGGCCAGCAGGAGCAGCATGAGAGAGGGACAGATAGCAAGTCCCAAAGTAAAGTTGGAAGCAGTGGCCAGCAGGAGCAGCATGAGAGAGGGACAGATAGCAAGTCCCAAAGTAAAGTTGAAGCAGTGGCCAGCAGGAGCAGCATGAGAGAGGGACAGATAGCAAGTCCCAAAGTAAAGCTGGAAGGCAGTGCCAGCAGGAGCAGCATGAGAGAGGGACAGAAGCAAGTCCAAAGTAAAGTTGGAAGGCAGTGCCAGCAGGAGCAGCATGAGAGAGGGACAGATAGCAAGTCCCAAAGTAAAGTTGGAAGCGAGTGCCAGCAGGAGCAGCATGAGAGAGGGACAGATAGCAAGTCCCAAAGTAAAGTTGGAAGCAGTGGCCAGCAGGAGCAGCATGAGAGAGGGACAGATAGCAAGTCCCAAAGTAAAGCTGGAAGCAGTTGCCAGCAGGAGCAGCATGAGAGAGGGACAGATAGCAAGTCCCAAAGTAAAGCTGGAAGGCAGTTGCCAGCAGGAGCAGCATGAGAGTGGGACAGATAGCAAGTCCCAAAGTAAAGCTTGGAAGCAGTGGCCAGCAGGAGCAGCATGAGAGGAGGGACAGATAGCAAGTCCCAAAGTAAAGTTGGAAGGCAGTTGCCAGCAGGAGCAGCATGAGAGAGGGACAGATAGCAAGTCCCAAAGTAAAGTTGGAAGCAGTGGGCCAGCAGGAGCAGCATGAGAGAGGGACAGATAGCAAGTCCCAAAGTAAAAGTTGGTAGCAGTGGCCAGCAGGAGCAGCATGAGAGAGGGACAGATAGCAAGTCCCAAAGTAAAGTTGGAAGCAGTGGCCAGGCAGGAGCAGCATGAGAGAGGGACAGATAGCAAGTCCCAAAGTAAAGTTGGAAGCAGTGGCCAGCAGGAGCAGCATGAGAGAGGGGACAGATAGCAGTCCCAAAGTAAAGTTGGAAGGAGTTGCCCAGCAGGAGCAGCATGAGAGAGGGACAGATAGCAAGTCCCAAAGTAAAGCTGGAAGCAGTGGCCAGCAGGAGCAGCATGAGAGAGGGGACAGATAGCAAGTCCCAAAGTAAAGCTGGAAGCAGTGGCCAGCAGGAGCAGCATGAGAGAGGGACAGATAGCAAGTCCCAAAGTAAGTTGGAAGAGTGGCCAGCAGAGCAGCATAGAGAGGGACAGATAGCACGTCCCAAAGTAATGTTGGAAGCAGTTGGCCAGCAGGAGCAGCATGAGAGAGGGACAGATAGCAAGTCCCAAAGTAAAGCTTGGAAGCAGTGGCCAGCGGAGCAGCATGAAGAGGGACAGATAGCAAGTCCCAAGTAAAGTTGAAGGAGTGGCCAGCAGAGCAGCATGGAGAGGACAGATAGCAAAGTCCCAAAGTAAAGTTGGAAGGAGTTGCCAGCAGGAGCAGCATGAGAGAGGGGACAGATAGCAAGTCCCAAGTAAAGTTGGAAGGCAGATGCCAGCAGGAGCAGCATGAGAGAGGGACAGATAGCAAGTCCCACAGTAAAGTTGGAAGGCAGTGGCCAGCAGGAAGCAGCATGGAAGCAGTGGCCAGCAGGAGCAGCATGAGAGAGGGACAGATAGCAAGTCCCAAAGTAAAGCTGGAAGCAGTTGCCAGCAGGAGCAGCATGAGAGAGGGACAGATAGCAAGTCCCAAAGTAAAGCTGGAAGCAGTTGCCAGCAGGAGCAGCATGAGAGAGGGACAGATAGCAAGTCCCAAAGTAAAGTGGAAGCAGTGGCCAGCAGGAGCAGCATGAGAGAGGGACAGATAGCAAGTCCCAAAGTAAAGTTGGAAGGAGTTGCCAGCAGGAGCAGCATGAGAGAGGGACAGATAGCAAGTCCCAAAGTAAAGCTGGAAGCAGTGGCCAGCAGGAGCAGCATGAGAGAGGGACAGATAGCAAGTCCCAAAGTAAAGCTGGAAGCAGTGGCCAGCAGGAGCAGCATGAGAGAGGGACAGATAGCAAGTCCCAAAGTAAAGCTGGAAGGAGTTGCCAGCAGGAGCAGCATGAGAGAGGGACAGATAGCAAGTCCCAAAGTAAAGTTGGAAGGAGTTGCCAGCAGGAGCAGCATGAGAGAGGGACAGATAGCAAGTCCCAAAGTAAAGTTGGAAGCAGTGGCCAGCAGGAGCAGCATGAGAGAGGGACAGATAGCAAGTCCCAAAGTAAAGTGGAAGGCAGTGGCCAGCAGGAGCAGCATGAGAGAGGGGACAGATAGCAAGTCCCAAAGTAAAGTTGGAAGGAGTTGCCAGCAGGAGCAGCATGAGAGAGGGACAGATAGCAAGTCCCAAAGTAAAGTTGAAGCAGTGGCCAGCAGGAGCAGCATGAGAGAGGGACAGATAGCAAGTCCCAAAGTAAGATTGGAAGGAAGTGGCCAGCAGGAGCAGCCATGAGAGAGGACAGATAGCAAGTCCCAAAGTAAAGCTGAAGCAGTGGCCAGCAGGAGCAGCATGAGAGAGGACAGATAGCAAGTCCCAAAGTAAAGCTGGAAGGAGTTGCCAGCAGGAGCAGCATGAGAGAGGGACAGATAGCAAGTCCAAAGTAAAGTTGGAAGGAGTTGCCAGCAGGAGCAGCATGAGAGAGGGGACAGATAGCAAGTCCCAAAGTAAAGTGGAAGCAGTTGCCAGCAGGAGCAGCATGAAGAGAGGGACAGATAGCAAGTCCCAAAGTAAAGTTGGAAGGAGTTGCCAGCAGGAGCAGCATGAGAGAGGGACAGATAGCAAGTCCCAAAGTAATGTTGGAAGGAGTGGCCAGCAGGAGCAGCATGAGAGAGGGGACAGATAGCAAGTCCCAAAGTAAAGTTGGAAGCAGTGGCCAGCAGGAGCAGCATGAGAGAGGGACAGATAGCAAGTCCCAAAGTAAAGTTGGAAGCGAGTGCCAGCAGGAGCAGCATGAGAGAGGGACAGATAGCAAGTCCAAAGTAAAGTTGGAAGCAGTGGCCAGCAGGAGCAGCATGAGAGAGGGACAGATAGCAAGTCCCAAAGTAAAGTTGGAAGCAGTGGCCAGCAGGAGCAGCATGAGAGAGGGACAGATAGCAAGTCCCAAAGTAAAGTTGGAAGGCAGTTGCCAGCAGGAGCAGCATGAGAGAGGGAACAGATAGCAAGTCCCAAAGTAAAGTTGGAAGGAGTTGCCAGCAGGAGCAGCATGAGAGAGGGACAGATAGCAAGTCCCAAAGTAAAGCTGGAAGCAGTGGCCAGCAGGAGCAGCATGAGAGAGGGACAGATAGCAAGTCCCAAAAGTAAAGTTGGAGGAGCAGTGGCCAGCAGGAGCAGCATGAGAGAGAGGACAGATAGCAAGTCCCAAAGTAAAGTTGGAAGCAGTGGCCAGCAGGAGCAGCATGAGAGAGGGACAGATAGCAAGTCCCAAAGTAAAGTTGGAAGCAGTGGCCAGCAGGAGCAGCATGAGAGAGGGACAGATAGCAAGTCCCAAAGTAAAGTTGGAAGCAGTGGCCAGCAGGAGCAGCATGAGAGAGGACAGATAGCAAGTCCCAAAGTAAAGTTGGAAGGCAGTGGCCAGCAGGAGCAGCATGAGAGAGGGGACCGATAGCAAGTCCCAAAGTAAAGTTGGAAGGCAGTTGCCAGCAGGAGCAGCATGAGAGAGGGACAGATAGCAAGTCCCAAAGTAAAGTTGGAAGCAGTGGCCAGCAGGAGCAGCATGAGAGAGGGACAGATAGCAAGTCCCAAAGTAAAGTTGAAGGCAGTTGCCAGCAGGAGCAGCATGAGAGAGGGACAGATAGCAAGTCCCAAAGTAAAGTTGGAAGGAGTTCCAGCAGGAGCAGCATGAGAGGGCATAGCAAGTCCCAAAGTAAAGTTGGAAGAGTGGCCAGCAGGGAGCAGCATGAGAGAGGGACAGATAGCAAGTCCCCAAAGTAAAGTTGGAAGGCAGTTGCCAGCAGGAGCAGCATGAGAGAGGGACAGATAGCAAGTCCCAAAGTAAAGTTGGAAGGAGTTGCCAGCAGGAGCAGCATGAGAGAGGGACAGATAGCAAGTCCCAAAGTAAAGTTGGAAGGAGTTGCCAGCAGGAGCAGCATGAGAGAGGGACAGATAGCAAGTCCCAAAGTAAAGTTGGAAGCAGTGGCCAGCAGGAGCAGCATGAGAGAGGGACAGATAGCAAGTCCCAAAGTAAAGTTGGAAGCAGTGGCCAGCAGGAGCAGCATGAGAGAGGGACAGATAGCAAGTCCCAAAGTAAAGTTGGAAGGAGTTGGCCAGCAGGAGCAGCATGAGAGAGGGACAGATAGCAAGTCCCAAAGTAAAGTTGGAAGGAGTGGCCAGCAGGAGCAGCATGAGAGAGGGACAGATAGCAAGTCCCAAAGTAAAGTTGGAAGGAGTTGCCAGCAGGAGCAGCATGAGAGAGGGACAGATAGCAAGTCCCAAAGTAAAGTTGGAAGCAGTGGCCAGCAGGAGCAGCATGAGAGAGGGACAGATAGCAAGTCCCAAAGTAAAGTTGGAAGGCAGTGGCCAGCAGGAGCAGCATGAGAGAGGGACAGATAGCAAGTCCCAAAGTAAAGTTGGAAGCAGTGGCCAGCAGGAGCAGCATGAGAGAGGGACAGATAGCAAGTCCCAAAGTAAAGTTGGAAGCAGTGGCCAGCAGGAGCAGCATGAGAGAGGGACAGATAGCAAGTCCCAAAGTAAAGTTGGAAGCAGTGGCCAGCAGGAGCAGCATGAGAGAGGGACAGATAGCAAGTCCCAAAGTAAAGTTGGAAGCAGTTGCCAGCAGGAGCAGCATGAGAGAGGGACAGATAGCAAGTCCCAAAGTAAAGTTGGAAGCAGTGGCCAGCAGGAGCAGCATGAGAGAGGGACAGATAGCAAGTCCCAAAGTAAAGTTGGAAGGAGTGGCCAGCAGGAGCAGCATGAGAGAGGGACAGATAGCAAGTCCCAAAGTAAAGTTGGAAGCAGTGGCCAGCAGGAGCAGCATGAGAGAGGGACAGATAGCAAGTCCCAAAGTAAGTTGGAAGGAGTGGCCAGCAGGAGCAGCATGAGAGAGGGGACAGATAGCAAGTCCCAAAGTAAAGTTGGAAGGAGTTGCCAGCAGGAGCAGCATGAGAGAGGGACAGATAGCAAGTCCCAAAGTAAAGTTGGAAGCAGTTGCCAGCAGGAGCAGCATGAGAGAGGGACAGATAGCAAGTCCCAAAGTAAAGTTGGAAGCAGTGGCCAGCAGGAGCAGCATGAGAGAGGGATCAGATAGCAAGTCCCAAAGTAAAGCTGGAAGGAGTTGCCAGCAGGAGCAGCATGAGAGAGGGACAGATAGCAAGTCCCAAAGTAAAGCTGGAAGCATTGGCCAGCAGGAGCAGCATGAGAGAGGGACAGATAGCAAGTCCCAAAGTAAAGTTGGAAGGAGTTGCCCAGCAGGAGCAGCATGAGAGAGGGACAGATAGCAAGTCCCAAAGTAAAGCTGGAAGGCAGTGCCAGCAGGAGCAGCATGAGAGAGGGACAGATAGCAAGTCCCAAAGTAAAGTTGGAAGCAGTGGCCAGCAGGAGCAGCATGAGAGAGGGACAGATAGCAAGTCCCAAAGTAAAGTTGGAAGGAGTTGCCAGCAGGAGCAGCATGAGAGAGGGACAGATAGCAAGTCCCAAAGTAAAGTTGGAAGGAGTTGCCAGCAGGAGCAGCATGAGAGAGGGACAGATAGCAAGTCCCAAAGTAAAGCTGGAAGCAGTTGCCAGCAGGAGCAGCATGAGAGAGGGACAGATAGCAAGTCCCAAAGTAAAGTTGGAAGCAGGTGGCCAGCAGGAGCAGCATGAGAGAGGGGACAGATAGCAAGTCCCAAAGTAAAGTTGGAAGGAGTTGCCAGCAGGAGCAGCATGAGAGAGGGACAGATAGCAAGTCCCAAAGTAAAGTTGGAAGCAGTGGCCAGCAGGAGCAGCATGAGAGAGGGACAGATAGCAAGTCCCAAAGTAAAGTTGGAAGGAGTTGGCCAGCAGGAGCAGCATGAGAGAGGGACAGATAGCAAGTCCCAAAGTAAAGTTGGAAGGAGTTGCCAGCAGGAGCAGCATGAGAGAGGGACAGATAGCAAGTCCCAAAGTAAAGTTGGAAGGCAGTTGGCCAGCAGGAGCAGCATGAGAGAGGGACAGATAGCAAGTCCCAAAGTAAAGCTGGAAGCAGTGGCCAGCAGGAGCAGCATGAGAGAGGGACAGATAGCAAGTCCCAAAGTAAAGTTGGAAGCAGTGGCCAGCAGGAGCAGCATGAGAGAGGGACAGATAGCAAGTCCCAAAGTAAAGTTGGAAGGAGTTGCCAGCAGGAGCAGCATGAGAGAGGGACAGATAGCAAGTCCCAAAGTAAAGCTGGAAGCAGTGGCCAGCAGGAGCAGCATGAGAGAGGGACAGATAGCAAGTCCCAAAGTAAAGTTGGAAGCAGTGGCCAGCAGGAGCAGCATGAGAGAGGGACAGATAGCAAGTCCCAAAGTAAAGCTGGAAGGAGTTGCCAGCAGGAGCAGCATGAGAGAGGGACAGATAGCAAGTCCCAAAGTAAAGCTGGAAGCAGTGGCCAGCAGGAGCAGCATGAGAGAGGGACAGATAGCAAGTCCCAAAGTAAAGTTGGAAGCAGTGGCCAGCAGGAGCAGCATGAGAGAGGGACAGATAGCAAGTCCCAAAGTAAAGTTGGAAGCAGTGGCCAGCAGGAGCAGCATGAGAGAGGGACAGATAGCAAGTCCCAAAGTAAAGTTGGAAGCAGTGGCCAGCAGGAGCAGCATGAGAGAGGGACAGATAGCAAGTCCCAAAGTAAAGTTGGAAGCAGTGGCCAGCAGGAGCAGCATGAGAGAGGGACAGATAGCAAGTCCCAAAGTAAAGTTGGAAGGAGTGGCCAGCAGGAGCAGCATGAGAGAGGGACAGATAGCAAGTCCCAAAGTAAAGTTGGAAGCAGTGGCCAGCAGGAGCAGCATGAGAGAGGGACAGATAGCAAGTCCCAAAGTAAAGTTGGAAGCAGTGGCCAGCAGGAGCAGCATGAGAGAGGGACAGATAGCAAGTCCCAAAGTAAAGTTGGAAGCAGTGGCCAGCAGGAGCAGCATGAGAGAGGGACAGATAGCAAGTCCCAAAGTAAAGTTGGAAGGAGTTGCCAGCAGGAGCAGCATGAGAGAGGGACAGATAGCAAGTCCCAAAGTAAAGTTGGAAGGAGTTGCCAGCAGGAGCAGCATGAGAGAGGGACAGATAGCAAGTCCCAAAGTAAAGTTGGAAGGAGTGGCCAGCAGGAGCAGCATGAGAGAGGGGACAGATAGCAAGTCCCAAAGTAAAGTTGGAAGCAGTGGCCAGCAGGAGCAGCATGAGAGAGGGACAGATAGCAAGTCCCAAAGTAAAGTTGGAAGCAGTGGCCAGCAGGAGCAGCATGAGAGAGGGACAGATAGCAAGTCCCAAAGTAAAGTTGGAAGGAGTGGCCAGCAGGAGCAGCATGAGAGAGGGACAGATAGCAAGTCCCAAAGTAAAGTTGGAAGCAGTGGCCAGCAGGAGCAGCATGAGAGAGGGACAGATAGCAAGTCCCAAAGTAAAGTTGGAAGCAGTGGCCAGCAGGAGCAGCATGAGAGAGGGACAGATAGCAAGTCCCAAAGTAAAGTTGGAAGGAGTTGCCAGCAGGAGCAGCATGAGAGAGGGACAGATAGCAAGTCCCAAAGTAAAGCTGGAAGGAGTTGCCAGCAGGAGCAGCATGAGAGAGGGACAGATAGCAAGTCCCAAAGTAAAGTTGGAAGGAGTTGCCAGCAGGAGCAGCATGAGAGAGGGACAGATAGCAAGTCCCAAAGTAAAGCTGGAAGGAGTTGCCAGCAGGAGCAGCATGAGAGAGGGACAGATAGCAAGTCCCAAAGTAAAGCTGGAAGCAGTGGCCAGCAGGAGCAGCATGAGAGAGGGACAGATAGCAAGTCCCAAAGTAAAGTTGGAAGAGTTGCCAGCAGGAGCAGCATGAGAGAGGGGGACAGCTTAGCAAGTCCCAAAGTAAAGTTGGAAGGAGTTGCCAGCAGGAGCAGCATGAGAGAGGGACAGATAGCAAGTCCCAAAGTAAAGCTGGAAGGAGTTGCCAGCAGGAGCAGCATGAGAGAGGGACAGATAGCAAGTCCCAAAGTAAAGTTGGAAGCAGTGGCCAGCAGGAGCAGCATGAGAGAGGGACAGATAGCAAGTCCCAAAGTAAAGTTGGAAGGAGTTGCAGCAGTGCCAGCAGGAGCAGCCATGAGAGAGGGACAGAATAGCAAGTCCCAAAGTAAAGTTGGAAGGAGTTGCCAGCAGGAGCAGCATGAGAGAGGGACAGATAGCAAGTCCCAAAGTAAAGTTGGAAGGAGTTGCCAGCAGGAGCAGCATGAGAGAGGGACAGATAGCAAAGTCCAAAGTAAAGTTGGAAGCAGTTGCCAGCAGGAGCAGCATGAGAGAGGGACAGATAGCAAGTCCCAAAGTAAAGTTGGAAGCAGTGGCCAGCAGGAGCAGCATGAGAGAGGGACAGATAGCAAGTCCCAAAGTATAGTGTGGAAGGAGTTGCCAGCAGGAGCAGCATGAGAGAGGGACAGATAGCAAGTCCCAAAGTAAAGTTGGAAGGAGTGGCCAGCAGGAGCAGCATGAGAGAGGGACAGATAGCAAGTCCCAAAGTAAAGTTGGAAGGAGTTGCCAGCAGGAGCAGCATGAGAGAGGGACAGATAGCAAGTCCCAAAGTAAAGTTGGAAGCAGTGGCCAGCAGGAGCAGCATGAGAGAGGGACAGATAGCAAGTCCCAAAGTAAAGTTGGAAGCAGTGGCCAGCAGGAGCAGCATGAGAGAGGGACAGATAGCAAGTCCCAAAGTAAAGTTGGAAGGAGTGGCCAGCAGGAGCAGCATGAGAGAGGGACAGATAGCAAGTCCCAAAGTAAAGTTGGAAGCAGTGGCCAGCAGGAGCAGCATGAGAGAGGGACAGATAGCAAGTCCCAAAGTAAAGTTGGAAGCAGTGGCCAGCAGGAGCAGCATGAGAGAGGGACAGATAGCAAGTCCCAAAGTAAAGTTGGAAGCAGTGGCCAGCAGGAGCAGCATGAGAGAGGGACAGATAGCAAGTCCCAAAGTAAAGTTGGAAGCAGTGGCCAGCAGGAGCAGCATGAGAGAGGGACAGATAGCAAGTCCCAAAGTAAAGCTGGAAGCAGTGGCCAGCAGGAGCAGCATGAGAGAGGGACAGATAGCAAGTCCCAAAGTAAAGTTGGAAGCAGTGGCCAGCAGGAGCAGCATGAGAGAGGGACAGATAGCAAGTCCCAAAGTAAAGTTGGAAGGAGTTGCCAGCAGGAGCAGCATGAGAGAGGGACAGATAGCAAGTCCCAAAGTAAAGTTGGAAGGAGTGGCCAGCAGGAGCAGCATGAGAGAGGGACAGATAGCAAGTCCCAAAGTAAAGTTGGAAGGAGTGGCCAGCAGGAGCAGCATGAGAGAGGGACAGATAGCAAGTCCCAAAGTAAAGTTGGAAGCAGTGGCCAGCAGGAGCAGCATGAGAGAGGGACAGATAGCAAGTCCCAAAGTAAAGTTGGAAGCAGTGGCCAGCAGGAGCAGCATGAGAGAGGGACAGATAGCAAGTCCCAAAGTAAAGTTGGAAGCAGTGGCCAGCAGGAGCAGCATGAGAGAGGGACAGATAGCAAGTCCCAAAGTAAAGTTGGAAGGAGTTGCCAGCAGGAGCAGCATGAGAGAGGGACAGATAGCAAGTCCCAAAGTAAAGTTGGAAGGAGTTGCCAGCAGGAGCAGCATGAGAGAGGGACAGATAGCAAGTCCCAAAGTAAAGTTGGAAGGCAGTTGCCAGCAGGAGCAGCATGAGAGAGGGGACAGATAGCAAGTCCCAAAGTAAAGTTGGAAGCAGTGGCCAGCAGGAGCAGCATGAGAGAGGGACAGATAGCAAGTCCCAAAGTAAAGTTGGAAGCAGTGGCCAGCAGGAGCAGCATGAGAGAGGGACAGATAGCAAGTCCCAAAGTAAAGTTGGAAGGAGTGGCCAGCAGGAGCAGCATGAGAGAGGGACAGATAGCAAGTCCCAAAGTAAAGTTGGAAGCAGTGGCCAGCAGGAGCAGCATGAGAGAGGGACAGATAGCAAGTCCCAAAGTAAAGTTGGAAGGAGTTGCCAGCAGGAGCAGCATGAGAGAGGGACAGATAGCAAGTCCCAAAGTAAAGTTGGAAGGAGTTGCCAGCAGGAGCAGCATGAGAGAGGGACAGATAGCAAGTCCCAAAGTAAAGTTGGAAGCAGTTGCCAGCAGGAGCAGCATGAGAGAGGGACAGATAGCAAGTCCCAAAGTAAAGTTGGAAGCAGTGGCCAGCAGGAGCAGCATGAGAGAGGGACAGATAGCAAGTCCCAAAGTAAAGTTGGAAGCAGTGGCCAGCAGGAGCAGCATGAGAGAGGGACAGATAGCAAGTCCCAAAGTAAAGTTGGAAGCAGTGGCCAGCAGGAGCAGCATGAGAGAGGGACAGATAGCAAGTCCCAAAGTAAAGTTGGAAGGAGTTGCCAGCAGGAGCAGCATGAGAGAGGGACAGATAGCAAGTCCCAAAGTAAAGTTGGAAGGAGTTGCCAGCAGGAGCAGCATGAGAGAGGGACAGATAGCAAGTCCCAAAGTAAAGTTGGAAGGAGTGGCCAGCAGGAGCAGCATGAGAGAGGGACAGATAGCAAGTCCCAAAGTAAAGTTGGAAGCAGTGGCCAGCAGGAGCAGCATGAGAGAGGGACAGATAGCAAGTCCCAAAGTAAAGTTGGAAGCAGTGGCCAGCAGGAGCAGCATGAGAGAGGGACAGATAGCAAGTCCCAAAGTAAAGCTGGAAGCAGTGGCCAGCAGGAGCAGCATGAGAGAGGGACAGATAGCAAGTCCCAAAGTAAAGTTGGAAGGAGTTGCCAGCAGGAGCAGCATGAGAGAGGGACAGATAGCAAGTCCCAAAGTAAAGTTGGAAGGAGTGGCCAGCAGGAGCAGCATGAGAGAGGGACAGATAGCAAGTCCCAAAGTAAAGCTGGAAGGAGTTGCCAGCAGGAGCAGCATGAGAGAGGGACAGATAGCAAGTCCCAAAGTAAAGTTGGAAGGAGTGGCCAGCAGGAGCAGCATGAGAGAGGGACAGATAGCAAGTCCCAAAGTAAAGTTGGAAGCAGTGGCCAGCAGGAGCAGCATGAGAGAGGGACAGATAGCAAGTCCCAAAGTAAAGCTGGAAGCAGTTGCCAGCAGGAGCAGCATGAGAGAGGGACAGATAGCAAGTCCCAAAGTAAAGCTGGAAGCAGTGGCCAGCAGGAGCAGCATGAGAGAGGGACAGATAGCAAGTCCCAAAGTAAAGCTGGAAGCAGTGGCCAGCAGGAGCAGCATGAGAGAGGGACAGATAGCAAGTCCCAAAGTAAAGTTGGAAGCAGTGGCCAGCAGGAGCAGCATGAGAGAGGGACAGATAGCAAGTCCCAAAGTAAAGTTGGAAGGAGTTGCCAGCAGGAGCAGCATGAGAGAGGGACAGATAGCAAGTCCCAAAGTAAAGTTGGAAGGAGTTGCCAGCAGGAGCAGCATGAGAGAGGGACAGATAGCAAGTCCCAAAGTAAAGTTGGAAGGAGTTGCCAGCAGGAGCAGCATGAGAGAGGGACAGATAGCAAGTCCCAAAGTAAAGTTGGAAGGAGTTGCCAGCAGGAGCAGCATGAGAGAGGGACAGATAGCAAGTCCCAAAGTAAAGTTGGAAGCAGTGGCCAGCAGGAGCAGCATGAGAGAGGGACAGATAGCAAGTCCCAAAGTAAAGTTGGAAGGAGTTGCCAGCAGGAGCAGCATGAGAGAGGGACAGATAGCAAGTCCCAAAGTAAAGTTGGAAGCAGTTGCCAGCAGGAGCAGCATGAGAGAGGGACAGATAGCAAGTCCCAAAGTAAAGCTGGAAGCAGTGGCCAGCAGGAGCAGCATGAGAGAGGGACAGATAGCAAGTCCCAAAGTAAAGTTGGAAGCAGTTGCCAGCAGGAGCAGCATGAGAGAGGGACAGATAGCAAGTCCCAAAGTAAAGCTGGAAGCAGTGGCCAGCAGGAGCAGCATGAGAGAGGGACAGATAGCAAGTCCCAAAGTAAAGCTGGAAGGAGTTGCCAGCAGGAGCAGCATGAGAGAGGGACAGATAGCAAGTCCCAAAGTAAAGTTGGAAGGAGTTGCCAGCAGGAGCAGCATGAGAGTGGGACAGATAGCAAGTCCCAAAGTAAAGTTGGAAGGAGTTGCCAGCAGGAGCAGCATGAGAGAGGGACAGATAGCAAGTCCCAAAGTAAAGTTGGAAGGAGTTGCCAGCAGGAGCAGCATGAGAGAGGGACAGATAGCAAGTCCCAAAGTAAAGTTGGAAGCAGTGGCCAGCAGGAGCAGCATGAGAGAGGGACAGATAGCAAGTCCCAAAGTAAAGTTGGAAGCAGTGGCCAGCAGGAGCAGCATGAGAGAGGGACAGATAGCAAGTCCCAAAGTAAAGTTGGAAGGAGTTGCCAGCAGGAGCAGCATGAGAGAGGGACAGATAGCAAGTCCCAAAGTAAAGTTGGAAGCAGTGGCCAGCAAAAGCAGGTCAGGAGAGGGAACTGCGAAGAGTAGGTTCCAAAAACCAAAGAAGAAAGTCCCCAAAACCAGGAAGTGGAACAAGAAATGTCCCAGTTAAGTCAGAGTACAAGAACAGAAACCCAGAGAAGGCCCTGTTAAGTGAAGTTAAGAGCGAGGAGCAGAGAAAGGCTCCAAACTTAAAGAGAGAAAACTGCAGGATGCGGATTTAAAGCAATATAGGGTTGCGAGAAACCAGAAGATCCAAGGGAACAGCCGAAAGGTCTGTAACTCTTTACTATGGGCATGTGAAGCAGTGATGTTCTCAGTCAGTGAGAGAGTGTGCAAGGAAGAAAGCTTGAATGCACGTGGCAATCCAGGGGAGAGGAATATCGGAAGGAGAGTTCGAAAACCTGGAAGTGGACCCTTGTGGAAGGCTTCTGAGAGAAAGCGTTGGTTTGGGGGAAGATTCCAAAGTGAGTTCTTTAGAGTGAAAGTTGGAAACCTTCATGTGAAAGATGGAGTTCAGTGAGGCTGGTTGACTCACAGTGTGACAAACATGTTGGGGGGGGCGGTGGTGGGGGTGGGTGGGGTTGAGGAGAGATTCAGAATGTGGTTTCAGAATGTGGTGTGCCTTACCACAAGTCACCTTTTGGTTTACGTGGACTGTGTACTTACTGTGAACATGAGAGTATGAGGTGGCTTTTGTAACTTGTGTTATCCTTACAAGTCTGTATATATCTGTAAAGATATAGTTGTGGGTGAAGGAATATTGTAATATAGTTCATCTTTTCCTGTTTAATAAATGTTTTATTCTTTTGTTAAAAGTTCATCAGCTGACTCCTATGACTCTGTTCAGTAACTGCTCTCCCCATATCTAAACAAAAAAAAAGTTAGGATCTATCAGTCCGGGTTCCACCCTGGCATTTGGTTTGTCCAGTAGTAACATCAGCTGGGATCATAACACTAGCTCCTTATACTGACTATGCAGATCCTCTTTCCTAGTTCTACCTATGTCATTGGTGCCTACATGGGCCACCATGACTGGATCCTCCCCCTCCCATGACAAATTCCTTTCCAGCTCTGAGCAGATGCCTCGAACCCTGGCACCGGCCAAGCAACATAGCCTTCTGGATTCTTGCTCTTTGCTGCAGAGAATAGTGTCAATCCCTCTCACTTTACTGCCTCCTACTACCACTACATTCGTTTTTGCTCCCACCACTTGAATGGCTTCCTACAAAGTATCCATGTAACTTCCCCCCTTCCTGATGTGTCTGCAGCTCGAGCCCCAGCTCAATGACTCTGAACTGAAGTTCCTCAAACCGCAAACACTTACTGCAGACATGTTTGCACTGGATCACACTGGCATCCAGGAGCTCCCATATTCTGCAGTTGTGACACATCACCTGTCCTGCCAATCTTAATGTGTCTTTATTAACTACTTAAATTATTTTATTCAATTAATTATTTTCCTTTCTTAATATATTTTATTAACCTTATCGCCAGTTTGTATTCTTCTTAAATCTTAGGAATAGAATAGACCATAACCACCTACCAGATACTCAGCAAGCAGCTAGCTTCTACCCTTGTAGTTGAGCAAGAACCATTTCCTACAGGATGAAAAAGTTAGAAAAGTCAAAAGCAAAGGAGCACCTGCTTCCCTTCCTCACCTAACTCCCTTATTCACCCAACTCCAGCACTTTGTGTAAAGTCGCACTCCATGATAAGTCGCACTGCAATATCTTCATATATCCTCTGCAACTAAGGAGCTAGCTGACCCCAGTTACAGAAAAACTGGTTGAAGTTGCTTTCCTTAATTAGCTAACTTCAGCTGCTCTTCCAGCAAAGCCCTGAACCCCTGCTTAAGGCTGGGAAATTAAGAATTTAAATTTCAGTTAAATGCTAAATACAAACAATATTAGATTTTTACAAAGAGATTAACACTCCCTTTACTCATCCAAATTGTCAACGCATGCATCACAAAAACTGCAGCTGTTATGTCCAGGCCAAGTAAGAGAGTGTGGAACAACAGCAACCTAACAGAGAACACCAAACTGTGAGTCTACCAAGCCTGTGCCCTCAGTGCACTCCTCTACAGTGGTGAGACCTGGGCAACATACACTTTGCAGGAGAAAAGGCTGAACAGTTTCCACCTTCGCTGTCTCAGACATATTGTCAGCTCTGAAGAAGAGTCATTTGGACTCGGAGCGTTAACTTTGTTTCTCTCACCACAGGTGCTGCAAGACCTGCTGTGTTTTTCCAGCATTTTTTTGTTTTTATATCATCAGCATCTCTTGGCAGGACAAGGTCACCAACTCAGAAGTCCAGGAGCATGCTAATTCCAGCAGCTATACTCATTGCTAAGCCAACAATGTCGGCGGTGGCTTGGCCATGTTTGTCAGGTGGGTGATGACCGTATACCCAAAGAACTTCTGTATGGTGAATTGGCCACTGGGTCACGACCTCCTGAGTGCTCATATCTCCATTGCAAGGACACCTGTAAGTGAGATGTGAAGATGACAGACTTTGACACTGACAAGTGGGAGACAGCCGCTGATGGCTGTGACCTCTGGAGACTGAAGCCTAGATTTTTATCCCTAGGTTGGGTGAGCAGAGTTAGGAGATTTCCCAGCTTGGTGAACCCGACCTTTAAAAATGTCCACCTGCGAGTTGGATTTTCAGTTGGGAGGGGGTGGGGGTCGTGGGCTGCTATAGGAGTCAGGGCAGGCGACCTCAGGTTTGGTGGAAGGCCTGCCTCTATGCTCTGGCACTTTGTTTAAGTAAACTTAAAACAAGGTTAAAACAAAAACCAGCCCTCACACCTCATCCCCCACACACTCCCTATACCCCATCTATTCCAAACTGTACCCCCATGGCCCCTCATACTCTCCATGCCAACCCATGCCCCTCTAACCATCTCCATGGCCCCTCATACCCCTACGCCAACTTAGTGTCAACTCATGCCAACCCATGCTCCCCACCAACCGCTCTTCGCCCTTACCACCACCCGTCCCCCATACCCACCTCGCATCCTTGGGCACTTTCTTGACAGCTTTGACCGCATTGATTTTGTGCATAGAAAGCACATAATCATGTTCACTTTTAATAATCCCAAAGCGTACTTTACCTCACCAAAAAGGTGCCTTACCCCTCCCGATGGGGTCCTGGGAACATATCCAAAGGGGTACCTTACCTTTCTATAAGTGTACCCTGGCTATCCAAATGAATCCACCAAGTTTGCCTGGACTAATCTGCACAGGCTTCACACTCCTGGCCTACTAAAATCCCACTTCAGAGGAGGCAGCTGGTGATTTAAATAGCTAGCTGCCTCTGCAGAATAAGCATGCATGAACCTTGGCCCGGCACCACTCCCGCCCCCATGAAGGTGGGAAAGGCAGGGTTTGGGGGTGGGACTTAGAAATTTAGGCCATTTCCAGGTTTTTTACCATGATGGAGTGGTGGGCCTGACTGGAAGGGTGTTGGAAGAGGCGAGCAAAAATGAAAAGCTCAGCTGGCTGAGAAGGGGACCCAGAGAAAACAGCGGCTAGAGAATTGTGCACCTTCTCAGCCCACTGCAGTAGATGTGGCAGAGACTGCCATATCAGTGTGAGGATCCTGAGCCACTCCAGTTGATACTTAACAGAGAGTTGACCAGGGCACAGATCATCATCTTACGAGACAGAAGGCTGCCACAATCCAAAGGCCTGGCCAATGCTCTACAGACATGAGATCAAATCCCACAATGGCAGGTGTGGGAACTTAAATTCAATTAATTAATAAATAAATCTAGAATTAAAATACAAGACTCATTAATAATTATCATAAAACTACTGGATTGTGTATAAGCCCATCTGGTTCAATAACATCTTTCAACAGAGTCAATCTGCCATCCTTACCTGGTCTGGTCTATGTGTAGCTCCAGATCCACATCTCTGACTCCTCTGTGAAACAGTGCACCAAGTTACTCAGTTGCACCAAACCCCACTATAGAAAAACACAATATGGATCTACCTATACTATATGGAGTGCAGTGGTTCAAGAAGGTGACTCACCACCAACACCTTCTCAAGGGCATTCAGGGATGGGCAATAAATGACAGCCTTGCCTGTGATGCTCACATTCCATGAATGAATAAAACTATAAGCCTGTTTCCACTCCATATTGGTTTGATGGGCATTTGAAGTTCAACTGTTCAGGGAGGTGTCACACAAAGTGGAAATCTGGAATGCTGACCACCCCATCAAAAAAAAACTGCTAAGGCTGTGGTTGGGGTGAGGTGGTGGTGGTGGTGGAGGGGGGTGGTGGGTGTGGTGGTGGTGGTGGTGGGGGGGGTGGGTGTGGTGGGGGGGGTCAATGGTAATTTCAAAACTGAGATTGATAGATTTTTGTTGGACAAGGGTATTAAGGGTTATGGGAAAAAGAAAGTTGGGTAGATGGAATTGAGTACAGATCAACCATGATCTAATTGAATAACAAGACAGGATCGGGGAGGGGTGGTAGTGGTGTGTGTGGCGATGGTGGCATAGTGGTAGCATTACTAGACTGGTAACCCAGAGACCCAGACTAATATTCTGGGGGCATGGGTTCAAATCCCACTGCAACTGGTGAATTCAAATTCAATTAGCAACTCTGGAATTGAAAGCTAGTGTCAGTGTGATGGCCATGAAACTAACTATAAAAATCCAGCTTGTTCATTAATGCTCTTTAGGGAAGGAAATCTGCCATTCTTGTCTGGTCTACATGTGATTCCAGACCCTGGTTGACTCTGAACTGGCCTACCAAGACACTCAGTTCAAGGGCAATTAGGGATGGGTAATAAATGCTAGCAATGCCTATGTCACCTGAAAGAATGGCCTCAACCTGCTCCTGTGATGTCAGTCAATGTGAATTTGACTGTTTACATCTTGAGTGCCTTTCCTAAACATAAAATGGATTAATTACAAAAAGGCTCATGAGGAAGACTCCAGATCAGAAATCAATACTCAGCATCTGGTACATCAGGCCATCAAATTAGAAATAAATTGGCATTTCAGAGGCTGGCCTAATGCTACTTTAGTTAATATGTAACAGTCCTCAAAGCGAGTCTCTGCGTTAAAGAAATGCTAACAAGTTTTTTTGATCGAAAAGCAGTTTTTCCAGCTGCATTAGTTCTGTCAGTCTTAGAGACCTGCTTCTAATTATTGTGGATAAACACTTGAGTCAAAGTACCTCATTTGTATGTTTTTCCCTTAAAAGGGGCTTTTTACAGTATTCAAATCTCTCTCTCTCTACCTTGTGACTAATACCACATTTGGCAATCTAACCAACTCTCCATCCTTGTTCCTCCTTAAATTGTGAATCCACAGTCGCCCACACTCTTCCTGCTCTGTGCATCTTTCAACAGTGTGGAAATTAAGATTGGCCACACCATTTCTCACCAGCTCCATCATAACCAGTGCCTCAGAAGAGTGGAACCCCACCCCCCACCCACACCCCAATTCAACCCCAGCCCACCTAGTGTTGCCAACTGTGATTAAATGTATTCCTGGAGCTTTCATCACATTACTTGTCCCCACGCTCCAGCCATTAGTCAGCCAACACATCCATCCTTTTCATGAGCTCCTCAACTGGAAAGCAAAAAGACTCATTGCCCAATTGGATGTGCTTGACTTTCAGCCAAACAGCCTTTTCCCCCAGTTTTCAATATTTTTATATCTGGGAAAGAGAAATGTTCAAAGAAAATGACAGAAAAAAAACTATCCTTTTTAGTGTTCTGATGTCTCTCTCTCTGAATCATCTTATCTTGTCATTCAATTAGATCATGTTTTATCTGTACCTCAGCTCTATCCACCCACCAGATTTCCACTACACTTTGTGTGAAAAAATGCTTCTTGACATCACCCTGAATAGTTGAACAGCAAATAAAGAGAGGGTCTAAACAGCCTTACATTTTTATTCATTCAGGACATGTAAGCATTATAGGCAAGGCCGTCTCGGTGATTTTGGAGATTTGAGCACCCGCCCACCTAACATATTATGGGGTTCAGCTCAGGGGTGGCCGGGAAGGTGATGAGCTTGCCCCTTTTATGTGCTCCACCCACCTCACCCATCAAAAATACACCTGCTGGGAGTACGTAAAATCCAGCCCCTGGTCTCTGGAGCAGAAATTGAACCCACGACAACAACAGTAAAAAAAATGACATTTATATAGCACCATGAACATAGTAAAATGTCCCAAGGCACTTCACAGGAGTACAATCAAGCAAAAATTAATTCTGAGCCACATAAGGAGATATTATGAGAGATGACCAAAAGCTTGGTGAAAGGGGTAGGTTTTAAGTTGCATCTTAAAAGTAGGAAGAGGCAGTAAGGTTCAAGGTGAGAATCCCAGAGCTTAGGGCCTAGACCAGGGAGGGCATGGCTGCCAATGGTGGAGGCACAACCTTAAAATTAGAGTTAGACCATTCAGGAAGCATTTCTTCACACAAAGAGCAGTGGAAACCTAAAACTCTCCCCACAAAAAGCCATCAAGGCTGGAGGGCCAATTGGAAATTTCAAAGCTGAGATGGAAAGATATTTTGTTAGGGCAAGGGTTTTAAGATAACGGAACAAAGGCAGGTAGATGGGAGTTAAGATACAGATCATCCATGATCTAAGTGAAAGGCCGGACAGGCCCATGGGGGCGGAGTGGCATTCTCTGATCCGGTGACACCCACACCCTGGGAATGAATGAACGTGCAGTATACTGTAACCTCTTCGATCCTGAATGCTTGAGACCAAAGCCAGGATTTTCCATGCCTGCTGGCATCAGGCACCTTTGGTGGTGTGAGCAGACAATATGGCGTGGTTGGTTTCACGACGGTGTGAAACCAGTTCGCCGTCGTCTGCTCAGCACGCGGTGGGCCGCGTTCCCCACCATTGGACGCCAGGAACCTCATTGTAATACATCAGCATACCGTTGGTAGGCCGGTCTGCTGGAATCGTTAATACCCCCTACCTCTGCCCACATCGCTGGGTAAACACGCCGAAGTGTTTCACAACAGCACGTAAGCGATGTGCACCTGGCGGTCTGTACTTCACTCAGGACTTCACGGTTTGTTTGCCTACCTTGCTTCGGTCAGCACTCACGGTCATCAACGCCAGGCTTCACAGACAGCACCACATCACTTTTAGGGCGGCTCACGGCAGGTCCTGTGAAGTGCCTTGGGATATTTTACTACGTTCATGGCGCTTTATAAATTACATTTTTTTACTGTTGTTGTTGTGGATTCAATTTCCACTCCAGGGACCAGAGGCCGGATTTTACCTACTCCCACCAGGTGTATTTTCCATGAAACAGCGTGTTTCCTGGGAATGCATAAGTAATATGGTGGGTTCGGGGTGTGAAAACCCACCATCGCGGCCGGCAGGTTAAACGTTTTACCCACCCGCTAACGCAGTTAGTGCAAATCTGGGATGATTCTGCCCCAAGTCATTTCTAGATTTTAGAATTTTTCTGAATTACAGAATGCCCTTGACATGCCAAACCATAAATATGCAAACCAGAAAGCACCTGAAACATAAAGCAGTGTCAAAACATTGTAAAGCAGTAGCAAAAATTTGTTTTACTTGTCCAAGTGCCGTATCTTCCACGCTTCCGCTCCCAGAGTACTGCATGAAAATGATATCAATTTCATGAGGGTCTGCTCAAAGAATTTCCGGATAACTCCTGTTTCGGAACAATAGATTTCTGGACTTGAGGGGTTACTGTATATTTTGCTTTTTGTATTAGAGATGGGCTTTGCCAGAATTTCCCACACCCCCTGCCTAAATGAAAAAAATAATGAATCATTAATTTCTAAAAAAAAAGATGTAACTTTTGAAAACAAAAAAGGAGATGATGCTGAGAGAAATAAATAGAATGAATCTCTCCCTTACTGTTTTGTATAATACGAGCTCTGTCTGTCCTTCCCTTTTGGAGCATACTGCAAAGTCCAGGATACAACTGAAAACAGGAAACTACACAGGAACGACACTTGTGGTCAGATCAGGCACATCGCCCGGAGAGATGCTTTGCCCCTAGACATGATATCTATAAATAGGATTGTACTGTCGCCATCCAGTCCCTGGCTTCACACCAGATGACAAGTCAGTACAATTTTGATATGACGAAGGATATTAATTAATTGGAGGTTGACATTTCAGGTTGGGAACTGCCTTTTCCTGCTACTTCATGGCCTTATCCCTAATGTAAATCCCTAGATGCAATCGGCATTGCCTGAGAGCTAGGATTGTCAGCAGTGGTTAAGCTATATTTCTGGAAGTTTCATCACATGACTTTCCCACCCCATGCTCCAGCCATTAGTTGGCCATCACATCCATCCTTGTGACGTACTGCCTTCCTATGCCAATTGGAAAGCAAAAGGACTCATTACCCAATTGGATGATGCTTGACTGTCAGCCAAACAGCCTTCTTTTCCCCCATTTTCAGTATTTTTGTATTAGTTAAAGAGAAATGTTCAAAGAAACTGACACAAAAAAAAACAATCTTTTTAATGTCCCGAGGGATATTTCTCCAGGGTTGCACACAGCAGTGACCTGAGATTGAGCTTCAATTTCTGGAGACTCCAGACCAATCCTGAAGAGTTGCCAACCCTCCTGACAGCCATTGAGGTAAATTGAACACAGCCATTGTCGGAGTCATTTGTAATGTTGTGGAGCTATTGTGGGCTTGAGCCCATGACTCACTGCCTAATGCTCAGTGTTAGAACTCATCCCACATCTCCTCTGCTGTAACAAATGCCTCAAGGAAGCTTGGATTCCTCATTAGTGCCAGACATTTGCTGTCCTTTCAGTAATATGATGTTCGAACTCAAGAAAAGTCTTGTCTCAGTGCACTTTGAGGTCACTTCATGGTCTCAACCGTGAGAAATCTCAGCTCAGGACTTGGCTGCCTGTATGAGAGACACTGGATTTCCTCTCCAGCTGATTAGATCCACTTTGTCTCTCCTGCTGTTTTATCTGCTGCACATAGCCTCAGAGGCAACTGCATATGAGCAAAACTAGAGCCTTCTGCCATCCACAGAGATTGTACCCATCCCACACTGTTAAATTGTTAAAGTCATCGAAACTCCACTGATACCAGTTAAAGGGGAGGCCTGCCTTGGGCCTGTAAGGTTCACATATATGTAATGACTCTTTAAGATTCACGTACATGTACCAACTCTTTAAGGTTCACATACATGTACGGGCTCTTTAAGATTTGCGTGTATCTACTAACTCTTTAAGGTTCACGTATATGTATGGACTCTGAGATTCACATATATGTACCAACTCTTTAAGATTTATGAATACGTAGAGATTCTTTAAGGTTCAAGTATATGTATCAGCTCTTTAAGATTCACGTATATGTACGGACTCTTTAAGATTCATGTATATGTACAGACTCTTTAAGATTCACAGATATGTACCAACTCTATAGGATTCAAGTATATGGACCAACTCATTAAGATTCATGAATACGTACAGACTCTTTAAGATTCACATATATGTACGGACTCTTTAAGATTCACATATGTGTACGAACTCTTTAAGATTCACATATATGTTCTAATGCTTTAACATTCACATATACGTGCCAACTCATTAAGATTCACGTATATGTACGGACTCTTTAAGATTCACATATATATACCAACTCATTAAGATTCATGTATATGTACCAACTAATTAAGATTCACACATATGTGTGGACTCTTTAAGATTCACATATATGTTCCAATGCTTTAAGATCCACATATATGTATGGATTCTTTACGATTCACGTATATGTATCAACCCATTGCAAGCTCTGTGTATCTGACCCTGAGCTGAGCTTCCAACCCTACACCTGCTCCATCACCAAGGCTGCCTACATCACCTTGGTAATAACACCAGAATCTACACCTGCCTCATTTCTAGTGGTTGAAAGTCTCATCCGTGCTTTTGTCACCTCTTCGATGGACTATTCTAATGTTCTCCTGGCCAGCCTCTCCCCATAAACTTGAGCTTCTCCAAATCTCTGTTGTCCATATCCTAACTCTCACCAAGTCCTGTTCACCCATCGCCCCTGTGCCCACTGACCTCCATTAGCTATCATTCCAGCAACACCACAAATTTAAAATTCTCATCCTTCTCTTCCAGTCCCTCTGTAGCCTCACCCCTCACTGTCCCTGCAACAAACTCCAGCACTGCAAATTCCAAGATCTTTGAGCTCCTTCAATCCTGGTCTCCTGCGCATCCTCAATTTCCATCGCTCCACCACAGGCCCCCATGCTTCCGACTCTGGAATCCCCTCTCTAAATCTCTCCACCTCTCTACCTCTGCCTCCCAGTCACTGTTCTAATGTGGGAAACGTGGAGCTAATTTTGACACAGCAAGATCCCACAAGCAACACTGTGACAACGAATGAAAGAAAGAAAGACTCGCATTTATATAGCATTTCTCACAACCACCACTCATCCATTTACAGCCAATGAAGTACTTTTGAAATGTAGTCACTGTTGCAATGTGAGAAACGCGACAGATAATTTGCACACAGCAAGATCCCACAAACAGCAATGCGATAAATGACCAGATAATCTGTTTTTTGTGATGTTGATTGAGGGACAGGACACTGGGGAGAACTCCCCCACTCCCCTTCAAAGTAGTGCCATGGAATCTTTTACATCCTCACCCCAAGCAGGCAGATGGGGCATCGGTCTGACAGCTCATCCAAAAGACAGCACTTGTGGCACGCAACTCCCCCTCAGCATTGAACGGAAATGTCAACCTTGATTTTTGTACTCAAGCCCTGGAACAGATCTCTAATCCAGAACTTTGCCCGTCAGAGGGTAACGTGCTACCAACTGATCCGCAGCTGACACTGAGGGGTACCTAAAGAGACAAGAGAAAAAGTGCGAAAGCATTTCACAGCTAACAAGTTACTGATGACCTTTGGTTATTGTTTGGGAGGTGGTGGTATAGTAGTATTGTCTCTGGATTGGTAATCCATTAGACCCAGGGTAATGCTCGAGGGACCAGGTTTCAAATCCCCACCGTGGCAGATGGTGGAATTTGAATTCAATGAAAAAATTCTGGAATTAAAAGTCTAATGATAACTCATTGCCAATTGTAAAAACCCATCTGATTCACTAATGCCCCTTTAGGGGAAGAAATCTGCTGGTCTGACTGACAAGTGACTCCAAACCCACAGCAATGTGGTTGACTCTTAAATGCCCTCTAAACACAGGCAATTAGGGATGGTCAATAAATGCTGGCCTAGCCAGTGATGCCCACATCCCATGAATGAATTTTTTAAACTGCCATCAATTCACACAGAGAAAGATCCCACACATGAGAGTGAGCAGTTAATTGGATTTCGGTTTATTTGATGTTGATTGAGGGAAGAATGTTGGCCTGTTCATCAGAGAATTCCTCTACAATTATTTCAAATAGCACCATGGGATTTTTGACACATGTGAAGAAGCAACTTGGTTTAATGCCTCATTTGAAAGACAGTTCTTCCAACACTGCAGCACTCCCTTACAACTGCCGCTCTGACAATGCAGCACTTCCTCAGCACAGTCCCTCCCAAAGTGCAGCACTCCCTCAGTACTGCTCCTCGGACAGTGCAGCACTCCCTCAGTACTGCTCCTCGGACAGTGCAGCACACCCTCAGTACTATCCCTCTGACAATGCAGCGCTCCCTCAGTACTGACTCCTGACAGTACAGCATTCCTTCAGTACTGCCCTATCATCAGTGCAGTGCTCCCTCAGTACTGCCGCTCCGACAATGCAGCGCTCCCACGGTACTGACCCTCTGACAGTACATCACTCCTTCAATACTGACCCTCATACATGCAGCGCTCCCTCTGTACTGCCCTTCCCAAGTGGCGAAATGGTATTGCCACTGGACTAGTAACCCAGAGACGCAGGGTAATGCGCTGGGGATCCAGGTTGGAATCCAGCCAATTTGAATTCAATAAATCTGGAATTAAAAGCCTAATGATGACTATGAAACCCATTTGTTTCACAAATGCCCCTTTGGGAAGTAAATCTGCTGTCCTTACCTGGCCTGGCCTCCATGTGACTCCAGACCCACAGCAATGTGGTTGACTCTAAAATGCCCTCGGAAATGTCCTAACAAGACACTCAGTTGTATCAAACTGCTATGAAGCCTATAAAGAACCACTCGGCATTGACTTAGGCACCAGAAACAAGAACGGCAAACTCAGACCTGTCAACCCTGCAAAGTCCTGAAGAAGTTGCCCTGAGAGTCCTCAACATCAACTCCGGACCCCATGAAGCCTCATGGCATCAGGTCAAACATAAGCAAGGAAATCTCCTGCTGAATGCCACGTACTGCCCTCCCTCAGCTGATGGATCAGAGCTCCTCCATGTTGAACACCATTTGGAAGAAGCACTGAGGGTGGCAAGGGTGCAGAATGTACTCTGGGTAGCAGACTTGAATATCCATCTCCAAGAGTGGCTTGGTAACACCAATACTGACCAAGCTGACCGAGTCCTAAAGGACATAGCTGCTAGACTGGGTCTGCGGCAGGTGGTGAGGGAACCAACAAGAGGGAAAAACATACTTGACCTCATCCTCACCAATCTGCCTGCCACAGATGCATCTGTCCATGACCGTATTGGTAGGAGTGAACACCGCACAGTCCTTGTGGAGACGAAGTCCCATCTTCACATTGAGGATACCCTCCACCATGTTGTGTGGCACTATCACCAAGCTAAGTGGGATAGATTTCAAATAGGTAGCCTTCAGATGGATCTAGCAACACAAGACTGGGCATGCATGAGGCACTGTGGGCCATCAGCAGAATTGTACTCAACCACACTCTGTAACCTCATGGCCTGGCATATCCCCCACTCTACCATTACCACCAAGCCACAGTATCAACACTGGGGTCCAATGAAGAGTGCAGGAGGGCATGCCAGGAGCAGCACCAGGCATACCTAAAAATGAGGTGTCAACTTGGTGAAGCCACAACACTTGAGTGCCAAGCAGCATAAGCAGCAAGTGATAGAAAGAGTTTAATGATTCTACAACCAATGGATCAGATCTAAGCTTTGCAGTCCTACCACATCCAGTCATGAATGATGGTGGACAATTAAACAATCACTGGAGGAGGAGGCTCAACAAATATCCCCATCCTCAATGGTGGGGAAGCCCAGCACATTAGTGCAAAATATAAGGCTGAAGCATTTGCAAGGATCTTCAGCCAGAAGTGCTGAATGAATGATCCATCTCAGACTCCTCTGGAGGTCTTCAGTATCACAGATGCCAGTCTTCAGCCAACTCAATTCACTCCACATGATATCAAGAAACAGCTGAAAGCATTGGATACTGCAAAGGCCATGGGCCCTGACAATATTCTGGCACTAGTACTGAAGACTTGTGCTCCAGAACTTGCCACGCCCCTAGCCAAGTTGTTCCAGCACAGCTACAACTGGCATCTACCTGGCAATGTGGAAAATTGCCTAGGTATGCCCTGTACACAAAAAGCAGGACAAATCCAACACAGCCAATTACCGCTTCATTAGCCTACTCTCAACCATCAGTAAAGCAATGGAAGGGGTCATCAACAGTGCTATCAAGTGGCATTTGCTTAGAAATAACCTGCTCATTGATGCTCAGTTTGAGTTCCTCCAGGATCATTTAGCTCTTGACCTCATTACAGCCTTGGTTCAAACATGGACAAAAGAGCTGAACTCCAGAGGTGAGGTGAGAGTGACTGCCCTTGACATCAAGGCCACATTTGACTGAGTGTGGCATTAAAGAGCCCTAGTGAAACTGGAGTCAATGAGAATCAGGGGGGAAACTTGCCATTCGTTGGTGTCATACCTAGCACAAAGGAAGATGGTTGTGGTTGTTGGAGGTCAATCATCTCAGTTCCAGGACATCACTGCAGGAGCTCCTCAGGGTAGTGTCCTTGGCCCAAACATCTTCAGCTGCTTCATCAATGACCTTCCTTTCATCATAAGGTCAGAAGTGGGGATGTTCGTTGATGTTTGCACAATGTTCAGCACCATTCGCGACTCCTCAGATACTGAAGCAGTCCATGTCCAAATGCAGCAAGACCTGAACAATATCCAGGCTTGGGCTGACAAGTGGTAAGTAACATTCACGCCACACAAGTGTCAGAATCTAACCATCACCCTTTGACATTCAATGGCATTACCATCGGTGAATCCCCCACTATCAACATCCTGAGGTTACCATTGACCAGAAACTGAAGTGGACTAGCCATATAAATACTGTGGCTACAAGAGCAGGTCAGAGGCTTGCAATTCTGTGGCAAGTAACTCACCTCCTGATTCCTCAAAGCCTGTCCACCATCTACAAGGCACAAGTGTGATAGAATACTCTCCTCTTGCCTGGATGAATGCATCTCCATCAACACTCAAGAAGCTCAACACCTTCCAGAACAAAGCAGCCCACTTGATTGGCACCTCATCCACAAATATGCACTCCCTCCAGCACTGACGCACAGTAGCAGCAGTGTGCACCATCTAGAACCACTACCATCTAGAAGGACAAGGGCAGCAAACACATGGGAACACCACTATCTGGATGTTCCTCTCCAAACCACACACCACCCTGACTTGGAAATATATTGCTGTTCCTTCACTGTCGCTGGGTCAAAATCCTGGAACTCCCTTCTTTAACAGCACTGTGGGTATACCTACACCCCATGGACTGCAGCAGTTCAAGAAGGCAGCTCACCACCACCTTCTCAAGGGCAATTAGGGATCCACAATAATTACTGGCCTAGCCAGCGATGCCCACATCCCATGAATGAATAAAACAAACAAAAAACAGTGCAGCATTCCTTCAGTACTGCCTTTCCAACAGTGCAGTGCTTCCTCAGTACTGCCCCTCTGACAGTGCAGTGCTCCTTTAGTACTGCATCAGAAGTGTCATCCTAGGATATGTTCTCAAGCCCTTGGTGGAACTTGAATCCATGTCTTCAGCCTCAGCAGTGAGAGTTATACTGACAGACCCACTCTAACAAGCAAAGGCCTAAGCTGTAAATGTCTAATAGGTTTACTTTTACAGTCATCAGGTTCCATGTTGCAATCTATAATTTACTGGCTGAATGGGGAGGAGAAACGTTACACCCTCTTTAAGAAGTCGTAATGATGCTTTGAGCCTCTAAGCAGCCTACCACATTGCAATGTGATAGGGGAAAAGGACAAACTGATGTGAAATCCCAACGGGTCCCTTAAAGACACACAGGCAACAGGAAGAGAGATAATGATGCTCATTGCTGATCTGGGCACAGCTCCTTTGTAAAACTAAGAAAACAATTCTGCTTTTTTTTCAATGCACACCTTATGTACTTACACAGCTGATTTTTGTCATTCTGTCTCCTTCCATCATCTATCTCTCCTTTCCTGGAGATACTTCTTCCCTGGCTGTGGATTCCTTAGGCCCTGCTCAGATCCTGTATCTCAGCCCCAAGAGGCCGTTCTCTATGTGTGAGCGTGAATGTACGGCATCACGAATCCATCCTGGCCCAAGGCTCCTTTTTACCAGATATATGGGGGAAAAAAAGTCTGTTTGACTGACCATCAAGCATCATCCAATTGGGTAATGAGCCTTTTTGCTTTCCAAATGGCATAGGAAGGCAGGAAAGCTGTGCGTCACAAGGATGGCTGACTAATGGCTGGAGTGAGGGGGCAAGTCATGTGATGAAACCTCCAGGAATAGATTTAATCACAGTTTTTTTATTCATTCATGGGGTGTGGGTGTCAGTAGCTAGGCCAGCATTTATTGCCCATCCCTAATTGCCCTTGTTCAGAGGGCATTTAAGAGGCAACCACATTACAGGTCAGGACAGCAGATTCCTCCCCTAAATGACATGAGTGAACCAGATGGGTTTCATGGTCATTATTAAACTTCTAATTCCAGACTTTTATTGAATTCAAATTTCACCATCTGCTGTGGTGGGATTCAAACCTGGATCCCCAGAGCATTACCCTAGGTCTCCGGATTACTAGTCCAGTGACAATATCACTATGCCACCATCACTGCCACTGCCACCACCCCCTCCACCATCTCCTCCTCCTCCTCCATCCCCTATCCCCAGTGGGACTCACTGGATTGGAATCGGGAGCCTCAGCTCAGGCCGATAGTGCTAATGAAACATCGGTGTTAATTTCTAAGAGGCTTGGAATGCAAATGGATGGAAGTTATACTTCAGTTGCACAGAACCGTGATCAGATTGCGTCTTGTGGACTGGGCATTGCACCTCAGAAAGAAAATATTGGCTTTGGAAGTGGGCGCAGCCCAGATTCACCAGAATAATAACAGGGCTTAAAGAGTTAAATTATAAATGTCTAGTTTTTGACCAGTTGAAGATTGGGGTCCTAAATGTGCAGCAAGCCATTGGTTTGTACAAGGTGGGAATATGGGATACCTTAATACTGCCTGATCCAATTTTGCATTTGCTGCATTATTTTTGGGGGGAATAGGGGCCCAGAACCTAAAACCTGAAGTTGGTATGTTTTGCTTTTGTATCACACCTGTAACAGTGGACTATTTTCTTACTGGTTTCTGCCCCTTGGCATCTCACTAAGGTTTAAAGGCAGAAATTGTGAGGCCATTCAGCCCCTTGAGCCTGTTCCCTCCCCCCCCCCACCCCCATTCAGTCAGGCCGTTGCTGATCTGTATCTGAACACTACTCAGGTTTCAGAAGCAGGGCTACATCTCTTGCATTTATATGGCACAACTCATTCACAGCCTCAGGGTATCCTCAGGCATATTACAACAATGAAGGTACTGTGAAATGTGGTCACTGTTGCAATGTAAGAATGATGCTGGTTATGCAAAAAAACATTGGCCAAGAACACCGGGGGTGAATTCTTCGGCTCTTCTTCGAAATAGTGCCATAAATTCTTTAATGTGTATCAGGGAGGACAGATGAGGCCATTGTTTCATGTCTCATCTGAAACACTGTATCTCCAACAGCGCAGCACTTCCTCAGTTTTGCACTGGAGCATCAGCCAGGATTATGCGGTTAAGTTACCAGAATGGGACATGTACCCACAACCTTCTGAGTCAAAGCAGCAACTTGTGTTTATTCAGCACTTTGAACAGAGTGAAACATCCCAAGCTGATTCACACGAGCGTTATCAGACCAAGTTTGACACCGAGCCACATAAGGAGATTTAGGGCAGGTGATCAAAAGCTTGGTCAAAGAGACCGGTTTTAAAGAACATCTTAAAGGAGGACTAATAAGTGGAGGTGTGGAGATGATTTAGGGAGGGACTTCCAGAGTTTTGGCAGTGAAAGGCATAGATTAAAATTGGGATGCACAAGAAGTCAGAGCTGTAGGAACTCCGAGATCTCGGAGGGTTGTGGGGATGGAGGGAGTTGTGGAGGTAAGGGGCAGGAGCCCATGGGGGAAGTTGTAAACAACAACGAGGATTTTAAACTTGAGGCATTGCTTAATCAACGAGCACAGGGGTGACGGGTGAAAGTGGCTTGTGCGAGCTGAGATATGGGCAGCAGAGTTTTGAATGACCTGTAATGGAAGATGAGGCAAAATGACCTTCCTTCTTGAGAGGTGGAAAGGCCACCTAGCTAGTCTGAAATATGCTGAACAGAGTCCAGTCTGAGCCGGGAACGGGTGCGACCCAATGGGACACAAGGGAGGCAAATGGAGGCAGCTGAGCTATGGTGGGAGAAATGCTGCCATCTGTTGATGACCTGTCAATTTGCATTTCTGCACAGTTTCTAAAAGACATTTTAAAATAACTTTCTCAATGCAGCTGCAACAAACAATTGAAAAATCAAAAACGTAGGTCACAGTAAGCGGAGGTAATCTTCAATATTTTAAATGGGGACTGTGGTTCAGTACACCTACTACACTGTATAATGGATAAACTGCTCAAATTAGAAGAGCCCAATTCAACAACACCACCTTGCATTTATATAGCTTCTTATATGTGGTTAAACACTCAAAGGTGCTATATAGGGATTACACTATGAATGGTTAAACAGTTTTTAGGTTTGGGGGAACATTAGGGGGAACTTCTTCACTCAGAGAGTTTTGAGAGTGTGGAACGAGCTACCATCTGACGTGGTAAATGCGGGCTCACTCTTAAGTTTTAAGAACAAATTAGATAGATACATGGATGGGAGAGGTCTGGAGGGTTATGGACTAGGTGCAGGTCAATGGGTTAGCGGAATAATATTTCGGCACAGACTAGAAGAGCCGAATGGCGTGTTTTCTGTGCTGTAGTGTTCTATGGTTCTATGGTAGGGCCCTGGAAAGTACTGAAGATCAGAGGGACCTTGGTGTGCATATCCACAGATCCCTGAAGGTAGCAGGACAGGTAGATAAGACGGTTAAGAAGGCATATGGGATACTTGTTTTTATTAGCCGAGGTATAGAATACAAGACCAGGGAAGTTATGCTGGAACTGTATAAAACATGTGTTAAGCCACAGCTGGAGTATTGACTGCCATTCTGGTCACCACATTATAGGAAGAATGTGATTGCACTGGAGAGGGTGCAGAGGAGATTTACCAGGATGCTGCCTGGGTTGGAGGGTCTGAGCTATGAGGAAAGATTGGATAGACTGGGGTTGTTTTCCTTGGAGCAGCGAAGGTTGAGAGGGGACCTGATAGAGGTGTATAAGATTATGAGGGTCATAGATAGGGTCGATAGAAAGGCACTATTTTCATTAGTTGAGCGGTCAATAGATTTAAGGTAAGAAGTAGAAGGCTAAGAGGGGAGTTGAAGAGAAATTTTTTCACCTAGAGGCTGGAAGTCACTGCCTGAAAGGGTGGTTGGGTGAGAAATTCTTGTAACATTTAAGAAGTATTTAGATATTCGCTTGTGTTGCTTTAGCCTCCAGGGCTATGGGCCAAGCACTGGAAAACAGGATTAATGTAGTCAGATCTTTGTTGACCAGTACAGACATGATGGGCCGAATGGCCTTTTGTGCTGTAAACATGTATGAGTCTATATTAAATGTTTTCAGACAAAAATTTGACATTGAGCTACATAGAGATGGACAACAAATGTTGGCCCTGCCAGTGACACCTACATCCCATGAAAAAAAAGCATAAAGAGATGTTTGGACAGATGACCAAAAGCTTGGTCAAAGATGTAGCTTTTAAGAAGTGCCTTAAAGGAGGAGAGAGAGAGAGACAGAAAGGCAGAGAAGTTTAGAAAGGAAATTCTAAAGCTTAGGGCACAGTCAGCTGAAGGCACGGCCGGCCATGGTGGAACTATGGAAAGCGGGGATACACCACGGATCAGAATTCGAGGAACAGAGAAATCTCAGAGGGTTGTGCGACCGGAGGAGGTTACAGAGTTAAAGAGGGACAAGGATCTCTTAAAATTGAAGCATTAACAGACTGGGAGCCAATTTAGGGCAGTGAGCATGGGGGTTATTGGGACTGGAATGATGTTAGATATAGAAATAGGCAATGATGTTAATGATGCTTTACAGTCAACAAAATAACATTTTGGAAATGTATTCAATGTTGTAATGTGGGATACATGTCAGTCAAATTGTGCACAGTAAGGTCCCACAGACAGGAACGTGATAATGACCAGATAGTCTGTTTTTAGTAATGTTATTCGCAGGTGTAAATTTTGACCCTACAGCGCTATTAATAATTCCCTGCTCTTCAAAATACATCCGCCTAAGAGAGCAGACAGAGCCTTGGTTCAGTGTTTTCAGCTGAAAACTGCCACCTCAGAGAGTGCAGGACTCCCTCAGTATGCAGGAGCATGTCAATATTTTCAGGAAATACCCAGGAGTGTGTCAGTATTTACAGAGGATCCCTGGAAATGTACCAGTATTCATAGGAAATTTCTGGGAGTGTGTTAGTGCTATATCCCCACTAGTACTGTATCCCAGTGTTATGCAGTGAAAGACCTGTCCCCACGAGTACTGTACCCCAGTGTTATACAGTGAAAGACCTGTCCCCACCAGTACTGTACCCGTGTTATACAGTGACAGACCTGTCCCCACCAGTACTGTACCCTAGTTTTATACAGTGACAGACCTGTATCTACCAATAGAATACCTTAGTGTTATACAGTGACAGATCTGTACCCATCAGTACTGTACCCCAGTGTCATTCAGTGACACACCTGTATCCACCAATAGTATACCCTAGGGTTATAGATTGACAGATCTGTACCCACCAGTACTGTACCCTAGTGTTATACACCGACAGACCTGTATCTACCAGTACTGCACTCCTGTGTAAAACAGTGACAGATCTGCATCTACCAGTATTGTAATGATTGCCACAATGTCTTCATGTAATGGACAGAGAGGAAAATGCACTATTAACCAAATTACAACAGGCTAAAACAATCAATTAAATTTATTGATATACATAAAGTATAGTATACTTAGTGACATACATAAAGAGAAGTGCCTGGTATACACAATTAAAACAATACAAATACAGAAAGTTGATTGGATTTCTGACACTACCTTGTACCAATCAGCTTGGGATTTTCATGAGAAATACATGGACAAGTTGTTTAGTTTGAATATCTATCAGAAATATCATCAAGAATTGATGAAAATAGATAAACTTTTCCCTCACACCCTCAAATCCAAAAAGCAATACATTGTTGATGTGCCAACAGAACAGATTCTCTTTTTATTTCCCTGAATAAAGATTACAATCTCATGAACACCCCCTCTGGTTTTATATCTCATTGTGAACAGCTAACTGATAGAAATTCAGAAATATTTTCCACCCAACTCAAAATTATCCAAAATGCACAAGATCACTGATGCCCAGTTTGGGTTCCACCAGGGCCACTCAGCTCCTGACCTCATCACAGCCTTAGTTCAAACATGGACAAAAGAACTGAACTCCTGAGGTGAGATGAGAGTGACTGCCGTTGACATCAAGGCTGCTTTTGACTGAATGTGGCATCAAGGAGCCCTAGCAAAACTGGAGTCAATGAGAATCAGGGGGAAAACTCTCCCACTGTTGGAGTCATACCCAGCACAAAGGAAAATGGTTGTTGGAGGTTGGTCATCTCAGCTCCTGGACATCACTGCAGGAGTTCCTCAGGGTAGTGCCCTTGGCCCAACCATCTTCAGCTGCTTCATCAATGACCCTCCTTCCATCATAAGGTCAGAAGTGGGATGTTCACTGATGATTGCACAATGTTCAGCACCATTTACGACTTCTCAGATATTGAAGCAGCCCATGTCCAAATGCAACAAGACTGGGACAATATCCAGGCTTGAGCTGACAAGTGGTAAGTAACATTCACGCCACACAAATGTCAGAACCTAACCATCATCCTTTGACATTCAATGGCATTACCCTTGCTGAATCCCCCACTATCAACATCTTGGGGGTTACCATTGCCTTCATTTTGGAAATTCCAGGATGTACATTGTGCAGTTCAGACAACTATGTCTTTTGTCCTTTTGGAGGAACAATTACTCGTGCTCCCCACAATGAGATACCTTCCTGGCTGGTTATTTCGTATCTTCTTTGGAAATACGGTTTAATTTAATCAGATTCTTGTTTTTGTGACCAACAATGAAGAACTTGATCTCGCACTTTGGATAAGACTGGGGTCTCAATTTGTCCAATCTTTAATCTGTCTAGCACATATCGGTGACGAGCCAAGGAAGTTCAATAATAAAAATGAATTCTTGAGGAATTGGAACATCCTCATCTTTTACTTGCATGGGCAAGCAACATCTACGTTTGCAATTTGACTTCCAAGACTATGAATGAAAGTATACTCGTACGCTGCCAAGATCAGTGCTAGTCTTTGTACTCTTGCTGAGGCTATAGGGGGTATAGCCTTGTCTTTGCTGAATAATCCCAACAATGGCTTGTGGTCCAATATGATAGTAAAATGGTGACCGTATACATATTGGTGAAACTTCATCAGAGATGATTGCAAGGCCTTTTTTTATTTGAGGGTACCCTTTCTCTGCTGTATTGAGTATTCTCGATACATATCCTATAGGTTATTCTGATCCATCATCCACTTGATAGGAAAGCACTGCTCCCACTCCATAGGGAGATGCATCACATGTTAATATCAACTATTTTTTTGGGTCAAAATGGACTAGAAGTGTAGATGATTGCAACAACTATTTCACTTTTGTGAACGCCTCTTCCTGTGGTGTTTGCCAAGACCATCGCTGGTTTTTCTTAAGTAATACAGGGGTGCCAGTTCTGTCGACAAATTAGGGAAGAAGTGTTCATAGTAATTGATCATCCCCAAGAATGATTTCAGTTAGGATGTATTCTTTGGCGCTGGTGCTACTCTAATGGCTTCCACTTTTTCTTCAACTGTATGTAGGCCTTGTGAATCTAACTTGTGACCTAGGTAAGTTAATACCTTTGCTTAGAATGTGCAAGTTTCTTTTTTTCAACCGTACTCCAACCTGTGAAAAACATTTCAAAACTTCTTCCTAGTTCATCAAATGTTCCTTTTCAGTCAGTCCAGTCACTAGAACATCATCCAAATAAATGACAACTTGGGGCAGTCCCTGTAGTAAACTTTCCATGGTTCTTTGGAATATAGCACAAGCTGAAGATACGCCAAAAGGTAAATGGGTGTATTGGTACAACCCTTTGTGTGTATTAATAGTGACAAACTTCCGGGGGGCCTTCTCTAATTCTAATTGTTGATAAGCATGACTCATATCAACTTCGTGTAGGCAGTTCCACCTGCTAGTTTAGTGTACAAGTCTTCAATGTTCGGTATGGGGTGTCTGTCCAACTTAATCACTTTATTGACTGTTAATTTGTAGTTCCCACATATTCAAATGCTTTGGTCAGGTTTGAGAACAGATACAAGTGGTGCTGCCCATTCTGAAAACTGCACTGATTGTATCACTCCCAGTTTTTCTCATCTGTCCAGTTCATCTACTTTTTCCCGCATTGCTAAGGTACTGGTCTTGCCTTCATGAAGCTTGGTGTTGCCTCAGGATCTACACGAACTTTTGCTTGTAGCTCATCAACGCTTCCAAGTTCGTCATTGAAAACTGAGGCATATTTTTGTAGTAGCTCTGATAGCCCATTAGTTCTCAGTTGGAAGATTTCAGTCCATTTCAATTTAATTTCTTTTAACCAGTTTCATCTGAGGAGACTAGGTCCCTTGTCTGCTACCACCAACAGGATAATTTCATTGTTTGACCTTCATAGTGTACTGTGACTTTACATATGCCCTTGACTTGTATGTCTTCTCCTGTGTAAGTTTTCAATTTGGCATCAGTTTCTTCCAAATTTAGTTTACGTTCCCCATGATTCAGGTATTTAAAGGTATGCTCACCTATCACTGCGGTGGCTGCATCAGCATCCACCTCCATTCTAATCGGTCTCTCATTCACTTTCATGGTTCCTACCTTTTAATTATATAATGAATAAAAATCTGGATCTGTTACTTCAGGCTTTTTAATGCTGAGAGTCTTTTTGGGTTTTTGCTTTTGTCTGAAAGTTTGCTTGGTTCGATCTTTACAATGTCTCATGAGGTGTCCATTTTAATCACAGAAAAAAACATTCTATCTTTTTAAGCTGTGATTCATTACAAGGTTGTCTGCTTCCACCTCTGTTACCAAGTTGCTAAGTTATCTCTTTAAAATTGTCTGATCGTGGTAGCTGCTTCCCGCTTCTTAGTAAAGCTTTGCACTTTCGCGTTCTTTTTGGCTGAGACTCCCCACCCAACCTGGAGGACGGTGCCATTTTGCAATCCCTGTATGGATTTCGAGTCTCGCACTGCACCTTCCATTGCCAGAGTGATTTCCAATGCCTTCTGAAAGTTTGTTTCAGACAGTAATCTCTTCTGAATCACATTTCGTTTATACCGCACACCAAACGATCTCTAAGCATATCATTGATAGATGTACCAAACTCGCAATATTCAGTTAATTGTTTCAGACTTGCCACATAACAAGCAACCGTCTCCCCCGCGGCTCTATTCCTTGAGTTAAATTTGAACTGATGCATCGTCACTGACGGCTTGGACTGGTAATGATTCTTTACGAGGTTCAATAAGACATCAAAACTTTGAGTGTGGAGCACTGGGCACCAACAAATATCAAATTAATCCACATGTCTTACTCCCACACGTGGATAAGAGCATCGCGCACTTCTCCTCCCCTGCAATGTCGTTCGCCTGGATGAAGAACGCGAGTTGTTCCAGTCGTCCATGTTTGGATCAAAAAGCTCCACTCTTCCAAACTGCGGCTTGGTCTGAGGGGATTGCTTCGACGATCAGGAAGGAAATTTTTCTTTACTTACAACAACGAGGTACAGCCCGATTTCGATTCTTCTGATTTCCTTCATTCTTTCTTGCTTTTTACCTCACCCTTTCATGTCTTTTGCTTTGTTTCACCCTTGTCACCAGTTTGCTGGATCCAGTGCCCTTGGTTTGTTGGGGCTAAAGGATCTGTGTTGCACACTTGTTTCGGGGTGACCGAGTTGGTACAGAGACGGAGAACATCAGGAGATCGTTGTTAGAATAAACATATGCTGTTTATTTACAAAAAGGAACTCAGCAGCTACACTTGAACACTTACAACTCAAAACTCTGTCTTTACTCTTCAGACTTTAACTCAAGACTACTAACTACAGAGGTAGCCCACGCTACTCTGCTATTGAATACCAAAACTGTGTGACCTTGGATTACAATATTTGTCTTAAAGGTATTTTACACATCAGATTACTACAGGAGGCGTGTAAAATGCGATGGATTGGGGGGGGGTGGGGAGCGTGGAGGAGTGGTTTGGGTGGGGTGTGGGGGGGGGTGGGGCTGCTGGTGTGCAAGCCCCACCACCTTTCGGCCCACCTTCTTGCCCTCCATAGGCTGCCAACTGAAAAGCCAGGGACTTACCTGGCTCTGGGATCCGTCTCTTCATTGTGGGCCTACTTGTAGTCCCGGCAGTGCCCACTGCTGCGTTCAGGCACACCTGGGACTGCTAGAGGCTACCGCCCAATCAGATTGGCCAGCATTTTGAGGGTGGGACTTCCTCCCACTGAGGGCCAGAAGCCCAACTCTCAGCATGCCTGCATTGTGGACTCTTTTTTTTAGGTCTGTTGGTTGCTGGCCAACTCGTGCAATGGGGGGGAGTGGGTGGGGTGGTGGGCGGGTGGGGGAGAAGAAAAACATCCCATCCCCCCCCCACCCCACCCCCCAACCTCACCCCCACCACCCCCCACCCCCCACTGATGCTCCACAAAACTCAGCCCTACATTTCTAACTTTCCAACAGGGTCTCTTGGATGGCTTATCTGATATCAGCTGTTCACTCCTGAGGGTATTTGCAGAGTAGAGTGAGAGATCTCCTTCATGGTGGACCTCAAAAAGGATACACTGGCTTTGGAGGGGGTGCAGTACAGAGTCACCAGAATGATACTGGGGCTCAAATTATTTAAATTCTGAGGCTGGACTAGGCTTGTAATCCCTTGGATGTAAAAGATTAATGGACAAACTAATTGAGATGTTTGAGGTGATTGGAAGAACTTGAATGGGTTGACAGAGGGAACCTATTTCCTATGACTGGGGAGTCCAGGGCAAAGGAGGTATAACCTTTCAGGGGTGATGTCAGGAAACACTTTTGCACACAGGGTAGTGGGAATCTGGAACTCTCTTTCCCCCAAAAAGTTGTTGAGGCTTGTGGTCAACTGAAAATATCAAAACTGAGATTGCTGGATATTTGCTAGGTAAGGGTATTTAGGGTTACAGGTTTAAGACAGGTAGATGGAGTTAAGATTGGTGGAACAGGCTTAAGGGACCAAATGGCCTCCTTCTGCCCCTATACTAGTGGGGGGTGGTTCATGGGTCAGTTCATGGCCTGCAGTTTTCTTGTGAAAAGTCCTGTTCTTCTGATCCCCTCAAAAATCTAATTATGCATAAGGTTTTATGTTTTCTTTTGTGCGACCATCAGCAGGAACGCGTGTGAGATAGTTGAAGGCCCGCAATACACATCAGAGCTGGTTCATCACAAGGCCCTACCACACCAACTAAATTTAGGATTCTGAAATGAGGGGAGGAGCCTCATACTGGGGAAAAAGGCCCAACCGATCCAGCAGCTCCCATGGGGACCGAGGATCTGCTCTGTGACATTAGGTATCCTCAACACCCATTTTACTTCCCAAAGCAGATGCAACATTCTTGAGTTTTGGCCAAATATTTTTTGCAAACATCGGACTGTGTCTGCCAACCCTTGAGGGTGGGTCTGAAGTTTCCAGGAATTAAAGATTAATCTCCAGGACATAGCTGGCAGCCAAAATCCCAGGAGGAAGATCAAAGGAAGCAATAAAACAAATGGACCAGAATTTTACTCTCCCTTCCCAGCTGGTTCTGAGGCGGGGGGGGGGGTGCGGGTGGGGTGGGGGTGCAGGGCCTCGGACAGGAAGCCGACCCTTGCCCCAATTGAAGTCCTTAAATGGCCACTTAATTGCCACTAGGGGGGGGCTTTTCCCACCCAGCTCAATTTTTAGGCTGGTAGATGGATGATAGATCAGGGGGGCAAATGTGAAAACGAACAGAGTTCGACCTCGGGTGGGAAGGGGTTGGGGGGTCACCTCCATCAGAAGCCCCCCTTCTGGCTGCCGGAATCCTCCCCTTAATGCCCAACGATCTCGGGACCTCCCTATCAACCCTGGGCTATGCCCCGGGACACCGAGCACCCCACCCCCCACCCCCCTACCTACCCTCTCCGTCCTGAGACCCCTGCCACCTACCTCTCCTCCGGTTCCCAGCATTTAGTTCCAGGCGGCTCCCTGAAGTGCCTCTCCAGCCACTGCAGCGATGTTCCTGGAGAGGGGGGGGGTGGAGATCTGCTGCCCAATCTGATTGGCCGACAGCTCTCCAAGGCGGGACTTCCTCCCGTGACAGGTGAAAGTTCCGCTTTATGCCAATCAACGCTGGTTAGAGTGTGAAATGGCATCGGGCCTGCTGGAGTCACTGGGGGTGGGTTCCCCACAGACTCTTCGGATGGTGGGGGCTGAGCCCCTGCCATCCTGAAAATTCAAACCCGTGGTGTTATTGCTATGTTCTTTGAACACTTCCATTGCTTTAGTTATAAAAATATTGAAGATTGGGCAATAGACGCTGTTTAAACAAGAGTCAAGAATCAAGCAATCAGGCAATGATGAGTTTGCTCTCTCTCAGGCAGGAATGCTGGACCACAAGGAGGATGGACATGACGGTGACAAATAGCAGGAGTGTGGGGGGTGGATCATGGGATGATGACTCCAGGGATACATCCAAATAGAGTTGGCAAACCTAACAGAGAAAAGATGCAAATCTTATTTGCTCCAGCTCAGAGTCACCAATTACATTCCCTTTGCTTCAAAAACAATGCTGGCGTATTCAGTTTCTTGTGTGGGCGGTTGGATAGAAGCAGGTTGGTTCTCAACCTTGAACTCCACTGTGCAGTAACAGACATCAGTGGGTTTTTCTGTGCTCGTAACTAGACTCTCCAGACTGGAACACTTAGGGAGCTTTCCTGGAGGGTTTGCGATGTTAGCATAGAGAAAATCATTTCCCAGGTTTTCAGGTACCTGTAGCAGGATCAGAGAGGAGCGGTTTTATCAAACTGGAAGGATAAACAATGCAAGTAGCAACATCTATCTAAAGATAAATGGAATAATCTTGAGAGTGAGTCAACCTATAGCAGCCTTCATCTAGAGTTTCAGTAATGGGCAATTCTACATCACTATTAACGTAGTAAACCATTTCAAGGAGGCACAGGTGGATGGAAATGGGCACGGAGCCAAAGAAGGAGATATCAGAAGTGGTCAGCAAAACCTTGGTCAAAGGTCTGGTCTCTAAGGAGATCCTTAAAGAAGAGATAGATTAAGGAACAAAGAGCTGGGGCATTCTCCCCAATGTCCTGGCCAATAGCTATTCCTCAACCAACATCACGAAGAACTGGTTGTCTGGTTATTATCACATTGCTACTTGTGGGACTTTGCTTTGCGCAAATTGACTGCTGCATTCCTACATTAGGAAAGTGGAGTTGGGGCCACAATCATATCAGCCATAATCTTATCAAATGGCGGAGCAGGCTCGAAGGGCTGAATGGCCTACTGCTGCTCCTAAATCTTATGTTCTTGTATTACACAGTGACTTCACTTCAACAGGGTGTTGTTGGCTGGAAAGCTCTTTGAGACACCTTGTGGCACCATGAAAGGAGCTCTACAAATGAAAGGGCTTCCCTGAAATATGAACAACATTTTGCTTAAATGAGAGGTGCCCAATCTGCTGATTAAATGTCACCCATTCCCTATTTTCTCTGGTTTGTGGAGTTCTGCTTCTAACTGATTCCCTCACCAAACCTATACATTCCCAGCAAGTCTACTCTCCCTCCTTGAGTCAAAAGCTGCCCCCCCTCCTCCAGGGTACTGGTCACTACGAGTGAGGGGGTTAATTGTGAGGGGGAACATTTTCTAGAGATAAAAACAAGAAACTGCGGATGCTGGAAATCCAAAACAAAAACAGAATTACCTGGAAAAACTCAGCAGGTCTGGCAGCATCGGCGGAGAAGAAAAGAGTTGACATTTCGAGTCCTCATGTTGGGAACATGAGGACTCGAAATGTCAACTCTTTTCTCCGCCGATGCTGCCAGACCTGCTGAGTTTTTCTAGGTAATTCTGTTTTTAATTTCTAGAGGTGACTTGCTTCTGGTTAATAACAATCACTTAAGTTCAATTCACTTCTCAGTTGAATCATCAGACTGAAAGACAGTATTGCAGATAATAGTCTAATTCAGTGGAAATCTAAGAAGCAAAACTGCAAAATATTCACCCTCCTCACACATCCTAATCTTTTGTCCACACAGGCAAATTTATGCCTCTACAATGACTATAATTTCTCATGGGTTTTAATCATTGCAGTTTACACCTATCCTTTTATCACCAATAGTGGAAGTTGCAGGCAAAGTTGGCCTGAGAAGATGATGCTGTTGGACTGTTTGACCCAATGATTGTCTTGCTAGGTCTCTGCAGAGAATAGATAAGAGTTAACCATGTTGATGTGGGACTGGAGTCACATATAGGCCCAGAGTGGGTAAGGAGGGCAGGTTTCTTTTCCTAAAGGACATTAGTGAACCAGTTGGGTTTTTACTTTTATTGATCACTTTTACTGATATAGTAATGGTTTACTGAATTCAATTCTCAAACAACCAATGATAGGATTTGAACTCTCATTTTCCAGATTATTATTCCAATGGCATATGATGTGTAAGGTGTTGGTGAGACAACCCAATGCGTTAAGTATTGTAACATTGGCTCCCTTCCACAAAGCTTCAGCTATGGTGTCAAACTCTGCTTGAGTCTACATCCAAGGCCAGACACACAACTACTTAGCCAGTTCCTATTTTGAAGGAATTTATCCTTTTAGAACCACTCCCTGGTCTCACTTTAGACTTGTCCATTTGAACATAAGGTTCTCCAAATCTGTGCTCACAGAACAACTCAAACAACTTGTTTACATAATTTGGGGCTCTCAAGTCATTAAGGATCCTGGATCAGGTCTTGGGTTTGAAGGGGGGTGCCAAAAGAAAGTCTTGAAATGTTCCACCATCTTACAATCAACGTAACTCCTCATGCTGTCTCCTTTAAGCAGCTGACAGAAAAAAATATATAATAATTAATTTTTGTTTACCTCTTTCCCCTCCATTGTCCGTGCTCTCTTGGAAATAAACATGGCCTTGTCTGTGAAAGAATCAAGCAGAGTTTGACAGTGTTGCTGCAGCATTGTGGAAGGGAGCTAATGTTACAACACTTAACACATTGGGACGTCTCACCAACACCTTGTACATCACAGCCCGCACTGACGGTCAGACCCTACATGGGTTCAGATCAAAAACTAAGCGGCCTCAGGTTATTAATACAGTTATTAATGTTAAAGCCTAGGATAATTCTGCCTTCCCGGAGGGGTGCCATGCTACAATGGGAACTCAGTTTGGAGATAGGGCCCCAAGAATCAGAATTCCCCAGAGAGAAACTCCTGCCCACGGTTTTGGCCACTCGGGAGTATAATTGGGCAGGGCATGAAACGGGCTTCCTACTTGAACATGATCTGTTCCCGAGCATATTAGGTTAAAACTAACCCCAGTGTTGTTCCTCATTGCACCAACTGTGTCTGAGTGGGTAGCGGTCTCATCTCTGGGACAGACCATCATGTGAGTTCGACTCCCCATTTCAGAAATTTAAGTACAGCATCTAGGCTGACCCTCCCATTGTAATACTGAGGGAGTGCTGCACTATCAGAGGTGCCATCTTTCAGATAAGATGCTAAAGTGAGGCTCTGTTTCCCTTTGAGGTAGATGTAAAAGACCCCATGGCACTCTTTCGAAGAAGAGCAGAGGAGTTCTCCCCCCGTGTCTCAGCCAATATTTATCCCTCCACCACTAACACTAAAAAAAACAGATTATTTTGTCATTATTTCAGTGCTGCTCATGGGAGCCTGCTATGCCCAAATGGGTTGCTGCACTTCCTACATTACAACAATGAATAGCCTTCTATAGCTGTAAAGCTTTTGTGATGTCCCAAGATTGCGAAATGTGTTATAAAAATTTAAGTTTTTTTTTCATCTCAGCTGACAGTCAATGCAGCACCAAGGGAGTGCTGCATTGTCAGAGATATTTTATTTTCAGGAGATGTTAAGCTGAGAGCCTGTCTACTACTGAAGTAGATGTCCCGTGGCACTATAGGAAAAAGTAAGGATCTCTTTTGGTGTCCTAGGCAATGCTGTCCCTCACCCAGTCAAAAACAGCTGGACTGGTCAGTTGTCCATTTGCTGCTTTTGGAATCTTTGCTCTGTACAGGTTAACTTCTGCAATTCCCAAATAATCAGCAGTGACTTCATTGGTTGCAATGCATTTTCAGATGTCCTGAGAATGTAAAGGGCACTTTGTAAATTCAAGTCATTTATTTAGTTAATGCTCTTCAAAAGGATAATGTTACACTTACCCAGAATTATCTTCTTCTTCTTCTTGATAATATATATAGCAACTGTAATCAGCAGCAAACACAGTACCACAAACAACACCACTCCCACCATCACATGGTTGGCTGGTAACAGAAAGAAGGAATTTCATCAAGCACCTTGTTTAAAGAACATCAAAAGTAGGAACATGGGCAGGCCAAAGCCTTCTCGTGGCTGCTTCACCACTCAGTTAGATCTTGGCTAATCATCAACTTCATCTCCATTTCCCCCACCCGATCCCCATATCCCTTAATTTCCTTAGAGTCCAAGTCTATTGTCCAAATTCCCTACAGTACAAAAATCTGTTGATTTCAGTCTCAGATATCTTCAACTACTAAGCATCCATAACCCTCTGGGCTAAACGATTCCAAAGATTTACAATCCTTTGAGCGAAGAAATTTCTCCTCATCTCAATCCAAAATGGCCAAGCCCTTATCCTGAGACGAGACTCCTAATTCTAGATTCTCCAATCAGAGGGACACAGCCTCTCATCATCTACCCTGTCAAGAATGTTATATGTTTCAGAGATTTCTGCTCATTCTTATAAACTCCCAGAGAGCATAGGCCCATTCTACTCAATCTCTCCTCATAGGACAACCCTCCCAACCCAGGATTGAATGTGTATCTTGTATGAAGACCCAGTTTGTTTCCTGTCCCATTAGGGTGCAATCTTACACCACACCACTCTCGTTCTAAAGTTAAGTGGAACATAAGTGATTTCACTCCTGATTGCACTCAGAAATGTAAAGGGAGAATTAAGCAGTAACTTGGTTCTCTGATCTCAGAGAATTGCAGATAATCTTTTAGTTGCATAGCATTGAAAGTCACAGGGCTGGAAAATTGGATTGGGAACATGAGGACATGTTTAGAGGTCAGCAGTGTTAATTGGTTCGCCAAACTGCCAGTTGCTATACACAATGTAAACAGACCTGTAGCTGAACTCCAAAAGCAAATATGGTGTATCTATATACTCTGCTACACAAACCTTCACTTCTGGAGTTCGCAGGGAGGTCACGATTGTTTGTGGCAGCTACGCGGAGGCCTTCTCTTATAAAAATACAATTGTACAGCAAAGAAAGAAACTATTCAGCCCATTGTACCTGTACCCATTCTCCGAAAGTGCTATCCACTTAGTCCCACTCCCCTGTTCTTTACCCCACACTTCACATTTCCTCCTTTCATAAAATATTCTCTTTTCTGGACTTTCACCATCACTGGTTCTGCATGGGCATCCCATGTCCTAGAATCTGAGTGAAAAAGTTTCTCCTAATTTCCCTTTTCATTCTTTGGTAATGATCTTAAGTGTATACACAGCCCCCACTCCCCCTCACGCCCCACAAGTTACTGACCTGCTGACCAGTGGAGACAGTTGTACCAGATTTTCCTCATAAAAATGCGGAACACCTCTATCAGAACATCTCCTAACCTTTCTCTCTCCAGAGTCTGCTCTCTGACATCAAATGAATCCCTTATTTGAACATACAAATTTGAAGCAGGATTAGGGCATTCAGCCCATCAATAAGATCATGGCTGATCTGATTGTGGTCTCAATGCCACTTTCCCACCTACCCCCAATACCCTTTCACTCCCTTGTTAGTCAAGCATCTACTTACCTCAGGCTTAAACATATACAATGACCCTGCCTCTACCAGTCTCTGGGGAAGAGAGTTCCAAAGACTCAAGACCCACAGAAAAAAAAATTCTTCCCATCCCTGTCTTAAATGGGAGACCCCTTATTCTTAAGCTGTCCCCCAGTTCTAGTCTCTCCCACAAGGGGAAACATCCTTTCAGCATCCACTCTGTCAAGTCCCCTCAGGAACTTATATGTTGCAATTAAGATCACCTCTTATTTTTCTAAACACCAATGGATACAGGCCCAATCTGCCCAACTTCTTTTGATAAAATAACTCCCCCCCCCCACCACCCCAACCATCTCAGTATCAGTTGAGTGAACCTTCTCGAAACTGCTTCTAATGGTGCTTCTAATTATGGCCAGGATTTTATGGCCCCGCAACAGTGAATCTCCCCCAGATGGATGTGGTGAGCCATTTAAAATCTCCATTCAGTTCAGCGAGAGCCGTAAAATCCTGGCCTATGAAGAGACCAAAACTGTACACTGTATTCCAGATATGGTGTCTTGTACAACTGTAGCAAGCAGCCCTGTTTTTATATTCCATCCCCTTTGCAATAAATGACAATATTCTATTTGCCTTCCTAATCACTTGCTGTACCTGCATACTAACTTTTTGTGATTCATGTACCAGGACACCCAGATCCCTCTGTACCTCAGAGGTCTGCAATCTTTCTCCATATAGATAATATGCTGCTTTTTGATTCTTCCTGTCAAAGTGGACAAGTTCACATTTTCCACATTATACACCAAATTTGTGCCCACTCACTTAACCTATCTGTATCCCTTTGCAGATGCCTTATATCCTCTTCATAACTTACTTTCCTACCTCTCTTCATGTCATCAGCAAATTTAGCAACTATATATTTGGTCTCTTCATCCAAATGATTGATATAGATTGTGAATAGTTGAGGGCCCAGCACTGATCCCTGTGGCATTCCACTCGTTACATATTGCCAACTAGAAAATGAACCATTTATGCCGACTCTCTATTTCCTGTTAGCTAACCAATCTTCTATCCAGGCTAATATTTTACCACTTGCACCATGAGCTCTTATTTTGTGTAGTAACTGTGGCATAATGAGTTAATAGTTATGGTAATGAGATAGTGATGTGTATCATGATGTGACAGTGACATCAGCAGTCATGTGCTAGAGAGTCTGTAGAGCTGATGGAATTGTCTGCACACAAGAGAGATATACATACATGGTAAGCTACTAGGTAAATGTGTATCTAGTGTAAATAAAGTAGTTTTAAAGTAACCTATCTGAGTCAGAGCTGAGTTGTTCATGAGTAGAGGGAAAACTTCCTAGTACAGATTAGGCCATGATATAACCCACAAAATAATAATCTTTGATTTTGCACCTTGTCAAGTGCCTTCTAGAAATCTAAATACACCACATCCACAGGTTCCCCTTTATTTATGTTACTTGTTACTTCCTCAAAGAACTTTAATAAATTAGCCAAACATGATTTTCAATTGACAAAACCATGTTGATTGCCTGATTGCATTGAGATTTTCTAAATGCCCAAGTATAACCTCCTTCCCGTGAGATTCTAACATTTTTCCTTTGACAGTTGTAAAACTAACTGGCCGGTAGTTTCCTGCTTTCTGTCACCCTCTTTTTTTAAATAGAGAAATTATATTTGCTATTTTCCAATCGAATGGGACCTTTCCAGAGTCTAGGGAATGTTGGAAATCAAAACAATGCGACTACTTTCTCAGCAGCCACTTCTTTAAAAACCCAAAGATTAAGCCCATCAGGATCTGGGACCTGTCAGCTTTTAATTCTAATAATTGTCTCAGTACCCTTTTCCTGGTGATTGGGATTGTTTTAAGTTCCCCCCTCCCTTTGTTCTCTTGATTCTTGATTATTGTAGGAATGTTATTTGTACCTGCTACAGTGAAGCCATACAAATTCATCCGTCATTTTCCTTATTTTCCATTATTAATTCCCCAGGCTCACTCTGTAGTTCACTTTACTACTCCTGAACCAATGTTCATTTTACTACTCCTTTCCTTTTTAAATACCTGTAGAAACTCTTACTGTCTGTCTTTATATTTCGAGATAGCATTCACTTGTACTCTAATTTCTCCCTCTTTAATATCTTTTAGTCATCCTTTTTTTAAATATTCTGTCCAATTTTCTGACCTGCCCCTAATCGTAGGATCTTCCTTTCAATTTGATACCATCTTTAACTTCCTTAGTTAGCCACGGATTGTGCATCCTTCTCAAACAGTCCTTTTTTCTCTTTGGAATGTATGTTTGCTGAGTATTATGAAATATTTCCTTAAATGTCTGCTATTGGCTCACTACTGACCTATCCCTTAACCTAATTTCCTAGTTCACATTATCCAGCTTTGTCTTCATATCCTCGTAATTGCCTTTATTTAAGTTTAAAACACTTGTCTTAGGCCCACTCTTCTCTCCCTCAAACTGAATCCAAAATTCAATCATGTTATGGTCACTGCTACCTAGGGGTGCCTTTACTATGAGGTCATTGATTAATCTTGCCATGTTGCACATTACCAGATCTCAAATAGCCTGCCTGTTGGTTGGTTGTAGGATCTCCTGCTCTAAGCAACCATCCTGAAAATATTCTATGAACTAATCTTCCAGGCTAGCATTGCCCAACTGGTTTGTCCAATCTATATGTAAATTTAGATCACCCATGATTATTGTTATACCTTTTTCACAAGCCCCCCATTATTTCTTCCTGTATATCCCATCCCAAAGTGTGGTTACTGTTAGAGACCCTATAAACTACTCCCACAAGTGAATTCCTGCTGCTACTATTTCTTATCTCTACATCTTTTTTGTACATCTTGATCTTTAGAACTAAGGTCATCTCTCTCTTATGTTCTAAAGTCATCCTTAATTAAAAGAGCTACCCCTCCAGCTTTTCCTAGCTTCCTGTCCTTCCAAAATGTCATGAACCCTTGAATATTCAGGTCCCAGCCAATGTCACGTTGCAGCCATGCTTCTGTAATGACTGTCAGATCATACATATTTATTTCTATTTGAGGTCTCAATTCATGCTTTTTGTTATAAATTCTACATGCATTTGGATATAGAGCTTTTAGTCCTGTCCTTCTACTATTTATGCAGCCTCTAGCCTTATCTGTTGCTGCAGTCTTCAGTTTGTATGCTCTGTCTCTTCTTGCCATGCTCTGATTATCATTTCCCTTATTGATACCTTGCTCTCTTGCCTTGTCTTCTCCCCTTAATTTATCACATCATCCCTCATTTGATCCTTCACGCCCACTATTTAGTTTAAAGCCCACTCTACCACCCTAGTTATAGGACTTACTAGAACTCTGGTCCCAGCATGGTTCAGGTGAAGACTGTCCCAATGATACAGCTCTCACTTTCCTCAGTACTGGTGCCAGTGTCCATGATTTGAAACCCATTTGTCGCATACCAATCTTTGAGCCACACAATTAACTCTCTGATCTTATTCACCTTATACCATTTTGCTCATGGCTCAAGTAGTAATCCAGAGATTATTATTAATTGAGCCCCTAGCTCATACTCCCTATGCATATCCCTCGTAACACTGAAGTGAATCTCTCCAGGGTCTTAACATCCTTCCTAATAGTAATGATCCCAGCTGATGTTGTTAGTGGGCAAGGCAAATTCCAGAATGGAACCTGGCTTGATAGACCATAATTTTTTTTAAACCATGGAGGGTACTTACTGAAGCAGATTCACCGGAGTCTGCTGTTGACTTTTTAACAAAAAGATATTACATTTATTGAATAAGAAACGTTAACTATATATTACACTGGACAACAAAAAGGTTGGAAAGATTTCAACCCGGACACCAAGGAAAAAAGGTTCAAACTCACACCATCCCTTTTATCCCAGCAATACCCTTATAGACCCGACACTCCTGTGAAGAGGTAGTGCTACTTCCAAACCAAGGATGGAGCAGGTTCAGTTTCAGAGGTTTCTTGTCCAGTAGACTTATGCACATTCACTAGACATCCTTCCATAATTGATATTTCTCTTGATATGTCAAGAAAACTCATTCTAAGTTCACTATTAACTTTAAGAGCAATACGTATGAGTTCCTTTAACTGATTTCCTCAGCAATCTGGTATTATTTCCAGCTAGAGAGAGTCTTAAAACTTTTCTGTTTTCACTCTGTGGTGTACAAATAGCAATTGAACTAAAATCTGCCTTTCTGTCTCTCCCTGTGTCTCTGTGGGTCTCTCTCTGATCCTCTGTTACTAGGCAACAGCACATTTTTTCCTTTTTTTGTATTTGTTTTAACTCCTCTAAACTATTAAACCTTTGGTAAACCATCTTTTCACTTCAAGAGTCATAAAACCTCATTTAAAATGCATGTATATAAACAGGGCATTGCTCCATCTAAAGAAAACTCTAAAGTGAAACCAAACCCAGGTTTCATCTTTCTTAACAAACAAAAAGAGTATAAATTAAGCTTAAAGGTATATCTTTCTAACTCCCAAAAATACAAATATAACTTACTTAAAATTATATCTAGTTCCTAACACAAATGTAGGTTCCCCCAAACTGGATCTAAATATTCTAACAGAAGCCTAATTGATGATTTGTATGGTTATATGTTCTACTTCCCTAAGCTAATAAAGGGTACCTTGCCATGCCCCACTCAACCCCTCACCATTAACTTACAATTAGTTAATAAGTGTTAGCCTAGACATCTTTCTGCACCAATTCTAACAGGAGTGTGCAACCAGCCTGAACTATCTTGTCTCTGATTCTCCACCTCCAGCTAATCTGTCAGAAGCTCAAAGGTATGGGCAGGGGCCCTAACTGAACATGTGGATCCCTAAATGTATGAACAGGAGACCAAATCAACCACTTTGCTCCTGCAAATAGTTTATTTTTGCAAATGTAAATATCTGACTCTTTCCTTTAGTCTTCCAGTGGTCTCTACAATAACTATCTGGACCCACTGACTGCCACACTCCCAAGATTGAACAAGCTGGCATATCCAGGGTCTATGCAGAGGCCGCCTTGGGCTGCTCCATAGTGCTATGTGCTGGAGCTGGAGGCCTGGAGTAAAAAGCCTGAAGTTGGCAGCCTGGAGTTGGAGGTCTGGACTTGGAGACCTGGAATCAGAAGCCTAGAAATGGAGACTAACCTGCTGCAATGGTCTTCTGCCAGGCAAAAACTAATGAAACTCAGCCCTCAGTTTGAACTGGAGAGAAACATGTCCTAATTCTCTATTGAATTTGACCATGAAGGAATATCTACCTGTTTGAGCTTTTGTTATTGTTGCTACTACGGTTACTGTTGTTGCTAGGGTTTTTGTTGTTGTTGTTGTCGCTGTTGTTGCTGTTGTTGTCGTTGTTGGTGGTATTAGTTTTGATGATGACCAACCTGCAACAGAAAAAGAATTGACAAGAATGTTAACTGTTTGCTAATTACCATCTTTCATTTGTAATAAAATACTTAATGAGTTTTAGGATGGAAAACTATTAGAATCATAGACGTTTCCAGCAAAGGAGGTCATTCAGCCCATCATGTCAATGCTGGCTCTTTGCTACAGCAATCCAGAGCTGTCCTGCTCTCTTCCATCTCTTCCTCTGCTTCATGCAATAGTCTAAATTTCCCCAGATGGATGTAAAAGACTTTACCTCAAGCATTCTCTGAATAAAGCAATTCATGCTTCAACAGTGTAAAGGCATTTCTCCTAGCTTCTCCATTCAACCTCTGGGTGATAATTTTAAATTAATACCTTCCTTGTCCCTATCTCCCCTTTAAGAGAAAATTATTTTTCCCTATGCAGTCTTTCAAAACTTTCCATAGTTAAAAATAAAATCACTATTAAATCTCCTCTTAGCTTTCTCTTCTTCACTGGATATAGGAACATAGGAAAAGGAGGAGGCCATTCAGCCCATAGAACCAGTACGGCTATTCAAGGAGATCATGGCTGTTTTGTGAATTATCTCCATATAACCACCTTTGCGCCAGATTCCTTAATACCTTTGGTGAACAAAAAACTACCAATCCCAGACTTAAAATTAACAATTGACCTTGGATCAACTTCCATTTGCAGCAAATAGTTACAAACTTCCACCATCCTTTGTGTGTTGAAGTGTTTTTGAATTTCACTCCTGAAAGGCCTGGCTGCAATTTTTAGACTATGCCCCCTAGTCTTAGACTCCCCAACTAATGGAAATCGTTTCTCTCTATCGACCCTACCTATTCCCTTTAATATCTTGAAAGCCTTGATCAAATCAGTCCTCATCTTTCTAAATTCCCGTTGGTGTTATCTGTCCTTGAAACTTAACCTTTGGAGTACAGATATCATTCTAGTAAGTCTCCTTAAGGCCAATAGATCCTTCCTAAGTTGTGGTGCCCAGCTAGAACAGCTCACCAGGGCTGGTCTAACCAGTGTATAGCTAAGTCTTAATTTAGGTGTCCTTAATTTAGAAAGGAGGAAGTACTTGCACTTATCTGCATCTTTCACCATTTCAGGCCATTCCAAACCAGTTCAAAGCTAATAATTTCATCAACAGCAGCATCAGGGCTTGTGAGGAATAGAACTGTAATCACCAAAAAGGGAGGCTAGACAAACACGATGGAGAAAGGAATAGAAGATTATACTGATATGGTGAGATGAAGAGGGGTAATAAAAGCTCATGTGGAGCATTAAACACTGGCATAGACCAGTTGAGCCAAAGGGCCTGTGTCTGTGCTGTAAATTCTGTACGGTTCAGTGTAAAAGTACTCACTCCCGGTCATTGCCTTGTGATCCTGATTGAAATGGTATGTGTGTGAATACTGGGCAAGGTGAGGACTGATTGCCAATCGGTTGCTATAGCAACCTACAAAGCAAGAGCAGCTGCAATCAATGTAATGCTGTAGTATGCAAAGCCAATGACACAATAAAGCATAATTTTTTTTGAATTATCAAGACTGACGCCAAGGTCATATGCTTGTCCATCTCAAGTTGCCCTGGGGACATACTGATGTCAAATGCAAATCCTTTCTTCCTTAATACATTGCAGAGGCTTAGAATAGAACAGTTGACCACAAGTACCCATTGGAATGCCTTCCTTTTTTGAGTTAATTAGCTTGTTGTTGTCTAGCTTTTGCTGGCTGTTCCACGCCCTGTAAATAAATAACACATAGAAGGAAGATTAGCTGAAAGAAATCTATGCCTACAAAATCATCATCAAGAATTCATCACCTCCAGGCTCTGTTGCTCCCTTTGCCAATCCACTGAACTGTACCCACTGCTAGCTCCAACTCCAAACCTTTCTTAGTCATTTATCATTTTAAGCACCTTGATTCAACTGATTGTCCAAACTCAAGGGAATGTTTGCAATCATGGACTCTACCAAATGTTTAAGTTCCTGAGGAAGAATATTTAATATTTTCCCACATTTTCCCTTGTAAAATCAAGTAATGTTCTAAAATGTCTATCTATTTGTCTTCAAGTCCAATGGACTATCTGATACTGCCTCTTTTATCTAAACTAGGGAATTTCAATTGGGTTAAGTATAACACTTGTTGAAAAAATAATAATATAAGCACAAGCAGGACTAGAAACATTAATCAAAATGTAATCACTAAATAATTAATCAATCAGTTACTTAAAATGCTATAAAGATGGCAAAGCAGCATTTATTGACCATCACTAACTGCCCTTGAACTGAGTGGTTTGCTAGGCTATTTCAGAGGGCATATAAGAGTCAACCACATTGCTGTGGATCTGGAGTCATATGTAGGCCATACCAGGGAAGGACAGCAAATTTCCTTCCCTAAAGGGCATTAGTGAAACAGATGGATTTGCTGACTTTTTTTTATTCATTCAGAGGATGTGGGCTTCACTGGCTGGGCCAGCATTTATTGCCCATAACTAGTTGCCCTTGAGAAGGTGGTGGTGAGCTGCCTTCTTGATCCGCTGCAGACCGTGTGGTGTAGGTACACCCACAGTGCTGTTAGGGAGGGAGTTCCAGGATTTTGACCCAGTGACATTGAAGGAACGGCGATATATTTCCAAGTCAGGATGGTGAGTGGCTTCAAGAGAACTTCCAGGTGGTGGTGTTCCCATCTATATGCTGCTCTTGTCCTTCTAGATGTGTTGTGATGGTTGTGGGTTTGGAAGGTGCTGCCAAAGGAGCCTTGGTGAGTTTCTGCAGTGCATCTTGTAGATGGTACACACTGCTGCTACTGTGCGTCGGTGGTGAAGGGAGTGAATGTTTGTGAATGGGGTGCCAATCAAGTGGGCTGCTTTGTCCTGGATGGTGTCAAGCTTTTTGACTTTTGTGGGAGCTGCACTCATCCAGGCAAGTGAGGAGTTTTCCATCACACCCCTGAATTGTGCATTGTAGATGGTGGACAGGTTTTGGGGAGTCAGAAGGTGGGTTACTCGTTGCACGATTCCTAGCCCCTGACCTGCTCTTGTAGCCACAGTATTTATATGGCTAGTCCAGTTCAGCTTCTGGTCAATGGTATACCCCATGATGATGATAGTGGGGAATTCAGTGATGGTCATGCCATTGAACATCAAAGGGCGATGGTTGGATTCCCTCCTGTTGGAGATGGTCATTGCCTGACACTTGTGTGGCGTGAATGTTACTTGCCACTTGTCAGCCCAAGCCTGGAAATTGTCCAGGCCTTGCTGATTTGGACATGGACTACTTCAGTATCTGAGGAGTCGTGAATGGTGCTGAACATTATGCAATCATCAGCGAACATCCCCACTTCTGACCTTATGATGGAATAAAGGTCATTAATGAAGCAGCTGAAGATGGGTGGGCCTAGGACACTACCCTGAGGAACTCCTGCAGTGATGTCCTGGAGCTGAGATGACTGACCTCCAACAAGCACAACCATCTTCCTTTGTGCTAGGTATGACTCCTGCCTGTGGAGGGATTCCCCCGATTCCCATTGATTCCAGTTTTGCTGGGGCTCCTTGATGCCACACTCGGTCAAATGTGGCTTTGATGTCAAGGGCAGTCACTCTTAAGTGAGGTTCAGCTTGGGAGTTCAGCTCTTTTGTCCATGTTTGAACCAAGGCTGTAATGAGGTCAGGAACTGAGTGGCCTTGGTGGAACCCAAACTGTGAGTCAGTGAGCAGTTTATTTATAAGCAAGTGCCGCTTGATAGTACTGTTGATGACCCCTTCCATTACTTTACTGATGATGGGTAGACTGATGGGGCAATAATTGGCCGGGTTGGATTTGTTCTGCTTTTTGTGTACAGGACATAGTTGGGCAATTTTCCACATAGCCGGGTAGATGCCAGTGTTGTAGCTGTACTGGAACAGCTTGGCTAGGGGCGTGGTAATTTCTGGACCACAAGTCTTCAGTACTATTGTCAGAATATTGTCAGGGCCCATAGCCTTTGCAGTATCCAGTGCCTTCAGCTGTTTCTTTATATCATGTGGAGTGAATCAAATTGGCTGGGCACTTGCATCTGTGATGCTGGGGACCTCCGAAGGAGGCCAAGATGGATAACCCATCGGTAATTTTGGCTGAATATTTGCACTGATGTTCTGGGCTCCTCCATCATGGAGGATGGGGATATTTGTGGACTCTCCTCCTCCAGTGAGTTGTTTAATTGTCCAACACCATTCATGACTGGATGTGGCAGGACTGCAGAGCTTAGATTTGATCCATTTGTTGTGGGATCAGTTAGCTCTGTCTATCACTTGCTGCTCACCAGGTTGACAGCTCATTTTTAGGTATGCCTGGTGCTGCTCCTGGCATTCCCTCCTGCACTCTTCATTGAACCAGTGTTGATCCCTTGGCTTGATGGTCATGGTAGAGTGGGGTATATGCTGGGACATGAGGTTGCAGATTGTGTTTGAGTACAATTCTGCTGCTGCTGATGGCCCACAGTGCCTCAAGGATGTCCAGTCTTGTGTTACTAGATCTGTTCAAAATCTATCCCTTTTAGAATGGTGGTAGTGCCACACAACATGATGGAGGGTATCCTCAATGTGAAGGCAGGACTTTGTCTCCACAACGATTGTGCAGTAGCCACTCCTACTGATCCTGTCATGGACAGATGCATTCTGCAGCAGGCAGGTTGGTGAGGATGAGGTCAAGTATGTTTTTTCCCCTTGTTGGTTCCCTCAGCACTTGCCGAAGACCCAGTCTAACAGCTGTGTAATCCAGGACTTGGCCAACTCAGTCAGTAGTGGTGTTACTGAGCCACTCTTGCTGATGGGCATTGAAATCCCCCACACAGAGTACATTCTGCACCCTTGCCACCTTCAGTGCTTCCTCCAAGTGGTGTTCAACATGGAGGAGCACTGATTCATCAGCTGAGGGAGGGCGGTACATGGTAATCAGCAGGAGATTTCCTTACCCATGTTTGACCTGATTTCATGAGACTTCATGGGGTCCAGAGTCGTTGTTGAGGACTCCCAGGGCAACTCCCTCCCGACTGTATACCACTGTGTTGCCACCTCTGCTGGGTCTGTCCTGCCAGTGGGACAAGACATACCCAGAGATGGTGATGGTGGTGTCTGGGACATTATGCGTAAGGTCTGATTCCGTGAGGATGACTGTTACTTGACTAGTTTGTGCAGGGTCGACAGGGCTGAGTTTGCCGTTGATGTTTCCAGTGCGCATGTTGATGACGGGTGGTCTGTCTAGTTTAATTTCCTTTTTGAGATTTTGCAGCAGTTTGATACAACTGAGTGGCTAGCTCATTTCAGAAGGTGTTTAAGAGTCTGTGAGCCTGGAGTCACATGTACGCCACACGAGGTAAAGATGGCAGATTTCCTTCCCTAAAGGGCATTAGTGAACGAGGTGAGTTTTTACAACAATTAACAATGGTTTCATGGTCATCATTATACTTTTAATTGCAGGTTTTTATTGAATTCCACCATCTGCCATGGTTTTGTGCTGGTGTGCTTACTTTCACTTCCCTAAGCACATGGATACAGGGTTCGCCGCTGACCTTTCCAAAGATTAGGGCCTGGTAAATCATCAGGGTTGAAGGTGCAAGTCCGAATGCTGAACTTGGTCTCAATTACTGGTTGTAAGAGCCTTTCAGTGCACTAGCTTGGCACTAAGAAACAGAAGGAACGTGGCTATGTCCCGTTGCCTGCACCTTATTCCCCGTGGAATCTTATGCCTATCAGTGTGGCATGGTCAAATCTTCCATGTGTCTCTTTAACGGCATCTTCACATGGAAACTGACGCTCAGCTCCCTCTTCAGGTCCATGCCCTTCCTGCTCTTCATTGCCTGAAGAACCCCTCGGCCTCCTCCATGTCTCCCTCTGACAGGGGATTCCCCCCTTTGAAGCGCAGGGTTGTGAAGGGTGTAAGAGACCACGATGATGCGGGACACCCTCTGTGCAGAGTACTGCAGAGCCCCACCTGAGAGATCCAAACAGCACACCTTCAGGATGCCAATGATCTGCTCGATGATGGATCGTGTCGAACTTTGCGCCACATTATATCTCTCCTCTGAGGGACACTGATGATGACGCACGGGTGTCATGAGCCATCGTTTGAGTGGGTACCCCTTATCCCCAAGCAGCCAGCCCTGTAATCGCTGAGGCCCTTTGAATAGGTGAAGCACCTGGGAGTGACTCAGGGTGTACGAATCATGGGAACTCCCAGGATACCTGACACAAACATGCTTCTGATGATTGCATACCAGGTGAACCCCCAGGGAGTGAAACACTTTCCTGTTAATGAACATCAGGGGCTGCTGCCAAAGAGCTCTCAAAGCCACATGTGTGCGACCAATTGCACCCTGTATTCCGAGGAAGCATGAGATAGCTGCAAACCCCAGAAATCTAGCAGCCTGCTAGCTTCACCCAGTGTGAACTTCACATAATGATGAGCCTTACTGCAGAGGGCATCACTCACCTCCTTGATACATTTATGCATTTAGGATTGTGAGATGCCACTGAGGTCCCCTGTGGATCGCTGGAACGGTCCGCAGGCAAAAAAAAATTTGCGCACGGCAGTGACCTTCAGAGGCACGGGCAGGGAATGTCCACCCAGCCCATAGGATGTTAGATCCTCCTGCAGAATGTGGCAGATATGATGCACCACATTTTTTGACAAGTGCAGCATTGTCTTTCACTCATTTCCAGATCACAAAGTCTTCTTCGGCAGACCCGTGGTCGTGTGAATCGCCTCCGTGGGGTGGGTCTAAACTCCTAACCCTCTGGGTCTTGCTGGGGCTCCCCCGGACCACAGACCTCAGGCAGGACCTCCTCTCGAAGCTGGGCTAGGTGGCATCGGGCCCTTCTCCTCCTCAATCAGATCACTGCCATCAAGAAGGCAGCATTGAGCCAAATATTCAACCCTCCTTCTCCCCATGGACTGATTGATGCAACAGATTAATGAATACTGGGTAAATATAGTAGACCTCCCACTCTCAAACAGGAAGCTACCATCATGCCCTAGAGCTGCATCTGTGCTATTAGCTTTTCGCTGATAAATCCTTTCAGCTGAGGTGCAAACTTACAGATCGAGGTGACCAAGATACCAACCCTGATATTTGAGATCTCAATCCTGGTTGGAAGAGGTTTGGATACATTCATGAAATGTGCCACCTTACCAAAGGCGCTCCTGCAATCTCTGATCTGGGATACTGATCAAGCTCAACTTGCACTTCAGCAATGACTGGATGCCCTTTGGCCCGTGATCCATGCCAATTGGAGAAAGCACATTAGGGGCTTTCATTGATGATCTGGCAGAAATGCAGCAACTGTTCTTCCTTAATGGTTGCCCACATTTCCATTCCCACATACCTCTCTGTTAACGCTCAAATGGAGCAACTATATTCTGAAGCCAATGACTCCTGCAGTCTCTTGTTAAAGCATTCCAAAAGGCAATAGCACCAATTGCACCTTCTCAAGGAAGTCTTCCTCTTTTCTCTCAGCTCTGACTCTATTTCAATGTTGTGACTCGAAGAGGTTTGAGGGTGCCCCCTGAAAGGGCCCTGTTACCCCAGCCAGGGGCTCCTCCCACACTGCTTCCTACCCTTCCCTTGCAGGTTTGTTTCCAGTTTTGATCTTTGAAACTGCGCAATAACTTTGGGCTTTCAAGATGGTGGTGCTGCATTTTTATTTTGAGACTAGCTTCGACCCTCCCCCTGTCAGTGTTCGGGTCCCTCCAATCTTGCTGGAACCTCATGACATGCAGGCAGGTGGACCTCCCTCTGGTGATCCTCCAGCCTCCCCCAGTAGCTCTGGATCTCTGAAAAGTCATTGTGGCAAGACATTCCCACCCTTCCCCTGAGCCCATCACTGTTGATGTCCCCATATTCCATGTGGACTTCACCCCTCCTCACCTCGAGATTGTGTGCATGGGCAGATATGGGGGAGAAATCCCCCGCCCCCCCCCCCGACAGGAGAGCTTTGAATCCACCTTTGCCTCCCAACTTTATTACCTTTTCCCCATTTCTAGGCTGCAGTTGCCTCCCCTAACCATGACCATCCCATCTGCTGCCCAGTAGCAAGTCAGACAGCCTCATCGCCATCGACTGTGAATAAAACGATGAATACACCCTGCACACCAAGCTGTGCCTTAACCCAATTGAGCACGCAGGCTTTTCCCCTCCCTGGAGCAGGACTATGACATACGTGCCATGCGTAGTCCTGCAGCATGGTCTGCAAAGCCCCAGGACTGCCTTTAATCTCTCATCCTGACTGTGAGGTCCACTAATCCCCAGGACTGCCTTTAATCTCTCACTCCGGCCTCTTGACCCCAGACCAGACAGCTCTCCCGTTCCTTCATGATTGATCACAACACAGTCTCCCTCCCCCCCAAACCCCATGAGTCTCTGTGCAACTCGTCCCTCATGTGCAAATTTTTTGCCTCCCTCTGCCCCTACATGAGTCTCTGTGTAACCTAATCCCTCATGTGCCACTCTAACACAAACCCATCCAAACCCTCCTATTCCGGAGTCTGCGTGCATCCCTTCCCATTCATACAGTTTGATTCCCATCCACCCCCTTCCGTGTCTGTGTCCTAGTCTTCCATGTCGGTCTCCAGTCTCCCCACCTTCGGTTTCCCTTCTGCTTGCCATTATTCCCCCTACCCCACCCAACCCTACCAAACCACACAGTCCTTCAAGTCTGCAGTCTAATTCCCTGCTGGCGTGGGAGGGGGAATCTAATTCTGGTGAGTGGCATTTTTGAAGAGTATTCGTGAGATGGTAAAGCACGCAAATTGCATTCCCAACACGGATCGGTAAGAAACCTGATCCGCCATGAAAGTGGCGGGTGGAGAAATTCCGAATGAATTTCCCACCGGCGGGATTCCAACTTTTGGCCTGCCTCCGGATTTTCCTCTCCCACCCACCACCGAACCCGCCGCTGGCAGGACTGGAAAATTCCGCCCAAGGAGTCTGCAAAGGGATATAGATAGAGGTTAAGTGAGTAGCCACAAATTTGGGAAGATGGAGTATAATGTGGGAAAATGTGAGGCTGTCCACTTTGGCAGGAAGAATAGAAAAACAGCATGTTATTTAAATGGAGAGAGATTGCAGAACTCTGAGGTACAGAGGGATCTGGGTGTCCTGGTACATGGATCACAAAAAGTTAGTATGCAGGCACAGCAAGTGATTAGGAAGGTAAATGGAATGTTGTCATTTATTGCAAGGGGAATGGAATATAAAAATAGGGATATTTTGCTACAGCTGTATGGGCATAGGTGAGACCACATCTAGAGCACTGTGTACAGTTTTGGTCTCCTTATTTAAAAAAAAGACATAGAAGCAACTGATACCTGGATGGGGAGAGGGTTATCTAATGAGGAGAGGTTGGACAGGTTGGGCCTGTACCCAGTGGAGTTTAGAAGAATGAGAGATGATCTTATTGAAACATATAAGATCCTGAGGGGACTTGACAGATTGCATGCTGAGAGGATGTTTCCCCTTGTGGGAGAGGCTAGAACAAGCAGCCACTGTTTAAAATTAAGGTGTCTCCCATTTAAGACAGAGATGGGAAGAAAGGTTTTTCTCTCAAAGGATCGTGAGTCAGTGGAACTCTCTTCTCCGGAGAGTGATGGAGGCTGGATCACCGACTATTTTTAAGGCGGAGTTAGATAGATCCTAGATTGAGAAGGGAGTCAAAGGGTATAAGGGGCAGGCAGGAAAGTAGAGTTGAGGCCACAATCAGATCAGCCGTGGTCTTAGCTAATGGCGGAGCATGCCCGAGGGGTGAATGTCCTACTTCTCTCCTAATTTGTATGTCTGTTTGTATATTGTCTCTCACACATATTCCTATAACCATCAATATAGTACATTTATCCTGTGCTTTTGCTGAAAGAGTTGATTGACATTCCGGTGGATTTTTCCTTCTTTGCACTCATGTTAAATGGATGGTGGCAAATCAGCGGACAGTTTGATAGCACCTCTATCAAAGCTCCTCTTAACTCCTCTGCTCTAAGAGCAACAATCTCAGCTTCTCCAGTCTCTCCACATTACTGATGTATTTCAACCCTACTATCATTCTGGTAAATCTCCTCTGCACCCTCTCCAAGGCCTTGATCTCCTTCCCTAAGTACAGTGCCCAATTGAACACAATACTTCAGCTGGGCCTAGCTAATGTTTTAATGTTTTAATCTATGCCTCTGATTTTAAAACCAAGATTCCATAAACATTTCTAACAACCTTCTCAAATTGTCCAGCCACCTTTCACGGTTTGTGTACATGCACGGCCGGGTCTCTCTGTTCCTGTACGCACCCCCCCCCCCCCCCAACCTTTTGTTTATATTGGACCTCCTCGTTCTTCTGACCAAAATGTATCACTTCACCCTTCTGTGTGTTAAATGTTATCTATTATGTGTCTGCCCATTTCATCGGTCTGTCTATGACTTCCTGAAGGCTGTTACCATCCTCCACACTGTTCACCATATTTCTGAGTTTTGTATCACTTGCAAGTTGGAAATTGTGCTCTGTATACCCAAGTCCAGGTTATTAATACATACCAAAAAGAGAAGTGATCCAAACACTGATGTCTGGTAGACAGCACTGCACACTCCCCTCCCTCCAATCTGGAAAACAACTGTCCGCCATTATTCTCTGCCAGCTGCACATTAGCCAATTTTATATTTACACAGTCATTGTCCTTTTAATCCCATAGACTTTAATTTTGCTAACAAATTTATTTTATGAAACTTTATCAAGCACCTTTGAAAGTTCATATACACAACATCAATGACACCGTTCTCATCAACCACTCTGTTGCTTCACCAAAGAAAGAGCAGGTGGTGACAGCCTAGCCAGCAAGGTCCTCGTCCCATGAAGGAATAAAAACAAAGCTTGCATTTATATAGCTCCTTTTATGACCTCAGGACAATTAAGTACTTTTGAAGTGTAACCACTGTTGTAAGCTAGGAAACATAGCAGCCAATTTGGACACAACAAGCTCCCACAGACAGCAATGGGATAATGACCAGATAATCTATTTTTTTAGTGATGTTGGTGAGGGATAAGTAATGGTCAGGTCACAAGGGAGGACTCCTCTGGTTTTCTTCAAGTAGTGCAATGGGGTCTTTTACATCACCTCAGAGAACAGATAGGGCATTAGTTTAATGTCATATCTGCATATCAGCATCTCTAGCACAGCAGTACTGCCTCAGTACTGCATTGGCAGTGTTAGCCTCGATTCTGTACATAAGACTTGTCAAGGTGCAAGGAGTTAAAAATTATACCTCAGAACACTTACTCAGCCTTCACCCCCTCCCATAAAATTCAACAATTAGAAAGCAGGGGTATAATGGCATAATGGTTACTACACTAGTGATTGCAGAGGACTGGACTAATAATCTGCAGTTACAAGTTCAAATTCCACTGTGGCAGTTTGTGACTTCAATTCAATTAATTAAATAAACCTGGACTTAAAAAGTAAGCATCAGTAACGGTGACCGTGAAGCTGTCATTTTGCAAAAAACACAACTAGTTCACTCATGCGCTCTGGGGAAGGAAACCTGCAGTCCTTAATTGGTCTGACCTATGTGGAGCAGTTCGGTTTACTCTGAACTTCCCTCTGAAATGGCCCTCACAAACCACTAGGCAACTCACCATCACCTTCTCAAAGGCAGTTAGGGATGGGGAATCACTTCTGGTCTTGCCAGTGACGCCGACATCTTGTGAATGGAAAATCTTTTTAAAAATCACAGCTTGTGGACATCTTAACTCTTACTTACTGATTAAGCTTGACTTCTCTCTCAGTCCTATAGTACGGTGTTAGGGTTTACTTTTGAGATTTTTCTTTAAAAGAATATTGTAAAGGCAGGAACTACAAAGACATTTAAAAAAAAAGTCAATAATCTTGCTTCTCAAGTGATAGAGCAAACACTGTGCCAAAGAAAAATGAATTCTATATTTTGGACAATTGACCCAGATCTTGTGGAGTGGAGCATCTTACAGCATGCCACCATGGACTCGATGGGCTGAATGATCTCTTTCAATCCCGTAATGACTCCATGACTCTATGCCTTGTTAGACTTTTTCCCTCATCCTTCGGTGCTGCAGATTGCTGGACATGTGAGCGGCAAATTACAATGGGGCATCTGGGACCTTAGGAATGATGGGACCAACCGTCTATCTCTGTAACCAGTTAGATATAAGGGCCAAAAAATGAACAGGAACAACAGAGAATGAAGATGAATTAAAGGAAGTTTATTTTTGTATGCGTTCATGGGATTTGAACATCACTGGCAAGGCCAGCATTTGTTGCAGTTAAGAGTCAACCACATTGCCATGGGTCTGAAGTCACATGTAGGCCAGGCCAGGTAAGGATGGTAGATTTCCTTCCCTAAAGGGCAATAGTGAACCAGATGGGTTTTTACAACAATTGATGATAGTTTCATGGTCACCATTACTGAGACTAGCTTTCAATTCCAGATTTTATTAATTGAATTCAAATTCCATCAGCTGCCATTGTGGGATTTGAACCCACATCCCCATGGAATTAGCCCAGGCTTTTGGATTACTAGCCCTGTGACATTACCACTATGCCACCATTTCCCCTAAATTAATCAAATCAGGTACAAAAAGAAAAATAAAGGGAGGGAAAGCAAGATTAGATTGAGAGTAAAAAAGAGTCAGAAGGACAAGTATAAAATACCATTTAGCATACAAATTTGACATTCTTTAAATCTGTGACAACAATTTACAAGCTGCAGGAATAAGACTCTCCTTTTCCAATAGTTTCCTTTCTGGTTCAGAGAGGCCATTTGCCTTTGCAGGAATAAGATCTTCTCATTAAAAAGTTCCTTAAATTGTTAAGTACCTGCTGCAGTTTTCTGCGGTGGGTTAATTGGGTGACTAATGAGCAAAAGCAGCAACTTCATGAAACTCACGGGGCGGTTGGTGGCGAGCTGCCATTTTCACAAGGTTAGCGGTAGAGTGATACAAATTGTTGAGCAACATGTGGGAATTCGCAGCTCATGAGGTTTCTCTACCTCACGATATGCTGAGCGATTTACACACAAATAACAGCGACTGCCATTAAGCACCCAGTTATTTTACCAGCAAAACCTAAGCCACTGATTTGGATTAAAAGCAGAGTTCTTACACTGCAGAAAATGCACCACGTCAGAGAGTTTACTGTTACAGCAAGGTAAAATTCACAATACAGAAACCGAGCATTTGGCCTCACTGGTCTACACTGGTGTTAATGCTCCACACATTCTCTCGCCTCCTTCATCTAGTGTTGCTGTTATCTGATAAAGCTTAAATTTCCAGTACCTGAACAGTCAGGGAATTCGTCCGAATGTTTGTCTTCCCTCTCAGAGCGACCTGCTGCCTCTGTTATAAGAAAAGGGAAGCAGACCACAAACAAGCTGTTATTTCACAATATTGCAGCATTAAATTGCTGTCACGTTAAAACATTTCATAGCACGCTGTTTCACACAAGGGAAAGCCAGCTCTGGAAGGACCTGACTCCTGTCCTGGTTATGATCTGGCTTGTCCTGTGTTGTGGAAGGTGGTAGATATAACAACATATATTCCTGATTGTGAATTAATTTTCTATTTACTTACGTTTTCTATTCTTTCTTTTACTTCAAATAGCAGACTGGACCAGAGCTGGGATTTGATCCAGCAATAGTACACTTGTTTCACCTGCCCACCGGGAGGAAGCTCTTTTAAAAAGAGATTTGAATTCCCAGTGACCAACTCAAAGGATCACACCACAAAATTTCCTGCTTTAAGACTTTTACTGTAACACTAAAATAAACATCGGTTAAACGTTACTTAGTAGGCAACTAATGCACCAAACTACAGAAAAGATATTTTTCCTTCCAAACATGACTGAAAACCTCAAGCCACATTTCTACATTACACCTCATTCTGCGTAGAATTGTAGTTTTTACAGAAGCTAATCTAAAGCTACTCCCAGCTTCCAACAGGTTCACTTCTCCCTGTTTCACCGATTCACAATATCTGGAGTCCATCGAAAGTCATTTTGTTCAATCGTCTGAGAATCCACAAATTGATTTCCAGCAGCAAGACTTACTCCAGCAATCTTTCTTCCAATCACGCCAAAGCGAATCTTCCAGTGTCCTTAAATCTCCACAGTTCCTGTCTCTTCAACCAGAGCATGAGCTCCCAACAGCACCCTGCCTAGCGGCTAACAGAAAACAGGCTTTTGCTCTCCTCTTCATAGCACTTGCTGTATTTCTTTCTCTCTCACTCTCTCTCTGGGACTCTGTCTCTACCCAGGGTGGCTGAGTCAGTACATCTGGTGCCAGTAGGGCTAGCTACCTTTTCCTTTGTCTCCAGGTGTTAAAAATCGGCACCTTGCTTTCAATAGGGCTTTACCTGGGCCCCTGTCCCCATGTCAACCAGGTTACATAGGTTTATTGCCAGACAGAATTGGCAGGATGTCACATGCCCCTCTCTGTTATTCCATTCTATTTTGAATTTAAGGAGACAGTTTAAAACACAACCGTCTTGTAAAACCTCACATTTGTAAAACATAGAACTTTTTTGTATATTCGTGGGCTGTGGGTGTCGCTAGCTAGACCAGCATTTATTGCCTATCCCTAATTACCCTTGAGAAAATGCTGGTGAGCTGCCTTCTTGAACTGCTGAAATGCATGTGGTGTAGGTAGACCCACAGCGCTGTTGGGTAGGGAGCTTTTTGGATCCTGTACCCGGGTTTGTTGGGACTCAAGGATCCAGGTTGCACACTTGTTTTGGGGTGAGCGAGTTGGTACAAAGACAGAGTAGATTGGTAGATCATCCTTTGAAGAAACATATTCTGTTTACTTACAGAAGGAACTCAGTAGCTACACTTGTGTGCTTACAACTCAAAACTCTGTCTTTACACTTCAGACTCTAACTCAAGACTTCTGACTACAGAAGTAGCCCACGCTACACTGCTGTTGGTTACCAAGATCATGTAATCTTTCATTACACATTAGTCTTAAAGGTATATTACACATCAGATTACTACATCCCTCCCCCATTTTTTCAAAATGTCAAATTTTTCACACAGGTAAATAATTTACAAAGTCAGTCTTTCTGGGGGTTTCGTTATGTATGTAGAATGTCTCAGTTCTAAAGCTTCTGATGTTTTATCTGGAACCTCCCTCACTGTAGTCGTCCGAGCATCAGGTTCTTCAGTAATACCTGAAAATCTGTTTCTTCAACTCTTTCAGGTACAGTTGACCCTTCAGATATACCTGTACTTTGTTGAGTTCTTTCAACAGGAGATGTTGATTCAGTCACGAACATTTGTGGAACATTTCTGGGCATTTTGTTTCTCTTATATGATCCACAAGTCTCCATTTGACTCGATCTTCCACTTTCACGTGGTAAGAAAGAGGTTCCAGTACTGCACTTATTTCTCCAGACAACTATGTTGGTCCTTCTCTAAAATTCTTCACAAATACATCTCTCCTACATTAAATGTCCTGTCACGACTCTGCCAGTCATGTCCAATTTTCTGACTTCCCTGATTCCTTTCCACCTTCCCCGCCCCCAGAGTTTGGCATAATTAGACTCAATCACGATCGGAGACGGCGCTTCATCAACAATTCCACAGGTGTGACACCTGTTGTCATATGAGGAGTGGTTCTATGATGGAAGAGAAAATGTGCTGATTAAATCGCTATAGAATCTCTAGACAATATCTTCATACCAAAAACGTCTGAAGTGCTCTCTTGGCCAGTCCATTTGAAGAAGGGTGCTATGGTGAAGTTTTTACATGAGTAATCCTGTTGAGGCTGATAAATCGGTGAAATTTAGCACTCATAAATACCATTCCATTGTCTGATAAGACCACTTCTGGCAGTCCATCGATTGTGTAACTTTGTCATAACTTGTCTATTGTAGCAGAAGATGTTGGCGACCTCACTTCATATACATCCATCCATTTTGAGTGTGCAACGATGATAAGTAGAAACATTGTTCCCAATGTGTATTCACACCTATGGCCTTCCTGGCCAATCCCAGGGGCGTAACGGAGCTGTTGAAGGTACCTTTTTCACTTGCTGACACTGCTTACAACTTCTCACTAAGTTCTCTACTTCTCCATCCATGCCAGGCCACCATAGATAGCTGCATGCTATGGCCTTCATTCTGGACATTCTTGGATGTGTGCTATGATGTTCAGACAACAATGGCTTTTGTCCTTTAAGAGGAACAATCGCTAATGTTCCCCACAATAAGATACCTGCCTGGCTGGTTATTTCATATTGTCTCTGAAAATATGGTTTCATTTTGTCAGATTCCTGTTCTTGTTACCAACCATGAAGAGTTTGTTCTCGTACTTTGGATAAGACTGGGTCTTGATTTGTCCAGTCTCAAATCTGTCTAGCATATATCAGCAATGAATCCATGAAGTTCAATAATAAAATGAATTCTTGAGGAGTTGCAACATCCTCACCTTTTACTTGCAAGGGTAAATACATTTTACATTTGCGTTTGCAGTTTGACTTCCAGGTCTATGAAAGAAAGTATACGCTGCCAAGATCAATATCCATCTTTGTACCCTTGCTGAGGCTATAGGGGGTATAGCCTTGTCTTCGTAGAACAGTTACAGCAAGAGTTTGTGGTCTGAAATGATAGCAAAATGGCGACCTTGTACATTTCTTAACACCAAAGATGATTGACAGGTGTTCTTTTTCTATCTGTGAGTACCTCTTTCCGCTGTATTGAATATTCTCGCTACATATCCTATAGGCCGTTCTGATCCATCATCCATTCGATAGGAAAGTCCACTTTCTGGTGTCCTTCTCAAGGGCATCTATGGATGGACAACAAACGCTGGCCTAGCCAGTGACACCACTCCATAGGGAGATACGTCACAAGTTAACACCAGCTCTTTATTCAGGTCAAAATGGACTAGAAGTGTAGATGATTGCAACAACTTTTCCACTTTAGTGAAATCCTCTTCCTGCGGTGTTTGCCAAGACCATCACTGGTTTTTCTTGAGCAAGTAATACAGGGGTGACAGTTCTGTCGACAAATTGGGCAAGAAATTTCCATAGTAATTGATCATCCCCAAGAATGATTTCAATTCAGATGTATTCTTTGGTGCTGGTGCTTCTCTAATGGCTTCCACTTTTTCTTCAACTGGATGTAGGCCTTGTGAATCTACCTTGTGACCTAGGTAGGTTACCTCTTTCACTTAGAATGTGCACTTTGTTTTTTTCAAACGCACTCCCACCTGTGAAAAACGTTTCAAAACTTTTTCCTAGTTCACCAAATGTTCCTTTTCAGTCAGTCCAGTCACTAGAATGTCTTCCAAATAAATGACAACATGGGCCAGTCCCTGTAGTAAACTTTCCATGGTTCTTTGGAATATGATACAAGCTGATGATATGCCAAAAGGTAAATGGGTGTATTGGTACAATCCTTTGTGTGTATTAATGGTGACAAACTTCCGGGAGGCCTTCTCTAATTCCAATGACTCATATCAAGCTTCATGTAGGCAGTTCCACCTGCTAGTTTAGCGTACAAGTCTTCAATGTTCGGTATGGGGTGTCTGTCCAACTTAACCAATTTATTGACTGTTAATTTGTAGTCCCCACAAATTTGAATGCTTTGGTCAGGTTTGAGAACAGATACAAGTGGTGCTGCCCATTCTGAAAACTGCACTGATTGTATCACTCCCAGTTTTTCTCATCTGTCCAGTTTGGCATCTACTTTTTCCCGCATTGCATAAGGTACTGGTCCAGCCTTCATGAATCTTGGTGTTGCCTTGGGATCTACACGAATTTTTGCTTGTAGCTCATCAACCCTTCCAAGTTCACCTTGAAAACTGAGGCATATTTTTGTGGCAGCTCTGATAGCCCATTAGTTTTCAATTGAAAGATTTCAGTCCATTCCAATTTAATTTCTTTCAGCCAGTTTCAGCCAAGGAGACTAGGTCCCTCGTCTGCTACCACTATCAAGGGTAATTTCACAGTTTGACCTCCGTAATGTACTGTGACTTTACATATGCCCTTGACTTGTATTGTCTTCTCCTGTGTAAATTTTCAATTTGGCATCAGTTTCTTCCAAATTTGGTTTACGCTCCCCATGATTCAAGTATTTAAAAGTATGCTCACCGATCACCATAGCAGCTGCTCCAGTATCCTTCTCCATTCTGATAGGCCTCTCATTCACTTTCATGGTTACATAGATAGGTTCTGTTCTTCCTACCTTTAAATTAGACAACGAATAAATATCTGAATCTATTACTTCAGGCATTTCAATGCTGTTAATCTCATTTTTGCTTTTGCCTGAAAGTCTGCCTGATTCTATCTTTATAATGTCTCATGAGGTGTCCATTTCAATGACAGAAAAAACATTTGATCTTTTTAAGCTGTGATTCATTACAAGGTTGGCGGCTTCCACCTCTGTTACCAAGGTGCCATGTTTTTGCTGCTAAGTTATCTCTTTTTATTGATCTGCTAGTGGTGGCTGTTTCCCACTTCTGAGTAAAGCTTTGCACTTTCGCGCTCTTTTTGGCTGAGACTCCCTGCCCAGCCTGGAGGACGGTGTTATTTTGCAATCCCTGTATGGATTTCGAGTCTCGCACGGCACCTTCCATTGCCAGAGCGATTTCCAATGCCTTCTGAAAATATAAATTTGTTTCAGACTGTAATCTCTTCTGAATCACACCTTCATTTATACTGCACACCAAACGATCTCTAAGCATATCATTGATAGATGTACCAAACTCACAATATTCAGTTAATTGTTTCAGACTTGTCACGTAACAAGCTACTGTCTCCCCCGGGGCTCTATTCCTTGAGTTAAAGACCGAAGGCTTTGGCTGGTAATGATTCTTTACGAGGTTCACTAAGTCATCAAAACTTTTCAAACCTGGGGCACTGGGCAACAATAAATTTGGAATTAATCCATATGTCTTACTCCCGTACGTGGATAAGAGGATCACATGCTTCTTCTCCTCCCCCCGCAATGTCTTTGACCTGGAAGAAGAACGCAAGGTGTTCAACATAATGAGACCATTCATCCGAGGCTGGATCGAGGCTCCACTCTTCCAAATTGTGGCGTGCTCTGAGGTGATTGCTTCAACAATCAAGAAGGAAATTTTTCTTTACTTACAACAACCGTGCGAGGTAGGACCCAAATTTTGGTTCTCCTGATTGCCTTCGTTCTTTCTTGCTTTTTCTCGTCCTTTCATGTCTTTTCTTTGCTTTTTACTCTCGTCGCCAGTTTGTTGGATCCTGCACCCGGGTTTGTTGGGAGGGGGGGATATGTGGTAATCAATGGGAGGTTTCCTTGCCCATGTTTGAACTGATGTCATGAGACTTCATGGGGTCCAGAGTCAATGTTGCGGACTCCCAGGGCAACAGTGTGCTTGCACAGGAACAGGAGAATGAGCACATCCTGGGTGGGGCACAGCCAGAGTGGGTATTCGGAATTTGGTGCAAAACGGGAATTCGGAGCAGATGTTACTTTCTTGATTACTCCCTTCTTTTCCAGCTCTTTGCATTTTCTCCTTGCTATCCAACTTCTTAAATCTTCAGAGCGTGCTGCAGCAGTAGAGGCTACAAGAGAAAGGAATCACTGGCAAGTAGTGGGTAAGGTATTTACTACTTTAATCACTTATAGTTTAAGGTCTTTTTGTGGTTTATAATTTGTATACTCTACAGTAATGAGGATCAGGAAAGAAGGGCCCTGGAGTAATTGATTTAAAAGGTTTAATTTAAAGGGATAAGTCATGCAGGAGCGCTCAAAGCCATGGTGTGCTCCTTGTGCTCCATGTGGGAAGCCGGGGACATTCCCAATGTCCAGGACCAGCATGTGTGCAGGACGTGTGTCCAGCTGCAGCTCCTGGAAGCTCGGGTTTCAGAGCTGGAACGGCAGCTGGGGACACTGTGGAGCATCCGCGAGTCTGAGAGCATCGTGGATAGCACATTTAGAGAGGTGGTCACACCGCAGCTGAAGGGACTTGAGGAAGGGAGGGAATGGGTGACCACCAGGCAGTCCAAGAAAAACAGGCAGGTAGTTCAGGAGTCCCCTGGGGTCCTGCTCGCAAATCAGTATTTCGTTTTGGAGGCTGATGAGGGCGCTGGTTCCTCCAGGGTGTGCGGACAGAGCCAAGCTTCTGACACCACAATCAGCCTGTCTGTACAGGAGGGGAGGAAAGGAGGAACAGCAATAGTAATCGGGGATTTTATAATCAGGGGAACAGATAGGTGCTACTGTGGCCGTCAACGTGACTCCAGGATGGTGTGTTGCCTCCCTGGTGCCAGGATCTGGGATGTCACTGAACGGCTGCAGGGCATCCTGAAGGAGGAGGGTGATAAGGCAGAGGTCATGGTACATGTTGGTACCAATGACATAGGTAGAAAGAGGGATGAGGTCTTGCATCAAGAATTCAGGAAGTTAGGAAGTAGACTAAAAAGCAAGACCTCTCTGGTTGTAATCTCTGGATTACTCCCAGTGCCATGTGCTAGCGAGATCAGAAATAGGAGAATAGCCCAGATGAATATGTGCCTTGAGAGTTAGTGTAGGAGGGAGAGTTTTAGATTCCTGGGTCGCTGGGACCATTTCTGGGGAAGGTGGGACCTGTATAAACGGGACGGACTACATCTGAGCCAGAGCAGGACTAACATCCTTGTGGGCGGGTTTGCTAGTGCTGTTAGGAGGAGTTTAAACTAATTCGGCAGGGGGAGGGGACACAGAATGTTAGCAGAATAAGGACACATCACAATGCAGTAAAACAATCAAGTCAGAGGGAGTACAGCTGCAATAAGCTTCAAGGGAGTAAGGCAAGGCTGGATGGCCTCTACTTTAATGCCAGGAGTATTACAGGTAAAATGGATGAGTTAAGGGTGAGGATTGGCATGTGGAATTGTGATATAGTAGCCATCACTGAGACATGGTTGAAGGAAGGGTAGGATTGGCAGCTCAACATTCCGGGATATAGAATCTTTAGGCGAGACAGGGGAGGGGGTAAAAGAGGAGGAGGTGTTGCATTATTAGTTAAGGAGTCAGTTACTGCAGTAAGGAGAGATGATATCTTGGAGGGGGCATCGAATGAAGCTTTGTGGGTCGAGCTTAGGAAAATAAAAGGGGCAGCCACATTATTAGGTGTTTATTATAGACCACCAGATAGTCAGTGGGAAATTGAGGAGCAAATATGTGCACAATTTGTGGAGGTGTGTAAAAACAATAACAAAGAGTAATTATATTAGGTGATTTCAACTTTCCCAATATTAATTGGGATAGACATAGTGTTAAGGGCTTGGATGGGGTGGATTTCTTGAAATGTGTACAGGAGAACTTTTTAGATCAATATATAGAGGGTCCAACAATGCAGTACTGGACCTAATTCTGGGGAATGAAGCCGGACAGGTGGCTGAGGCGTTGGTGAGCGAGAATTTTAGCGATAGTGACCACAACATTGTACAGTTTAAGTTTGTTATGGACAAAGAAATAGACAAGTTGCAAAAAAATGTTTTGGATTGGGGGAGAGTGGATTTTAGTAAAATAATGTAGGATCTGGCCAAGGTAGACGAGGAACAGATACTTGTGGGGAAATCTACAGAGGAACAGTGGGGGGTGTTCAAAAATGAAATGGGGAGGGTACAGGCTCAACATGTCCCCACTAGGGTGATAAGAAGGAGTAACAAGCCCAGGGAACCATGGATAACCAGAAATATTCAGGACACGATGAGAAGGAAAAGAGAGGCTTTTAGCAGGTACAAGGGAAGCAAATCAGCAGAAGCATTAGTGGAGTACAGACAGTGCAGGGTGGAGCTTAAGAAAGCAATTAGGAGAGCAAAGAGGGGACATGAGAAAGCACTGGCTGGTAAAAGTGGGGAAAATCCCAAGAAATTCTATAAGTATATCAATGGGAAGAGGATAATCAGGGAAAGAGTAGGGCCCATTAGGGACCAAAGGGGCAATCTATGGGTGGAGCCAGATGACATCGCTAGAGTGTTGAATGAGTACTTCACATCCATCTTCACCCAAGAGAATGAGGATGAAGGTATCGAACTCAGGGAGAGAGACTGCGAGGTTCTTAAGCAAATTGATATAGGGAGTGAAAAGGTATTGGAGGTGTTGGCAGGCTTAAAAGTGGACAAATCTCCAGGTCCAGATGATTTGTGTCCCAGACTGCTGAGGGAGGCAAAGGAGGAGATCGCAGGGGCTCTGACCCAAATTTTTAATTCCTCTCTGGCCACAGGGGAGGTGCCAGAGGACTGGAGAACAGATAATGTGGTTCCACTATTTAAGAAGGGTTGTAGAGATAAGCCAGGGAACTACAGGCCAGTGAGTCTCACGTCAGTAGTAGGGAAATTATTGGAGAAATTTCTGAAGGAGAGAATCTATCTTCACTTGTCCAGTATCCAGTGGTGTACCATAGGGATCTGTGCTGGGTCCCCTATTATTTGTCATTTATATAAACGACATAGATGACTATGTGGGGGGTAGGATTAGTAAGTTTGCGGATGACACAAAGATTGGCCAGGTGGTTAACAGTGAGGTTGAGTGTCTTGGGCTACTGGAAGATATAGATGGGATGGTCAAATGGGCAGATAAGTGGAAGATGGAATTTAACCCTGAAAAGTGTGAGGTGATACACTTTGGAAAGAGTAATTTGACAAGGAAGTATTCAATGAACGGCATGGCACTAGGACATTCTGAGGAACAAAGGGACCTTGGCGTGTGTATCCATAGATCTCTGAAGGCGGAGGGGCATGTTAGTGGGGTGGTGAAAAAGACATATGGGACACTTGCCTTTATCAATCGAGGCATAGATTACAAAAGTAGGGAGATCATGTTGGAGTTGTATAGAACCTTGGTGAGGCCACCGCTGGAGTACTGTGTGCAGTTCTGGTCACCACATTATAGGAAGGATGTGATTGCACTGGAGGGGGTGCAGAGGAGATTCACCAGGATGTTGCCTGGGATGAAACATTTAAGTTATGAAGAGAGGTTGGATAGACTTGGGTTGTTTTTGTTGGAGCAAAGAAGGCTGAGGGGTGACCTGATCGAGGTGTACAAGATTATGAGGGGCATGGACAGGGTGGATAGGGAGCAGCTGTTCCCCTTAGTTGAATGGTCAGTCACAAGGGGACATAAGTTCAAGGTGAGGGGCAGAAGGCTTAGGGGAGATGTGAGGAAAAACTTTTTTACCCAGAGGGTGGTGACGGTCTGGAATGTGCTGCCTGGGGAGGGTGGTGGAGGTGGGTTGCCTCACATCCTTTAAAAAGTATCTGGATGAGCACTTGGCACGTCATAACATTCAAGGCTGTGGGCCAAGTGCTGGTAAATGGGATCAGGTAGGTCAGGTTTTCCCCAGTGTTGGTGCAGACTCGATGGGCCTCTTCTGCACTGTGATTCTGTGAATCTGTGTGATTCTGTGAACTCCCTCCCGACTGTGCCTCCACACTCTGCCGGCGGGACAGAACATATCCAGGGATAGTGATGGTGGTGTGTGGGACATTGTCCATAAGATATGATTCTGTGAAGATGACTATGTCAGGCTGTTACTTGACTAGTCTGTGAGACAGCTCTCCCAATTTTGGCACAAGCACCCAGATGTTAGTAAGGAGGACTTTGCAGAGTCAACAGGGCTGAGTTCGCCATTGTCATTTCTGATGCGGAGCATGTTTGAGGGGCTGAATGGCCTACAATTGCACCTAATTTGTATGTTTGTTATATCCTCTCCACTAATAGTTATAGCCCCTCTATTGTCAATCCTTTGTCAATCTATTTTACTTCCCTATTTAGTGTTGGTTGGGAGAATTTGCACATCTGTGGCAGGTCAATGTTCCCATTCCAGGGACCTGAACCTGTAATTCAGGCTGACACTCCCAGTGTGCTACCAAACAAGTGGTGTACTGTCACAGCGCTATCCTTTGAATCAGTTCTGGGATAGCATTTAATCCTTGAATACATGCCAGTAGATTAACTAAATCGCTCTCAGTCAGGAGATTTGAGGGTTCAAGTCCCCATCCCAGGACTGAGGGAGTGTTGCACTGTTGGGGGTGCTGCCTTCTGAATGACACATTAAACTGCAGCCCCATTTGCCTGCTCAGGTGGGTGTAAAATACCCCATGGTATTATTTCGAAGAAGAGCAGGGGAGTTCACCCCAGCGTCCTGGCCAATATTTAAACCCCCAATCAACATGAGACAAAAGGCTATCTCGTTTTTATCTCATTGCTGTTTGTGGGCTCCTGTGCAAATTGTTTGCTACCTTACACTTCAAAAGTACTTCATTAGCTGTAAAGCAGTTTGGGATGCCTGTGGTCATGAAGTCGCTATATAAATGCAATTATTTTTTTCATTTACCATCCCCCCCTTTTTCTTTTCGTGGGAGCTTGCTGTGCTCAATTTGGCTGCTGCATCACCAACCTTGACCACACTTAACATCACTTGTGAAAACTGCCGTGTACCAGCAGAGGATTTTGCAATGTGGAAGTATAATTTTTGACAAGTACAACAACCTGGGAGATCCATTTTAACAGAAGATTGAAGAATTGTGATTTACCCATAACCCACAGCTGGATGAAGGGATTTGGAAGTGTGCAGCGTACCATGCGCATGGAAGGCTCCATTATTTCCCTTTGTTTTACAGCTGAATCGGTCTTTGTTACAAATACATCGCTGGCGGGGAGAGTCACGTTGCGACAATGAAACTGACCCTGATACTGACCAAGAGGAGAGGCTGACTCCCCCAGCCCCCTCCCTCCGCATTGCAATGACCGTAAGTAAGGAGCTAACTGGAGAAAATTAGAGGTCGGAATTGAACGTCACGGTGAGTTTGCAAGATGACTTGCCCTGGAGCCTGAATGGGAGCGTGGGTACTGCGTAGGACAGCTACACTATTCTTGTTTTGCAGTAAAGGTGAGGGAGGGTTATGGGGCGCTGACATTGTGTTTCTGGGGTATAGGGTATCAGTCAAACTCGGGGCTGAGTCCAATGAGTTTCCCCAACCCTAGGGAGCCGCTCCTTTACCCAGCTAATACTCGCTCCAGTCAGCACTAGTTATGTTCACTTTTAACCCATCATTTGCCATGGCCCATACTTTTGTCAGATTTCAGATCCTGAATTAATTACAAATTGTGAAATATCCCTTAGGGACCGAGTTAGTTCTTGGGCTTGAGCGCCAACCGATGACAAAGTGCACTCTAGTGCAGTACTGAGGGACTGCTACATTGTAGGAGGATCTGCCTTTCAAATGTGGATGTACCAGCACCTATTGCACTATTTGAAGAAGAGTGGAGCAGTTATTCCTGGTGTCCTGGCCAATATTTATCTCTCAATTGACATCACACACACACACAAAAAAATTATGACCATTATCACATTGCTGTTTGTGGGAGCTTGCTGTGTGCAAATTGGCTGCCAAGCTCCCTACATGACGATAGTGATTGTACTTCAAAAAGGACTTCATTGGCTGTAAAGAACTTTGAGGTGTCTGGTGGTTCTGAAAAGTGCTAGATAAAAACACATTTTTTATACATAATCTAGACTGACACTCCCATCACTAATGTGCATTACCAAGGGAATACAATGACTTCTCCTCCCCAGTCCCCATCCTGGTGCCCCCCAGGATCTATTCTTGGCCCATTCCTATTTTTCATCCACAAGCTGCCTTTTCAGCGTCATCATCATCAGAAGGCGCAGCTTCAGGTTCCACATTAAACCGAAAATGCGGCTAAAATCAGATGAGGCAGAATGGATCCTCTCTCTTCCCACTCCTCGTTTGACCATAGCAGTCTGTTTGCAAGGATATGCTTCCCAATTCAGTAATGTTTAACAGTTTGCATGCCGTGACTGTAAAAGGCAGGCAGGTTTTCTTGAGTTTTTATGAAAAGAAAATAGTATTTATTGCACTTACTGAGTAAAATAATAAAAATGCCCTAACTTTCTCTCACCTACACACACGCATTTGAAGTTCACACATACACACCAATAAATTAGAGTGGGAGGATAAAGTCAGTGATATTTTAAAGTCCAATAAAGGTTAAAGTTATGTGGTTCTTGTGGGTTGATGACTGAGGTGGACCTAAGCTGAGCTTAGTGGTCCTGGTTTCAGTGTTGAGGCAGTTTAAAGATGTAGACGGACAATCTGTTTGCACTTCTGGAGACAGTGGCTGTTGGTTGATTTTCTTTTTAAATAACACTTTTTACAACACTTAGCTCTACCTCAAGCACCACCTCTCTTGACCCCCTCCAGTTTCTAAATTGTCTGCCAGTACTGGATGAGCAGAAATTTCCTCCACCTACACATTAGGAAGCAGTCCCCGCCACAACCTCTTTTTGCTAGACACACACTCCATTCCACTTCCTGCCTGAGGCTGAACCAGATTCTTCACAACCTTAGTGTTGCATTTGATACTGAGCTGAGCTTCTGACCACATCTCCACATCATCACTAAGACCATCCATGGTCACCTCGTGTAACACTGCCTGACCCTGTCCCTGTCTCAGCTCACCTGCTGCTGAAACCCTCATTGATGCCGTTGTTACCCCTAAACTGTTCCAAGGGACTGCTGATTGGCTTCCCATCTTCCTCCATCTGTGAACTTGAGGCCATCCAAAAATCTGTTGCCTGTGTCCTAACTTCACAAAGTCTGTTCACTCATCACCCCTGTGCTCACTGACCTACAGTGGCTCCTGATTAAGCAACGTTCTGCTTCATGTTTTTAAATCCCTTATAACTTTGATTCCCTACCTCTGAAATCTCCTTCAAGCCTATAACCCTCTGAGGTATCTGCACTCCTCCAATTTTGGCCTCTTGTGCATCCCTGATATTAATCGCTTCACTTTTGAAGGCCGTGCCTTCAGCTGCCTAAACCCTGGAACTTTCTCTCTAAACCTCACTGCCTGGCTGCCCCTCTTTTCTCGTTTAAAAGCTAACTCCTTGAGTAAGCAAAAACAGAATTACCTGGAAAAACTCAGCAGGTCTGGCAGCATCGGTGGAGAAGAAAAGAGTTGACGTTTCGAGTCCTCATGACCCTTCGACAGCCCCTGTGGCGCCCAAAGGCTGCGGGAGACTGCGAGTGTACCAGGGACACCCAGGTGTGGATACAAACACAGAAAAGGAGCAACAGTGGGGCAGAATGAACCCATCGCTCTTTATACTCTTTTTTTTTTGTGATTTGGGGGGAGGAGTTTGGAATAAGGGACATGATAGAGGATTAAATGTAAGAGATTTAAGAGACAATCACGATGAGCCTGTTGAATGCATTCCTGCAGTTAATAATTCAGATACCGTGTCAACATTTCGCAACTTAGATATATGATTGATTAGACAGCGATAAATCTCCCTCTACACCGTCCCCATCAAACACTCCCAGGGCAGGTACAGCATGGGGTTACATACAGAGTAAAGTTCCCTCTGTGCTATCCCCATCAATCACTCCCAGGACAGGTACAGCACAGGGTTAGATACAGAGTAAAGCTCCCTCTGTGCTGTCCCCATCAATCACTCCCAGGACAGGTACAGCACAGGGTTAGACACAGAGTAAAGCTCCCTCTACACTGTCCCCATCAAACACTCCCAGGACAGGTACAGCACGAGGTTAGATACAGAGTAAAGCTCCCTCTGTGCTATCCCCATCAAACACTCCCAGGACAGGTACAGCACGGGGTTAGATACAGAGTAAAGCTCCCTCTGTGCTATCCCCATTAATCACTCCCAGGACAAGTACAGCACAGGCTTCGCTAGGAGGAGGCGGTGGCGTAATGGTATTGTCACTGGTTTGGTAATTGGGAGCTTAAGGGGACCTTAGTTCAAATCCCACTACAGCAGATGGTGGAATTTGAATTCAATTTAAAAAAATGTTGATTGCTGATTGTTAGCAATAACCTGCTCAGTTTGGATTCTACCAGAGTCACTCATCCAAACATGGACAAAAAAGCTGAACTCCAGAGATGAGGTGAGAGTGACTGCCCTTGACAGTAGCATTTGATTAAGTGTGGCATCAAGGACCAAGGAGTCCAAGCAAACCTGGAACCAATGGGAATTAGTTCCAGGACATCACTACAAGAGTTCCTCAGGATAGTGCCCTAGGCCCAACTATCTTCAGCTGCTTCATTTATGACCCTCCTTCCATCATAAGGGATGTTTGCTGATGATTGCACAATGTTTAGCACCATTCGTGACTCCTCAGATACTGAAGCAGTCCATGTCCAAATGCAGCAACACCTGAACAATATCCAGACTTGGGCTGACAAGTGACAAGTAACATTCACTTCACAGAAGGGCCAGGCAATGACCATCTCCAACAAAACAGAATCTAACCAATGCCCTTCGACATTCAACGGCATTACCATCGCTGAATCCCCACTATCAACATCCTGGGGGTTACCATTGACCAGGGGGATCAATAACCAGGGAGCATAGATTTAAGGTAAGGGGCAGGAGGTTTAGAGGGAATGTGAGGAAGAATTTTTTTACCCAGAGGGTGGTGGGAATCTGGAACTCACTGCCTGAAAGAGTGGTAGAGGCAGAAACCCTCATAACATATAAGAAGTTTTTGGACATGCACTTGCGATGCCATGGCATACAAGGCTGTGGGCCTAGTGCTGGAAAATGGGATTAGAATGGTTAGGCTGGCGCAGACTCAATGGGCCTTTCTGTGCTTTGGACCTCCGAGTCTATGAGAAACTGAACTGGACTAGCCACATAAATTCTATAGCTACAAGAGCAGGTCAGAAGCTAGGAATCCTACGGTGCACAACTCACCTCCTGGCTCCCCAAAGCCTGCCCACCATCTACAGGAGTGTGATGGAATACTCTCTTGCCTAGATGAGTGCAGCTCCCACAACACTCAAGAAGCTCGACACTATCCAGGACAAAGCAGCCCGCTTGATTGGTACCTCATCCACAAACATTCACTCCCTTCACCACCACTGACACACAGTAGCAGCAGTGTGTACCATCTACAAGATGCACTGCAGAAACTCACCAAGGCTCCTTAGACAGCACCTTCCAAACCCACGACTGCTCCCTCTAGAAGGACAAGGGCAGCAGATAGATGGGAACACCACCACCTGGAAATTCCCCTCCAAGCCACTCACCATCCTGACTTGGAAATATATTGTCATCATTCACTGTCACTGGGTCAAAATCCTGGAACTCCCTCCCTAACAGCACTGTGGGTGTACCTACACCAAGTGGACGGCAGCAGTTCGAGAAGACAGTTCACCACCACCATCTCAAGGGTGATGGCTATAAATGTTGCCCCAGCCTGTGATGCCCACGTCCCATAAATTAATTTTTAATAAAGGTACAGCACAGGGTTAACTGAAGAGTAAAGCTTGCTGTATATTGCTCCAACAATTTTACTTTGAATTGGAAAAGCAATGGCCTGTGACTCACAGTGTACTTGGTTACACCGCACAAACCAACTGTTCTGTGCCATTTGACTGGGAGTGTTTAAGTGGTATCAATTTGTATTAATTTTGCGCCCCATTAGGGACTTGGTTGATTGAGGCTATCCAAACCTACTTTCTTATAGATGGCTGAGGCTCCTTTGGTAGCACTCTCATCTCTGAGCCAGAAGGTTGTGGGTTCAAGCCCCTCTCCAGAAACTTGAGTATAAAAGCCCTGGCTGACACTGCCCAGTGAAGTACTGATGGAGTGCTGCACTGTCTTTCAGATGAGATCTTAAACCGTCTGCCCCCTCAAATGGATGTAGAAGATTCCAGGGCACCCTTTCAAAGAAGAGGCTGGAGAGTTCTCTTCGGTGCCTGAACAGCCAACACTACTTTTTAAGAAAAATCACAGATTATCTGATCGCTGTCCCATTGCTGTTTGTTGAAACTTGCTGTTGCTGCTGTGTTCACGTTAACTGCCGCATTACAGCACGTTTCCTGCAAGACTTTCCAGCCCTGCCACAACAGCTTTCCCCATAGTGGATGCGGCAAACCATTCAAACCTCCGTTGACTTCGGAGGGACTGGAAGATCCGGCTGGTGGGAAAGGCTGGAAAATCTCGCCCTCTTTTTTCTTTCAGATTTCCAGCATCTGCAGTATTTTGCTTTTGTGCCATTCGTTGTAAAGCGCTTTGTGACGCCCTGAGAGACACATTATAAATTTCTTGGTCAAACACCAAAGAAAAGATCGGTCCACTCCTGTAAACCCTACATCCTTTGGCGCCAGCGAGCAGGAGGGTTGCAGTGCTGAATCAGTGATTCACCAGTAGACCTGACAATAACACTGGCTGCTTTTCCTCTCCATTTGCCTATGGGTTTTGGGAAGAATAGGGACCTTCCAGGCTAATGTTCCTGGATGAGACAATTCTCCCTCATTGTATCAGTTGTGACATTACACAAACTGGCCCATCTGGTTTTAATCCACATCCTCTCAGGGTGTGGCTGTCAAAGGTGGGTATTTATTGCCAAGTTGCACAAAGAATATGGGAGATACAACATTTTGGAGGAGCAGGAGACTTTAATCATGTTGTTGTGGGACTGTGGGCATGTTCTTTCCCCCCAAAAATATATTTTATTCATAAAATCTGGAAAAAGCGGGTTACATAATTCAAATCTTTCTAGTGCAGTACAGTTAAGTTTCTTTCAGTACACTCTGAGGTGTCTCACTACAACTACAGGTTATATTTACCACGTTTTTTTTTAATTCATTCACGGAAAATGAATGACCCAGGCCGCAAAGCCCACATCCCTAATTCCCCTTGTTCAGAGGGCATCTAAGAATCAACCACTGAAGTCACATGTAGGCCAGACCAGGTAAGGCCAGCAGATTTCCTTCCTTAAACCAGATGGGTTTTTATGACAATCGTCAATGGTTTCATGGTCATCATTAGACTTTTAATTCCAGAATGTTATTGGATTCAACTTTCACCATCTGCTGTGGTGGGATTTGAACCCAGGACCCCAGAGCATTACCCTGGATCTCTGGAATACTAGTCCAGTGACAATGCAACTTTGCCACTGCTTCCCCAGTTGCCCTTGAGAAGATGGTGGTAACTTGAACTCCTGCAGTCCCTGTGGTGCAGGTACACCCACAGTGCTGTTAGGGAGGGAGTTCCAGGATTTTGACCCAGCGATAGTGAAGGAACAGGCGATATATTTCTAAGTCAGGGTGGTGAGCGGCTTGGAGGGGAACTTCCAGGTGGTGGTGTTCCCATGTGTCTGCTGCCCTTGCCCTTCTGGATGGTAGCGGTCGTGGGTTTGGAAGGTGCTGTCGAAGGAGCCTTGGTGAATTTACATGTGCGTTTACATTTCATGTCGAACGCTCTCTGGTGCTTACAGCCTGAGGGCTTTTGCATGGTTCCCGGCCCCTCAGCATCCTTTGGTGGGAGGGCCTTAGACAGTGGACTGGAAGCAGGTATCGGCTCCGACTGGGTAAGGCTGGCAGGTTTCTTTCCCTGAAAAACCAGCTGCATTTTCCTTTTACGATAATCCACTTGGGCCGCCCTTACTGACGCCAGATTCGAAGCCTCAAGCTTCTGTGCTGGGCTGTAACCTCTCATTCTCTGGATCGTTTGTCCAGTGGCACAACCGTTACGCTACTGAACCTTGGAAATGTAGAAAATAATTTGTGTGAGTGCAGTAAAGAATTATGGAGCCGATGGACAAACTGAACCCCCCCAGAGGCAAGGAGAGGTGAGGTTTCGGAGAAAATATTACCTATCCACGCTGTGGAATTTTAAAGTTTTTATGCTTTCTTTCCCTTCCAGTGACACCCGCTGCTGGGATCATTTTGCAAATGGTGACGGCAATGGAAGCGTGGAACTAGGCCGGCGATTTAATGATAGACCCTCAGCCCCTGTCTGCTCCCCAGGACTGCTATCGCCGTCACTGCCCTGAGTGTGGAAGAGGCTTCAGGTCACCGTCCGGTTTGGAGAGGCACCTATGGGTTCACCCGGGGGGGGAGAGGCCGTTTGAGTGCCTGGTGTGCCCAGAAGGGGTTTTACAGCTGCAGCAACCTGACCAGGCACCAGCGGACCCACAGCTCACACCGGGGAGAAGCCGTTCGAGTGCGCCGCTTGCGCCAAGCTCTTCCGTGCCTCGAGCAAGCTGAGCGAGCACCGGCAGCTATGCCGGGCCGAGAAAGCCTTTGAGTCCGTGGCCTGCGCCAAGCGGTTCTGGGCGTCCAGGGACCAGGCCCAGCACCGGAGGGTCCACGGGGTGAGGAGGCCCCCGCGTGTGTCCGGTGTGCGGGAAGGCGCTGGCTCACTCCGCCACGCTGCGGATCCACCAGCCCGTTCAGTCGGGCGAGAGGCCCTACACGTGTGCCACCCGCTGGGAAGGGATTCACCCAGGCCTTCAGCCTGAAGCTCCATCGGTACCACCACAGTGGCGAGGGGCCATTCCCCGGTGCTCGGTGTGCGGGAAGGGTTTTATCCTGGCCAGTTACCTGGCGAAGCACCACTGCACCACCCTGAGGGGACGAAAAGTTAAAATCCCGCCTGAGTTTCCTGAATGGCCTCTCATCTTCCTCCTCCATCAACTTCGATCATCCAAACCCCTGCTGCCTGTATCCTAATTCGCATCAAGTTCCATTCACCTGCCATCCCTGTTCTCGGTGACCTGTACTGGGTCCTGGTTAAGCAAATGCCTCAGTTTTAAAGTTCTCACCCTTGTTTTCAAATCCGTCTATGGCGAGTCCCCTCCCTAACCCTGGAATACTTTCCAACCCCTGTAATGCTCTGAGATCTCCGCCCGCCCCTGATTCTGACCTCTCGCATCTCCCTGATTTCAATCATGGCGGCTGTGCCTTCAGCTGCCTGGGCCCTAAACTCCAGACTTCCCTCCCGAAACCTCTCCGCTTCCGTACTTCCCCTTCCGTCTTCAAGACACTCCGTGAAACTTACCTCTTTGACCAAGCTTTTGGTCCCGTGTCCTAACACTACCTCATGTGGCTCGATATCAAATTTTGCCTGATAATGCTTCTATTGGGACATTTTGTTACATTAAAGTCACTATATATGTCAGCAGTTGTCATTACTGTTGAAGGACATTCAGAAATCCAGCGCAATATTTACGTTGTGTGCTTTCATAGAATGAGATAGGATCTACTGCTGAAAAGTGGCCATTTGGCCCAAACAGTCTCTGCTAGTATTTGCACTCCACACATTTCCTGCCTTTCCACCTTGCTGCATCTCAGCCTTTCCACATACTTTTCTATTCCCTTTTGTGTCATGTGCACGCATAGCTTCCTTTCGAAAGCATCAAAGCCACTTCCCTCAAATGTTTCCTGCAGCAACAGGTTCCACATTCTACCTCAGTAGGTCTAGCGAGCGCCTGTGGAGAGAGAAACAGAGTTAACCTTTCGAGTTTGCGTGGCCCTGCTTCAGAGCTGAAGAGAAGTGGAAATGTGATGAAATTTATACATGAACTAAAGGCCAAAGGGAGTGTTAATGGTGGTGGTAAGGGCTAAAAATGGTGCTGATAGTGGGGTAAAGCTAAGAAAGCAGAATGTGATAATAGCAGAACAAGGGTAGCATTGTGTGAAAGAACAACATAGAACAAGTGACATAAGATCTTAAGACACAGGAGCAGAAATTAGGCCATTCGGCCCATCGAGTCTGCTCAGCCATTCAATCATGGCTGATAGGTTTCTCAACCCCATTCTCCCGCCTTCTCCCCGTAACCTTTGATCCCCTTACCAATCAAGAACCTATCTATCTCAGTCTTAAATACACTCAATGACATGGCCTCCACAGCCTTCTGTGGCAATGAATTCCATAGATTCACCACTCTCTGGCTAAAGAAGTTTCTCCTCATCACTGTTCTAAAAGGTCTTCCCTTTACTCTGAGGCTGTGCCCTCGGGTCCTAGTCTCTCCAACTAATGGAAACATCTTTCCCACGTCCATTCTATCTAGGCCTTTCAGTGTTCTGTAAGTTTCAATCAAACCCTCCTCAACCTGGATGGACCTGTAGGGGATTGGGTGGGGGGAGGAGGTGGCGGGGGGAAAAAAGGATAGAAAATGGGATAGAAGGGAGATAAAACCATGGATAAATGAATAAAAATAAAGATAAAAGTAAATGGATAAAAAATAAAAATGAATGTAGAAAAAAGGGGGTTAAAAAATGGGTGAGGATGGAGGAAAGAGTTCATGGTCTGAAGTTGTCGAATTCAACGCTAAGTCCAGAAGGCTGTAAAGTCCCTAGTTGGAAGATGAGGTACTGTTCCTCCAGTTTGTGTTGAGCTTCACTGGAACAATGCAGCAAGCCAAGGACGGACATGTGGGCATGAGAGCAGGATGGGGTGTTGGAATGGCAAACGACAGGGAGGTCTGGGTCATGCTTGCGGACAGACTGGAGGTGTGTATGCCTCATAAATTCTATAAGCTCATGACCCAGACAGGGCTGCTCTGGACTTGCTATGGGGGGTGGGATTGATTTTCTTCAATGGCATGTAAGTGTGTAACTGGCACTGATCTAACAAATGCTTACTCTTGTGCTGAAACAAAAATAAAAATAGCTGGAAAAACTCAGAGGGTCTGACAGCATCTGCGGAGAGGAACACAGTTAACGTTTCGAGTCTGAATGACTCTTCATCAGAGCTGAGGGAATGTAGAAATGAGGTGAACTATAAGCTGGTTTAGGGGGGTGGGACAGGTAGAGCTGGATAGAGGGCCAGTGATAGGTGGAGGCAAAGGAGAGGTTACCAAAGATGTCAAAAGGACAAAGAGGTGTTGACGGTGGTGATATTAGCTAAGAAATGTGCTAATGGGGACATTAAGGGTAGAAAGCAGGACGAGCAAGGTGTAGATACCCTTAGTGGAGGTGGGGTGGGGGGGAAGGGATCGAAATAGGCTAAAAGATGGAGATGAAATAATGGATGGAAATACATTTAAAAATAATGGAAATAGGTGGGAAAAGAAAAATCTATATAAATTATTGGAAAAAAGGGGGATCGGAAAGTGGGTGGGGATAGAGGAGAGAGTTAATGATCTGAAGTTGTTGAACTCAATATTCAGTCCGGAAGGCTGTAAAGTGCCTACTTGGAAGATGAGGTTCTGTTCCTCCAGTTTGCATTGAGCTTCACTGGAACAATGCAGCAGGACAAGGACAGACATGTGGACAAGAGAGCAGGGTGGAGTGTTGAAATGGCAAGCGACAGGGAGGTCTGGGTCATGCTTTGCGGACAGACTGAAGGTGTTCTGCAAAGCGGTCACCCAGTCTGTGTTTGGTCTCTCCAATGTAGAGGAAACCGCATTGGGAGCAGTGAATGCAGTAGACTAAATTGAGGGAAGTGCAAGTGAAATGCTGCTTCACTTGAAAGGAGTGTTTGGGCCCTTGGACGGTGAGGAGAGGGGAAGTAAAGGGGCAGGTGTTGCACTTTCTGCGGTTGCATGGGAAGGTGCCAATGAAATGTGGAGGCTGGTGGGATGATAAGTGAGGACAAGGGGGACCCTATCATGGTTCTGGGAGGAAGGGGAAGGTGTGAGGGCAGATGCGCAGGAGGTGGGCTGGATACGGTTGAGGGCCCTGTCAACCACCATGGGTGGAAAATCTTAGTTAAGGAAGAAGGAAGACATGTCAGAGGAACTGTTTTGGAAAGTGGTATCAACAGAACAGATGCGATGGAGGCGAAGGAACTGAGAGAGTGACATGGAGTCCTTACAGGAAGCAGGGTGTGAGGAGCTGTTGTCGAGGTAGCTGTGGGAGTCGGTAGGCTTGTAATGAATATTGGACAGTCTATCACCAGAAATTGAGACAGAGAGGTTAAGGAAGGGAAGGGAAGTGTCAGAGATGGACCATGTGAAAATGATGGAGGGGTGGAAATTGGAAGCAAAATTAATACATTTTTCCAGGTCCAGATGAGAGCATGAAGCGATACCGAAGCAGTCATCAATATACCGGAGAAAGAGTTGTGGGAGGGGGCCTGAGTAGGACTGGAACAAGGAATGTTCCACATCCTCCATAAAGAGACAGGTATAACTGGGGGCCCATGTGGGTACCCATAGCCACACCTTTTATTGCCTCTCCTCATTCTTCCTACCAAACTGAATCGCTTTGCACTTCTCTGCATTGAACTTCATCTCTCTCTACCCAGCTCTACCTGTCCCACCCCCCTCAACCAGCTTATAGTTCACCTCATTTCCATATTCTCTCAGCTCTGATGAAGAGTCATACGGATTCGAAACGTTAACTGTGTTCCTCTCCGCAGATGCTGTCAGACCTGCTGAGTTTCCAGGTATTTTTATTTTTGTTTCAGATTTCCAGCATCTGCAGTATTTTGCTTTTATCTTACTCTTGTGCTAATACATACATCCCATCTGTATGGGTCAAGATAGTTTGAGCATATACCATTGCTCCTTACGTTGATCCCCACCTCCACTTGGATTTTGCCTTCAATTTCCAAAAGGAACGAGTTGGAACATTTATTAGGGTTCCTACTGTGCTTGTTGTCCTACTGGCAGGAGGGTGGTGATAGACTTCAAGAGGACATTCAAAGGGCTGGATGAACTGGTAGACAGATGAAGTTCAATGCAGAGATGTGCAAAGTGATTCAATTTGGTAGGAAGAATGAGGGGAGGCAAAATAAAATAAAGGGTAAATTTCTAAAGGGGTGCAGGAGCAGAGGAACCTGGAGATATTTGCATACAAATCATTGAAAGTGGCAGATTAGGTTGAGAAATTGATTAAGGGGCATCCTGGGCTTTATAAATAGAGGCACAGAGTACATAAGTAAGGAAGTTATGATGAACTTATATAAAACACTGGTTTAGCCTCAGCTGCATGATCGGCGGTGGTGCCGCTTTTTAGGAAAGATGTGAGGCCTTAAAGAGAGTGCAGAAAAGATTTGGGAGAATGATTCCAGGGACGAGGGACTTCAGCTACATGGGTAGGTTGGGAAAGCCGGAGCTGCCCTTAGACAAGGTTGAGAGCAGATTTGATAGAAGTGCTCAAACCCTTGAGGGGTTTGAACAGAGTAGACGGAGAGAAGCTACCCCCATTGTTGGGGGATCGAGAACCAGAGGACACTGATTTAAGGCGATTGGCAAAAGAACCAAAGGTGGCCTGAGGGAAAAAGTCTTTTAGTCAGTGAGTGGATAGGATTTGTAATGCACTGCCTGAGACTGTGCTAGGGGCAAGGTCAATCATTACTTCAAAAGAGAATTGGATCATTGTCTGAGGAGAAAAGTTTGCAGGGGCCATGGGGAAAAGGTGGGGGAGTGGGACCAGCTGAGTTGTGCTTGCAGAGAGCAAACATGGACAAGTAGGGCCAAATGGCCTCCTCCCTTTGTTGTAACCATTCTATGATTCTATGTCCTCTGGGTTTGCATTGTAATGGGCCTAGCGATTTATGCTCATCGCTTTTTGTTTAAATCATTCTTTGGGATATCTGTCACTGGCAAGATGGAGGTGAGCTGAGGCGCAAGTACAGTGTCTCAAAACTGGCGGCCTTGGGACCGAGCCCGTCTGGATTTCAGGCCTCGAGATTTTTTGGGTGGGGCTGTTCAGGCCGGGCTGGGTTGGCCAGTTCGGGCTGACCCAGGTTGGGTGGGGTCAAGGGTGACTCGGAGCACTCGGAGCATGGGAATAGACTGGTGTGCAAAGCCGATAACTAGTCTGGCATGCGCACCAGTACAACACCCGGCCGAAAAAGCTGAAAGGTTATTTTAAAATTCACGCATGGCAGCTTATAAAATTCTGCTTTTTGGACATCTCCAGTTTTCGGATAGCTGGATTTGAGACACTGTACCTGTACTAGCAATAGATTCACCAGCACAGAGACCAATTACACAGTGAACCATCGTCAGGTCTGCACCCATTCAGTTGTGCTGGACATTTCATCAAACCTATACACCACAGCATTAGAGACTTTATAATGAGATTATAAATCATAAAATGATACAGCACAGAGGGAGACCATTCGCCTCATCATACCTGTGCCAGCGCTTTGGAAAGAACTATCCAATTATTCCCAGTCTTGTGTTGACCTCAGATGCTGCCTTAATATTGGGGGCAGTTAATCTCACATTCCCTCTGGCCTTCCACTTTTGTCTTGAGACCTGGAGTCAAGTTCCTGCCCAGTGCTCAGTCACTGCGGTATGTTTAATCAACAAAATGCATTGTGGCAGGTAACAGAGATTCCATTGACGGAGCTCCCACTCCTAATGACTCCTCTGACTGAGAATGTAATGGAGGCAGGTTCATTAGAGACATTCAAGAGGGGATTTGATTATTATTTAAAGAGGAAGAATGTGCAGGGTTGCAGGGAGAAGGTGGGGGGGTGGGGTTGGTGGATGACACTAGGTGAATTGTTCATTTGGAGAGCCAGTGCAGACAGGATGGGCCGAAAGGCCTCATTCTGTGCTGTACCAATTCTGTAATACCATCACCGACAAGAGTGGACAATCACGGGAATGCCATCACTTCCAAATTTCTTTCCAACTCTCAGACCATCCTGACTGGGAGGTAGAGTGCCTACCCTCTATCATCATAATGTCTAATTCCTGAAGTCCTCAAGAACCATAATGGGAGCATCAACAGCACGAAGACAGCAGCGGATCAGGAAGTCGCCACCAGCATCTGAGGGTAGTAAGGAATGAGCAATGAGTGTGACCTTGTCAGTTTCATCCACGCACTGAGAAGTACATATACATAATAAATTTGACTGACCATAATATTGTAAAAAGGTAGAAATATTAAAAGATGAAAAGAGAGAGAGAAGCAGAGATGGGGGAAATGAAACAAAATATATAAAACCTTTGGGAAACAAAGAGATCAAGGAACAGATAAAGAGGGAGAGGTAGGCCTGATTTTAACTCAGTTATTGGGTGGGTTTTGAATGAGTTAAAATCACAGCATCCATTTCTGAGTACTTGTTTGTAATGAAGAAACATTCTGCTGCTAGTGCCTATTCAGAACATTATCCCCTTAAAGGGAGAGTGAGGGAGAATGAGAAAGGAGAGACGATGGGGTCAGGGGGAATGAAGGAAGGGATGACGACTGGGGAGGCGGTGGGGTGGGAGGGAGGGGATGAAGAGGGAGAGGTGAGGATGGAAGGAGGGGATGAAGAGGGAGGGAGGGGATGAGGAGGGAAGGAGGAAATGAGGGAAGGAAGGGTGAGGATGGAGGTGGGGATGAGGAAGGAGGGAAGGAGTGGATGAGGAGGGAAGGATGCAAATGGATTCAGTACCACTGTGTTCCTGCTGGTGGTGCTATTGGCCTGTGGGAAATTTTTATACTCAGCGACGCTACCTAATGCCAGACAGTCTTACTGCAGCTCAACATGAGGAGATGGTGGAGATGGGGAGTCTTGAGATGTCCAAGCCGGAATTTTCAAATGTTAAAGAGTCATGGAGCTGCTCATCAAAAATGCCCTGTGTCTGACAGGAACAATTTCAGCACAACACTGAATTTAAGGAGTTCAGGAAATGAAAAATTTAGCGATTAGGAAACTGAATTTTAAAAATAAATCTCCCATCCAAAGATTTCATTTTTCCTAATAGACCCCAGAAAAATTGTTGAATTGTTGTTCCTGATTTTAAGCTTGAGAATAGTACTGGGTACACGACTTACCAGCCCCTCTGCCACTCCCCCACTGCTGTTTTGGTGGGGTATTTCTGATGAGCAGTCCAAGGATATCTGCAGCCTCTCAGAGCAAGGCCTGAGGCCACTCCCACAGTAGGGCCATGCGTCGCGTTGCCTCTGGCAGTGATAGTCATTACAGTCCTCAAAACCTTTCCCTCAGGGTCTTTCCAGGCTGCATCAGGCCACATCAGTTACTTTAGCCAACAGCCCTTGCCCGATTCAAGAAGGCGACTGATGTCCTCTTTGTGAAGGCCATCCAGAATATCAAGCTACCCTTGGACGCCTGTTATGAGCTGTAGGTTTTGCAAAGATAGATTCCTCCTCAATCTCCCCAGTTTAGCGTGTTCAACTCCACCAAGATAATCCCCACCGAGTACAATCCAGAACCAGGTTGCAATTCTCCCTGGACTTAAATTCTGTTGAGGAAAGGGGACAGGCCATGAAAATAAATAGCCGAATGGTCCATTGCACTTGGCCTCCAGCTTCGCCACGTTCAATGGTCGACATCCTCCCTGTGCAGATAGTCCCCATGGCATCTTCCCCTTTTGGACTAGACTTGACTATTCCAGTGGTCTTCTGGACTGACCTCACATCCTCTACTTTCTGAAACCTGAACTGATTGGAAACTCTGCTTCTCATTTACCCCTGTGCTCGCTCACCCTTATGGTTCCTAGTCCGCCAGGGCCTCAATTTTAAAATTTTCATCCCTTTTTTCAAACCCCTCCATGACCTTGGCCCTCCCTATCTCTTTAACCTCCTCCAGCTCCTCAACCCTCCAAGATGTTCTGCGCAGCTCCAGTTCTGGCCTCTTGCACGTCCTGGATGTTGATCACTTCACCATTGGCCTTCATTGGTGCCCCTAAGCTTTGGAAGTCTCTCCTGAAATCTTTCTACATCTCTCTCCTCCTTTAGGACATTGTTTAAAACCTCTTTGACCAAGTTGTTGGTCACCTCTGCCCTCATATCACCTTAGGGGATTCGATGTCAAATTCTTTTCAACCATGCTTCTAGGAAGCATCTTACGATGTTTTACCATGCTTAGGGTGCTATGTAAACACAAGTTATTGTTGTGAGCTGACACGGTCCTCTCACAGGAAGACTGCAGGACAAGGGAGCATTCCCTAAAATTTGAGCCAGGCCGTTCGGGGGTGATGTCAGGAAACAGCTCTTCACGCAAAGGGGAGTGGAAATCTGGAACTCTCTCGCCCAGAGAGCTGTGGAGGCTGTAGGGGCAATTGAAAATTTCAGTACCGAGATTGATAGATTTTTGTTAGGTAAGAGTTTTAAGGATTATGGCACCAAGGCAGGTAGATGGAGTTAAGGCACAGATCTAACTGAAAGGATGAACAGGCATGAGGGGATAAATGATCTTCTCCTGTTACTTTGTTCATTCTGTAGCTCAGCAGCTTGTTCCCTACAGAGAGAGGGAGTGAGTCGTTGAAAGGGTCGTGCAGGGATTGTGAAGGACACTTCACACAGTTTACCCTCTGAATAGGAGAGGCAGCAAGTCGTGAGCAAGGAAGGCGAGGCGTGCAAGACAGCGGCTCCAGTGTTGAAGTGTGAAGGCTGTTTTCAGGACAGAGGCAGTAATTGGGGTGGTGACAGGGGAGCCGCGTAAACACTGTTGGCTTCAGTTCTGAGGGGAGTCGCAGGTTCGAAGTGTGTGACTGTGAGCAGACAGAAGTTGTGCAGTGTTGTGTGTTGCAATTGGAGGAGAAACAGGGAAGGGGGAAGGGTTAGTGGAAGGCTGGGGAGGAAGGGGTAATGCTTCACTGACAAAAACACAAGCAAAGATGAAACTCTCAACTTCAGTAAATGATGGCCAGGCGATGGGCTACGGGTGAATCCAACCTGTCCCAGACACTTGCTATCTCTTGTGTATCATGTTACACATACTTACCCCCACCCTAGACTGATCTGATCTCCTGGGAGAGGGGTGAAAACGGATAAAAACCCCAGGCCAAATTTGGCAGCAAAATTCGGGAAATTTCCTTTCCATCCCCCTTAGCTGATTGGAAGTAATCCAGGAGCTCTCCCTGGCTCTGATTCCACACCTTGTGCTCACTGTCATTTCCATTCCAAGGAGATTCTGATCCAGTTCCCCCTCAAAAGCATTCAGTCAGTCAGGGTCCATTGCCCGAACCAGCAAACTTTTCCAGCTGTTTCACTATTCTATGGAACAAGAACCACATCCGGATCATTCAATCTAGATCTGCCCTCACATCCCTCGAGTGTGTGATCCCTATTTAGTTGAAACGAGTTAGCTAGGCTAACTTCATAAAGTTGGATCATATCATTCCAAAATCCATAATGAGGAGGGTTTCAGCTCTTTTAGCCTATCTGGATGACTAAGATGCTTTGAAGTGAGAATTGCCCTTGTGGGTCTCTCTGCACCCTTTCCAAAGCTTTGATATCACCCACTCACAGGGTAGATATGGAAATGATGTTTCCCCTGGCTGTGGGGGGAGGAGGGGGGTGGGCAGGGAGTGGTGGTGGTCTAGAACCAGAGGACACAGTCTTAGACTAAGGGCCAGGCCATTTAGGACTGGGATGAGGAGGAACTTTTTCCACTCAGAGGGTGTTGAAACTTTGGAATTCTCTACCCCAAGAGGGCTGTGGAGGCTCAGTCATTGAGTATGTTCAAGACAGAAATCAATAGATTTCTGGATATTACAGGTATCAAGGGCTATGGGGATGGTGTAGGAAAATGGTGTTGAGATAGATGATCAGCCATGATCTAGTTAATTGGCAGAGCAGGCTCGAGGGCCCACTCCTGCTCCCATGTTCCACCGACATAGTATTCCAGCGTTGGCATAGCCAAGCTCTTGTACAAGAATCTCTTGCTAAGCTGACACCAGGTGCTGGGTGTGATGCTGCAGCCACTGAAATGCTTTGCTGCTTCTGTCCATGCCTGCCGGGCAGGATTCTCTGGATGCCCCAACGCAGAGGCAGGCTGTACCCCGCAAGGGGTTAATCTTCAACTCCGTCAGCAGAGGAAGGTGGAAGCTCTCTCTTGAATCTCACCCGCATCAGTAGCAATCCCCGTCCCCACCAAAACACCATCAGAGAGATAGTGTGACGGTCTCTGGAAGTCTACATATTCCTCTCAGTGGTCTTTACAAAAGAAATCACACGCCCCCCCAGATAGGGTCGCTGAGGAGGAACCTCTACCCCTCCACCTGGAGTTGGCAGGACTGCTGGTATCCCTCCCTTCCAGACAACGGGCTTCACCAGCAGTGCTGGATATGTGCAGCCAGCTCCCCACTACACTGAAATAAAGCCTGAAAATCAGAATGGTTCAGGTCTCTCCCTGACAACGTTGGACTGCATCCTGACTGCTCCATCCAAAGCTTAGTCCAAATTCCATCGAGACAGGTTGTGAAAGTGAACTCAGTAAATCCCATCACCTGAGAACAGGCACCAGAGCAAAAATAGCCATGGCCCGAATTTTGATGTCGCCGTGACCATGCAAAATGGCGGCGTGGACCTGATCGCAGGCAGCGATTGGCCCACCCAACTGGCCCACCCAACATTCAGAAAATTCTCCCCCTTGAAAACTATTGGATTAGTCCAAACATCAGACACAAGTGGCTCATTAATGGGCAGGAGACCTCCATGCTCTGGCCTATATGTAACTCCAACCTTGCACCACATGACTGTGGGATCGGAATCCCCTCCAACTGGACTTTATTAAATATAAAAACCCCCAAAGTCCTCGCTTCATGTACGTAAACACTGCGAAACAAAACAGGCCAAACTTCAACACAAAGGGCAGGCTTTGAATATTGAGTTTAACAATTTCAGATCATGAACTCTCTCCTCCATCCCCACCCCCTTTCCGATCCCTCTTTTTCCAATAATTTATCATATTTTTACAAATATATTTTTCTTTTCCCACCTATTTTAAAATGTATTTTGATCTATTGTCCCACCCACAAGGGGTTAATCTTCAAACATGTCAGTACCAAAGCCAGACTGATACTGTGTAAAGATACTGGGACATATCATCTCAACGACACAAGGCAGGTACCATCAGACAATCCAATTTAAGAAATTGGGATAAAAACAAAATACTGCGGATGCTGGAAATCTAGAACAAAAATAAAAATACCTGGAAAAACTCAGCAGGTCTGACAGCATCTGCGGAGAGGGATACAGTTGACATTTCGCGTCCATATGACCCTTCATCAGAACTAAGAAATATAGAAATGAAGTGAAATATAAGCTAGTTGAGTGGGGTGGGACAGGTAGAGCTGGATAGAGGGCCAGTGATGGGTGGAGGCCAAGAAGAGATTGCCAAAGATGGACAAAGGGACAAAGGGGTGTTGACGGTGGTGATATTATCTAAGGAATGTGCTAATGGGGACATTAAGGGTAGCAAGCAGGACAAGCTAGTGGTAGATGGCCCTAGTGGGGGTGGGGTGGGGGGGGGAAGGGATCGAAATGGGCTAAAAGGTGGAGATGAAACAATAGATCAAAATACATTTTAAAATAGGTGGGAAAAGAAAAATATATTTGTAAAATATGATAAATTATTGGAAAAAGAGGGATCGGAAAGGGGGTGGGGATGGAGGAGAGAGTTCATGATCTGAAATTGTTAAACTCAATATTCAGTCCGGAAGACTGTAAAGTGCTGTTATGAAACTGGGAGACCATCACCGCAAAAGGCCCTAGACAACAGCCATCACACAAACAAACACCGACGACAGCTAAGCAGAAATGGATCTTATCACACGCACATTAAACTGAGATCCAGAGACATCACCCCAGGGTGGGGTCCATCGTTTCGGTTGTGGAAACAACATCGCGATGAGTGGGTTGTCTGAACCAAGGCAGGAACCAGACAAAAGAGATTAAGGGGTGCTAAGCACCGACCATCCAAATAGGATGTGCTCCAGGAAATGTACTTTGATACTATAAACAAGATTTGTAATAAAAAGGCCAAGGCCGTGGGGTCTGGCACTGCAGCCACCAGGAGGATCAAGAACAGGTCAACCTGATTCACGGACCTACAGCTCGCACCAGAACGACCAACTGTATGGGAGGTTGTAAGCATCAGTCAGATTCACCGATTTTGGGGCTGAGAATTAAGGTTAGCTTTTTAAGGATAGTAACTAAATCCTGCAAGGGGGTTTGAGTTGGACCGAGTAAGTTTTGGGGCAGAAACGTGGGTTTTGCCTGTGGTTCCATTTTTCAGTGGTGCTTTATAAATGAATTTTTGGTTTAGAGTGTTGTGAGGCATCATTACACTAGTTTCGAGCTCTTGTATTAGGGGCAGTGGGGGTTTTCAGTCAATAAATAAGTTTACGGTTGAGCCTAAGCCCCTGTGTCCCTGTGAGTTTGTCCTTTATAAAATCCTAAAGCCAAGGACCAATGGTAACAGTAAACGAGTGCTATTCGAACTCCGTAAATGGCTGACTATTCATGGCCTCAAGGTAAATCAGGGTGGGTGATAAATATTGCTTTGCCACATCCCAAGAGCAAGGAGGCATAATCTTAACATTATGAAGCATCTTTTTATTCATTTATAGAGTGTGGGCATCGCTGGCTAGGCCAGCATTTATTGCCCATCCCTAATTGCCCTTGAGAAGGTGGTGGTGAGCTGCCTTCTTGAACCGCTGCAGTTCATGTGGTGTAGGTACACCCACAGTGCTGTTAGGGAGGGAGTTCCACGATTTTGACCCAGCAACAGTGAAGGAACGGTGATATATTTCCAAATCAGGATGCTGTGTGGCTTGCAGGGGAACTTCCAGGTGGTGGTGTTCCCATCTATCTGCTGCCCTTGTCCTTCTAGATGGTAGTGTTCATGGGTTTGGAATGTCCTGTCTAAGGAGCCTTGGTGAATTCCTGCAGTGCATCTTGTAGATGGTACACACTGCTGCTACTGTACGTCAGTGGTGGAGGGAGTGAATGTTTGTGGCTGAGGTGCCAATCAAGTGGGCTGCTTTGTCCTGGATGGTGTCAAGTTCCTTGAGTGTTGTGGGAGCTGCACTCATCCAAGCAAGTGGAGAGTATTCTATCACACTCCTGACTTGTGCCTTGTAGATGGTGGACAGGCTTTGGGGAGTCAGGAGGTGAGTTACTCATCGCAGGATTCCTAGCCTCTGACCTGCTCTTGTAGCCACAGTATTTAAATGGTTAGTCCAGTTCAGTTTCTGGTCAATGGTAACTCCCAGGGTATTGATAGTGGGGGATTCAGTGATGGTAATGCCATTGAATGCGGGTAGTGGAAATCTGGAACTCTCTCTCCCCCAACAGGCTGTGGATGCAGGGGAGGGTTAACCGAAATTTCCATGATTGAGATTGATGGGTCAGGGTGGAGCACAGACAGGTAAATGGAGTTAATCAGCCCAGATACACTGGAATGAAGAACAGGCTCAAGGGGTTGAATGGCCAATCTCTGTTGCTATGTCATTATAAAATACCCCAGGGAAAGGGTGGGAACGGCTAAAACAATGACAATTTGGGCCATTTCTCTGAAATGATGGCAGGAGGAGGGAAGAACACGGCATTCAGTCAGGGCTCAGATACCTATCTGCGGCCAGCATATCTTTTGCTCTGTGCTTAGATTTTCAAAACTGATAAGAGATAAAGGAAAATAAAATGAAGTTTAGAGTCAAAGGAAAATAAAGACGCAGAGTTGAAGTTTTCATGAATAATGAACAATGTGGAACTCAATCCTCAAAACAGGGATAAGTATGAAATAGCAAAGTATAAACCAGTGCCCTCTGACTCTGCAGCAGCATTGCCAAGGGGTGTCTGCTAATTATGGCTGCATTATTTTTGGCAGTGATTTCTTCTAAGCTTTTAACCACTTTCTTAATTCATGCTTTTAAAATATATTTTTTGCATACTTATCAATCTGCTTTGAGACATGTTTTATGTTGTTATTTTATATGTAGCCTTGTTGTTACATTCAGTTGAAAGAGATTATTGCAGTAATCTCCCAGGCCAGTATTCTGCAAATAATGAAACTTTCAGATAGATCCAGCACATCGGAGTAAAGTTACAATAGTATCTAATTAGCTTATCAATTTTTAAATTCATTTAAAAGCGAAGACAATATTTCATTCACTGCCTCTACCATCCTTAATGTTCTCCTCACTGTTCCTACTCTCCCAAAATTCTCCCTGCCTACCCTAAAACAACATTAGAAATGCAATTTGTTGATGATTGGAAGGAAACTTTCATGTTAAGTGTTGTAGTGTGGCCGAGTTGTGCTATTAATGATAGAGTTGATCCGCAGACACTTCTTGGGTGGAAACATTTAAGTTTATTTGCAATATGCTCAGCAGCAACTACACGTCTGCTTTCAAATCCAACTCTATCTCTACACTGACTGCTGAGGTAGCCCATGCTACTTTCCTATTGGTTACTACAGATCATGTGATCTTGCCTAACACATACTACTCTTAAAGGTACATTGCATACTAAATAAAACCATAATTACTGCATTAAGATTCTTCACAAAATGTGAGAAACCGAATCGGATGAAGTGAGTGAAGTCACGGAGAAAGAGTTGTGGGTCAAGAAGACCTTAGATGAGGAGAGAGAGAGGGGGAGAGACAGAGAATTCCAGGGAAAGAGTTCCAGAGCATGAGAACTAGGTGGGCGGGGTAAAGGATCAGGGGAAAGCTGCAGAGTCAGAGGAATAGAACATTTGGTTTGGGACTGGGTTTGAGCTGTAAGTAATTACAGATTTCGAGAGAGGTGAGGCTAAGAAGGAATTTAAACATGAGGGTAAGAGTTTTAAATTTGAGGTGTTTGGAGGTGAGGGACCAAAGTAGGTCAGCGAAGGCAGGCACGGCTGACAGATGGACAAGCAAGAGTTGGTGCAATTTCAGACACGAGCAGCAAAGCTTTGGTTGAGCTAAAGTTGATGGAATGTGTGAGACCAGGGACAGCTTTGGAAGAACCAAGACTAGAGGTTATAAAAATTTCAGCAACAGACAGCTGGAGGTGGGTATGGAACCACTTGTCTCAGTGTTGCTTGTGGGATCTTCTTATGCACCAATTAACTGGAATATTTCGTATTTCAATGACTGCAACTCAAAAGCACTTGATTGGCTGCAACATGTTTTGGAACATCCAGGGATCATGAAAGGGGACGAATAAATACAAGTATTTCTTTCACAGGTGGCTCAATGGGTAACACTCTGAGACCAGGATGAGCACAGTCAAGGTTGACATTCCAGTGTAGTGCTGACGGAGTGCCACACTGACGGTGATGTTTAACCAGGTCCTGTCTGCCCTCTCTGGTGGCGGCAAAAGATCCCATGGCACTATTTCAAAGGAGAGCAGGGGAATTCTCCCGGGTATCTTGCCCAATATTTATCCCCCCATCAACATCACAAAAAAATAAATTATCTAGTCATTAGCACAATGCTGTTTGAGAGAGCTTGCTGTACACAAAATGGCTGTTACGCATCCTAGATAAAAACAGTGACCACGCTCCAAAACTACTTCACCGGCTGTAAAGTGCTTTGAGATGTCCCGTGGTCAGGAGAGGTGCTATATAAATGCAAATCTTTCTTTTCTCCATTTTCATACATGAACACTTCAGGAAAGTAATTTTTTCTTGTTAAGTGGGGCTGTTTACAGCTTGGAGGTTGCCTGGATTGGAGATGTTGGCTGGTGCTGCTGTTCTCTTGTGAATATCTATGGGTAAGCAAGTTAAGAAACTTTGGGTTGTTGACCTTCAGGCACTTATGAGAGGAATGAGGTCCTTCCAGCATCTTCTATAACAGTCGGAAAGAATTCTCGTTCAGATCTCATATTTACCAACTGATTGAACAAGGCAGCAGAAAAAGCTATTAATACAGGGCCGATTGCTGCCTCAAGAGAAACTGAGCCATTACCTTTCAAAAACAGGATAATTTGGGTGGGGGTAACAGGGATATTAATAGATCATTTTGAGCAGATTTTATAATTGACCATCCCCAAAGAACAGGCATAAAGTCACACAGAAGTTAACAAATTTACCAAATCACCACCCTCCCAATTTTCAGGTAAGGACTGTCCTGATGCCTGTGAAGCAATGGTTTTAGTTTCATTTTATTAAATTTAGATGTCATTTAGAGATCCATACTCCAGCTGAGTTGTCTACATGTCCATGTAAGATGAACATCCAGAGCTAATAATAGAAGTGCCTTTCAAGAACCTTTTAGTATTTCTGAATCTTTTAACTTACCCCTTTTTTTGTTCCTTTTCCATTTCCACATTGTTGGTCAGGAGGGTTGGCGTCCAGTTTGCTGGAACTATTTTACTTTGGCTTGTCCATGATATCGGGGCATTTTACCTATATTATCTATTTACAGCAGTTCACTCATATAGTAGAAACAAATAAGTAGTTTGAATCTATTACAAAAATATTACAAAGGATTCCAGAACAGAAACAGGCCATTTGGCCCAGCGGTTCAATGCCAATGTTTATGCCCCACCTAAGCCTCCTCCCAACCCCTCTTCACCTCACTACCACCCCCCCATCAGCATATCCGTCTGCTCGTTTCTCCCTCATCTGTTTATCCTGCTGCACCGTGTGCTATTCACCTCATTCCACATCCCCACCGCTCTCTGGGTAAAGGGGGTTTCTCCTGAATTCCGTACTCCTCCTATGAAGAGGTATCTTCCTGACACTAAATTTCTACTTTTTGATCCTTTCCTGCTTGAGTCACAGTATTAGAAAAAAAACACATATTTCAATAACCTTTGTTCAATTGTCAGCTGGTTTTGATTACAGCTGCGTTTGAAATATGTAGTTAGCTGAGGAGCACGTCATAACCAGTACCTGACATTTTGTAATCTTGTGTTGTCATAATCGTGTTCGCACTCAAGGGATCCCAGAAACGTGGACAATTTTAGTGCAGGAGGGGGTTCAATGAGGCCTACCTAGCCTTTGACGAACTTAGGCCCCTCCAGGGAGGTGGATTTTACTTGGTCCCATTTCCCTGCTGTCTTCACTGAACCCTATTCTTCTGCAAATAATTATCCAGGATCTTTTCGTTCTATCTTGTAATCAGCCAAGCATACACATTTTTCTTATAATCGGCGCCATTTCTGTATCTAACGCTTATCTTGAGATTACAACCTCTTTGTGTTTGGTTTACCTAATTCAGATGTGACCAGACGAACACTTGGACAAGTCATCATGACCTCAATATCTCGATACAAACAACAAAGTCACATTTGCCTCATTGGTGGAGTCTTTTTTTATTAGCTGCCCACTAATTCTTAAGACCTTATGGCAGTGATTTTCAACCTGTTTTGGGTTAAGCAACCCTATAATATCTTGTGAAATTCTGCAGAACCCCCAATGCTCTCTCCCTCCTCGCCTCCCACTGTATATTTTACAAAACAAGACACCATTGAACAAATGAATAAAAATACAGAAGATGTTTATGATTATTTTACAATAAGTTTGAGACCAACATATTCTGAAAAATTTGATACTATTTTTGAATGACAGTACCCTTTAGGGATGTTCATAGAACACTGGCATTCCAGGGAACCCTGGTCGAAAAACACTGCCTTACTGTCCTCCTCTGGGACCCCGAGCGGATTAGATAGTGCCCCCCTCAGTGTCTGGCATCCTTTTCCCTCCCTGCTCCCCTGTCAGCCTGGCCACTCCTTCCCAAACTATCACATAGAAATGGGGGTGAGATGCGGGTCAGGGAAACTGTTATGTTTTACTACGGGGTCGCTTTGCTCATGAACCATTTGCCCGCTTATCCATCGGCAGGTGAGCCGATAACAATACACTGCAGGCGCAGAGACCAATTTGAAACGAAGCACATACTATTTATTTACACAGACAGCAGAGCATTAACATGACGCGTGCTTCTCCAATCAGACCCTAGAATAACATTAACATGGTAGCCCGTGCTACACAGCTATTGAGTCTTACAGTCACGTGGTCAATCTGTTCACATTCTCTTCAAGGTGTATTACACCTCAGATTACCACAGAAAGGTTCGGGGAAACTGTTAAGTTTACTTGCCATCGACCCAGTATAGTGTCACTTCCCAGTGCCTATGCCTCCGGTGTCCTGGCCAATTTTTATCCCTCAATCAGCATCACTAAAAAAGCAGATTATAAATTTGATCACTATCACATTGCTCTTTGAAGGAGTTGGCTGCGTGCAAATTGGCTACCGTGTTTCCTACAATAGTGGCTACACTTCAAAGATACCTCATTGGCTGTAAAACACTTTGGGATGTCCTGAGATCAAGAAAGGCGCTATAGAAATACAAGTATTTTTGAACTTGATGATTTCCTGCCTCTTCATCTGGATTTTGAGACAATAACAATGTAGAAACAGAGACTGTTTATTTTCAGCCACTCACTAATTCTCCAACACAGTTTAAATAAAGTATTCCAGCTTCCTAATCTTTCCACATCCTATTTTGATTTTTTTTTGTTCCATCAGGTAAGAAGCATCAACCGCAGGAAATAGAAAATTTTCCATTTCAGGCAATCAGTGTTAGCACCGACTACTCCCAGGACAGGTACAGCACGGGGTTAGATACAGAGTAAAGCTCTGTCTACACTGTCCCCATCAAACATTCCCAGGGCAGGTACAGCACGGGGTTAGTTACAGAGTAAAGCTCCCTCTACACTGTCCCCATCAGCACTCCCAGGACAGGTACAGCACAGGGTTAGATACAGAGTAAAGCTCCCTCTACACTGTCCCCATCAAACACTCCCAGGACAGGTACAGCATGGGGTTAGATACAGAGTAAAGCTCCCTCTACACTGTCCCCCATCAAACACTTCCAGGACAGGTACAGCATGGGGTTAGATACAGAGTAAAGCTCCCTCTACACAGTCCCCATCAAACACTCCCAGGACAGGTACAGCACAGGGTTAGATACAGAGTAAAGCTCCCTGTACACGGTTCGATGGGACAGAGTTACTCCTCATTGACTGTTCCAAGAATTCCTTGGAGCTGAGCTAAAGTGAGGAGCTAGAGGAAAAGGTTTGCTTCGATAGGTATTTGAATTCTGTTAATAACTTCCACTTTATAGTCATCCATTAATATTCTAACTGTGTACGTGTGTGTTTGAGACTGTCTGTGTGTCAGTGTGTGTGTGTGTGTGTGTGAGACTGTCTGTGAGAGTGTGTGTGTGTATGAGTCTGTATGTGTGCGAGTGTGTGTGCGCGTGTCTGTGAGAGAGAGAGTTTGTGTGTGTGTGCGTGAGGGTGTGTATGTGTGTGAGAGTATGTGTTTGTGAGTGTGCATGTGTGTGTTCATGTGTATGTTCATGTGTTTGTGTATAAGTCTGTGTGTGTGTGTGTGAGAGAGAGCATGTGTGTACATGAGAGTGTGTATGCACATGAGTGTGTGTGTATGTGCATGAGAGTGTGTGTATGTCTGTGTGTATGTGCGTATCTGTGAGAAAGCGTGTGCATGTGAGGGTGCGTGTCAGTGTAAATATCTGTGAGTCTATATGTGAGTCTTTATGTGTGCATGCATGTGTGTGTCTGTTTGCGCCTGTGTGTGTTTGTGTGTGTGTGTGTGTGTGTGTCTGTGTGAATGTGTGTGTCTGCGTGAGAGTGTGTGTGTGAGTGTGTGTGTGCATGTCTGTAAGAGAGTGTGTGTGTATGATGGTGTGTGTGCATGTGAGTGTGAGGGTGTGCCTGCATGTCTGTGACCGTGTGTGTGTGTTGTGTGTGTGAGTCTATATGTGTGCGTGTGTGTGCGAGAGTGTGTTTGAGCATCTGTGAGAGTGTGTGAGTTTGCCTGTATGTGTCTGTGAGAGACTCTATGTGTGTGTGTATGTGTGTGTTGTGTGTGTGTGTCAGTTTGTGTGCATGTGTTGTGCGCATGTGAGTGTGTGTATGTGAGAGTGTGTGTGTGTGTGTGTGTCTGGGACTCTGTGTGTGTGTGCGTGTGTGATTGTGTGTTTGTGAGATTGTGTGCGTGCCTGTGAGAGAGGGTGTGTGTCTGTGAGAGAGTCTGTGTGCGTGCATGTGTGTGTACGTGTGTGCGAGTGTCTGTGAGAGAGTGTGTGTATGTGAGTCTGTCTGTGTGTGTGCATGTGTATATTGAGTCTGTATGTGTGCATATGAGAGTGTGTGTGTATGTGTATGTGCATGTCTGTGAGAGACAGTGTGTGCCTGTGAGTGTGCACGCGTGTGCGTTTCTGAGAGTGCGTGTGAGTCTGTGTGTGTGAGCATGTGTGCATGTCTGTGCATGAGTCTGTGTGTGTGTGTGTGTGCATGTGCGTGTGTCTGTGTGCGTGTGTTGTGTGCAAGTGTATGTGCATGTCTGTGAGAGTGTGCGTGCGTGTGCAAGTGTGTGTGTGTATGAGTCTGTGTGTGCGTGTGTGCATGTGTGTATGTGAGAGTGTGTGTTTGAGAGTTTGTATGTATGTGTGTGCCTGGGTATGTGTGTTTGAGAGTGTGTGTATGTGTTTAAGAGTGTGTGAGTGTGTGTATGTGCGTGCGTGTACATGTGTTTGTGTGCATGTGTTTGACAGCGTGTGTGAGAGTGTCTCCTGTTCATCACCTAACTTCACTGTAAGCATAATGGAAACTCTGTCTATAAGTGTAGGTGGGATTTTTGTCACAATCTGGAAAGATAAGTGTGCGTTTGTCCCGGTATTTTTATGTCAAAGAATCACAGAGTTATAACGGTAATGAAGAAGGTCACTTGGCCCATCAATTCTCTGCCAGCTCTCTGTGGAGCTATCCAGTCAGTTCCACTCCCTCACTCTAACCCTGTAAATTTATTTCCCTCAGGTGCCGATCCAATTTCTTTTTTGAAATCATCGATCATCCCTGTTTCCTCCGCCTTCCAAATCATTACAAATCGCTTGTGAAGAAGTTCCTCCTCCCAGCCCCCTTGCATCTGTTGCCCAAGACATTAAACCTGTGTCCAATCGCTCTCTGTGTTTTTGTGTGTCCGTACGTGGGTCTGGGCAGAATCTTTGACTTGTCGGGCAGGTGCGCGCCCAACCCGAAAGAGCATAAGATGAGGCACGATGGCATCGGGCGAGCGTCCCAACATCATTGTGCACTCACACGAAATGTTGGATTTCGGTCGGCAGGCGCGTGGATGAGTCAGCAGTGCGCCCACTGACAATTGAGCGGCCTAACAAGGCCATTAAAGTCTTAATTAAAAGAATTTTTGTTACTATGGTTTTGGCGGGCGGGCAAAACGCCCAGGCGGCCTTCGGACTTTTATTACGAAACCTCGTCCACGGGCGGGATGAGGTTCCGATCAGCGATTCTAAAACAAGAAACATTTTTCAGACTGATTTCTAACGTGTCCCCGCTCATGAGGGGACATGGTTTTAACATTTTAAAATTCCGAATTTTTTTTAAATATTTTAAGAACCTCCAGCTTCCGAGGGCAGCTCTGCGCCTCGGGGAGGTTTCATCGCACGTCCCCAGACCCAAACTTCCGTGCTCACCCCCCTCCCGGCCCCCCACCCTCCCCCTCCCGGCCCCCCCACCCCGGCAACGCTGAGCGCTGCAGCCATTAATTGGCCAGCAGCGTGAAATCGTGGCCGGGGCCCGATCGCGAGGGGAGGCCCATTTCACTTCACAGCCGCTCCCGCCTGATAACCGGAAAATCCTGCCCTATGCATGTGCCTTTCTGTAAGGGGTTTGTGTGGTTATGGGCACCTACCCTAACCCACTTGGCATAAAAGCTCCCCTCAGTATGAGGTCTTCGTTTTATTCTTTCATTGAGTGTGGGCGTCACTGGCTGGGCCAGCACTTTTATTGCCCATCCCTAATTGCCCCTTGAGAAGATGGTGGTGAGCTGCCTTCTTGAACCGCTCCAGCCCATGTGGTGTTGGTGCACCCACAGGGAGTTCCAGGATTTTGACCCAGTGACAGTGAAGGAACGGCCGATATATTTCCAAGTCAGGATGGTGAGTGACTTGAAGGGGAACTTCCAGGTGGTGGTGTTCCCATCTATCTGCTGCCCTTGTCCTTCTAGGAGGTAGACATCATAGGTTTGGAAGGTGCTGTCTAAGGAGACTTGCTGAGTTCCTGCAGCACATCTTGTAGATGGTACACACTGCTGCTGCTCTGTTGGTGGTGGAGGGAGTGAATGTTTGTGGATGGGGTGCCAATCAAGCAGGCGGTTTTGCCCTGGCTGGTGTCGAGCTTCTTGAGTGTTGTGGGAGCTGCATTCATCCGGGCAAGTGGGGAGTATTCCATCACACTCCTGACCTTTGCCTTGTAGACGGTGGACAGGCTTCAGGCAAAGTTAATCGTCACAGGATTCCCAACCTCTGACCTGCTCTTGTAGCCACAGTATTTATATGGCTCATCCAGATCAGTTTCTGGTCCACTGAAAACAGGATTGATTAGTTTTCAGACTTCGAACCTGGGCAGCTATTTAGGGCTGAGTTGTTCAAAGACTCTGAATTGATGGATGGAGAAAAAAGCTTGTCAGGTCTTTCTGGAATTTGCACTTGACCTTATTTGTTCGTTTAATCACTCTCAGACAAGGTAATCAGCGTACTGAAGCGTCACAAACTCCCAGTTAACTGTTCTCTCTACAGTAGAGATTTAATAATTGCTGAATTCAAAAAATCCATGCATTCGAGCAGCTGGACTGCATTAGGCTCTGCACTATTTCAGCCCTCCTCAAGTATAAGTTTGGTTTAATGGAACCCTGCAGCCAAGCAGACAGGCTTTGTATACAGATGAGTTGTTTTCTGTTGGAGGATGCTGGATATCATTCAGTTGGTCTTAATGAAGTTATTGTAGCCTTAAGTAGGTTAACTGCATGTATTTATTAACTATATAAATACAGTAAAGGGTACAAGCTAAGAGCTGTCTCCTTGCTTGCTGGTACACACAGCTCTGTCCAACACTGGACTGACTCCTACATGCTGGTCACGTGTTCTTTTGCATCACTATGTGGGTGGTACTGTACTCAGTTTCACAGTAACCCTGTATGTGCCAGACCCTTATACTACATTTTCCAGGACGGAATGTCATTGGGATGTTGGGATCCTTCCATTCAATTCAAATTGGGGTTGTCTTGTTTTATGTTTCAATAATGCACACAGGCCGTCGACATTGTAGCTGAGCTAACTTTACTGATAACACATTTTCTTAACATAAACCATAAACACATATCTACAGTAACTGAATTCTATCAAGACAGGCTCCAACATGTGCTATCTGACTGTCATCCCCCAGGTCAGGTGACCCCATATCTGGTACAAAGTACCGTATAGTATCTAATACTGGAGTCCGCTACCACAATCAACTATTATCATGACATTTCCCCTTTCTTTAAAAAAAAACTTTTATAGAACTCAAATACACAAAGTCTCTTATCTTTTCATTCTCACTCTTTTGATGAGTCTATTTTGCCTTTTACTCATTTCTGTATCTCTGGTTTTTTTCACAATTCTTCCACTGGATGTTCTGAATGGTGACTGAGGTGATTTTGAAGGACAAGGGGCCTTCTCCAGCTCTGTGTCACTATCACCCCTAGGATACTTTTCAGGACTCTCAGGTTTTGTCTGGTTATCTGTTGCTTCACTGATGCATTCTGGATTTTGATCTTCAGCCACACTTTCTGGTTCAGAGCAGGGTTGCATTTCATTTGCTTTCCGCAAGAATTTCCAGTTTCTCCTAGTACCGTTGTCCGTTTGAAGTCTGTGCTATGTCAGACCTTGGTTCTCCTGTGATTCCTGTGACAACAGCAGGATTCCAGGTCCCTTCATGCTGAATCATCACTGTCCCTCCCACCTTCAGGTCAGGCAGAGGTTGGGCACCTCGATCAAAGTGCTGTTTCTGCTTCTGCTATCTCAGTTTGTGCAGGTCCCGCACACTGTAGCTCACTGGCTGTAGAAATAACAGTTGGGGCTCAGTTGGAAGCTTAGCTCTTAGTCTTCTCCCCATCAGGAGCTGTGCTGGAGATGATCCAATGCCTTCTAATGGAGTATTCCTCAAATTGAGCAGAGCCAGGTAGGGGTCTCTTCCATCTGCCTTTGCCTTCTTCAACAGAAGGTCTGCACAGCACGTTCCATCATCCCATTGGATTGTGGATACTTGGGACTTGACAGAGTGTGGCAAAACTCTCAGTCCTGTGCAAACTTGCGAAACTCAGTGCCTGAGAATTGTGGATCACTATCTGAGAGGAGCACTTCAGGTATGCCATGGTGAGCAAAAAATGATTTTAAATGATTTATTACAGTGATGCTCTTACTATTATTTCTCAGCAGCACAGACTCAAAAAACTTTGATTGATGATGTCCTGCCAGTAGGTACTCACTGTTGTCAAAATGTGAACAAGTCCACTCCAATTTTCTGCCAGGGTCTCTCTGGAACACTGTGTGGCTGAAGTGGTTCTTTTTGTACTGATTTACTGTACTTTTGGCACAAGGCACACACATTCATCATTTCCCCAATTTGTGCCCCCATTCCAGGCCAATACATTCCAGGCCAATGAGCTCTTCTCCTGCATGTTTCTATGCCAAGGTGACTTCCATGTATGCACTGCAGCATTTCTTTCCTCAGTGTTGCAGGAATTATGATCTTTTCTCCCTTGAAAAGTATTCCTTCAGCTACATGAAGTCCCTCACAAACGTTCCAATACTCTTGTACAGCAGGAGGGGCTCCGCTCCGATATGTGGGCAGGCCAGTTTGCACAGTCTGTTGCAGTTTTCTCAAGGTGGCGTTGTTCTTGGTCACTTCCCTGATCTCATCCAGTTTGGTTACAGCCACAGAATCACACAGTGCAGGAGAGGCCCTTCGGCCCATCGAGTCTGCACCGACACGTGAGAAATGCCTGACCTACCTACCTAATCCCATTTACCAGCACTTGGCCCATAGCCTTGAATGTTATGATGTGCCAAGTGCTCATCCAGGTACTTTTTAAGGGATGTGAGGCAACCCACCTCCAACCCCCTCCCAGACAGAGCATTCCAGACCGTCACCACCCTCTGGGTAAAAGAGTTTTTCCTCACATCCCCCCTAAACCTCCTACCCCTCACTTTTAACTTGTGTCCCCTCGTGACTGACCCTTCAACTAAGGGGAACAGCTGCTCCCTATCCACCCTGCCCATGCCCCTCATAATCTTGTACATCTCGATCAGGTCGCCTCTCCGTCTTCTCTGCTCCAACAAAAACAACTCAACTCTATCCAATCTCTCTTTATAACTTAAATGTTTCATCCCAGGCAACATCGTTGTGAATCTCCTCTGTACTCCCTCCAGTGCAATCACATCCTTCCTATAATGTGGCGACCAGAACTGCACAGTACTCCAGCTGTGGCCCCACCAAGGTTCTATACAACTCCAACATGACCTCCCTACTTTTGTAACCTATGCCTCGATTGATAAAGGCAAGTGTCCCATATGTCTTTTTCACCACCCCACTAACTTGCCCCTCCACCTTCAGAGATCTATTGACACACACGCCAAGACCCTTTGTTCCTCAGAACTTCCTAGTGTCATGCCATTCATTAAATACTTCCCTGAACAAATTACTGCTTCCAAAGTATATCACCTCACTTTTCTGGGTTAAATTGCATCTGCCACTTACCTACCCATTTGACCATTCCATCTATATCTTCCTGTAGCCCAAGACACTCAACCTCACTGTTAACCACCTGGCCAATCTTTGTGTCATCCGCAAACTTACTAATCCTTCCCCCCACATAGTCATTTATGTTGTTTATATAAATGACGAATAATAGGGGACCCAGCACAGATCCCTGTGGTATGCCACTGGACACTGGCTTCCAGTCACTAAAGCATCCTCTGTCATCACCCTCTGCCTCCTACAACTAAGACGATTTTGAATCCACCTCATCAAATTACCCTGCATCCCATGTGCATTTGTCTTCTTTATAAGTCTCCCATGTGGGACCTTGTCAAAGGCTTTGCTGAAATCCATATAAACTACATCAACTCCACTACTGTCATCTACACACCTGGTCACCTCCTCAAAAAATTCAATCAAATTTTTTGGCATGACCTCCCTCTGACAAAGCCACGTTGACTATCCCTAATCAAACCTTGCCTCTCCAAGTGGAGATAGATTCTCTCCATCAGAATTTTCTCCAATAGTTTCCCTACCACTGACGTGAGAGTCACTGGTCTGTAGTTCCCTGGTTTATCTCTACAACTCTTCTTAAATAGTGGAACCACATTAACTGTTCTCCAGTCCTCTGGCACCTCCCCCGTGGCTAGAGAGGAATTAAAAATTTGGGTCAGAGCCTCTGTGATTTCCTCCCTTGCCTCTCTCAGCAGCCTGGGACACAAATCATCCAGACCTGGAGATTTGTCCACTTTTAAGCCTGCCAAAACCTCCGATACCTTGTCACTCCCTGTATCAATTTGCTCAAGAACCTCGCAGTCTCTCTACCCAAGTTTCATACCTTCATCCTCATTCTCTTGGGTGAAGACGGATGTGAAGTATTCATTCAACACTCTCCCGATGTCCTCTGGCTCCACCCATAGATTGCCCCTAGGTCCCTTATGGGCCCTACTCTTTCCCTGGTTATCCTCTTCCCATTGATATACTTGTAGAATACCTTGGGATTTCCCCAACTTTTACCAGCCAGAACTTTCTTATATCCCCTCTTTGCTCTCCGAATTACTTTCTTAAGCTCCACCCTGCACTTTCTGTACTCCACTAATGCCTCCACTGGTTTGCTTCCCTTGTACCTCCTAAAAGCTTCTCTTTTCCTTCTCATCGTATCCTGAATATCTCTGGTCATCCATGGTTCTCTGGGCTTGTTACTCCTTCCTATCACCCTAGAGGGAACATGTTGAGCCTGTACCCTCCCCATTACCTTTTTGAATGCCCCCCCACTTCTCTTCTGTAGATTTCCCCGCAAGTAGTTGTTCCCAGTCTACCTTAGCTAGATCCTGCCTAATTTTACTAAAATCCACTCCCCCAATCTAAAATATATTTTTGCAACTTGTCTATTTCTTTGTCCATAACAAGCTTAAATTGTACCATGTTGTGGTCACTATCACTAAAATGCTGCCCCTCCCCCCCACCATCTCAGCCACCTGTCCGGCTTCATTCCCCAGGATTAGGTCCAGCAATGCACCGTCCTTTGTTGGATCCTCTACCTATTGACCTAAAAAGTTCTCCTGTACATGTTTCAAGAAATCCACTTCATCCAAGCCCTTAACACTTGTCTATCCCAATTAATGTTGGGAAAGTTGAAATCACCTAACATAATTACTCTATTGTTATTGTATTTGCACACTTCCGCGAATTGTTCACATATTTGCTCCTCAATTTCCCACTGACTATCTGGGGGTCCATAATAAACATCTAACAATCTAGCTGCCCCTTTTTTATTCCTAAGCTCAACCCACAAAGCTTCATTCGATGCCCCCTCCAAGATATCATCTCTCCTTACTGCAGTAACTGACACCTTAACTAATAATGCAATACCTCCTCCTCTTTTACCCCCTCCCCTATCACGCCTGAAGATTCTATATCCCGGAATGTTGAGCTGCCAATCCTGCCCCTCCCTCAACCACATCTCAGTGATGGCTACTATATCACAATTCCACATGTCAATCCTCACCCTTAACTCATCCATTTTACCTGTAATACTCCTGGCATTAAAATAGAGGCCATCCAGCCTTGCCTTACTCCCTTGAAGCTTATTGCAGCTGTACTCCCTCTGACTAGATTGTTTTACTGCATTATGATATGTCCCTATTCTGCTTACATTCTGTGTCCCCTCCCCCTGCCGAATTAGTTTAAACTCCTCCCAACAGCACTAGCAAACCCGCCCGCAAGGATGTTAGTCCCGCTCTGGTTCAGATGTAGACCGTCCCGCTTGTACAGGTCCCACCTTCCCCAGAAACAGTCCCAGTGATCCAGGAATCTAAAACCCTCCCTCCTGCACCAACTCTTACACCACGTATTCATCTGCTTAATTCTCCTGTTTCTGAGCTCGCTAGCATGTGGCACTGGGAGTAATCCAGAGATTACAACCCGAGGGGTCCTGCTTTTTAGTCTACTGCCTAACTCCCTGAATTCTTGATGCAAGATCTCATCCCATTTTCCACCTACATATACCAACATGTACCGTGACCTCTGCCTTATCACCCTCCCCCTTTAGGATGCCCTGCAGCAGTTCAGTGACATCCCGGACCCTGGCACCAGGGAGGCAACGCACCATCCTTACACGGGTAAGTTCTTTGTCAGCATTTGAACATGTGCTTCCATTTCTTCATCCTCTTCCTCTGCGATGGGTAGGTATTCACATGACAGTGTGTCTGCGATGTATATTTCCTTGCCTGGTTTGTATTTAACTCTGACCTGGTACTTCTGCAGAGGCATTAGTAACCTTTAGATTCTTGGTAGTGTACAGTTCAAGTTTTTTTTAAGTATAGCTTCCAAAGGCTTATGATCAGACTCTACTTCTGCATCTTTGGCATAGACAAACTGTTGGAAGCGTTCCATGCCAAACACAATTGCTAGCATTTCTTTCTCTATTTGGGCATACCGCTGCTGTGTTTCAGTCATTGCCTTTGAGGCGTCTGCCCCTGGTGCCTCACTTTGCAAGAGGACAGCTCCTAGACCAGTCTGTGAAGTGTCCATTGAGATCTTGACCAGCTGACTGACATGGTAATACTTTAACACTGTTGCCTGGGTCAGTGTTCTCTTCAGACTGGTCAAAGCTTCCTGGTGACTTTGTTCCCAGTGCCATTCCACATCATTTTGTAGAAGTTCTCTGAGAGGGGCTGTCAGGTCTGACATGTTCGGAATAAATTTCCCAAGATAGGTCACTATTCCCAAAAACCTCTCCAAGTCTTTTGTACATTCTGGGAGTGGCGTGTTCATAACTGCTTCGATTTTATTTGGGTCCGGCATCAGTCCTTCACTTGTTAGCACGTGTCCCAAGTACTTGATTTCATGAAGACCTATTTTGCACTTTTCCTTCTTCAACTTGAGGCTCCTTTCTCTTGTTCTGGCCAACACCTGCCTCAGTCTGTGGTTGTGTTCTTCTCGTGAGGCTCCCCAGACCAGCATGTCATCGATATAGGTTTCCACACCCTCTAACCCTTCATACAGCTGCTTCACTGTCCTGTGGAGCACCTCTGGAGCTGAATTAATACCAAAAGATAAGTGTAAAAACTTGTATCGCCTGTATGCTCTATTGAAATTACAGAGATAGGAGCTGCGTTCATCCAGCTTGACCTGCAGAAGCCTGAACTCATACCCAAGACTGAATAGTTTTAGCATCAGCTAACTTACACATGATCTCTTCTTCTGTGGGCAGCTGGTAATGCTCTCTTTGTACTGCTTGGTTTAGGTTTCTGGGATCCAGGCAGACTCGCATATTCCCATCTGATTTTTCTACAATTACAATTGGATGAACCCACTTTGTCAGTTCTTCTATTTTCTTGATGATGTGATGTTTCTCCATTCTGTCCAACTCTGCTTTCAGTCGGTCTGTCAGCATTACTGGTATTTTCCTGGCCGGGTGCATTTTGGATGTCACAATTTCATCAGTCTTGATGATGTGTTCTTCTTTTAGGTAACCAAACCCTTGGAACACATCTGTATATTCGCTCAGGATGTCTTTTGATTAGCTACAGATTTTCACAAGCTTTGATTCCAAGAACGGGTTTTGCATCAGTTTTTACCACTATGAATGGTAGTGCTTGAGACTGTTTTTTGTAGTTCACTTTAAGTGTGTACTTGCCTTCTACTGCAATTTTTTCATATGTATAAGTAGACAGTTTCACTTTTGTTTTAGTTAACTGCTTTTCTTTGCTTATCTTACAATACAGGCTTATGGGAATGACATTTGCTTGTGCACCTGTGTAAAGCTTGAAATTGATCATTGAGTTGGCATTTTTTAAATCAGCCTTCCATTCGTCTTCTTTGGAATCTGTTGCTACTGCACCAATGAAAGCTTCAGTTTCAGTGTCTGTGTCATCGTCTGCAATTGTGTGCACTTTCTTCGATTTACACACCTTAGCAAAGTGATTTAGTTTATCACAGTTCTTACACCGCTGTCCACAGGCTGGACAACTACATGGTAAATGTTCTGTTCTGCATTGGCTGCATTTAAATGTTTTAATGGCGGTTTTGTTCTTTGTATATTCAGACTGTCTATTTGTTCTTTCCCAGGGCTGTTTCTGTTTTACTATATCTAACTGCTTGACCGTGTGCAGCTTATCATCTTCTCTCATCTGTTTAATCTGGCATTTTGATGTCTCTGCTGTTCTGCAGGTATTTATTGCTTTCTCCAGCGTGAGATCAATTTCTCTCAAAAGCTGTTCTCTCAGAGACTCATTTGCAATCCTGCATAATTATTCTATCTTGGATGAGTGATTCTTTAAGCTCTCCAAATTCACATGATTTTGTTTGTTTTCTCAGCTCAGTTACATACTGACTAATGTTGTCATTGCCTTGAGTGCATATAAAAAATTGGTATCTTTCATATGTGATGTTTTTCTTAGGGCTGCAGTAGGCTTTGAATTTTTCCCTTATTTCTTTCAAGTCATTTTGTTTCTCATCACTTTCAATCATGAATGTGTTATAGACTCCTAGGGCTCCTTCCCCTGCTACATGAGGAAAGATGGGAGATTGTACCTGAGGGTCTTTTATATCACTGTCCGTCGCTGTGAGGTACAGCTGGAATCACTGCCAGGACCACCTCCAGTTTTCGGTGAGATTTCTCTCCACACTGAGCTCTGTCGGTGGTTTCAGAGCCTCCATTGTTGTGTTTAGTTTACTTCTGACACCATGTCTTGTTTTTTGTTTCAATGATGCACACAGGCTGCCAATATTGTAGCTGAGCTAACTTTATTGATAAGACACTTTACTAACATAAACACATATCTGCAGTAACAGGGCTATATCAAGACAGGCTCCAACATGCGCATCTGACCTGCAATCCCCAGGTCAGGTGACCCCATATCTGGTTCAGAGTACCGTATAGCATCTAATACTGGAGTCTACTACCACAATCAACTATTATCATGACAGGAGTGGTGACTTCTCACCCCAACGTGAGATGAGAAGGTCATTCAGCCTCTCTAGCCTGTTTCATCATTCAACGAGATCTGTGTCCTAACTGCATCCATCTACCCATGTTCTTTTATACCCCGGGCTAGCAAAAATCTATCAGCTTTGATGGCCTGTTTCACCTTGAGATTTTTTGACCATTGGTTCCAAAACCAAAACTATTTAGTTTTACCTCCAAAAAATCAGCTGATTCCAACCCTACCCATCTGCTGCTGAAAACCTCCGGACTTCATTGTCCCAAAGTTGTCATGGCACGTCTCCCAATTCCCACCCTCCAGAAAGTTCTGCTGCTGCTTGTTGCTACTCCTACCAGGAGATCTGTGTCATGTATGCCATGGTTGTCTGTCTAGTGCCATCCTCACACATTCACTGCACTTCATCCGCAACTGCTCTGTGACCTCCATCACCCAACTATGCCTAAGTCGATCCCTCTTTCTGCTGCCCTCCTCAATGCCATCTCCCAAAATTCTGCTGCTCGTCCTAATTCGCACCAAATCTCATTCACTGATCACGCTCTGCATTTTGCTGGCTTAAGTTTGCTGCAATTCAGCAATGCCTCGATTTTAAAATTCTCATCTTTGTCTTCAAATTCCTCCACGGCCTTGGATCTCCCTACATCTGTAACTTCCTTCATCCCCATAACCCTGCGAGATCTCTGCACTCCTCCAATTCTGGACTCCTGAGCATTCCTAATTTTAATCGTTCCACCAGTGCCTTCAGCTGCCTGGACCCTTGGCTCTGGAATTCCCTCTTTAAACCTGTTGCCTCTCTCTCCTTCTTTAGGACACTCTGATCTTGTTTTTGATCACCTGCCCTAATATCCCTTCTTGTGGTGCAGCAGCAAATTTTATTTGATAATCATTCCTGTGGCGGACCTTGGGATACCTTTACCTTGTTTAAGGCGCTACATAAATGCAAGCTGTTGATGTGAATATTCTTCAGGGTTCATTGTTGTGGACGTTTGTTGCTGAGCGGTGTTAGCTGAAGATATTTTAGAGTCTGACTTCTGTATTATGGAGGCAAGATGCAGAAGCCTCTACAAATCTTTGTGACGCAGTTCAGAAGGGATAGAAACAGAGGAGGGATTTGATTTGCTTTCACAACTTTCATCTACTGGAAGCGTCCAGCTATAAGTTGCTGCGTCCGTTCTCTGTCCCCAGATTGATGACTCTCAGCCTCCACTTCCTGTGGATTCCCCTCCTGATGTGGGTAGAGCAACTTCGTTGCCTTCATCTTGATCATCATCTCATTCCATCTCAGCGTCAGGAAGTATTAATCCTTTCTGCCTGGACACATACTCAGGAAGGAAAAGAAAATTACAGGGCTAAGGGGAAAGCAGTGGGGAAATAGGGTTAATTGGATAGCTCTGTCAAAGAATTAACACAGACATGATGGGCTGAATGGTCACCTTCTGTGTTGTGTGATTCTACATCTATGGAGAATGCAGCATGCAACAATGAATCAGCAGCTTCTTGTTTGGAAGTCCTGCTGGCACCATCAGATATGTCCAGGCATCTAAAATCAGACTTCAAAGTGCCTACGCTCTGGTCCATTAAAATTCATGTAGTCCCACAGCTCTCATTATATTTGTTCTGGATTGCTGGAGTCATAAGTCAATGACTGTAGGCGATGTCTCCAATTACCCATTCCCATCGTGTCCATATGCAGCAAGATCTGGACAATATTCAGGCTTGGACAGATAATTGGCAAGTTACATTTCTGTTACAGAAGTGCCCAAGCAATGAGCATCTCCGACAAGAGAGAATCTAACCATTGCCCCTTGACATTCAGTGGCATTACCAAGGCTGATTTCCCACTATCTACATCCTGGGGATGTCCATTGACCAGAATACAATAGCGGATCAGAGGCTAGGAATTTTGTAGACAGCAACTCACCTCCTGACTCCCCAAAGTCTGTCCACCATCTACAAGGCTCAAGTCAGGAGTGTGATGGAATACTCTCCACTTGCCTGGATGAGTGCAGTTCCCACTGCACTCAAGAGGCTTGAAACCATCCAGGATAAAACAGCCCGCTTGATTGGCACCCCTTCCACAAACATTCACTTCCTCCACCACTGATGCCCAGTGGCAGCAGTGTACAATGTATACAAGCTGCACTGCAGAAACTCACCAAGACTCTTTCGACAGCGTCTTCCAAACCTGCGACTTCTTCCATCTAGAAGGACAAGGGCAGCAGACACATGGGAACACCACCATCTGCAAAATCCCCTTCAAGCCACACACCATCCTGACCTGGAACTATATCACTGTTCCTTCAGTGTCGCTGGGTCAAAATCCTGGAACTCCCTTCCTAACAGCTCTATGGTTGTGCCCATACCACATGGGTTGCGGTGGTTCAAAAAAGGTGGCTCACCACTACCTTCTCAAGGGCAATTAGGGATGGGCAATAAATGCTGACCCAACCAGTGAAGCCCACATCCCATGAAAGAATTTAAAAAAACATGAATGACATGGTTTTGAATCTACAAGCTGCTATTGGAAGATCAACACATGATAATAGCATCATGATAATGTACTGGGTTGTACACATTAACACAGAAACACAGAAATGTTACAGCACTGAAGGAGGCCATTCAGCCCATCATGTCTGCGCCAGCTCTCTGAATGAGCAATTCACTTAGTACCATTCCCCCGCCTTCTCCTTGTGAACTTGCACATTCTTCCTTTTTAGATAACAGTCTAATTTCCTTTTGAATGCTTCAATTGAACCTGCCTTCACCACACCTTCAGGCAGTGCATATCAGACCTTAACTACTCACTGTATTTTTCCTCATGTCGATTTTGCTTCTTTTACCAATTATGTGAAATCTGTGCCCTCTCATTCTCAATCCTTTCACGAGTGGGAACACTTTCTCCCAATCTACCCTGTCCAGACCACTCATGATTTTGAGTACTTGTATAAAATCTCCCCTCAGCCTTCTTTTCTCCACGAAAAACAGTTCTACCTTCTCCGATCTGTCTTCATAACTGACGTTCCTCATCCCGGGTACCATACTCATGAATACATATGTACAAACACATGAATTAGGAGCAAGAGTAAGCCTTTCCGCTCGTCGAGCCTGCTCTGCCATTCAATAAGATGATGGCTGATCTGATTGTCACCTCAACTCCACATTTCTGCCTACCCCCGATAATCTTCTGCCCTCTTGCTTATCAAGAATCTATCTACCTCTGCCTTTTAAATATTCAAAGAGTCTTCATCCACCAGCTTTTAAGGAAGAAAATTCCAAAGACTCACAACACACTGAGAGGAAAAAATTCCCCTCATCTCTGTCCTAAATGGGCAGCCCTTTATTTGTAAACAGTGGCCCCTTATATCACAGTATGTTTACAGTGCAGCAGGAGGCCATTCAGCTCATTGAGTCTGTACTGGCTCTCTGAAAGAGCATTCCACCCAGCCCAACCTTACTGCCTTATCCCCATAACTTCGCACATTCTCTCTTTTCAGGTAGCAATCCAAAGCCCTTTTGAATAGTTCGATCAGACCTGCCTCCATCACCCTTTCAGGAAGTTTGTTGCAGACTCCAACTACCTTCTGGACGAAGGAGTTTTCCTCACATCATATTTACTTCTTTTGCCAATTATTTTGAACCTGTGCCCTCTAGTTCTTGATGTTCTCTTGAGTGGGAACTGTTTCTCACTATTTATCTTGTCCATACCCCTCAGGATCTTGAATACCTCTATCAAGTCTCCTCTCAGCCTTCTTTTCTCCAAGGAAAACAGCCTCAACTTCTCCAGTGAATCCTCATAGCTACAGTTCTTCAACCCGGGAATCATTCTTGTGAATATTCTCTATACTCTTTCCAATACCTTCACATCCTACCTCAAGTATGGCACCCAGAACTGGATGCAGCACTCCTGATAAGCCCTAACCAGTGTCTTATACAAGTTCAACATGACTTCCTTACTCTTGTAATCAATGTCCCTATTAATAAAGCCTAAGACACTACATGCTTTATACATTCTCTCTCAACGTGCCCTGCCATCTTAAGTGACCTATGTAGTTCTAGATTCTCCCACAAGAGGAAACATCCTCTCCACATCGACTCTATGAAGACCCCTCAGGATCTTATATGATTCAATCAAGTCATCTCTTACTCCTCTAAACACCAGCAGAAACAAGCCTAGCCAACCTTTCCTCAAAAGACAGCCCACCCATTCCAGGTATTAGTCCAGTAAACCTTCTCTGAGCTCCTTCCAATGTATTTACATCCTTCCTTAAATAAGGAGACCAATACTCCAGATGTGGTCTTACTAGTGCTCTGTATAACTGAAGCATAACCTCCCTACTTTTGTAATAAATTCCCCTTGCAATAAGTGATAACATATTATTAGCTTTCCTAATTCTTACTGTACCTGCATACTAGCGTTTTGTGATTCATGCACCAGGACACCCAGATCCCTCTGAATCTCTGAGCTCTGCAATCTCTCACAATTTGGAAAATATGCTTCTTTTTTGCAAAAATGGACTATTTCATACTTTCCCACATTATGCTCTATTTGCCACACCTTTGCCCAATTACTTAACCTATCTGTATTCCTTTGTAGCCTCCTTGCATCCTCTTCACATCTTAGATCCTACCTATCTTTGTGTCATCAGCAAATTTAGCAATCATACCTTCGGTACCTTCATCCAAATCATTTATATGAATTGCACACCACTTGCTACATCTTGCCAGTCAGAAAAATACCCATTTATGCCTGTCCTCTGTTTCCTGTTAGCTAGCCATTTTTCAATCCATGCTAATTTATTACCCCCTACACATGAGCTTTTATTTTCCGCAATACCCTTTGATGTGGCACCTTATCAAATGCCTTCTGAAAATCTAAATACAGTACATTCACCAGTTCCCCTTTATCTACAGCATATGTTGCTTCTACAAAGAACTCCAATAAATTGGTTAAACACTTCTTTTGTTCATTCATGGGATGTGAGCTTCACTGGCTGGGCCAGCATTTATTGCCCATTGAGAAGGTGGTGGTGAGCTGCTTTCTTGAACCGCTGCAGTTCATGTGGTGTAGGTACACCCACAGTGCTGTTAGGGAGGGAGTTTCAGGATTTTGACCCAGCGACAGTAAAGGAAAGGCAGGATGGTGAGTAGTTTGGAGGGTATCTTCCAGGTGGTGGTATTCCTGTGTGCCTGCTGCCTTTGTCATTCTAGATGGTAGTGGTCATGGGTTTGGAAGGTGCTGCCTAAGGAGCCTTGGTGAATTACTTCAGCGCATCTTGTAGATAGTGCACACTGCTGCCACTGTGCATCAGTGGTGGAGGGAGTCAATGCTTGTGGATGGGGTGCCAATCAAGCAGGCTACTTTGTCCAGGATAGTGTCAAGCTTCTTGAGTGTTGTAGGAGCTGCACTCATCCAACCAAATGGAAAGTATTCCATCACACTCCTGACTTGTACCTTGTAGATGGTGGACAGGCTTTGGCAGTCATGAGATAAGTTACTTGCCACAGGATTCCTAGCCTCTGACCAGCTCTTGTAGCCACAGTATTTATATGGCTAGTCCCATTCAGTTTCTAGACAATGGTAACCCCCAGGATGTTGATAGTGGGGATTCAGTGATGGTAATGCCATTGAATGTCAAGGGACAATGGTTAGATTCTGTCTTGTTGGAGATGTTCATGATTTCCCTTCAACAAAACTCAATACTCCAGCTGAGGCTGAACTAGTATATTATACAAGTTCAACATAACCTCTTTGCTCTTGTTTCTATGCCCCTATTAACATAGCCTATGCTTTATTAACTGCACGCTCAACCTGTCCTGCTGCTTTCAATGACTTATGCACATATGCAATCAGGTCCCTTTGCTCCTGCACCCACATTAGAATTGTATCTTTTTTTAACATGCATGATAAATAACTGGGATCACACAATAGCTGGATGTTTACTAAATCAAAGTATTTCTTATACCTACAACTAAAGGGCTTTCAATGCCAATATCTCTTTCCCCTAATGCTAATGTTACCATTGCACTGCTTCCTCTTTTGGTTTCACATGTTATTGATAAAGTAATACCTAACAAACCTCTGCCACACCTTCCCAAATACAACCTTCATTGTACATTGGTGTGGTGCTGCTTGACTAATCTGACAAATTTGCTTGAGGCTGCCTGGAAGGAGCTGGTGGCAAAAGTAATTTAAGGCATTGGTCCCTTTCACTGCTACAGATAGTGTCCTTCACCAGATGAAATTGAGCTACAGATCTTCATCCAGCAATTGACATAAATCTTTAATACAATACAGGAAAGCAGGAATACATTACAGTTATATGGATAGACTATAGTTGTTCTTCTTAGAACAGAGAAGGGGGTTGATAAAGGTGCTTAAAATCACAAAAGGTTTACATAGAATAAATAACAGGAAACTATTTCCAATAGCTGGAATGTCAAAAACCAGAGAGCAGAGCTTGAAGTTGATTAGCAAAGAATCAAAAGCAACTTGAGAGAAACTGTTTTTATGCAATGAGTGGCTTGTTTTTGGAATATGTTGCCTGATAAACTGTTAGAAACAGAATCAACAGTAGCTTTCAAAATAGAATTGGACAAACATTTAAAAGAGAAAAAATTGCAGGAGTTTGAAGAAAGAATGGGGAAGTGGATCTAATTGGATTACTGTTTGAAAGAGCTGGTGTAGACCAGATGGGCTGAATGGCCTCCTTCTGTGCTATACTCCACTTTGATTCCAAATGGTGTTTAAGGGGCTTTCTTCTTCTTCACCTTCACCCAAAGGCGGGTCCAACCCGTTGTGCCACATCTCTACCATGGGTAGGGCAAGATGGCAGGTCTCAAACCCACTCCAACCAGAACAGGGATCAAATCCTGAAGCTCTGAAGAAGAACAATACAAGCTCGAAATGTTAACTCTGTTTCTTTCTCCACAGATGCTGCCAGACCTGCTGAGTTTTTCCAGCATTTTCTGCTTTCATGTCAAACCTTCTGATCCCACCAGCCCAGCCCCTAAAGAGTCTGAGTTGCTGTGGCAACATACACATGTTGTAGTCTGGAGCTATGGCAGAGATTCCAATTTCTTTCCATCGCATGGCTGACCAGGAATCTCTCCCACTCTTATCACCTGCCATTGGCATGAGGAAGCATTGGCGAATGTTACAGGACATCTTGTTTTTTTTTATTCATTCACAGGATGTGGGCTTCGCTGGCTGGGCCAGCATTTGTTGCCCATCCCTAGTTGCCCTTGAGAAGGTGGTGGTGAGCTGCCTTCTCAAACTGTTGCAGTGCAGTGTAGATGGCACATTGAGGTGGATGTTTTGGATCTTCTGACCGAAGTTGTAAGACTTTGGTTTGTGCACATCACATGGTTGACCAGCAACCTCTCCCGCTCTTACCGCCTGCCATTGGTGAGTGTTGGAAAGATTTGCAGGTTGATAACCAACATGTTTGGCCATGTTATGAATGCACCTTCCTTGGCCATCAAGTTCTGGAGTGGGACTTGAACCCAGAGCTTCTGGGTCAGGGGCAGGAATATTATCCACTATGCCACAAGATCTCCTAAAGGACTTTTACTATGTAGCAAATTGTCTTTCCTACATTACAACAATAACTATATTTCAAGAAGTACTTGATTGGGGATGTCCTGGGGTTGTGAAAGATGCTATATAATTGCAAGTTCTTTCTTTACTTTTTAAAGAAAGGCCTGAACCTGTAATAGGTAACTGCAGACATCCAGAAAAATCAAACATACAGCTGTTTGAAAGTTCTGTCACTTGTAGGACAAGCTAAAGCTGACCAGATTTATTCCTGTTCACTGACAATAAGGCAGCTTCTCAAAACACCAGGCTCACTACTCAAATCAAAGATTTAAAACCAAACTCATTCGGTTACTCTACATTCTTTGAACCTTTGTGACTTTTTAGCAGAGTCTGGAAGTGAATCTTGCAGTGTGTACAGTATTTCTCAGCCTGTTGCCTTGCCAATGACCCCATCCATCTCCCTGCCAACTGCCTGAGGCTGAACCGGACTGTTCGCAACCTTGGTGTCACAATAAACTCTGACCTGAGGCTCCGACCACATATCTGCACCATCACTGTTTTCACCACTGCACCACGGCCCACTTCTATGATTCCAATAGTGCCTATAAACAGGAAAATCTAAATCTGACCTTCCAGGGCTGTAATCCTCATGGAGTCAGCAGCGACATGTAGGAAATGATCTTCTTTTCTGACCCTCACCTCAATCAAGTTTCTTTCGTATCCTCATCAGAACGAAAACCAAAGTCTTACAACTTTGGTCAGAAAATCCAAAACGTCCACCTCCATGCGCCATCTACAAGATGTCCTGTAAACTTCGCCCAGGCTTCCTCAGCAGCACCTCCCAAACCCGCAACAGCCACCATCCAGAAGGGGAAGGTAGCAAGCGCACAGGAACACTATTACCTCCAGGTTCGTTCCATACACACCATCTAGATGCAACAAAAAGTTGTGCTTTACACAATTGCAGGACATCTCAATTTACCTTGCAGCCAATGAAGTAGTTTTGATGTGCAGTCACTGTTATTATGAGGGAAATTCAGCTAATTTGAGTACAGCAAGCTCCCACGAACAGAAGGACCAAGTAACCTGTTTTTTAGTGACGTTTGAGTGATAACTATTGTCCAGGATTCCAGGGGATAACCCTCCTGCCCTCCGTTGAAATAGACCAATAAGATCTTTTACATGCACCTGAGAGGCCAGACGGGGCTTCAGATTAACATGAGATTCAAAAGGCACCTCTGACAGTGCAGCAGTCCCTCAGTACTACACTGGAGTATCAGCCTGGGTTTTGTGCTCAAGTCTCAATGAGGTGGGAAAGGGATTTTTTGAATCAAAGGTGAGAGTGCCACAAACTGAATCACAGCTGGCAGATAAGTTGTTATTTAAGGAAAACAATTGGAAATTAGAATTTCAGGAGTGTCTTTAAGAATATTGGACAGGTGGTAAGTCTGTAGAACAGATGGTTTCACAAACGGGCAGTGGAAAGTTTAAGTTGGAACTAGATATGAACGTCAACAAATTGGATTCAGGGTTATTGGAAATGTACCAAGGGTAAGGTGGGCTAGATGGGCTGAAGGTCTTTTCTTTTGTTCTCACGAACAGGTTTCTTTTATTCAAGTTTGCTAAATTGTTCCCATCTGTCAATTTTAATTTCCATTTGTTAAATTCTGCAGCATCTGTGAAATTTACCCTGGGTTCGATTTGCCTCTAGCATTTTGCTTATTGTCAGGCAATTGAGAGGTAGGTGGGTTGGAGGGGGACAGGGAGGGTGGGGTGGGGGTGGGGTGGCGGTGCAAGTGGGGAAGCCTCGGTAATGCCCCCAACATCCAAAAAAGTGCTGCATGGGCTTTTCCCCACCTTCAGAGGTTTCCTTATAAATATACGCTAATGATGGGTACAGTCTAGCGAAGGCCCTATTTTCCATCATTCTCCCCCTCCTTCCCATAGTCCATTAGTCCATTGCGCCACCCCCCCCCACCCCCCCCACCGACAATGACAGGGATGCAGGGGGGGTGGGGTGACAGTTGCTCAATGTGTGGCAAATCAGAGGAACTGGGGAGTTCAAAGCCAAAAGAGCTCCCCAGAGAAAGTGTTAAAGTTTAATTTTTAATAAAAAGTATTTACATTTCTGTGAACTTTCTTGGAGTTCTTTTTTAAAGCCCTTTTTCAGTTCTCCTCATTGTAGCATTATTAAGACTACATAAAAGTTTTCCTTTGAGTTGATATATTTTCGAGGTTGCAGACTGAGTCTCAGGAATTGGTGGGGTCTCTGTTAGACTTTGTCCTGTTCGGCCACGTTTACTCTCGATGGTTCTTGTACCAAGGGCCCTAACCACCTTATCAATTCAAGTTATAATTTGAAACAATTATAACAAAGTTATAATTTTTCCTCCCCATTTCCTCTAAAAATTTATTTTCTTTTATGCAGTGGCTCTGCGATTATCACGTGAATTAGTGATAAGATCAGAATGGCAGGAATGTGAGTTGGCAGCATCCTATGGAATGTAGTTCTTTACAGGTGCTTAACTTCTGAGGGTGACTGATTCTGACACAAGCCAAAATCAATGTTCTATTAAACATTGGGTAAATTCTGCTGAGCAACAATCTATGAAAGTTTGACAGGGCCCTTTCCTGATACTGAAACTCCCCCTTGCTGTGCCTAGATTCATCATGTTGCATTCATTCTTTAATGGACTATATTTAAAGATGAGGTGAAACATGGAGGAATGAATGACATAGAACTTACAGCACCGAAACAGGCCATTCAGCCCAATTGGTCTTTGCTGGTGTTTATGCTCCACACGATCCTGCACCCGCCCAATTTCATCTCACCCTATCAGCACATTCTTCTGTTTCATCCTCTCCCCACCCCGTATTTATTTATCTAGCTTATCTGTGTGCCTGCTAAAAGAAATAGCTTCTGCGCTATTCACCTCAACTAATCTTTGTCGTGGCTTTTTTTTATCCCATCATAGCATCGCTGGCTAGACCAGCATTTATTGCCCATCCCTGATTGCCCTTGAGAAGCTGGTGATGAGCTGCCTTCTTGAACCGCTGCAGTCCATGTGGTGTAGGTACATCCTGAGCACTGTTAGGGAGGGAGTTCCAGGATTTTGACCCAGCGACAGTGAAGGTACGGCGATGTATGTCTAAGTCAGGGTGGCGAGTGGCTTGGAGGAGAACTTCCAGGTGGTGGTGTTCCCATGTGTCTGCTGCCCTTGTCCTAGTGAGTTCCATGTTCAGCTATGGCCCAGTGTGTGACACTCTTGCCTCTGAGCAGAGCTGGCTCAAGGCCTGACTAACTGGGTAGGCAACCAGGGCGCAAAGTGCTGAAGGGCCCAAAAAACGGAGAGAGGGGGAGAGAAAAAAATAAATGGAGACAAAGAAAATAAATGAATAAATGGAAAATGGAATTATTTAAGGTATATGACACTGCATTACAATCTTAATTTGTGTTATTCAACTTCATATTAGCCAATAGTGCACTTAAGAACCCTGATATCACAAATAGAAGATTTCAAATGTTTAGTTATTATGAGTTTCTGTTATGACATCTTACTCAGAATACATGTCAGAAAAACCATGCATAGTGCCTCTGCAGAACGGTCTACCACAGCTTCGTTAATTAGTGGTGCCACTGACTACTTAACTGATTATCGTGCAAATGGTTATGAAAAGGTACAAGCTTCAGCAAAAGAATTAGCTGCAGAACTTGATGCAGAGCCTATTCTTAAAAGTAGGAGAGTAAGGTACAAGAAAAGGCCATTTGTATATGAAAGTGTTGACGAAGTTCCTAATGCAGAAAACCCTGAAAGCCTGTTTAAAAATTATGTGTTTAATGTTCTCGTAGAGGCAGCCCTAATAGTCGTGATTTCCAGCCAATGGACTTTCGGCTGGCTCACCGCATCTGCCACTGGGGGACCCACCGTGGTGGGGCCAGAAATTCCTGCCCAATGACTCGAACAGGAAGGTTTGAACAGTTACAAAACTTCAATAACTCATGGGGCAGAATTTTTTGCTCGGTGTGTGAGTGTGTGGCCAACACGCTCGAGCGTAAAATAGCACACGATAATGTCGGGAGAGTGTCCCAACGCCATTGCGCACTCGCACGATATTTCGGTTGGCAGGTGTGTGCGAACTGTGCCCGCCATTCATTAAGAGGCCACTTAAGGCCGTTAAAAAGCCAATTGATGCCAATTTTTCATTGCCTGTGCGATTTGGCGCTCATCGTACAAGTAAAATGGGCAGGCAGTCGGCCAACAATTTCAAAAACCTCATCCACGGGTGGGATAAAAGGAGCCAGCAGCATTGCCAGCGTTTGTAGTGGGCAGCTTGGTACATAGTTTGCTGCTGGTGACTTATTGGTACTTGGCAGCTTCATTTCTGTTAGCATTTCCAGGCTTCATTTCAGGTCTCCTTGGTGTCTCCAAGACCCCTGAGGATTCAGACCATGTGGACCCTTCCAGGTATCAGGCAGCCTTCCCTTACCCTGGGAATGGGGATTGTGGTCTCCGCTGGAGGCACCTCCTCTGAGGAGGAAGAGAGGGGCAGCAGAGAGAGGAGGCCAGGTGTCCCAGTGCAGCTTCCAGGGGAGGGACCTGTGGGAGGTGAGGCGCAGGCACAAGGGGCGCAGGGCCAGCAGGTAGTCCAAGGCAGGAGGGGCCGCAGAAGACGCCACTATCCTGCTGCCAGGATTTACAGGCGGCAATGCAGCTGCCTCAATATGTCTAAGGTGCAATACTGAAGGAGGCTCCACCTCTCCAGGGAGAATGTGACCTCTATTTGTCAGATGATTGGGCCTGAGATCAGCTCCGACTATGCCTCAACTTCTACGCCTTGGGTTCTTTCCAGGGGTCAGTGGGGGATCTGTGTGGAGTGTCCCATTCAGCTCTCCACAGTTGCATCAAGCTGGTGTCAGAAGCCCAGTTCAGGTGAGAACTGACATTTATCCGTTACCATATGGACGAGGCCAGTCAGGCTGAGCGAAACAGAGGCTTTTCTGCGATTGCTGGGTTCCCCAGCATCCAGGGTGCAATAGACTGCACACAATTAGCCAACAAGGCGCCAGCGGCTCAGCCGGGTGCCTTCGTCAACAGGAAAGGATTCCACTCCATGAATGTCCAGATATTGTGTGACCTCAAGATGCAGATCCTGCAAGTCTGTGCAACGTACCCAGGCAGCTCCCATGATGCTTACATTCTTAGACACCCCCAGGTGCCGAGGCTCTTCAGAGCCCTAGCCTGACTGGATGGATGGCTGCTGGGAGACAAGGGCTCATGACACCTCCCTGCCACCCAAGAACAGAGGCAGAGTAGCGGTACAATAGGAGTCATGCCTCCTCAAGGGCGATGAGAGAGAGGACCATGCGCTTGCGATGCCTGGACCGTTCAGGGGGCGCACTCCAATACTCCCCAGAGCGGGTGTCACTGATAGTGGTTGCATGCTGCGCTCTCCACAATCTGGCACTGGAAAGGGGGGGATCCCACTGAAGGAAGAGGATCTTGACGCAACTGCACAGGCCACAGAGGATGAGTCCAGTAGTGAGTCAGAAGAGGAGCATGGTGAGGAGAACACTGAGGGCATAGAGCCAGACCTTGGTAACCTCCAGGGAGGAAGGGATACCTTGACCAATGCTCCCTTAGTTAGGCTAATAAAGATCAGCTTCAACTTCATGCCAGGGCAGCCGCCTCCACCCTGGGTGTCTGAAATGCCCCTTTCATTTGGACCCAACGTCCACTCGGTGCCTGTGCAATAAAATATCCAGCTACTCACGTCCAGCATTACATACTGGCATACCCTGCACCAGGAAGAAAAAAGTGTGAAGTATACTCAGGCCATCAAAACAAAGCAAATTTAATGTTATCGTCACAGTGAACTCATTATGGCATTGCAATTACTGGTGTTGATGTCCACACCAGCAGACAAATAAACCAAATATAAATGAACAGAACATCGCCCGTGACCTGTCCCTCTTTTGTTCTTGGTGCCTTAAACTTACATTCGCAAGCACTATGTCTTGGTGCACCCCCGTACCCCCTCTCGCTGGGCCTGCTGACTCTGCTGTCTTGTTGGCCTTGATGACCTTGCCAGTCATCCTCTGGCCAGTGGAGCCTGTGCTGGCCCCGCCTGTGAGGGAGCGGCCAGTTCCACGACTGGCATCTCCCCAGTCACTGCAGCCTCATCAGATGCCACGGTCACTGGCAGAGGGGCAGTGGGGCTGCTGCCATCATCCAGAGCGCCCTGAGAAGAGCCCGCAGACATGACAAGCAGCTCATATGCCAACGTGAGGTCGTTCTGCTCACCATTGATGGACGGGCACCTAGCTAGGATGCTGGGTACCTCATCCATCTCCCACACTGGCACTGACCACCTGAGGTCATTGCCTGTGTGAGGGCTTGCAGATCCGAGCGCAACCCCAGGAACCCCTAATTCTGTCCTGGGGCTGCCTCTGCATGAGAGCTGTCACTTCCTTAAAGGAGGAGGCAGTGCGCTCTGCCATGAGGGTCAACACAGTGCTGATGCTCCGCATGGACTCCTCCATAACAGAGACCATGTCACGCACACCCTCATTGATACCCGCCAGATCCTCCTGCACATCCCACTGGACATCCAGCATTTGCCGCCTAATGGATGACTCCAGAGGCTCATCATCTACCTTCAACTGAGCAGCGACCTGGTCACTAGTGGCCTTTCAAGTGCCAGTGCCCTGGGCATTCTCTGCCTCTGCCTGCACCCCCTGCTCAAACCTGCTGAGCAGCAGCAGGTTGGGTGGGTCTCCGCTTGTATGTACCCCCTCTGCTTGGCTATATCTCATCTTCTCCTCAAAGGACAGAGGGACATTGATTAGACCGGTCTCTACCTGCAGCACCACTGCAGCCTGGCCAACCCCAGGTGAGGAACACCTCACAGGGCACATCCGAATCGTGGCCCTCGAGCTACAAGGCACTCAGCCCAAGCACCCTTGGCCAGCTCTGATGTCATTGATAGTTGGCACTAAGATCCTACCACCCCTAAGGTCCATGGGGGACAGCCACACCTTAACACTTCTGCACACTGACCCATTCCAACATGGTACTCACCCTTCCTGAGCACAGCAGGTCATTGAACTGCTTCTGGCACTGCACCCACGTGCGCTGCACCACGTCATGGCTGCTCACCAGTGCTGCCACCCCCTCCCATGCCCTTTTTGTGAGGTGCAGTGGCCTCCTCCTCCCATCTCTGGGGACAAGGGTGACCCCTCCTGGCTGCCACCTCCATCAGCAGGACCGTGAGGCACTAATCCAAAAAGCAGGTTTGGGGGGGGGGGGGCTGGTGGGGGGGCTGAGTGCCCACCCAACCTGCCCTCCACTTGGCATCTCCAGCTTCACTCGATTCTATCAAGACAATGCGGAACAGACGTCCTTCTGTGGCAGGCTTCCAGGGTCTACCTGGGCTGTTTTTAAACTGGCCTCTGGGTCGCCATTGGACCCGGTGGCCAACATGCCCCACCACTCCCCTCCACTTTCCCCACCACCCCCCCCCCCACCCCACCCCCGCTCGTCCCTTCCCAACCAGTGAAGATCCATATTTCACGCTGGGCGGGCCTTAACGCCCAACAGCGTGAAATCACAGTCGGGGTCCGATCGCGGGTGGTGAGCCGTTTTCCACTATACCCGGTTCCTGCCGACCACACTCGCCCGCCGACCCCAAGATTCTGCCCATGAGGATTTTTTACGTAAGCTAAAATAGTTACCAGGTAAAAATGAACTGACGGGTGCACGTCCAAGGTTGGAGGGTAAGTCAAAGTATCAAGAAAGCACTGCGAGAAAGCACATCAAGGCTGCGACTGACTGAGTGAATTAGAAATTGTAAACACAATATATGCGGAAGGTGTCAAGTCCCCAATACAAGCAGTTAGATTTATCAACACTAACAGCAGGATGTTGTGTCAAATCTGTGGGCTGCATTAAGGATAACGCTTACAGTCCCAATAAGTGTGGCCATTGGAGAAAGAAGCTTTAATAAGCTGAAACTGATAAAGACATGATTAAGGTGTCTTCATGACACAAGAAAGACTAAATTTTCTAGCAATTTTGTCAATCGAAAATGACCTTGTCAGAAATGTAAATTTGGAAAGTGCTTTAAAAAGGTTATTAAAAAGATCTAAAGTCGAGGAATAAAAGTTAGTTGGGATAAGTAAGGATTTTCATGTCTGTTGTTGCATTTGATTTAACTTTGTTTTTTCTCTCTCCTTCTCTCTTTTTAAAACCTATTTGTACAGGGCAATAACCTAAGTTTTCTTTTTCCTTTCTTCTATTATATTGTCATGAAAAAAAAATGTTTAATTTTAAAGATCTTAAAGTTTCAGTCAGGATAATGTATGTATTTGAATTCTGTTGCATTCTTTTTTCATTTATCTGTAATAAATTCTTTATTGCTATATTTGTAGTTTTTTTGTCATTATGAAGTAATTATGAAAATGGCAAAAAGTCTTCAGGATGGTGAAATTCAATTTGCCCAGGGTGCCAACAAACCTCGAGCCAGCCCTGCCTCAGAGGCAGAAGGTTTTGGATTCAAGTCCCACTCCAGAACTTGTGCACAAAAATCTAGGCTAACGCTCCAGTGCAGTGCTGAGGGAGTGCTGAACTGTTGGAGGTGCCATCTTTCAGACGTGTTAAACTGAGGTATTCTCAGATGGATGTAAAAGATCCCATGGTTCTGTTTCAAAGAAGAGCAGGGGCGTTCTCCCTGCTGTCCTGGCCAACATTTACCCCTCAATCAACTTCACAAAACCAGATGACCTGGTGGTTATTGCACTGCAGCCTGCTATGGGAATTTGTTCTATGCAAATTGACTGCTGTGTTTCATACATAACAACAGCGATTACAATTCAAAAGTACTTTATTGGCTGTAAAGTGCTATGAGACATCCTGCAGTCATGAAAGGTGCTGTGTAAATGCAAGTCCCTTTTTTATTGTCTGTGTAAAGAAGTTTGTCCTGAATTCCCTATTGGATTTATTGGCCACTGACCCCAATTTTTATGGCCCCTAGTTTTGGTGACCCCATCAAATACTTTCATAATCTTCAAAGTCACCCATCGGCTGGGTAGTTGAGAGGTTTGAATGGTCTATTGGAGTCAACTCAGGGTAGAGCTCATGATTCGAACAGTTGATGATGGAACTCATCCTAATTTTTACTGTTCATTGCCAACAAATGAGAAGCCACTCCAGAGGCTTGAGCACATAATCTCAGCTAACATTACAGTGCAGAACCGGGCAAGTCCTGCACTATCAGAGGTGTCGTCATTCAGAAGGAATATTGAAGTGAGATTTAAAAAGAAGTTTAATATGGACCCTTCATTCATGCTGTCTTTACCTCTGGACTTGACTATTCTGACTCATTCCTGGCTGGTCTCTCACATTCTACCTCCATAAATTTGAAGTCATCCAAAACACTGCTGCCCATGTCTGAACTCAAATCAAGTCATATGCTCACTGACCTACATTGGCTCCCAGACAAACTGTTATCCTTGTTTTCAAATCCCTACAAAGCCTCATCCCTCTGTAATCTCCTCCAGCCCCAGACGCCTCCAAGATATCTGCACTCTTCTATTTTTGGCCTCTGGAGCATGCCTGATGTTAATCGCTCCACTGTTGGTGGCCATACCTCCAGCTGCAGAGTCCCTAAGCTATTGATTTCCTTCCCTACACCTTTCTGCCTCTCTACCTCCCTTTCTTGCTTTAAGATACTCCATACAACCCATCTCTTTAACCAAGCCTTTGGTCATCTACCTAATGTCTCCATATGTGGTTCAGTGTCATACTTCATTTTATAACGCTCCTGTGAAACACTTGGGACATTTTAATATGTTAAAGTTGCTATATGAATATATGTTGCTGTTGCTATCAGTGAATATAAAACATGCAATAAAGAACATTTGATTATTTACAGTATGAAAATGGTTTTCACTATTAGAGCTCATAATCATCATCTGAGTAACAATTTTACATAGATCTTCAAAATTTTTAATTCCTTAAATACACATAGTAGCTTCAGAGTTACAGCTTATAAATCTTTACACAAGGTAGCTCAGAAAAATATACATTTCCTGCTTGGGAAAGGTTACTTAAGCTACCCTGTGAATACACAACAGTAATATTAGTACATCAACAACATATTGATATTAAAAGGCAGCTTAACATAGTAAAGTGTCCCAAGACATTACCTGAAAAAGTTTTGGCAGCCAACGACATAAGGAGCTATTAGGAAAGATGATCAAAAGCTTGGTCAAAGAGGTAGGTTTTGAAGAGGACCATCTCAACAGAGGAAAGAGAGATGGAGAGGTTTAGGGAGGGAATTCCAGAGTTTAACAAAGATTTTTACTCTTCACTACTCCCGCCTTTCCCAGCTGTGGGAAGCTGGGCTGGTACACAGACTGGAATCTTGAGATTCCATTGGGTGTCATCTCAAACATTGTAGGCCTTTCTCCAACTGATTATTCAAGGAAGCAACTGCTCTACTCGAGACTTGGTCGCAGCCGGAGACTCCCAGGAGGACAGTGGAAACGCTTTAGTGATGTTCTCAAAATATCCCTGAAGAGATCAAACATCCCTGCCGACATAGGAGCCACTGGCTTGTGACCAACCAAAATGGAGAAGGTTTATTCAGGGAGGCACCGAACACATTGAGAGAATTAATCAGGAACATGCAGAGGCAAAATCAAGGCATCAGAGGGAGCGCACTAACCTCCAATCACCCAAACCTCTAAGTACCACCTGCGCCACATGTGGCAGAGTCTGCAGACCGCACATTGGACTTAGCCATTTCAGAACCCATCGAACCGGAGTGGAAGCAGAAGCATCCTCGATCCCGAGGGACTGCCTAAGGAGGTAAGCTAGTAAAACATTATAAATGACGCTGTAAACTTCAGCACCGGATTTCACTGAAGAAAAGCATTTTGCAGAAGGTTTAAAAGAATAGGTTGAAAGTCATGTGGTGACATTGCAATGATCTGTCTTCTATTTTACATTTAAGAAGAGACTGTTATGTTTAAGTTGAGGGATCTCTTTGATCATTACACCCAAACTAGCTCCAGTCATGAAAGCTTTGTGAATATTTGGTTCTCACTGAGACTAAGCACGTCTGCTCAGTATGAGGTCTGAAGCAAAGAGCTGTTATGACCATTTGTGAATGCATCATTATAGCTTTTATGTGTTGATGGAGATCATTGTTGTTCCCTATTCTACTGCTGGTACATGAAATATTCAGCGTCTGTTTCTCTAACTGGGTTCAACAGCATACGGAAAATGAGGAGAAATGGCTTAATTAGCCATAGAATTAGACCCTGTCATCAAAATGGCTTGTCCTTGAATCCTGTTCTATCTCCAGGAGCACCTTACTGTAGGGCTGTTTAATCAGAAGGAATGTTAAGAAGCACACAAGTTTTCAGAAGTCAATTGGCTGTAATATTTTGGCAAAGCTTATTTTGTTCCAATAGAAGTTAGAATCATAGACTTATAGATTCTACAGCACAGAAGGAAGCCATTTGGCCCATCATGTTGGTGCCAACTCTTTGAAAGAGCTCAGCTCTTTGGCTTTGCATTAGTTTTTGTCCCCTGCTACAGCCCTTCTCAATGCCATGTTGACTGGGTGAAGGGCTTTTGTATCTCCATAAACTGAATAGTTTTACCAGCTCTACATTTGTTAGCCTGCAACAGGATGATGAAAGAGTCAAGGACAAATAGTAAACATGCTGGAGAGTAACTTATCATCAATCTCTCTTTAAATGGAGAGAGATTGCAGAATTTGGCAGTACAGAGGGATCTGAGTATCCTGGTACATGAATCACAAAAGTTAGAATGCAGGTACAACTAGTCATTAGGAAGGCAAATGAAATGTTGGCATTTATTGTAAGAGGAATGGAATATAATAGTAGGGAAGTTTTACTGCAGCTGTACAGGGCCTTGGTGAGACCACATCTGGAATACTGTGCATGATTTTGATCTCCTTATTTGAAAAAAATATATAATTGCATTAGAAGCAGTTCAGAGAAGGGTCACAGCTCATTCCTTGGATGAGGGGCTTGTCTTATGAAGAAAGGTTGAACAGGTTGGGCCTATACCCACTGGAGTTTAGAAGAATGAGAGGTGATCTTATTGAAACACAAATGATCCTGAGAGGATTTGATAGGGTAGACGCCAGAAGGATATTCCCAATTATGGAAGAGACTAGAAGCAGGGGATGCAATTTAAAAATAAGAGGTCTACCATTTATGACGGCGATGAAGAGAATTTTTTTTTTCTCTCAAAGAGTTGTTAGTAAGATGAATGCTCTTCCCCAGACAACAGTGAAGTCTGGGTCATTGAATTTATTCACAGCAGAGTTAGACAGATTTTTAAAAGGTAAGGGAGTCAAGGGTTAGCGGAACAGATGTCAAAGTGGAGTTGAGATCACAACCAGATCAGCCATGATCTTATTGAATGGCAGAACAGGCTCAAAGGGCTGAATGGCCTACTCTTGCTTCTAAGTCCTATGTTCCTATGTTCAATGAATTACAAACAACTCACAAATTGGGCACGAATATAAAGCTGCGGGGAGAGCACAGTCCAGTGTCCGGAGTTGTAGTGACCCAAAGGCCCACTAACACCGGTGCCCAGCACTGTGTCGGACTCATATACCTAGATAAAGCAGTATCAAGGGGTCAGTGTGTAATGTTAAAAGGGACTTGACTATTCTGAGGCTCCCCTGGCTGGCCTCCCACTTTCTGTTAACTCAAGCTTGTCCAAAACTCTGCTTCCCGTATTCCAATTCATACTGAGTCCGGTCCACCCATCATTCTCTGTGCTCACTGACCTAAGCTAGCCCCTGGTCCAGCAGTGCCTTGATTTTGAAATTCTTTTTCATGTTTCCAAATCCTCCATGGCCTCATTTCACCCTCTGAGATCTCTGCGCTTCTCCAATTCCAGCCTCTTATGCATCCATATCGCTCCATCATCATTGGGCATGTATTCTGTTGTATATGTGCTCAGCAAGCCTCATGAAGAGGTTCTGAGTCTTGTGTGGTTGAACATTAACTGTTTATTGATAATATATTGCTATGTACATACATACAGTGTATAGAGTATAGCCCAAGCGATGAGCCAACTCCATGCTTGCTTCTACACAGGTCTCTGTCCAGCCCACGACTGACTCGAGTCTTAGGTCATATGTCTCTTTATATCACACTGTGGGCGGTACTGTTTCTGAGTCCCACATTAGTTCTTGCTATGCCATAAATCCTTATACTACACATTCAGCTGCCTAGATCCTAAGTTCTGGAATTTCCTCCCTAAATCTCTCCACTTCTTTTTTCTCCTTAGGGTTAGGGGGGCAGATGTCAAAGTGGAGTTGAGACCACAACCAGATCAGCCATGATCTTATTGAATGACAGAACAGGCTCAAAGGGCTGAATGGCCTACTCTTGCTTCTAAGTCCTATGTTCCTATGTTCAATCAATTACAAACAACTCACAAATTGGGCATGAATATAAAGCTGCAGGGAGAGCACAGTCCAGTGTCCGGAGTTGTAGAGATCCACAGGCCCACTTTGACCCATCATATGTCCTAATAGATCCTTGTGTGACTCCGTGTCAAGTTTTACTTGGTAATGCTCCAGGGAAGCACCTTGGGACATTTTGCGATGCCACAGAGATCTGCAAAATTGCTGTAACTCCAGGGCTGAGTGTGCAAGTGCTAAAGGAGATGCTTAGAAGGTGTGAAATGTTGTGGGGTCAGCAGGGCCCAGGAGACAGGGTGCAGACGATGCCAAACATCAGGACCTGGAGCTAGTGAGGACTGGGCTCAGTGTTGTAAATGGAATCTCTTGTCATTGTCCAGACTGAGCAACTATTTTGTCCCTGTCAAGGCTCACCAATCAAATCACCAAATAATCACAGAAAGGTCTTAATAAAATGGTAACTACCATTGATGGTATTTGGTTACAAATATCGAATGATATTTATGCAGCCTGGGTCATTAATATTAAAAGCAGCAATGATATAATGCTGTGTTAGCTTGTGTGCACCCTATAGGTGATCCCACCATGACTATTAAACAAACCAGAGAGTACAAATTTTACCTTAACAGCATTATGCAATATTACTAATTTGATAGGAAAATATCCAATTAATTTCTTGTAACATTGTGTAGACAATAACACTGATTTCGGCAACTGCCTAATTAACGTGTTCTGTGCATCGCACTATATGTACACGGTGACAGTAACTTCATCTTTGGGGGAAAGGTTCAATACTTGCAACTTAGGTTTTGTTTTATATATTTTGACTACCGGTTCTGTATAGAAAAGAAAGATCATCTCTGTTGTAAAGGTTCTTTGGTGTTTCACAGAGAGGTCTGGAGGCTTGTATGGTTGAAGATAAACTGTTAATTGTTAACCCATGACTATATACATTTTCAAAGTATAGTCCTGCATAGCTGCTGTCTCTATGCCGGCTCCCTCCAGCCCTACTTTACGGTCTGCTATCATGTGACTCTCTGCATCATACCATGGGCAATACTGTTCTCCAGTCCCACATTAATCCTTACTCTGCCAAACGCCCTTCTCCTACACCTACCCCCACCAAGTCCTTACCCAAATACATTTACCATACAATCTTTACTTTACTTGCTACCCCTTCTCCCCCCTCAAGTTTCTGACTTCATAAATGCAGACAGTCTGGAGACAATTCTTCCAGGTCTCATTTTGTCACGTTTGGAGAAATGGTGGTCCCAGTGGCTTTGGGTTGACTTTGTTGGTTTGGCATTGAAATTGCTGTACTCTGGGTTTCCAGTATCTTGTCGCCTCCATTTGATTCACTTTTTGCGCTCCTTCAAGTTGTGTTTCACTTTATTAGCAACCTGTCTCCCTCGCTCTAGGATCTTCTGTCTCCCTCGCTCTGGGGTCTTCCACCTCTCTGGCTCTGGGGGTCTTCTGTCTCCCACGGCACTTTATTGGAGGTGTCCTTGACCTTTTATGGTCTGCACTGTCCACAACTTGGAGACTAAAATATTTCTCAAATTCTTTTAATAACTCATCAAATATGGTTGTAAGAACCATTTTTTTCTCCAAAATGGCTCTGCAGTTTTTTCAAACGAATTGAATCTGCAGGAAACTTTAAGAAAAAACATTTTGGACCAGCACTTGCTCCTTTAAGCCTGGGAAATGACTACAAGGCATATTTTGAACTCTGCATTCAGTTTTCTTTTAATTTTTTTTTCAATTCAGCTTGGCCACCTCGTGTTATGGTGCCAGCTGTGTACCCATTGTTTTCTTTCAGCTATGCTCTGCATGTGCTGATCCTGATGGCTGCCTATTTTAAATGGTAAGTTCAGCCTTTTCACTTTTGTTTTGCTCACCCTTCTTGTGATTTGGCTAGGTCTGTTGGCTTTGCTTTCTCTCAGATCTGGCTTTTCATCTGAACAGTGGATTTTTTTTTCAGCTTTTTTTCCTTTTTTTGTGTATTTTGCTCACCTTTCTTGTGATTTGGCTAGGTCCTTTGACTCTGCCTTTACGTCCTATCAGTTCTGACTTTTCATCTGCACAATGCATTCTTTTGCTGCCTTTCAACCTTTTTTTATCTTTTTTGAATTTTGTTCAACCTTTTTTGATCTAGATAGGTTCCTTGACCCTGCATTCGATAAGGCCTGGCAATGGAATATTCCATGTGCCCTGGTAGAGGCCTTCAACCTCCATCTGCAAAGGAGCCTTTTATTTCGGTGCTTCCCACACCATTTCTTTTTAGGCAATCTCCAACTGTGTCTTCCATTTAGGACACTTCTCTCAGGTCAGGCTTCAGTTTCTTTAATTCTTCAGGCTTTAAGAATCTGGGTTCCTTCTCCAGCTTCTTCAGGATTTTGGTGTCCATCCTTCAATGCCACAGTGTTGTAAAGGTCGTTTGGTGTTTCATGGAGAGGTCTGGAGGCTTGTAGGGTTAAACATAAACCATTTATTGGTAACCCATAACTATATACATATCCAAGATATTGTCCTGCATGGCTGCTGTCTCCATTCTGGCTCCTTCCAGACTCTAATATACACAGTCTACCATCATATGGCCTGTCACATCATACTGTGGGTGGTACTGTTCTCCAATCTCACATTAACCCTTACTCTGCCGAACACCCTATCCTACAGTCTCCATGCTGCATCTCACATTGTTTCATTGTTGGAGAATAGTAGAAGGGTAACAGGGAGGGAGGGGAGGAGGAGAGGGGATAGTCCCATTCGCTTGTTGCTACCTAAGCCTCCTCCTCCCTCCCCGGACACACTGACACAGCATGTACTCCACTCCCTCAAGATAGTTCAGTTCCCTGGGAGTGGCTCGTGCTGCAGACATGGATGATACTGGATCCTGCCTGGCAGGAGGCTGAGTCACATCTCCCCCAGGCCTGGCACAAGGCTCAGCTTCCCCAGACCCGCTCTGGCCTCATTACCAGTAGAGAATTCCTCCTGTCCATTAATTCTCCACCTCTTCTCCTTGGCCTCCAGAAGATGTTGTCAGAAACTGTTCAGTGCAGCTGACAGGCCTCAGTATGGCGGCCAGTGGGATTGCCCAGGATAACTGCTCCAGCTTCGCCAATGACAGGTTCCCTCTCTCCCGCCCTTGCTACTCTTCCAATCATAGCTTCTACCTCTGGAGGAGCTGCAAGATTGGGAGAGAGGGAGCCTGTCATTGGAGGAGCTGGATCAATCGCTAACTTGAGCGCTGACTGCTCTTGTCTTGTCTCATCAGGTTTCCCAATAGATTGCATTCAATAGGCCTTAGCAACTTCAAGGGAAGATGATATGAAAGCTTCGGAAAAAAGCCCTCAGCAGGAAACTCACACCCGCAGATCTGTTCATACATTCTAACTTGTTCATTTCTTTTTCAAACACCACATGAAGAGCATTGCTAGACAAGCTTTACAGACCAATCAGCATGAAGGAGAGAGGAACAGGCAGCACCATGCAGAGCCACTGGATAACCAGCTGGGCAAGAAAATCACCAGGAACAAAAGAACAAAAGGAAGAATTTGCATATATCCAGCAGGTCATGTCAGCAAACAGCAGCCTCAACCTCCATTCCATGGAAGCAGTGGGAGTTGCATCAATGGACCAGATGGACCTATTTTTATACAGTGCACAGCTATTCCCATGATTTGAACTACTTTAGGTTGCAAGGACACTGGGTATTATTACTCTTCCTTACAGAGACACTATTCAAATAGAAATCATTATATGGTGAGAGTTTACATGTTCAGTATGAACACACAGCAGCTGAACTGAAACACACTAACAGCTGAAAGTCTGCTGGAGTCCCTGAACTTCAATTCCTTCCAACTATAGCTACAATTTCTCGCAACATTCAGTCAAACAAATAATCACAATAATAATCCCAGTAGAAAACATTTCTCAACAATATGCCTACTTGCCCATTTAGCTTTGTAATTGCAATATTTTGGAGCATTGTCCTTTTTCTAAAAAGGTGGTCCCACAGATACCTAGGGTAGAGCCAGCTCTCGATATAAAGGGTGAGAGAAGAGTTTGGAGAGAGTTGGGTTGAATCATCCATTACACACTCTGCTTCCTGCTCGGTCCTACCTTTCAAACGGAAACAGAAAGTCTACTAGGACTTTGGCTATATAGAAGGTGTCCTTCCCAACTCATCAAGATGGAGGGTGGATTAGTTAGGAGTTAATGGCTGAGACATTAAAAAAACTAATCACCTAGGCCATAACAATAACCAAGGACTGTCCAGGCATGATCATTGTGTTCTGAAGTCACTCTGGGGTGAGAGGTCATGTGACCAAAATAACCATTTTGCTATGTCTTTTGTACAATATCCAAGCTGCTAAAAATAAGAGACTGGAAGTAATCTGCCAATAGAGAAGTAACGCCATCTCTCTCCCCTCTCTCTCAAGTTCAAGACCCTGTCTCTGGTATGTTTTTGGAAGCCACCACAGAGATAGAGAAATTCCATCAAAACCTTAAGTGCAATTGCATCAACTTTGGGAAAAGACGGATTATGATTTAAAAGAGACTGTCTCCAGAAATTGCTGTTTACATCAGCCTCAACTCCACTGGAATTTCAAGTTCACCATTGGAAAATTCTGCCTCAGTCACGAAGGACTCATAAACAATGAACTCTCTATTTTTTTTTTGCCTTTTATCAGTGAATTTTATTTTGGCTGAAGAGTAACCTCCTACTGTAGAACTTGCAACTTTTGCATGCTTGGCTCTGTGTGTCTGTGTGTGTGTGTGTGTGTGTGTGTGTGTGTGTGTGTGTCTGTGTGTGTGTGTGTGTGTGTGTGTGTGTCTGTGTGTGTGTGTGTGTTTGGGCACACCTGCAGGCACGTGCATGTGTGCGTGTGTTGCAAAATTCGGGATGTAGCTTTACCTTTTTAAATATCTTTATGTCTTTACCTGGGTGGGCTTTTAGCTCAATAAAAAAACTATCCCCTTTCATTTAAGCTCAAGAAAGCCTGTCAGACTGGTTTCTTTGCAATCATCACAGAAATGGCTAAAATTGAATGAATACCTTCATCCTTATAAGTTACAAAAAAACCCTTTCATGGTCAATCAAGGAGTGGGAAAGAAAGGGCAAGCCCTAACACCTGTCTTCCTTGATTGTAACAAACTGGTTTGGAGGTGGTGCAGTTAAGGTTCACCAGATTGGTCCTTGGGATTAGACATTTGTCCTATGACGAGAGGCTGAGTAAACTGAGTGCGTATTCTTTGGAGCTTAAAAGAATGAGAGGCCATCTCAATGAAGCATACAACATCCTGAGAGCTACTGGGAGGCTATTTTCCCAGCCTGGGGAATCTACAATGCGAGGACACAGTCTCAAGAAAAGGGGCCAATCATTTAGGACTGCTCAGAAAACAACGTATTCACTCAGAAGGTTGTGAACCTTTGGAGTTCTCTACCCCAGAGGGTTGTAGATACTCCATCATTGAGTACATTTAAGGCCGGGATAGACAGATAGAAACATAGAAACTAGGAGCAGGAGTAGACCATTCAGCCCTTCGAGCCTGCTCTGCCATTCAGTATGATCATGGCTGATCCTCTATCTCAACACTATATTCCCGCTTCCTCTCCGTACACCTTGATGCCCCTAATATTCAAACATTTTATCAATTTCTTTATTGAATATAATCAGTGACCCCGCCTCCACAGCCTTCTGTGGTAGAGAATTCCACAGGGTTGACCACTCTCTGAGTGAAGAGATTTTTCCTCATTTCAGTCCTAAATGGCCTGCCCCATATCCTGAGACTGTGGCCCCTGGTTCTAGACTCCCCAACCAGGGGAAACATCCTCCCTACATCTAGTCTGTCTCACCCTGTTAGAATTTTGTACATTTCAGTCAGATCCCCTCTCATTCTTCTAAACTCTAGTGCATGCTGTCTCGGTTCAACCAATCTCTCCTCATATGACAGTCCTGCCATCCCCAGTATTAGCCTAGTGAACCTTCACTGCACTCCCTCTATGGCAAGTATATCCTTTCCTAGGTAGGGAGACCAAAACTCCAGGGCCAGGATTTTACAGGCGGCTTGACACGCAATGACGTCGGGTGTGCGTCACCATGACGATATCTCAGAAGGCGGGCGCACTATGAAGATGGAGGCTTGCCCACCATTAATTAACGGGCCAGTTAAGGCCCTTGAGGCACCAATTGGAATCGATTTTGTGCGATTTTCCGGGTGTTGCTCGAGCGCAATGGGCAGGCAGGTAGGCCACATTTTCAAAAACCTCATCCACGGACAGGATAAGAGGGATGACTGGACTCGCTAATGCGAGTTGTTAGTATTTTAGACCGTAACTTACTGCTACTTGCTTGTGTGTACAGGACAACTTCATTTCGCTTCAGAGCTGCTTTTACAGAAATAACAGACTTCAGTTCAGGACTCCGGAGGATTCATAACACTTGGGGCCGTCCAGGTATCAGACAACCTTCCGATACCCTGGTAATGGGGGTTGTGGTCTCCACTGGAGACACCTCCTCTGAGGAGGAAGAGAGGGGCAGAAGGGAGAGGAGGCCAGGTGTCCCAGTGCAGCTTCCAAGGGAGGGACCTGTGGGAGGAGAGGCGCAGGCACAAGGGGCGCAGGGCCAGCAGATAGTCCAAGGTGGAAGGGGCCGCAGAAGATGCCACTATCCCACAGCCAGGGTTTACAGGTGGCGGTGCAGCTACCTCAATATGTCCGAGGTGAAATGCCGAAGGAGGCTCTGCCTCTCAAGGGAGACTGTGGCCTCCATCTGTCAGAGAATCAGCCCTGAGATCAGCTCCAACTCTGTGGGTGGACACCCCATGCCAGTGGCGCTGAAGGTCACAGTGGCCCTCAACTTCTACGCCTCCGGCTCTTTCCAGGGTTCAGTGGGTGATCTTTGAGGAGTCTTCCAGTCAGCTGTCCACAGTTGTGTCAAGCTGGTGACAGAAGCTCTGTTCAGGTGTGCATTGACTTTCGTTTACTACTGCACAGATGAGGCCAGCCAGACAGAGCGAGCCAAAGGCTTTGCTGCGATTGCTGGGCTCTTCTGCATCCAGGTTGCTATAGACTGTACACATGTGGCCATCAAGACGCCAGTGGGTGAACCTGATGCCTTAGTCAACAGGAAGGGCTTCCACTCCATGAATGTGCAGCTAGTGTGTGATCACAGGGCGCAGATTCTGCAAGTCTGTGCAAGGTACCCAGGCAACTACTGTGAAGCTTACATCCTGAGACACTCCCAGGTACCAGGGCTCTTCAGTGCTCCAGCTCGGCTGGATGGTTGGCTGCTGGGTGACAAGGGCTATCCCCTCAGAACGTAGCTCATGACCCCTCTCCACCATCCAAGAACATAGGCTGAGCAGCGGTACAATAGGAGCCATGCCTCCATAAGGGCTGTGGTGGAGAGAACCATCGGTCTTCTCAAGATGCATTTCCAATGCCTGGATCGTTCAGGGGGCGGACTGCAATATCCCCCAGATGGTGGTTGCATGTTGCACTCTCCACAATCTGGCACTGGGAAGGGGGGGGGTGCAGTGGAGAAAGAAGACGTTAGCGCAGCTGCTCTGGCAGCAGACGATGAGTCCAGTAGTGAGTCCAAGGATGAGCACGCTCAGGAGAACACTGAGGGGATAGACGCAGACCTGGGCAACCTCCAGGGAGGCAGGGACACCTGGGATGCTTTGATCCAATGCTCATTCAGCAAGCCTACCAAAGATGCACCACTACCACATGCCAGGGCTGTAGGCTCCATACTCGATACCTGACAGGAACATTTGATTGGTCAACAACATGCACCATGTGCCATTTCAATAAAGTTCAATGAGAAACAAGTCACTCATAACATCCTGGGTTACCCCGCACCTGCAGAACTAGTGAAGCACCCAGAGGCTTGTTGAAAACAAACACATTTGCTGGTGAGGTGCCTGGCATACATAAATCAAATTAAATGGAAAGGTGTTCAACATCACGCTAACTTATAGAGAACCTAAAAGTGGAGCAAAAGAAATCACCCGTGATAAGCCCGTGTTGTGCCTAAGGTGATTTACGTTTGTGTTTACAGGTGCCATGTCTAGGTGCTCCCCCCTCACAGGCACCGGCATTGGAACCAGCCTGCTCACTCTGCTGTCTTGTTGGCCTTGATGACCTCGGCGGTCGTCCTCTGCCCCATGAAGCCTGTGCTGGCCCCGCCTGGGAGGGAGCAGCCAGTGACACGACTGGCATCTCCCCAGTCGCCGCAGCCTCATCAGATGCCACAGTCACTGGTAGAGGGGCAGAGGAGCTGCTGGCATCATCCAGAGCTGCCTTAGAGGAACCTGCAGTGGTGGTAGGCAGCTTGTGCGCCAACGTCAGGTCATTTTGGGCCTCCCTGCTCACCATTGATGGACGGGCACCTCCATCTCCCACACTGACAGTGACGACCTGAGGTCATTGCCGGTTTGAGGGTTTGCAGGTCCGAGTGCATCCCCAGGAATCCCTGATTCAGCCCCTGGAGGAGTCTCTCCATAAGAGTTTCCACTGTCTCCATCGAGGAGGCAGGGCGCTCGGCCATGAGGGTCATAGCATTGTTCATGCTCCACATGGACCCCTCCACAACGGACACCATGGCACGCATTCCGTCATCTATCTCTGCCAGATCCTCCCGCACATCCTGCTGGACTTCCAGCATCTGCTGCCTCAGGGACGATTCCAGAGGCCCATCATCAGCCACCAACTGAGCATGTCCCTGGTCCCCAGCAGTCCCCCGACTCCCGGTGCTCTGGGCACTCTCTGCCTCCGCCTGCACCTCAAGCGAGTGTGAAGTGCCCTCACCGCTGTGCACCGAGATACTAGTCAATGACCTAATTCTTTCCGAGGTGCAGGTATCTGCACTGGTGCTTGCCTGACTGAGAGGGTGTGGCGCTGATGTGTTTATATCCTCTGTGTCCTCTGGGGTCAGTGGCAGGCCTTCAGGTTCCTGACCTCGAGGATCTTCTGGTGAGCCTGATAGGAAGGGCAAGGACCTGTGGTTAGTTGAAGTCATTACACTGTTACTGTGCATGCCTGGCACCCACATCAGGGTGCCCTCGCCTTTCCATTATCAATGGAGGTTCCACGTTCGAGGCTCACATCAATATAAAGGCTACAGTGGAATGGTTTCTATTACAGACATTCTGACCTAAGTGCGCTGCACTCTTACTTCCCCGTGGCACCTCAACCTCACTGCGGCTGGTTGACCTAGGCACATGATGCCTCTCCAGCTCCAGGGCCTCCTGCTTGTATCTGGTCAAAACTAGAAGGTGGGGTGGTTCTCCGCAAGTCCGCAGCCTCTCTGCGTTACTGTGGGATGTCTTCTCCTGAACGGAGAGAGGAGCATTGATTCACCCACCCTGTACCTGCAGCACTATTGCAGCCTGGCCAACCCCACCTGAAGAAAACCCCACAGGGCTCGGCCGATTCCCGACCCTGGAGCCACAAGACACTCAGTCCAAGCAGCCAGGGCTCACCCCCTTGCCCAGATGCTGCCTCATTGACGTTTGGCATTCACTGGTGGGGTGGTGGGTGGGCAGCTCCTAACTGCTGTGCTAAGTGACCCATGCCAACACGGTACCCACCCTTCCCGATCTCAGGAGGTCACTGAAGCGCTTGCGGCATTGCACCCATGTGCGCCTCACCACATCATGGGAGCTGACACTGGATGCCACCTACCCCTCCAGGCATTCTTAGTGAGGTTGGGGGGGTGGGGGGGGGGTGTCCTCCTCCTGTCCCTATGGACAAAGATACCCCAGCGTGCTGCCACCTCCTCCCTGGAGGGCAGCGAGACACTCGCCAGAAAACCTCCGGGCCGACCTACCCTCCTGCCCGTCCTGTTCTACAACGACGTTCTGCATCGTTCCGGTACGGCAAAGACACAGGCAGCCCTCGCATGGCCGCCTGCGCTGTTTTTGAATAGGCCGCCAGGGCGCCATTGGACCCGGCGGACATTGAGCTCCTACCCCTGCCCGCCCCTTCACGTTGATCCCGGGTACGCGCATTATGCTGGGCAGGCCTTAGTTGGCACTGCCTGCATAAAATGGCGGTGTGCACCCCACCGCGGTCGGCAGTCGGGTTCCCAACCATCCCCTCCTGCTCCTGCCGAGCCCGCCCCACTCAGGAAACATTCTGCCCCTGGTGCAGTCTCACCAAGGCCCTGTATAACTGCAGTGTGACATCCTTACTCCTGTACTCAACTCCTCTTCCAAGAAAGGCCAACATCCCATTTGCCTTCCTAACTGCTTGCTGCATCTGCCTGTTTACTTTCATCGATTGGTGTACATCCACATTTCCCAATATATCACCATTTAAATAATGCTCTGCCTTTCTGTTTTTCACTCCGAAGTGGATAACTTCACATTTATTGGTCTCTCAGGGAATTAAGGGACACGGAGAACGGGCAGGAAAATGGAGCTGAAGCCCGGGATCAAACATGATCACATTGAATGGCAAGCAGGCTGGATGTGCTGTATGGTCTACTCCCGCGTCTATACCTTATGTTCTTGTGTTTTTATGTTCTAAGCACATCCATCTAATTGTCTTCAGTATCTCTGGATACCTACATTAACAATTTTATTTGAAGCCCTCAGCCTCTCACTATAGCCTCAGCTTGGAGTTGATACTCTTGCCTAGTACATTGAATGTTGCTTGTGTAGCCTGAATGGATTTCATTTCCCTATATCATTCAGTCAGCTTTCCTGAGGAATCCTTTGCTGTAGCTTTGAGCAGTTTCTGCTCCAGGACTTTGCAAGATCATTTGAAGAAAATCCGGCCGGCAAATTTCAACAGCTTCATTAGGTAAGGTTCATGCTGAAATGTGTTTATTTGTAAAAGAGATATGAAAGTATGGAGGAGGGGAAAATGATGGTGTTCAAATTATGTACCGGTTGTAGCTTTTGTTTTGTGCTCTATGACCTTTAGAAGAAAGAGGGAGAAGTAAGGGTGTCATTTATGACACTTCAGTTTTAGCTAATAAGACTTCTTCTGAAAAGGAAAGCCTAGACTGTCAAATTTCAATTTCTCAATCTCTCCCGACCTCACTCACACACTCTACCCTCTCTTTTACTCACCTCTGTTTTCATAGAATCAGAGAAACTTATAGTATAGAAAAAGGCCATTCGGCCCATTGTGCCTGCGCTGGCTCTTTGGAAGCACAGTCCTGCTTTGTTCCACAGTTATGCTTTTTGTCTGTAACCCTGTTGCTTCCTCATTCTCAACAACTGCTCAACAGCCTTTTAAAATTACTCATGGAATCAGCTTCCATCACCTTTTCAGGTAGAATGTTCCGGATCATGACAATTCTCTGAGTGATTGCAAATCCTCCTCATCTCCCCTCATTTTTATCTCAGGTTCCCTTGATCCCTGTCTCTCTCCCTCTGACTGTCTCACATATTCTCCCTCATTCTCTCTATCATTCCACAACACTCTCCCTTTCTTTTCTCCATGCACCACCACCCCCTACAACTCAAGCCTTGGATGCAGTTCCCTCCATATCAGTAACAATTGATGTGAACAGCCTGGCTGGGAAACTGGAATGGTTTGCCAGAACCCAACATCAGGAATACAGATGTCGGAGAAACTCCTAACTTAGGGCAAGTATGGTGGTTAGTACAGCACAGGTTACTTTCAAATGAGACACAGCTGAATATAATGGGAGGCATTTGAAAATGATTTTATCTGCATTTCCCATCTCCATCTCAAAAGAATGTAAGCTACTTATAAAAGCAATGTTCCAGCCAGTTTCAAATTTACTGAACACATTTTTAGTCCAGAATAATTTGTCATGAAAGTCAGAGATTGGGCACAGGCAGTAACTCAGCTCTTGCCTCAGAAATGGATTCACATTTTCTTTCTGTAAGTGTAACCATAAATAAATTAGCAATGGATTTAGGAAGTTAATTCTGAATATATTCATTCATGGAAGATGAAAATTAATGTTGGGAAGTGTGACATGAAGTATTTTGGAAGGGAAAATAAGAAAGGCAATACAAAGTAAATTGTACAATTTAGAGAACCAAAGGACTTGCATTTGTATAGTGCCTTTCACAACCTCCGGACAACCAAAATTTCTTTACAGCCAGGAAGTGTATTTTTGAAGTGTATTCACTGTTGTAACATAGGAAACACCTCAACAGATTGCGCACAGCAAGTTCCCTTAAGCAGCAATGTGATAGGGACCACGTAATCTCTTTTAGTGATGTTGATTTTTAGAGATAAATATTAGCCACCAGGAAGAGTTCCCCCGCTCTTCTTTGAAATAGTGCCCTGTGATATTTTACACACACGCCCCCCCACCCCCCACCCCCCGAGAGACCAGACAGGGCCTCGGTTTAATGTTTTATCTGAAAGTGAGTATCTCCAACAGTCCTACACTCCCTCAATACTGCACTGGAGTGTCAGCCTAGGTTTTGTGCTCAAGTCTCTGTAATGGCAAATGAACTTCTGATTTGGACAAGAGCTATCCATTGAGATGGTGCAGGAGCAGAGACACCTGCGGTCCACTTGCACAACTCCTTGCAGGTGCTAGGACAAGTTGAGAAACTGTCAAGATAGGATATGGATTCCTTGACTTTATGAATAGGGGCCTAGAGTATAAAAGCAACGAAATTATGTTAACTCTTTATAAATCATTGGTTAGGCTCGAGCTTGAGTCCTGTGTTCAATTTTGGATGCACGCACTAGGAAGGATGGTCAAGGCTTTGGAGAGGAAGCAGAAGAGATGGTACCAGGGATGAGTGACTTCAGTCATGTGGAGAGACTAGAGCAGCTGAGGTCAGTCTCCTTAAAGCAGAGAATGCTGAGGGGAATTGAATAGAGATGTGCAAAATTGTAAGGGGTTTTGATAGATTAAATCAGTAACTAGAAGATACAGATTTAAAATAATTGGCAAAAAAGATGACAGAACATAAGGATTGTTTTTTTACATAGCAAGTGGTTATGATCTGGAAATCACAGTCTGAAACGGTGGATGAAACAGATTAATAAGGAATTAAGACTCTACTTTAAAAGGAAAAGATTGGAGATTTATAGAAGTGAATTTTTCGGAGTTAATTGGATAGCTCTTTCAGAAAACCTGAGCATGTGTGAAGGACCAAAAGGCCCTCCTACGGATGAATCTTTGAAAACCATCCAGAATTTTGGACAATCTATGCCCAACTGGAGTTCAGAAGAATCAGAAGTGATTGTATTGAAGCATATTAGATCCTGAGGAGGCTTGACAAGGTAAATGCTGAGAAGATGTTTCCTCTGGTGAGAGAATCTAGAACTAGGGGCCACAGTTTCAAGATAAGGGGTCCCCCAATTAAGATGGAGATGAGGAGGGATTTCTTCTCTCAGAGTCTTTGGAATTCCACAGAGAGCAGTGAAGGCTGGGTCATTGAATATATTCAGGACTGTGTTAGACAGATTGTTTGATTGACAAGGGAGTCAAGGGTTATGGGGCAGGTTGGCTGGAAAGTGGCATTAAGGCCATAATCAGATGGCTGATTGAATGGCAGAGCAGACTCGATGGGCTGAATGGCTTTCTCCTGCTCCTATTTCTAATGATCTTATGAGCTTCTGTATCATCTCTCTAGCCACAGTTTTCATAGAAACATAGGAACAGGAATAGACCATGCAGTTTCTCAATCATGTACTGCCTTACTATTAGATCATACCTAATCCCCACCTCAACTCCTTTTACCAGTCTTTGATCCAGATAACCCTATCCAATAAAAATCTATCCATCTCAGTCTTCAAAGTGTCACTTGGTCCCTAGCATCTTTTAAGTGAGCAAGTTCCAGATTTCCACTAAAATTAACATAAGTCTGTCCTAGTTCTGTCGAAGGGTCATGAGGACTTGAAATGTCAATTCTTTTCTTCTCCACTGATGCTGCCAGACCTGCTGAGTTTTTCCAGGCAATTCTGTTTTTGTTTAAGTCTGTCCCCTTTTGACGTGCCCCTATTTCAGCGGGAGCTTAGAACTGGAGCTATAATCAACCAGAACGTGTCTTTTCAAATGCATTAATAGCTTCACGTGTCAGCAAGTGCAATGTCATCAGTACCAGGAAGGTCCAATTTGTGTTGAGTTATCTGATTTCAGTCGGGAAACCAAATGGAGCACCAGCTCCTTATCTGTACCATCACCATGTGATGCTCTAATGGGAATTCCAGTGTCAAATGTGGGCACAGACCTGTGATAGTTATCTGTCACATTACTAACCTGAAGGAAACAGTAAAAACTGTTAAATAAGAATTCTGGTCCAAACTGGACTTGCATACCTTCAAGTGGAACACCAGTAAAAACTAGAAAGTAAGAGCACTGTTCCGAACTGTGTTTTTTTCCCTTTAGGAAGTGGGTCTCCATTAGTTTTTCCCGCACAGACCATTCAAATTTCTTCCTGAAAGAAGTACGTTTTGCCCATCCTCACCTTGTGTTCAATGCTGTTCGGTGTTTTGAATTCTAAGGAAACCCTTTTAAAAAATGCCTTCAGCAAAGAGGTGTATTCAAATTGATTTCAATTTGGGCAGGACGTCAATGTAAAACTTCTAATCTTTCAAATTCTTCAAGATTTTTTACTCCATGCTATAAAATCTGGGAATAATTGTTTCCATGTGCACTGAGGTCAGAGGGCACGTATTTATCCATCAAATATTAAACCGGAATTTCTTTCTTTTCCTTTTTGTCCTTTTGAGGGATGTAACTATGTGAAACGTTAGATTTCAGAAAACCAAATCTGCCTCAGATTTTTTGCTCATTTTGTTCCTTTGAACACGTTCCAATTTTAATACTTGTGCAAGCTCAGATCACTTCTTGTATATTTTTTGACCATCACTTGTTTCTTCATTTCAGGTAATGAAGACCAGAGCTGAGTAGGAGGGGGTATGGGATGGGGGGGAGGGGGAGAAAAGGGGAATTGTATTTTTAGTTGTACTTGGGGCAATCGTCTCCCATCCTGAAACAACACGCAAGTTAACAGCGAGTTAAAGGCACACCTTGTTATTAGTGTATAAAAAAAACCCTGCTATGTGAGGCAAAGAAGAGAAAAACCCAACTCTTTACCCTTTGTGGCCCAACATTGCAACATACAAACGAGATTATTGTCTGCCGCCTTAACTCTGCCCCTAACTTTAACACAATTTCTCTAAAGCCATTAGTATTACAGCTCCTGATACTAAGACAGACTCTTCCAGTTAAGAGGTTTATAAGATTATTATCTTTTGAGACTGTATTTTTAAATTTAGGGTAAATTAAGGGGGTCATGTGGCTTGTTCTGAAGTCAGCCTGGCAATAAGCCTGGGTGGTTTGATTGTTAGAAGTCAAAGGAAGGCATAGATTGTTTTACTGAGACAAAGCTGCAAAGTATTTATGCTTGGGAGACATTGGCAGCAGTAACTGAGTTTATGAACATACGAACGTACGAAATAGGAGCAGAAGTAGGCCATTCGGCCCCTTGAACCTACTCCGCCGGTCAAAAGATCATGGCTGATCTGTTAGTGTTCTGAGTTCTACAACCCCAACTACTCCCAATAACCTTTGATTCCCTTGCTTAACAAGAATCTATCTACCTCTGCCTTAAAAATATTCAGTGACCTCGCTTCCACTGTCATCTGAGGCAGAAAGTTCCAAAGTCACACACCCTCTGAGAGAAAAAAATTCTCCTCATCTCTGTCCTAAAAGGGCAACCCCTCATTTTAACACAGTGCCCTCTAGTTCTGGACTCACCCACAAGAGGAAACATCCTTTCCATATCTACCTTGCCGAGACCATTCAGGACCTTATATACTTCAAACAAGTCACCCCTCACTCTTCTAAACACCAGTTGAAACAAGCCCCATCTGTCCAACCTATCCTCATAAGACCAGAAGTGTAATCTAGGTACCAATCTAGTAAACCTCCTCTAAATTGCCTCCAACACATTTACATCCTCCCTTAAATAAAGCGACCAAAACTGCACATAGAATTCGAGATGCGGTCACACCAATGCCCTGTATAATGAATGCATAACATCCCTACTTTTATGTTCAATTCCTCTCATACTATGAAATTATGAGTCTCCCAAAATCCCAGAAAGTTGTTGTCAGTATCGAGTTGTAAACAATTGTGCTGTAAACTAAACTATCCATTTACTTCTAAGGTGAAAAGGAGTTGGGGGTCAATTATAACTAATTAGAATTTCTAGGTAGATACAAGGCTAATGCATTTCATGTTGCCATGGGGAAGAGGGCAGAGGAAGCCATTTTTGAGATCAGGATACAGGCTTCCCTACAAATCAATGAATATGTCAGACTAAAGAGGGTCTATGTGATCAGCAGAGATAAACGGCTGCTGGACAGCCAGATGTGGGAGTGAGACCATCTCTAGTCAAAGAGATGCATCCTGCAGCCTTGTATGGATTTTGGAAGATTTGTTCTTGCATGGTCAAAGGGAAGCAGGATCATTGGAACAGGCTTTACTGCTAGTGGTGGATTTAAGGAACTCTCCAAAAAGTGAGGAACATGCCTGGAGATGGTCACTCGAAATTGCTACTAAGCGTAACGGGCATACATTGGAAGCTGGGAGCAGCTGTGGACTGTTTGCTAAAATTGTGATTGTAAACTAATTCCGTGGAGAGGCTGATAGGTGTTAAGTACAAAAGGGGAATGTTCCTCTCTGTAGTTTAAAGCATAAGTTGCCTACAAAAAGAAAACAGTGTTTAGTCATAAGTGCTTTTAGTCATTTGTTACAGTAAAAGTTTTAAAATATGAAATCTTAACAGGTCATTCCTTCAGGCATTAACTGGAAGTTTGAATTTCTTTATAAACATTATTGGTCTCTATGGAGGTCACAATGAAAGAGGTTTGGATTTAGTATCTAACCTGAATGCATCAGGTAGACTCAAAATGGGTGGATATATTGTCTTCAGACCTGCTACAAACTCCATTACCTGGCCACTGACTCCATCCTTCTCCCTGGCCACTGTCTGAGGCTGAACCAGACCGTTCCTAACTTTGGCATCCTAATTGACCCTAAGATGACCTTCCGACCACATATCCAATCCACCACCATGAACACCTACAACATATCATCTCCGAACTCCACCCTACCTCAGCTCATGTGCTGCTAAAACTTTTAGCCAAACCTTTGTTACAGCTGGACTCAACTACTCCATTATTCTCCTACTCTGTCTCCTACCTATCACCCTCTATAAACTTGAGCTCATCCAAAGCTCAGCTGCTCTTATTATAACTCACACCAAATCCCATTCCCCCATCACCCCTGTGCTTGCTGACCTACATTAGCTCTTGGTCTAGCAATGGCTAAATTTGAAGATTGTTTGCAAATCCCTCCACAGATTCACCCCTCCCTATCTCTGTAACGAATCACCTTCAGTCCTACAACCCTTCAAGATCTCTGCACTTCTCCAGTTCTGCCCTCTTGAGCAATCTTGGTTTGAATCACTCCACCATTTTGGCCTTGCTTTCAGCTGCCTGGATCCTAAGCTCTGGAATTCTCTCCATAAACCTCTTTACCTCTCATTCTTTGGGACTGTCCTTAAAACCTACTATCTCTTTGAACAAGCTTTTGGTCAATTGTCCTGATATCTCCTTCTGTAGCTTTGTTACATTTTGTTTGATAGTGCTGAAGCACCTTGGGATGCTCACTACATTAAAGGCGCTACACAAATTTTATTTGCTGTTGTTCTGTGGCTTGGTGTTAAGTTTTGTTTGATAGCACATCAATAAACACCTTGGGATATTTTACTCTGTTAAAGCTGCTGTGGAAATGCACAATGTTGCTGTTGTTGTAGTACAGTGATATATAACATACGAATATAAGAACAAGTAGCAGGAGTAGGCCATTCAGCCCCTCGAGCCTGCTCCGCCATTTAATAAGATCATGGCTGATCTGATAGTAACCTCAAATCTACATCCCGCCCAGCCCGATAACCTATCACCCCCTTGTTTACCAAGAATCTATCCACCTCTGCCTTAAAAATATTCAAAGTCTCTGCTTTCGCCACATTTTCAGGAAGAGAGTTCCAAAGACTCACGACCCTCTGAGAGAAAAATTTTCATCTTATCTCTGTTTTAAATGGGCGACCCCTTATCTTTAAACAGTGACACCTAGTTCTAGATTCTCCCACAAGAGGAAACATTCTCTCCACATCCACTCTGTCAAGACCCCTCAGGATCTTATATGTTTCAATCAAGTCACCTCTTACTTTTCTAAACTCCAGCAGATACAAGCCTAGTCTGTCCAACCTTTCTTCAAAAGATAACCTGCCCATTCCAGGTATTAGTCTGTTAAACTTTCTCTGAACCACTTCCTTAAATAAGGTGACCAATACTCTACACAGTACTGCAGATGTGGTCTCACTAGTGCTCTGTACAACTGAAGCACAACCTCCCTACTTTTGTATTCAATTCCCCTCACAATAAATGATAACATTCTATTAGCTTTCCTAATTACTTGCTGTACCTGCACACTAGCCTTCTGATTCATGCACTGGAACACCCAGATCCCTCTGCACCTCAGAGCTCTGCAATCTCTCACCATTTAGATAATGTGCCTCTCTTTTATTCTTCCTGCCAGAATGGACAATTTCATATTTTCCCACATTATACTCCACTTGCCAGATCTTGGCCCACTCACTTAAACTATCTATATCTTTTTGTAGCTTCCTTATGTCCACTTCACAAATCTTTGTGTCATTAGCAAATTTGCCAACCATCCCATCCATCCCTTCATCCAATTCCTTTATATAAATTGTAAGGAGTTGAGCTCCCAGCACTGATCCCTGTGGCGCACCACTCCTTACATCTTGCCAACCTGAAAAAGACCCATTTATGCCTACCCTCTGCTTCCTGTTAGCCAGCCAATCTTCTATCCATGCCAATATGTTACCCCCTATACCATGAGCTTTTATTTTCCGCAATAAATTCAACTCTTTTTCACTTTTACACCCATTGTCAGTGCAAGGTCAGATTCAAAGAAAATCTCCCCCTACGCTGCCCATAACACACTGTAGGGTTACTTACATCAAGGGATAAATAGAGAGTAAAGCTCCCTCTACACTGTCCTATCAAACACTCCCAGGACAGGTACAGCATGGGGTTAAATACAGAGCAAAGCCCCCTCTACACCAGGGGTGGGGAATGGTTTTCTTATCACGGCCATTCACACATAAAACCAACTTAAATTATTTTCTTTAGAGAGAATACAGTAACATTCAACTCACCCACTGCTTTAATGCAATGGCTGAGTTTGCTTTTCCTTAATGAGCCTTGTTATGCTGACACTGATGATGTTGCTACTCTCAACCGGCTTTTGCCTCTCTCTGTCTTTCTCTCTCTCTCCTTTCCCACTCTTTCTGAGTCTCTCTCTCTCGCAGGTTCCCACTCTGTCTCTCTCTCTCTCCCTCTCTCTCTCTCTCCAGTTCCCACCCTCTGGCTGTAATTTTCTGTGCCCACTGGCGTTGGGCGTGTTCAGTGGCGTGAGCAGACAATATGGTGAGAAGGCCGAAAATCGGTTTCTCAACAACATGAAAGCAGTTCGCGATCGTGCGTTCCTGGCGCTGATGTCGGGCTGCGTTCCCCACCATCGGACCACAGGAACCTCATTGTAATACATCTGCAAATCACTATAAGGCTAGCCCGCTGGACTTGGCCCCCACCACTGGATCATCTGCCCATATCAGTGGGAAAACACGTCAACATGTTTCACATATATAAGGCGTGCAATTGGCGAGATGTGCTTCGCTTGGGACTTCAAGGTTTGTTTGCCTACCTTGCATCAGTCAGCACTCCCAGTCATCAGAACAGGCTTCACAAGCAGCACCACCTCACTGTTAGGGGGGCTCATGGGCAGACCAGACATATATGGGTGGCTTTTCAACGGCTGCAGGGCCAGGGTTTGCTTGGGGAAGGGGGAGAAGTGGCCTCAGGCAAGGGAAGAGGCTGCAGGCCGAGAGCTCTACTGGGGAAGGAGGGTATCCCAGGGTGTGTGTGGGGACACATGTCGATCTGTGCAAGTGGCCTCAGGATGGTGAGGGCTGAGGAGGCCGCCTCCTGAGGAGATGAGGCCAGATAGACATGTGAAGGTGTGGGTGTGAGAATGGGTGGCAATGAGTAAGATGCCAGTGAGTGTGTGATGGGCTTGAGTGTGTGAGTTTAGAGTGATGAGACAGTTGCCTCACCCTGGCTGCACTGATGAGGTCATTCATCCTCTATCTGCATTGGATGGCCAACCTCTTCTCTGCAACATTGGCATCGATCACCACTGCCATTGCCTACTGAACCAGAGTGGTAACGTAGCTGCCCCTCCTGTGGCCAGAGTGGGGGTAGATGACATCACAGCGGGGCCTCCACGAAGTCCAAAAGGCACTCACGGTCTTCAATCCTCTTGCCTTTCGGGGGCCATGTCTTCTTTGCTGCACTGAGCGGGGCTGGACTTTAAATGTGGTGCCTGGCGTGATGAAGCAGTGAGGTGACGGTGTGGCAGGCGAATCGGAGCCCGCTCGCCATGGAAACGGCGGGTATCCTGGGAATGCAGCGGGTTTGGGACGATACGGCATGAGAAGCTGCCATTGCGACCGGCGGGTAAAATGTCGTTTTTCCCACCCACTACGGTACTTAGTGCAAATCTGGGATGATTCCGCCCTCTGCCTATCTCTCTCACTCACTCTCCACTTTCCACTCTGTCTCTCTCTCCAATTTCCACTCTGTCTGTCTCTCTCTCTCTTTCCTTTCCCACTCTGTCCGTCTCTCCTTACCCACTCTGTCTCTCTCCCTCTCCCTCTCCCCTCTTTCCCATTCTGTCTCTCTCTCGCTCTCCTCTTTCCCACTCTGTCTCTCTCTCTCTCCCCCTCCCTCCCTCTCCTTTCCCACTCTGTCTCACCCCCAAACCAGCCCAGGGTAGTGACGCAACAACCCAAGGTCCTCGCCAACTCCCAGTCCTGGGCCTGGAGCCTGGGCCTCTTCTTCAGTCTGCAGGGGCTGCTGAGAGGGGGAGGTGGGGTGAGCCACTGATGGAACTGGGTGTCCTGCTCCCTTTCTCCGCCGCCCTGGATCACTCACACTTCGCCAGCCAACAGCTTCCTGTCTCTGCCCTGCACTCCTGCTCCTGGATCTTAGGCCTTGTTCTCTCCCCACAGCCTGGGCCTCTGGTGACCACATCTGAGGTTCAGGCATCAGAATATGGCAGTGGCTGGCCTAGGGTGCAGTACACAGTGGGATGGGGGGGGGGCAGTGGGTGGGCACTGGATTTCGACAGCTCTCAGGAGATGGGCTGGAAAGTGCGAGGCCTTAAATGGTGGATATCCATCATATGCACGTGATATAATTTTTTGAAATCGCACCATGGGCAGGATGAAGGAGTTCAACAGGCCAGATCCGGCCCATGGGTTCTCCACCCCTGCCCTACAGCATCCCATCAAACATTCACCATCAAAGCTGTCCGCTAGATTTACATCCCATGCACTGGGAGTAGTTTGATTCAGACATAACTGAGGTTCTGAAAAGTGCTTTACAAAGGTAAGTCTTTGTATCTTTTTCAAGAATACAAGTTACATTTCTTTTACACTATTCTTTTAAGTTCTTGCATGTCAGGTAAAACATGGGTTGTGGCATGCAGATTAAATTAGCTCCACTCCCCCATCAAACACAACTAAGCAAGTTGTTATTAATGTCATACAATCGAATTCTAAGACAATTATTTTGACGATACTGCTATTACAAAGCCTTGATGTGTGCAAATTGGCTAATGTGTTTTTCTACATTTAAATAGTGACTGAAATTCAACATTACTCCATTGGCTGAAAACTGGTTGTTCTGAGATCAGATGAAGGTGCCATAGAAATGCAAGTTCTTTCCTCCTTTGATCCCTCAGCAGTTTTCAAAGATGGGCCATACATTTTGGGCCAAAATGGAGCCGATATCATTCATCTTACCATTTTACCAGCACATCTCTGAGCACCTCACTCGTTTTGTGTCTTGTTACATGGCTGTGTGTCATGCAAGCTTTTCAGGATAAGAGACAGCAGGAAGAACCTATGAAAGAAGAACTTGCAGTATTTATATAGCACTGTTCTGGACCTCAGGATGTCCCAAAGTGCTTTACAGCCAATGAAGTGCTTCCATGTCCGGTGTTTAGGGGAGGCGGTGGCATAAAATGGTGTTGTCACTGGACTAGGATTTCAGGGACCCAGTATAAATGTGAATTCAATAAAAATCTGCATTGAAGACTGATGATGATGATGATGAATGTTGTAAAAACCCATCTGGTTCACTAATGTCCTTTAGGGAAGGAAATCTGCTGTCCTTACCTGGTCTGGCCTACATGTGACTCCTGACCCACAGCCATGTGGTTCATTCTTAATTGCCCTTGTTCAGACGGCAATTAGGGATGGGCAATAAATGCTGGCCTGGCCAATGATACCCCCGTCCCAGGAACAAATTTAAAAAAGCGTAGTTGCTGGTGTAATGTAGGAGCCAAATTGTGCACAGGAAGCTTCCAAATGGAGCAACGACTAGTCTTCCTTATGCTATCTGTGGCCTATTGCCAAAATTGGTAGAGCTGCCTCTCAGACTTGTCAAGCAACAGCCTGACATAGTCATACTCACTAAATCATACCTTACAGATCATTTCCCAGACACCATCATCACCATCCCTGGTTATGTCCTGTCTCACCAGCAGAACAGACCCAGCAGAGGTGGCGGCACAGTGGTATAGAGTCAGGAGAGATTTGCCCTGGGAGTCCTCAGCATTGACTCCGGACCCCATGAAGTCCCATGGCATCAGGTCAAACATGCACGAGGAAACCTGCTGCTGATTATCGCATACTGCCCCCCTCAGATGATGAATCATTGCTTCTCCATGTTGAACACCGCTTGGAAGAAGCACCAAGGCTGGCAAGGGTGAAGAATGTACTCTGTGTGGGGGTCTTCAATGTCCATCATCAACAGTGGCTCAGTAACACCACTACTGACTGAGCTGGCAGAGACCTAAAGGATATAGCCGCTAAACTGGGTCTGCGGCAGGTGGAGAGAGAACCAACAAGAGGGAAAACATACTTGACCTCATCCTCACCAACCTGCGTGCCACAGATGCAACTGTCCATGACAATATAACATTGGTAGGAGTGACCACCGCACAGTCGTTGTGGAGACAAAGTCCCGCCTTCACGTTGAGGATACCCTCCACCGTGTTGTGTGGCACTACCACTGTGCTAAATGGGATAGATTTCAAACAGATCTACCAACTCAAGGCTGGGCATCCAGGAGGTGCTGTGGGCCATCAGCAGCAGCAGAATTGTACTCAACCACAAGCTGTAACCTCATGGCCTGTCATATCCCCCACTCTACCATTACCATCAAGCCAGGGGTTCAATGAAGAGTGCAGGAGGGCATGCAGGGTCATCACCAGGCATACCTAAAAATGAGGTGTCAACCTGATGAAGCTATTGCACAGGATTCCTTGTGTGCCAAACAGCATAAGCAGCAAGTGATAGACAGAGCAAAGCAATCCCACAACCAACAGATCAGATCAAAACTCTGCAGTCCTGCCAGATCCAGTCATGAATTGTGATGGACAATTAAACAACTCACTGCAGGAGGATGATCCACAACAATTCCCACCCTCAATGATGGGGGAGCCCAGCACATCAGTGCAAAAGATAAGCCTGAAGCATTTGCTACAATCTTCAGCCAGAAGTGCCATGTAGATTATCCATCTCCGCCTCCTCCGGAGGTCCCCAGCATCACAGATGCCAGTCTTCAGCCAATTTGATTCACTCCACATGATATCAAGAAATGGCTAAAGGTACTGGATAGTGCAAAGGCTATTGGCCTTGACAATATTCTGGCAATAGCACTGAAGGCTTGTGCTCCAGAACTTGCCGTGCCCCTAGCCAAGCTGTTCCCGTACAGCTACAACATTGGCATCGACCCGGCTACATGGAAAATTGCCCAGGCATGTCCTGTACACAAAAAGCAGGACAAATCCAAGCCGGCCAATTACCTCCCCATCAGTCTACTCTTGATCATCAGTAGAGTAATGGAAGGGGTCATCAACAGTGCTATTAAGCGTCACTTGCTTAGCAATATCCGCTCACTGATGCCCAGTTTGGGTTCCGCCAGGGCCACTCAGCTCCTGACCTCATTACAGCCTTGGCTCAAACATGGACCAAAGAGCTGAACTCCCGAGGTGAGGTGAGAGTGACTGCCCTTGACATCAAGGCAGCATTTGCCCAAGTGTGGCATCAAGGAGCCCTAGCAAAACTGGAGTCAATGGGAATCAGGGGGAAAACTCTCCGCTGGTTGGAGTCATACCCAGCACAAAGGAAGATGGTTGTGCTTGTACTGGTCAGTCATCTCAGCTCCAGGACATCACTGCAGGAGTTCTTCAGGATAATGTCCTCGGTCCAACCATCTTCAGCTGCTTCATCAATGACCTTCCTTCCAACATAATGTCAGAAGTGGGGATGTTCGCTGATGATTGCACCATTTTCAGCACCATTCGCAACTCCTCAAATACTGAAGCAGCCCATGCCCAAATGCAGCATGACCTGGACAATATCCAGGCTTGGGCTAGCAAGTGGCAAATAACATTCGCACCACACAACTGTCAGGCAATGACCATCTCCAACAAGAGAGAATCTAACCATCACCCCTTGATGTTCAATAGCATTACCATTGCTGAATCCCCCACTATCAACATTCTGGGGGTTACCATTGACCAGAAACTGAACTGGACTAGCCAAATATTTACTGTGACTATAAGCGCAGGTCAGAGCCTAGGAATCGTATGACGAGTAACTCACCTCCTGACTCCCCAAAACCTGTCAACCATCTACAAGGCACAAGTCAGGAGTGTGATGGAATACTCCTCATTTGCCTGGATGAGTGTAGTTCCCACAACCCTCAAGAAGCTTGACAACATCCAGGACAAAGCAGCCCGCTTGATTGGCACCCCATCCACAAACATTCTCTCTCTCCACCACTGACACACAGTAGCAGCAGTGTGTACCATCTACAAGATGCACTGCAGGAATTCACCAAGCCTCCTTAGACAGCACCTTCCAAACCCATGACCACTACCATCTAGCAGGACAAGTGCAGCAGAAAGATGGGAACACCACCACTTAGAAGTTCCCCTCCAAGTAACTTACCATCCTGACTTGGAAATATATCGCCGTTCCTTCTCTGTTGCTGGGTCAAAATCCTGGGTCTCCCTGCACCACATGGACTGCAGCGGTTCAAGAAGGCAGCTCACCACCACCTTCTCAAGGGCAACTCAGGATGGGCAATAAATGCTGACCCAGCCAGCGAAGATCACATCTCGTGAATGAATTAAAATGAAAGACAATCTGTTTTCAGTTCAGTTGCTTAAGGGGTAAATATCAGCCGAAGCACCAGGCAGAATTCCCCTGCTCTTCTGTGAATAGTTGATATGTGATCTTTTACATACTGAGGGGACCAGAAAGGGCTTTGGTTTAACATTTCAACCAAGAGACAGCATCTCTGACAGAGTAGCACTCTGTCAGTGCTGCAGGGAGATTGTCGGTCTGGATTTTGTGCTTAAATCCCTGGTGTGGGTCTTGAACTCACCACCTACAACTCAAAGTCAAGAGTGGCATCCACTGCGTTGATGCCTATTGCAGTAATTAAGTTGCATCAAGCTTGGTTTTTAAAAATCCCTGTCCTGCAGGATGAAGAGATTGTGAAAGGAGGCAAGTATTACATTTCTGAGAAAAAGTCGGAGACTGTCATTTTCAGAGTAAAAGCTTGGAATCCAATGCAGCTACTGGACTGTTCATGCAGTTCACTAACGCAATAGTTATCCCATTAATTCATCTCGTAAATTAAAATGAATTTTCCATGGCTTTTATAGCCTTTGTTGCATATATCCTGCTGATAGTTTGCTTATTTCAAAGTAGTGCAAAATTCAGAGGAAGATGATCCTATCAGCGGGGTAGTTAGTAACAACCGTGTTGGAATGCTTTAAAAAGCATATGTGTTTAAAATGGCAGAGATCAGAATTTATAAACAGTTTGAAAGGAGATCCATATGGATATCATTACCCTGCTCAGCTGAATTCTAGATGTGTTTATGTAAAAGTTGAGGAATCATTGCAGGAATTGATTCAGAGAGACACGGGAGATCGGGAGGAAGAGCAGAGTGGCTGGTGTGTACGAAACCCTGCCGATCTGTACTCACGCTGCACATGTGGCTGCTCGCTGTTTCTGGTGATCATTCCAACACCAGGGAGAAGGTCATTCCATGGGGGTGACAGGGCAATTTGTAATCCAGGGGACAACAGGAATGAGAAAATGAATGGGTTAGAAGGTACCGGAAATGGTGGTTTCCGGGAGGTGCTGCTTTGTTGAGCCTGTGGTAATATCACAAAACCTTTTACAGTGTCAACAAAGGTCACATGAGTGGGGCAGATGAGGAGGCTGCAGTGATGATAGGACACACACACACACACAAATATGCACACACACACATATATAAACACAAATGCATGTATGAATGGGCACATGTATACACACAAACACATCCACATCCGCACTCTCTTCCAAAATGTGCCCCCCAGTTGTGAGTGTGTAACAACTCTCTATTTCCCACATTGGACGGTGCTGTGAGACTCAGGTGATATTGCCAAGTTAGAGTTATTACATATGACAGGAGTTAGTGTGTGTTGATAAGGATCTGGAATCATTCTCAATTGAGACATACATTATTGAATGAAGCCCACTCAATCCTTGTAATCACTCCCAGATATCTTATCAGTCACTGCTCGATTGAAGTAGAAGTGAAAGATGAGGTTAAAGGTTTACAAGGGAACAAAACTATGTGTTGATAGAGAAGGAAAGATTTAATATATTTTTAAAAACTGGAAACATTGGAAAAGCAAAGAATTCTGTGCCAATGATCTACTTCCCTCTGGGGCTCTGTTCTTCCCTTTTCTGTTTGCTAACAGCAGAACAGCTGAGAGATTTCAATCCACACTCAGGCCGACTTTCAGATTAAGTTGCAAGTCCAATTTTAATTGCTGCCTGTTACAACAACAGCTTATATTTATACAGCAAGCACCTTCAAAGTAATGAAACATCCACAAGACATTTCACAGGAACATTGTAAAACCAAGTATGACAGCGAGCCACATAAGGAAATATTAGGTCAGGTGACCAATAGCTTGATCACAGATTAAGTTTTGAGAAGTGTCTTAAAGGAAGAAAGCCAGGTAGAGAGGCAGAAATACGTAGGGAGGGTAATCCGGAACTTGGGGCTAGGCAGCTGAAGGCACAGCCACCAATGGTAGAACAATTAAAATAGGGAATGCCCAAGAGGGCAGATTTGGAGGAGTGCAGAGACCTCAGAGGGTTGTGGGGCTGGAGGAGATCACAGAGAAAAGGGGGTAAGGAGGTTACTTACTCGACAACTGTCACTGCAGTTAATTTTTGCCAGATACGCAGGGAGATGTTAACAGGGGTTTGGGTTGGGGGAGCGGTGTGGGGTGTGGAAAGGGAATGGGCAATCTCTTTAGAGTAGCGGGTGGAGCAGAGGTCATGTAAATATTGCCAACCTTCCCAGATTGCGCTGGAGTCTCGAGGAATTCAAGTTTATTCTCCAGGACCTTGCTGCGAGGAAAAGGTTGGGAGAAAGGTCATGGGGTATTTGTTGTCTTCAGTTTCTTTGAAGACTTTCATTTATTGTTGTAATAATATTGAAGGTGAGAAAACTGGCTGTTTGACTGACCAATCAAGTAGCACAATCTTTTCACTTTACCCTTGGTGTGGGAAGCTGGGCTGGATGTGTCGAGTGCCAATAGTAGCTGTGTGAAGGCAGGGTGATTGGCAGTGAGACATCAGCTGAGGAAACCTCCAGGATTATGTCCTACCAGAGTTAGCAACCTGAGCGAGGCAGCAGGCCACAGCATTGTAAAATCAAAAGGGTTGAGTGAAACATTCACAGCCAATTAGCAATTGATGGCAAAATGTGCTCACTGGTAAATAACCTATCAGTGAGAGTTGAAGCAATGCATTGAAAAGTCTATGTTAATGAGTTAGACAAGAGACATGGAGTAATGTATCTAAGTTTTCTGATGATACAAAGCTAAATGGGAATGCAATCTATGAGGAGGACACAAAGAGTCTGCAAAGAGAGTAAGTGAGTGGGAAACAAGGTGGTAGATGGAGTATAACATGGGCAAGTGTGGGATTATTCACTTTGGTCATAAGAATAGAAAAGCAGAATATTTTTTAAAAGGCATGAAACTTGTAGATGTTGATGTTCAGAGATACTTGGGTGTACTTGCACAAGCAATACCAGAAAGTTAGCATGCAGGTATAGCAAGCAATTAGGGAAGCAAATGGCATGTAGGCCTTTATTGCAAGGGAATTGGAGTGCAGGAATAAAGAAGTCGCATTACAATTGTACAGGGCTATGGTGAGGCCACACCTAACTGTGTGCCATTTTGGGGCAGAATCTTGTGGAGGTGACAGGGGTTTCAGCTGGAAGCTGATGAGAGCTCTGCACGCCAACTGTTTTCCAGAAGGCTCACCACACCTTATTCCATTCAGGCACTTGACAGGCCAGCAGCAGGCCTTCCACAGAATCAAGGACCCCAGAGGCAGAGGTCTCCCCCCCCCCACCACCCCGAGAGCTGCCGGCCAATCAGAGGCCAGCAGCTCTATTGAATGGTTGCATCATCAGGTAGACAGTGGCTGCTGCTAGTACAACACCCACACGAGGCCATGTATATTCGCTGGTGAATGAGGACAGGTGGAAGGTCGTGGGTGAGGGGGTCATGGGGGAAAGCGTTCAGCAGCAAGGACAGGGAAGGCTCTCAGCAGGACCCCCCTTACTGATGATGGGTCCCTGGATCAGGCATTGGGTGCCCTTGAATGAAGGACCACACCCCCAGAGCCCAGAAGCAACCCTGCATGGTGAGCCCCCACCCACCACTGAGTGAATAAATATGACAGTGGGATGATGCTCTTAAGTGGACATTAATTGCCCACTTAAGGGCCTCAATTGGTTGTGGGGGTAGAAGGCTGTCTGTGGGCCTTACAGCCACAGACTTAATCAAGGTGGGGGCAGGGAGGTAGCAGGGCCCCACCCACCCGCCCCATTAAATGCCCCGCCACCATTAAATTCACCATACAGAGGGCACACAATTCTGCCCTGGGTCCCCAAATTTAAGGAAAGATATATTAGCTTTGGAGGCAGCAAAGTGAAAGTTCACTACGTTTGTCCCTCGATGAGGGGGTTGTCCTATGATGAGAGGCTGACTAAATTGGGTCTATATTCTCTGGAGTGTGGAACAATGAAAGATGACCTCATTGAAACCATCAAGATTATGGAAGGTTTTGACAGGGTAGACACTGAAAGATAATTTCCACTGGTTGGGAAATCCAAAACATGAGGGCACAGCCTCCGGATAAGGAGCCGACCAGTTGAAGGACTGTGGATCTTTGGAATTCGCTACCCGAGAGGGTTGTGCATGCTTCATCGTTGAATACATTTAACGCTAGGGTAGACAGGTTTTTGGTTTCTCAGGGAATCATGGGATATATGGGGACCAGGCTGGCAAGTGGGGTTGAAGCCCAAGATCAGCCATGATCTATTGAATGACTGAGCAGGCTCGACTGCTCCTATTTCTAATATTCTTAAAGTCTGAAGCAGGGTTTTTAACAAATAAGCATTAACCAGGACGCAAATGACAGATATAAACTTCAAGGAAATTCCTTCATGTCTTGAAGCTGTCTTGATGCTTTTTCCCCTATCGGCATACAGTATTACTGGTGCAGACAAATAAAGCAGCTTCAAACACTTCCAATAACTCCTTACTGAAAGATAGGACACAATTTGTCAAGAAGTCATCTCCATAAGGTTCTCACAACTTCTATGATGTCTTCTCACCTCCTACCTTCCAAACAAATGACCGCTTGTTCAACGTTACAGGAATGATACAGGCCAGGATTTTTTTCCCTTGTCGGGCAGGCTCAGTGGGGTGGGGGGGATGGGGGGAGCAGTTAGGAAGCCGGCCACTGCCCGCGATCGGAACCGGACCACAATTTCACGCATTTTGCAGCGCTCAGCGCTGCCTGTGTGGGGGGGGGGGAGGGCGAGAGCGCAGGTGCGCGCTAGAAAAACCCCCTGAGGCACAGAGCTGCCGCAGGGAGATGAAGAGTTTTGAAAATTAATAATAAAGATTTTTAAAATGTTAAGAAACATGTCCCTGGCCATGTGAACAGAGTCACATGAGCAGGGACATGTTGGAAATCAAGATTAAATTTTTTTTATGTTCTTTAATGACGGATGGAAACCTCATCCCGCCCGTTGATGAGGTTTCGCGAAAAAGGCAAAGGCCGCTTGGCCTTTTCACCCACCTGCCAGCTGTAAGGTTTATAAGAATTTAACTCAATTACATTGTTAAGGGCCTTAATAGGTCTATTAATTGTCGGCGGGCGCGCTGCCAACTCCCCTGCACACCCACCGACCAAAATATTGCGTGAGTGCGCGACGAGGTTGGGACGCTCACCCGACATCATCGCGCGTCATCTTACGTTCAAGTGGGCTGGGCATGCGCCCGCCCGCTCAGCGAAAGTTCCTGCCCATAGAGTCATGAGAGGAAGTGTAAAAGCAGATTTACATGGATGATACCAGAACAAAGAGGTTACAATCATCAGGAAAACTGAAAAAAAAAAATGGAGCTAAGAAACTGCTGAGAAATTCTCTGTTCTTCTTTAAATACTGGCAATGGGATCGTTTATGTCCACCTGAGTGGACAGACAGAACCTTGGTTTTAACTTCACATCAGAAAACAAAAGTCTAGCAGCGTTAGCATTGGAGTGTCAGCCTAGATTTCGTGCTCAAGTGTCAGGACTGGGTATTAAACACACAATCGTCTAACTCAGAGGAAACAGTGCTACACGTTGAGCCACAGCTGGAATTAATGGGCCAATGCTGAGGGCACCTAACACGCCCTATACCCTGATCTGATGCTGATTGATGAGACAGTGCAGAGGGAACTTTACCCTGCATCAAACCCTCACTGTGCTTGACTTAGAGGTGACATTTTTTTATTATTTATTCGTTCATGAGATGTTGGCACTGCTTTCAGAGCCAACATTTATTATCCATCTCTAATTGCCTTTGAGAAGGTGGGTGAGCCATCTTCTTGAATCACTTCAATCTGTGTGGTGGAGGTACACCCACGGTGCTGTTCAGGAGAAAGTTCTAGGATTTTGAACCAGCTACGGTGAAGGAATGGCGATATAGTTCCAAGTCAGGATGGTGAGCAGCTTGAAGGGAACTGCAGGTGATTGCAAGTGCCTGCTAACCTTGCCCTTCAAGGCGGTCATGAGTTTGGGATGTGCTGCCGATGAAGCCTTGGCAGCAGTGCATTGTGTAGATGACAAATTGCAAATAAAGGGATGCACTGGGAGACCATAACAAAGAGCATTATAACCCAAAACTTGAGAGGGTGGGAGAACATCAGAAATCTTAAAAGGTTAAACTACTACAACTTGGTGTCTTGTATCAGTGACACTTACTCCCCCCCTCCCCCACTTGCCTTATTACATAACCACACAACAACAAAATGGATTAATTGCAGTTAAAGTAACCTTTGCCCCGGTGCTAAAAACAGACCATGAACATCCTGGTTCACCATTAACAGCTTGTGTAAATTCCTACATGCTGAGTTATTAACAGCAACATGCTCGTATCCAACTACTGTCCTCGCAATAATGCAAGAAAGAAACATAAACCAAATATCCCCAACAAACATTGTATTTTAAAATGGCTAGAGACAGCTGAATGCAGAGTCAAAAATGGCTAAATGAAGGAAGCGGTGGATGCACCAGAGCTAGAACTGCAGAGGCACAGCATCCGAAGACTGTACGTCTTGAAGAGGCTACAGAAACGGGAAGTGAGGTTATGCGTAGAGGGATATGAACGCAGGGATGAAAGTTTTATATTCAAAGTGTAGTCAATGTGGGCCAGCGAGCACTGGGGCTGATGGGTGATGAAAAGAATGACTGATTTAAACAGACAGAGTCCACTTCAGTCTTCAGGCCCACATCAGCTCCAAATGGGTCATTTGACCATGTGTCGAGCTTCCGACCTCATTGCTTCACCATCTCCAGGACTCCCCATTTCCACCTTTGCAACATTACATGTCTCTGCCCCCGCATCATCCTATCTACCGCTGAAACCCTCATCTTACCTCCAGGCTTGACTGTTCCAATGCTCTCCTGCCCAGCCTCACACCTCCATAAATATCAGCCCATCCAAAACTCTTCCCATATCCCGAGTCACATCTAGTCCCATTCATCCATCGCTGGCCTGCATTGGCTATGCTTCAAATATAAAACTTTCATCCTTATGTTCCAATCCCTCAATGCATGACCTTCCTGTTTCTGCAATCCCTTCCAGACTTAAAACCTTTGGATAGGTGCACTTCTCCAATTCTAAGCTCTTGTGCATGCACCACCCCCTTGACTCCATCATTGCCAACTATGCCTTCGGCTGTCTGGGCCCTAATCTAAGGAATTTCTTCCCCAAACCTTTCAGCTTCCATTTTTCTCTTTCCTTCTTTAAGAATGTCCTTAAATTCTACTTCTGCGTCCAAGCTTTTAGTCACCTGACCTAGTAATGCCTTATATGCCAGGACATCAAATTTTGTTTATCAATACTCCTGTGAAGTGCCTTGGGACATTTGACAAAGTTAAAGGTGATTACAAAAGCAAGTTGTTGTTTAGAACTACTGTTAAACCTTCTGCAAGCAGAGTTGGGGTAGAAATATAGTCATGATCTTACTGAATGGGGGAGCAGGCTTGAAAGGACCATATGACCTGCTCCTGCTCCTATTTCTTGTGCTCTCATGTCCTTAGTGTTCAAGTGCAAATCATACTCATTTCTAAACTAAAAACATTGGAACAGGAGGAGGTCATATAGCTCTCTGGCCTGTTCTGCCAGTCAATGAAATCATGACTGATCTCCAACCTAACACCATATACCTACCTCAGTGTTTCCTGTAGTCATGAGACAGCACTATACCCCATCAAAAGGCAACACTGTACCTCGGTACAGGGCAAGACCTTCATGGAGGAACGGAAACAGGAATTTCTTGAATGAATCCAATAAACAATACAACACAAACAAAGAACTGAAATTAAAACAGGAAAGTAGAGGTGTCAGCATTCAAAGTGGAAAAGACAAGTTAACAGTTCAGGCAATGAAACTTAGTGCATCTGAAGAGTCTACAAGCTTTTGTTTTTATTTATTCTTTCAGGGCATGTGGGCATTGCTGGCAAGGCAAACACTCACTGTCGCTGGGTCAAAATCCTGGAATTCCCTCCCTAACAGCACTATGGGTGTACCTACACCGCAGGGTCCGCAGTGGTTCAAGAAGGCAGCTCACCACCATCTTCTCATGGGTAATTAGGGATGGGCAATAAATGCTGGCCCAGCCAGTGAAGCCCACATCCCGTGAATGAATAAAAAAAAACTGGTGCCCATCCTAAATTGCCCTTGAATTGAGTAGCTTGCTAGGGCATTTCAGAGTCAACCATGTTGCTGTGGGTCTGGAGTCACTTGTAGGTCAGACCAGGTAAGGACATTAGTGAGCCAGATGGGTTTTTGCAGCAGTCAATGATAGTATCACGGTCACCATTATTGAAACTAGCTTTTGATTCCAGATTTTATTAATTGAAGTTAAATTCCACCAGCTGCCACATGAACCCAGGTCCCCAGAGGATTAGCCTGGGGCCTCTAGATTAGTAGTCCAGTGACATTCCCACCACACCACCATCTCCCCCCATAGTAATCCTTTGTTATTTCAGATGCAGGTGAATCTGATTTTCCAGGAATTTCCTGTCTTAATTGGAGCTCTTCGGATATATCAGGTTTTTACCACAGAGAACTGGATCACTGCAGTTCCATCAAGATTTTATAGTGTAATTTTATGTCGGTATTTCCATAAGAGTAAGATGGCGGTGAGGAAGGGGGCCAGGGTCTGGAGCTTGTTGAGAGGGATGGTGCCATAGATTTGCCACGCTCACATCAGATTTTTGTTTCTTCCTATTCCCCCCGGCGCATATTAACCACTGATTCAAATGAATCTCTCCCAAAACAGCTTATATATCTGTATTTGCACAAGAGGGAAATTAATCTTCATTGAGCTGACAGCTTTTGTGTTACACTGGGCTTGATGAGCATAGCTGGTATATAGTGTACCCGAGGGATTACGAGGCAAAGTCCACGCAGTCTTGTAATGACTTTCCCTCAAGAATCAGACAACAGCAGGCAATTAGATAACACTGTCTTAATTGGAAGCAATAGCAGGCCCAGGATTCAGACTTGCTAAACCATCACTCATGCTGGGCATTTAAATCATTCACCTGCTTGATTGGTTTCAGTTATCCCTCAACCCTGAATAGGGTTGCCAGTTTGGCTGGATATATCCCTGGAGGTTACATTATATGACCTCCTCCCCCTGCCTCCACACTGGCCGCCCAACATGTCCATCATCACAACGCCCCGCCTACTCACAGCCAATTGGATAGCCTCTTTGTTATCCGTTTGGATGATTCCTGACTGTCACTAAAACAGCCTTTTTTGTCCTTTCACCAACATTTTTATAGCAAAAGTCTTGAAAGAGTTCTTTTTTAAATGCTCCTATAATAATTCACCTAGTTTGCTTCCAACAATGTCCTGGAGGTTAATCTGCAATTCTTGGAGAATCCAGAACAATCTCAGAGGGTTAATGACCCAAACCCTGAGCAGTACCATTGAGTCCAGGCCTGATCTCTGGCCTCAATTGGTCAATGCATATTGTCATGTAGCCTAATACACTCTGTTCAGCTATCAGGAGATTTGATTGGCCTATTCAAACTTTCCTTGAGAGACATTTGGAAATAAATGCAGTATGGTCAATGACACAAATAATCTGTGTACAGCTCTGGCCATTGCTTTACTGGAATCATGTGATCACACTAGAGAGGATAGGGGGGAGATTTATGAGAATGGTACCAGGACTGGAAAGTTTTAGCTATGAGAAAGGATTGGATGGGCTGAGGTTGTTTTCTTTGAAACAGAGGTGCCGAGGAGAGATTTAATTGAAGCTTATAAAATTATAAGGGGCCTGGATAGAGAGGTTAGAAAGATCTATTTCCCTTAATAGAGAGATCAATAACCAGGGAGCATATATAAAAATGATTTTATATTCTTAATGGCACAGTTTTAAAGAGTATGCAGGAACAGAGGGACCTGAGGATTCATGTGCAAAGATCTTTGAGTGGCAGGATGTATTGAGAGAGTAATTAGCAAAGTATCTGGGATAAAAACCAGAATTACCTGGAAAAACTCAGCAGGTCTGGCAGCATCGGCGGAGAAGAAAAGAGTTGACGTTTCGAGTCCTCATGACCCTTCAACAGAACTAGTTGAATCCAAGGAAGGGGTGAAATATAAGCTGGTTGGGGGTGGGGGGAGGTGCGCCGGGGGTGGGGGGGTGGGGTGGGGGGGGCGGGGGGGGGTGGGGGGTGGAGAGAGAAGTGGAGGGGGGGTGGTGTGGTTATACGGACAAACAAGCAGTGATAGAAGCAGATCATCAAAAGATGTCACAGACAACAGAACAAAAGAACACAGAGGTGTTGAAGTTGGTGATATTATCTAAACGAATGTGCTAATTAAGAATAGATGGTAGGGCACTCAAAGTATAGCTCTAGTGGGGGTGGGGGGAGCATAAAAGATTTAAAAATATTTAAAAATAATGGAAATAGGTGGGAAAAGAAAAATCTGTATAATTTATTGGTAAAAACAAAAGGAAGGGGGAAGAAACAGAAAGGGGGTGGGGATGGAGGAGGGAGTTCAAGACCTAAAGTTGTTGAATTCAATATTCAATCCGGAAGGCTGTAAAGTGCCTAGTCGGAAGATGAGGTGTTGTTCCTCCAGTTTGCGCTGGGCTTCACTGGAACAATGTAGCAAGCCAAGGATAGACATTCGGGCAAGAGAGCAGGGTGGAGTGATAAAATGGCAAGCGACAGGGAGGTAAGGGTCTTCCTTGCGGACAGACCGGAGGTGTTCTGCAAAGCGGTCGCCCAGTTACCTCATCTTCCGACTGGGCACTTTACAGCCTTCCGGACTGAATATTGAATTCAACAACTTTAGGTCTTGAGCTCCCTCCTCCATCCCCACCCCTTTTCTGTTTCTTCCCCCTTCCTTTTGTTTTTTTCCAATAAATTATATAGATTTTTCTTTTCCCACCTATTTCCATTATTTTTAAATATTTTTAAATCTTTTATGCTCCCCCCACTCCCACTAGAGCTATACCTTGAGTGCCCTACCATCCATTCTTAATTAGCACATTCGTTTAGATAATATCACCAACTTCAACACCTATGTGTTCTTTTGTTCTGTTGTCTGTGACATCTTTTGATGATCTCCTTCTATCACTGCTTGTTTGTCCCTACAACCACACCACCCACTCCACTTCTCTCCCCCCACCCAAACACACCACCACCACCCCCAACACCTTAAACCAGCTTATATTTCACCCCTTCCTTGGATTCACCTAGTTCTGTTGAAGGGTCATGAGGACTCAAAACATCAGCTCTTTTCTTCTCCGCCGATGCTGCCAGACCTGCTGAGTTTTTCCAGGTAATTCTGTTTTTGTTTTGGATTTCCAGCATCTGCAGTTTTTTTGTTTTTATACAAGTATCTGGGATGTTGGGCCCCTTAACAGGAGTACAAAAGTAGGGAGGTTATACTGAACCTTGGTCTGGTTAGGCTCCATTTATAGTACTGCATCCAGTTCTAGTCACCACACTTTAGGAAGGATGTGACATTCCTTGAGAAAGTGCAGAGGAGATTTATCAGAATGGTCCCAGGGATGAAGGAGTTTAGCCAAAGGGTTAGGTTGGAGAAGCTGGAGTTGCTCTCCTTGGAGCAAACAACATTGAGTGGAGATTTGATAGAGGTGTATAAGATAATAATAGGTTTAGATGAGGTAGACAAAGAAAAGCTGTTCCCATTAGCTGATGGTTGAAGGACTCTGGGACACAGAATTAAAGTTTTGGGCAAGAGATACAGAGGGAATGTGAGGAAGAACCTATACAAGATGGAAGCAAAGAAAATGAATGATTTCAAAAGGGAATTGGATGGGCACTGGAGGGAAATAAATCAATGGGGGTCGAATGGAGGAATAGGGCTGAATCGATTGCTCTTTGGAGATCTGGCATGAACTCGATGGGCTGAATGGCCTCCTTCTTTGCCATAATGAATCTGTTCTATTCTATAGATTTAAAGTAACTGGTAGAAGGATTGGAGAGGAATCGAGGAGGAATGTTTTTCACCCAGAGGATGGTGGGGGTCGGGAGCTCATTGCCTAAAAGGGTAGTAGAAGCAGGAACCCTCCTCGCATTTGAGAAAATTTGCACTTGGAAGTGCTAGAACCCACTTGGCTACAGATCAAGAGCTAGAAAAAAGAATGAGGATAGATAATAATTCTTTGACTATTGACAAAGACAAAATTGGCCGAATGGCCTCCTTCTGTCCATAAGATTGTCATGATTCTATAATTTAACCTTTCACAAGACTCACAAATTCATTACAATATCAAATGTCTCCCCGCTGAAAGGATGGAGGGAGGTGATTGTATTTCAGGTAAGATCCATTGTATTTATTTTTCATCATCATCTGGCCTGATATGCCGTTTACTTATTATGAATTGATAATTGTTCCAAAGTACCATGTTTATTAGTAATACTTAAATTAATATTTTTTGATTTTTGCTTAGCACTATCGGTGGTTGGGTAGTGTAAGGGGCAAGATTCTGAAATAAAAACAGAAAGTGCTGGAAAAACTCAGCAGATCTGTCAGCATCTGTGGAGAGAGAAACAGAGTTAAAGTGTCGAGTCCAATATGAACTCTTCTTTGGAATTGAAGAGAGACAGAAATGTGGATGGATTTTATGCTATTAAAAAAGGGGAAAGAGTAGGTGAAGCAAAAGGGAAGGTCATGGAAAGGTTAGAAGCGGGGAGGGAGATGAAATGGCAAAGGCCAGGATTCCCGCAGGAAACTCGACAGCCCAGCCAAAATCTCATTGACTTTTGGCGGGACCGGGTGATCCAGGCTGCAGGTGGGGCTGGAAAACCCTGTCCAAAGGTGTCATGGAACAAAGGCAAAGCAAGCGGTAACGGTAGAAGTAAAGGAGCAAAGCATTGGTCCAGAGTAGGTGTTAATGACAGAATAAAGGTCATCGCTGTCAGAAAACCAGACATGGGGACAAGATAGAGACTAGCACTAGGGGGAGAAAAATACAAAAAAGGAGGACAGAGTTCACAGTCTGAAGTTGTTGAACTCAATGTTGAGTTCAGAAGGCTATAAAGTGCATGATCGAAAGATGCGGTCTGTTCCTCAAGCTTGAGTTGGGCTTCACTGGAACATTGCAGCAGACTGAGGACAGAAATGTGAGTGTGAGGGCAAGATGGTGAATTGAAATGGCAAGTGACCGGAAGGTCAGGGTCATGCTTGCGGACTGAATGGAGGTGTTCCATTAACACTACCTTGGGCCTTATGGCACCAACTCATTTGTCATTTAATCCTTCATTTCCTTAAAACCTATTACGTTTCTAACTTTTCCCACTTCCAATGGAAGGTTAACTGTGTTCCTGTCTACACAGATGCTGCCAGACCTACTTAGTATCAGCAGCAATTTCTGTGTTTAACTTTTACTGATTTGTCCCCCTTAACATTGTAATTACGGATGTCACAGGAGTGAAAATCACTGAGCTGCATAAGGAGACATCAGGACAGATGATCAAAAGCTTAGTCGATGAGATAAGTTTTAAGCAGAATCTTAAAAAGGAGGAGAAAGAGATGGAGAGGTTTAGAGATTGCAGTCCAGGAAACGGAAGGCATGAGAGGTCTTGTGGGGCATTGGGTAACATCCCTACCTCTCGGCCAGAAGCTCTTGGTTTGAGTCCCATTTCCAGACTTGATGGCCACAGGAGGTGTGTTTGTATCAGCTTGTAAATCCTCCCAACATGCCTGTGGTAGGTGGTGAGAGTGGGAAGTTCTCCTTGTCAGCCGTACCTGATGAGGATTGGCACTGCTCAAGCTGTACCACCTGGCTTCAGGTTAGCGACATGCTCCAGGAGAAATAAGCCACAGAATACATACATAAGCATAAGCTTTGCCTGTCTCCTGCGCCCCTGGATATGGGAAGTCTTCGAAGTCAACTGAAGGCATAGCCACCAGCAGTGAAGCAAAGAAAATCAGGGTTGTCCCAGATTCCAGAATTAGAGAAGTGAGATCCTGGTGAGATTTGAAAGTAAGGATGGGAATTTTAGAATAAAGGCATTTCCAGATTGACAGCCAATGTGGACCAATGAAAACAGGGATGATGAGTGAACGGGACTTGATGTGAAGTTAACACCTCCACTAAAACAAAGTACATGCATATTAAGAATTTTCCCGTTAATAATATCGACAGTAATTTCTAGGATACAGACTCCTAAACTCATGACCAACATCATCCCCTAGTAACTCATTGCATATCTCAATTATCTTTTTGGTGTTCCAGCTGGTTTCCTGTTCAGTCCAAAGTCACTGCTCCTTTTGCCCTCAGATTTAGACTCCTCTCCAAGGGTGTGTGGTTCACTGAGTGTCTATCACTGAGGAACCTTCAAGCCATGCGAATTCAAAAGTAAGCAAGCGCTTCATTTTCATCAAGTGTTTGTTGAACGTACACAGGAGTTGATAATACATGAAGCAATTTCCCAAATGTGAATGAATCAGCATTTCCTGGGAAACAGTTCATGTAGACCAATCGGCACTAAGGTTAATTGAAGGAACCATCAATGTTTATTGCCAAGAGATGGTCTGGAATGAAAAGCATGGATCGGGTTGAAACATATTGTGGAAGACTTCCAGTTAAGGCAAATCCTTGAGAATCCCAGAGTCTTGTGTCATAGGGACATGAACAGGAAGGGGCCATTTAGTCTGTTCTGCCATTCAGTGAGATCATGGCAGATTTTCAACTTAACTCCATAAACTAACCTTGCCCCATTTCCCTTAATACCTCGGGATAATCAAAATCCATCAATCTCAGATTTAAAATTAACAATTGAGCTAGTATCGATTGCTGTTTGCAAAAGGGAGTTCCAAACTTCTACCACTCCTTGTGTGTAGAAGTGTTTATTAATTTCAAACCTGAAAGGTCTGGGTCTAAGTTTTCTGACTAGGCTCCAAGTCCTAGATTCCCCAACCAGCGGAAATAGTTTCTCTCTATTTACCCCTGTCTGTTCCCCTTAATAACTTGAAAACTTCAATCAATCAAATCACCCTTTAACTTTCTGAATTCCAGAACTACAACTCTAGTTTGTTTAACCTCTCCCCATAACTTGACCCTTGGAGTCCTGGGCCAGAGTTTTCCCATTGGCGTGGGGGGAGGGTGGGACTCGCATGCCGATGCATAAAATGACGCGCAGTGACATCGGTGAGCATCTGGATGTCACCATGCGCCAACGCGATATTGAGGTGGGCGGGCGCGCAATGTTCTCGGATGCACACCCGCCATTAATTGATCACCCAGTTAAGGCCCTTGAGGCAGCAATTGGCTGCAACTTGTCGGGGATCATGCGACCTTCAGGATGTTGCACGGGCACAACGGGCAGGTGGGTAGGAGACACTTGTATAAACCTCACCCCTCAACCCTGAATAGGGATAAGGGGGGGGCGGGTGAGTGGGGTCAAGAATATTATCTTTCAGGTATTTAAGTGTGAAAGTTACTGATACTTGCCTGTATGAGCAGGAATATTTCAAAACTCATGCCAGCTGCTTGGTCTTCAGGTCAGAACTCTACAGTAAAGATCATTTTTGGGGGCCTGCTGCTTTTAGGAAGCCTTCCTTTAACCTCGGAAAGGGGGTTGTACTATCCACTGGAGGCATCTCCTCTGAGGAGGAAGGGAGGGCCAGAAGGGGAAGGGGGCCAGGAGTGCACATTCAGCCTCCAGGGGAGCCACCTTTGGGACGACAGGCGCAGGCACAAGGGGTGCAGGGCCAACAGGAAGTCCAAGGCAAAAGGGGCCGCAGAAGACGCCACTATCCTGCTGCCAGGATATACAAGTGGCGAAGCAGCTACCTCAATATGTCTGAGGTGCAATGCCGAAGGAGACTCCGTCTGTCAAGGGAGACAGGCACCTCCATTTGTCAGATGATAGGCCCTGAGATCTCCACTAACTGTGTGGGTGGACACCCCATGCCAGTGGCGCTAAAGGTCACAGCTGCCCTCAGCTTCTATGCCTCCAGCTCTTTCCAGGGGGCGATGGGTGATCTCTGCGGGATCTTTCAATCAGCTGTCCACACTTGTGTCAAGCAGGTGACAGACACTCTGTTCAGGTGTGCATTGACCTTCATCCACTACCGCTGGGATGAGGCAAGTCAGACACAGCGAGCCAGAGACTTTGCAGCGATTGCTGGCTTTCCCCATGTCCAGGGTGCTATAGACTGTACACATGTGGCCATCAAGGCGCCAGGAAGTGAGCCCGATGCCTTCGTCAACAGGAAGGGCTTCCACACCATGAATGTGCAGATAGTGTGTGATCACAGGATGCAGATTCTACAAGTTTGTGCAAGGCACCCAGGCAGCTCCCATGACACTTAACTACTCAGACACCAAGGTGCCGAGGCTCTTCAGTGCTCCAGCCCGGCTGGATGGATGGTTTTGGGCGACGTGGGCTATCCCCTCAGAAGGTGGCTCATGACGCCTCTCCACCATCCAAGAACAGAAGCTGAGCAGCGGTACAATAGGAGCCACGGCACCACAAGGGCTGTGGTGGAAAGAACCATCGGTCATCTCAAAATGCGCTTCCGATGCCTGGACCACTCAGGGAGTGCACTCCAGTACCCCCCAGATCGTGTGTCACTGATAGTGGTTACATGCTGCACTCTCCACAATCTGGCACTGGAAAGGGGGGTCGCAGTGGATGAGGAAGACGTAGACGCAGTTACTCAAGATGCATACGATGAGTCCAGCAGTGAGTCCAAGGATGAGCACGCACAGGAGAATGCTGAGGAGGTAGACTCTGACCCAGGCATACTCCAGGGAGGCAGGGACACCCAGGAGGCTTTAATCCAAAGAACCTTTTGTTAACCCAACACATATGGACCTTCAACACACGTCAGGACTGCCGGCTCCACACTCGATACCTGAGTGCTAAATCTGCCTGGATAGTAATGTTAACGAAGGCCCTGTCAATAAAGCTCAATGTCAAACAACTCACTCATAACATCATGGGTTCCCGTCCGCTTGCAGAAGTAAGGAATTACCCTGAGGCATGGCAACATGTTAACATTTCTTGAGAGAGCAAATGTAACTTCATAAAACAAAAAAAAATGTGGGACATCACACTGAGTCTTCAATAAACGACTGTGGATCAACATAAAAGCACCAGTGAGAAACCCATGGTGTACCTGATGTGCCTTAAATTTACACTTACAGGTGCTACATCCAGGTGCTCCCTCCTCGCTGGCATTGGCATCTGAGCCAGCCTGCTCACTCTGCTGTCCTGTTGGCCTCGATGACCTTGGCGGACGTCCTCTGGCCCATGGAGCCTTTGATGGCCCCGCCTGGGAGGGAGCGGCCAGTTGCACAGCTGGCATCTCCCCAGTCGCCGCAGACTCATCAGATGCCATGGTCACTGGCAGAGGGACGGAGGAGCCGCTGCCCTCATCCGGAGCGCCCTGGGAGGAGCCACAGAGATGACAGGCAGCTGCTGCGCCGACATGAGGTCGCGTCGGACCTCCCTGCTCACCATAGAGGGATGGGCACCGAGCTGGGATATTTGGTGCCCAAACCATCTCCCACACGGGCAATGACCAGCTGAGGTCAATGCCGCTGTGAGGGTTTGCAGGTCCAAGCGCAACCCCAGGAGGCCCTGATTGTCCTCCTGGAGGAGACTCTCCACAAGAGTCACTACTCTCTCCATGGAGGAAGCATGGAGTTTGGCTATGAGTCTCAATGCATCGGTGATGCTCTGCATGGAATCCTCAAGCACGGGCACCATGCCACGCATAGCCTCATGTATCTCTGCCAGATCCTCCCACATACCCTGCTGCACTTCCACTGTTTGCTGCCTCATGGACGACACCAGAGGCATATCATCAGACTGAGAATGTTCCTGGTCCCCTGCAGTCCTCTTGCTGCCGGCGCCCTGGGTACTATCTGTCTTTGCCAGCACCTCAAGCAAGTGTGAAATGCCCTCACCATTGTGCCCCAGGACACTAGTCGAAGATCTAATTCCCTCCGAGGTGCTAGTATCTGCGCTATTGTCTGCCTGGCAGAGATGGTGTGATGGTGGTGAGTGGATTTCCTCTGGGCCCTCAGGGGTGAGAAGTGGGCCCTCTGCCTCCTCCTCCCGAGCCTGCTCCTGTGATGCTGAAAGGAAGAACAAGGACATTTGATTAGTTACTGTGGAGACAATGTCAATGTGCATGCCCATCCCCTGGATCAGTATGCGCTCATCCTTCCATAATCAATGGTCAACCCACGTTGCTAACTTCAATCACTGAGCATTCAGCAGTGCCATGGCTTTTGGGACACACATGGTGACCCGAGTGCTCGCCAAACATACTTCCCCGTGGCACCCCAGTCTCACCGCCACCTCCCCCTCCCCACCCCACCCACAGCTCCATTGCCCAAATGCTGCCTCCTTCACGTGTGGCACCACAAGGTGTAACTTTGCTAAGCAAGGAGGCACAATCACATGGAGCACAAAGACCAGCAGATGGATTGGTGCCCCGCCACCTGGAAGTTCCCCTCCCAGCATGTTAGCACCCTGACTTCGACATGCTTCCCAGTTCCAGCCTTGGAGCAGATCCGTGACTTTCAACCCCATTCTATACTCTGGGGGTCAGTGTCACACTTGATGCGGGTGCAGAACACATCTCAGCTCAACCCTCTCAGGGTGAACTAGGCATGGGCAATATTTGCTTGCAGACCCATCGAGGGGTACATGCCATGAAGGATTCAATGCTGTTACTGTACTCAGAGTTGTGGGGGAGGGATTGGGGGGGAAGGTGATGGCTGCATTAAGTGACCTCATGACCTCAGCCAACATGGTACTCACCCTTCCCGAGCACAGGACATCATTGAATATTTTACGGCACTGGACCCATGTGCGCTGCACCACGTCTTGGGAGCTCACACTCTCGGCCACCTCCTCCCTCCCATGCACGTTTGGTCAGGTAGGGAAGCCTCTGCCTCACGTCCCTTGGAATCAGGGCCTCCCACCGCACTGCCATCTTCTCCAGGAGGGCAGCTAGACACTTGTCGCAGAAACAAGGGGCACACTGCCCCGTTAACCTACCCTCCGGCCTGGCCTGCCCCGCTGGCCTACCCTCTGGAATTGCGTGATGCCCTGTGGCCCTCTGCTGTGCTCTTCTCCTGGCCATTGTGAGCAGCCTTGCTAAAGCTGCTAGGCCCTCAATGAAACAGGCCGCCGAGTCATCATTGGACCCGGTGGTCTGTGCACGCCCACCGCTGCCCACCCACTCACACTATCCTCGGGAGTCAAGAAATACGCTGGGCGGGCCTTAATTGGCCCATCCGCATAAACTGGTGGCGCGGACCCCATCATGGGCGGCGATCAGGTCCACGCCTGGCCGTGCCCACTCCCATGTGGCCCGACCGACATGGGGGACAATTCTGCCCCCCCCCCCCGGTATCATTCTGGTAAATCTATACTGCATTCAAGGCCAATATATCCTTCCAAAGGTGCAGGGCCCAGACTGCTCACAGTGACTCCAGGTGTAATCGAACTGAGCTCTGGACAGCAGTAGCATGACTTCTACCCCCTCGAGTTCAAATCCTCGCGATATGATAGCCGGCATTCCATTAGCCTTTTTGATTATTTTCTGTGCCTGTTCATGACATTTTAATGATCTGTGTACCCGGACCCCCAAGTCTGCTTGGACCTCCACGGTTTCTAGCTTTTCACCATGGTTCTGCCTTTCCACCACGGCTGGTGTTCTGCAATGGTTGACTTGTCCCTTCAGCTTAGTCTCATTGTAGGAAAAAAGAAATAATTACATCAAAGGCATTTCCTTCTACTCGGCACTAGTGAGGACACAGGTAACACCTCTGGCAGTGCTGGTCAACAGGGTGACATGTTTCTCCGATTCTTCAGGATCATTCCTCCTTATTTTGGGAGCAACCAACTGGATGCTGTGAATTTAAATTTCATTCTTTCGGATTGTTGTTTATCCTTCTGTTGAAGTATAGTAGTATAAATAACATTTCCATCCAAAATAAGGAGAGAATGACATGAAATGTATGAGTGCAGTTGGACTCAATTATCCAATAACGCTATAACATCTGTCTTGTCGCAACAACATTGCTGGATTAGGAGAGTTCAGATCTGACACTGCTACTCACTGAATAAATGATATGTGCTTTGCTCCAGCTGAAAGCTTTTGGTTCTCACACTATTGACAACAGAATGCAACAGTTGGGTCAGAGTTTGAGTGTGCGTGATTCCCCATTTAGTAGCTTGAAAAATCCTTTTCCCTGGAAAGTCTCCACATGCAGCAATAAGGCAAAGACTCGAAAGTTCATGGTCCTTGCGTTTAGTGACTGATAGAGTCGGTTCCACTGGACAACCTCTACCCGGTTCCCAACACAAAACTGCTCCTAGCGTAGCACAAGGTAGTCTTGCTCCAAGAAGCTACATGAACGTTTGGCATGGGAGATGGAAATGCTATTGTGGAATTTTACAGCACAGAAAGAGGCCATTCGATCAATTGTGTTTGTGGAATCTCTTTGTCACAGCTATCCAATTAATCCCACTAACCCCTGCTCTTTCCCTATGGCCCTGAAAAATTTCCTTTTCAAGTATTTATCCAATTCCCTCTTGAAAGGCATTATTGATTCCACTTCCACCGTCCTTAGGCAGTGCATTCGAGATCACAACAACCTGCTGTGTTTAAAAAAAAATTGTTCTCATCTTTCTGGCTTGTTTTGCCAATTCTCTTAAACCTGTAACCTCTAGCTACTCTATGTTTCTCCCTATCTTCTTTACAAGAAGTAGATATTTTATATTCATAGTCTTCCTTGTTTTCAAATCTGTCAATGGCCTCACCCCTTACTATCTTTATAATTTCCTCCAGCCCTATAACCCTCCCAGATATCAACACTCCTCCAATTCTGGCCTCTTGAGCATCCCTGATTTTTGTTGCACCACCATTGGCGGCCGTGCCTTCAGCTGACTGTGCAAAATATAACAGGAAGTATCTCATGACTTGCAGAATGCCCCAGAGCCAGCCCAGGTAACTGCTTCAGCATCAAGACAACATAGGTCATCACAGGCCAGAATTAAAATAGAATTTGAGGTCCAATGAGTTCATCAGACCCCAATATGCATATTTCAAAAAAGGGCTCACCCAACTTTTGAGGTTCCAACTAACAATGTCATCCAATTCTCTTCACTCATGTCACAATAACAAACTCCATTGATTTGTTAACTGGAGTTTCCCTCTTTGTAGCAACTTGAATCCTGTCCCAGTGACTCAGCTGAGATCAGAATGACCACAAGTTCACACTATACACTCAGTTCATTTGCATCCACCCTCCCTCTGTTCTTAACTGATCAATTGCTTGACATCTTCAAGGAACACCTTCACTTGATTGTGTTACAATCCCTAATCAATTTCAAATGCTAGTATTGTTCCCATATCTCTCAATTTGGGAAAACGAGTAACCAAGCCCACACTCTGTGATGACTGGATAGTGATCAGAATGTTACTCCCAAGCCCAGACCTGCTCAGAGCAATCATTGATATTCCTAATACTGACACAACTGAGGTTAACTATTTCAGTATTTCAGAAAAAGGGCATCAAATGTACAATTTTCTGTGGAGAACCACAACCAGGTCAACACAGTTAGTTACTATGAACAGGACCAGATGCGCTATCATGGAAGTGGTGCCTTTTAAAGGGCTATTAAGTAAAATAATACTGATGGTTAATGCAATTTCTGTCAGACAACTTCTGCCAAATCAGAGACTGTTTCATGCTCTTGCTTCAATCCATTTGTTTGCTGGAAAGCCCTGACTAAAAGAACATTGCGTTATAATTTATGGTGGAATATCAGGCTCAGTACTGACTCAAACACAAGTACTTAACTGAGTACTCCAATTAACTTGAAGCCTCAGTCCACTGTTCCAATACCAGCCATCATGTAGAATTAATTAGAACTATTAATTATCATTATCATGTAGAATTAATTATCATTTTCATGACGATTTTTAAAATGTATTCTTTTATGGGATGTGGGCATCCCGGGTCAGTACTTGTTGCCCATCCCTAATTGCCCTTGAACTGAATGGATTGCTGGGCCATTTCAGAGGGCAGTTAAGAGTCAACCACTTTACTATGGATCTGGAGCCACATGTAGGCCAGACAAGGTAAGGATGGAAAATTTCCTTCATGAAAGGATATTAGTAAACCAGATGGGTTTTTACGACAATGATTGTTTCATGGTCACCATTACCAATGGCTAGCTTTATATTCTGGATTGATTAATTGAAATCAAGTTTTGCCAGCTACCATGGTGGGATTCAAACCCATGTCCCTGGAGCATTGGCCTGGGGCTTCTGCATTACTAGTCCAGTGACATTACCATTACACCACCTTCTCCCCAAATTATAAGAATATAATGAACAAAATTCACCTTAACACAATAAGCCCTTCTGTTGACCCAATGTTGCATAGGCAGATGAGTCAATGAAAAATGCCTTGGCCAGAGAAAAGGTCTATGGGGAAAGGAGAAACCGATGAGGAACTCTCTCATTTTTCATCTGCATTCATCACATGGGTTCCAGTGATCAATAGCCTCAAGAATTAGCCCTTACCTAACATCCTTGGCACATGCCTATTGTTTTATAAGTTGCTGAGGTCACAAGAAAAATATCTTAAAAAGTCATTAGTTAAAGAAGAGGAAAATGTCAGTACAGAAACAGCAATTTGCACTTTATGTAGCACTTTTAACATAGTAAAACATCCCAAGGCATTTCCCAGGAGCATTATCAGACACAGTTTGACACTGAACCACATGAGGAGATATTAGGACAGGTGACCAAGAGCTTGGTCAAAGAGGTCAGTTTTAAGCAGTGTCTTAAAGGAGGAGAGAGAGAGATGGAGAGGCGGAGAGGTTTAAAGAGGGAATTCCAGAACTTAAGGCCTTAGCAGTTGAATGCACAGCCACCAATTCAGGGATGCTGAAGAGGCTGGAATTGGAGGAAAGCAGATATCTTGGACAGCACCATTTAAATAACAGGAAGATTCAATCAGAAGTGTAGGGCCGGATGAGTTAATATTAATAAGAAAGGACTAAAGCCATGGAGATAAGGAGAAGAATTTTGAAATCAATGTTCTGAGGGATGGCAAGTGAATGGTGTGGACAAGGGGCTGATGAGCGAATGACTATTACACAGGACAGGATGCAGGTGGCTGAATTCCAGAATGTTCCTCTGCTTTTGATGGAAAATAAAAGAGTTAAAGTCAAGAGAACAGATTCATGTGTGAATTTCCAATGTCCTCTCTCCTAATGTCATGATCCCCGTGGAGATCAATAAACCAAAAAAAAATTATAAAATGACCCCAACGAAAAATAAATGGACAAGATTTGTAACAATTTTATAACTTCTATTTTTAACAGTCAAGCCAAAATCAACATATATTAAATGTGAATTATCAGATAAGTCACATTCAATATGAACGCTAAATTACACATTAAATAGCAGATATAACAACATTAGATCTCACCGGATTTACTGTGCAGTCCACTCAGCACATATGACACTCATTTCAGCCTTACCATCCTTCAGGACTTTGATCTTCCTCAGGTAGAATTCCAGCTCCTTTCCTTCAAGGATTTAGCCACTGATTCTCATTCAGCAGCCTTCCCCCTTAACCCGAGTCCCACGGATAAGATTGTCAACAAAACAGCGCACTTCTCCAGAGCCTTTTCAGCTCTGCTCACAATGGTCTTGATGGTGTGGATCCACCAGTATTACCTTTATCCGAACCTTCAGCAACTACCCTGTACACTATATGGCTGGTTCTGGGTCAACCAGTTCCTTTAAAGGAACTGAAACATTGGCAGCAACCTTATTTTCCTTATGCCCGCTCTTGGATCCAGCCTTCATGTTTCCTTTTCTCAACTGCGCCACAACCTCCTTCTCCAGCAAAGCCTGTCACATGGTGGTTTTTGTGCCACACCCCTCCAAGTCACATGGGCCTGTTTCCCCATCACACCACGGGCCACAGGATCCCCAGTTTTCATGCCATTTTGGAGGCTGGGCGAATGTAGGAAGTGAAAAGTGTTGAAAACAACAGGAAACAACAGTCCTGCTGTGGTCTGATCGCTCCATTAGACACAGGCCGCTTCTCCATCCAAAACGTCACTGGTGGGCTACAGTGCAGGCACAAAACGCGAGGTTGTCCCTACCACCACGAGTCCCCGAACACCCACCCCCACTCCCCACCCCCACCCGCCCCTTGCACCTGGCACCAGTGGTCCACACCAGAGGCCACTGTCAATGTACTTGTAATTACATTGTCAAGATCCAATAACAATCTTCTTGTTAACCGGAAATTACATTGTCAATTACATTGTTAAAACAGGTGATGGGCATTGGCTCACCTATAAATGGATCCAGCTGTAACATTCCAGTGTGGAAGGGACTGCGAGAGTCAGCGGCACTGCAGAGCTGTCTTGAGAATTAGCTTGCATGAGATAAAAAAACTAGCCCTGGACTCATTCTTCCACTACAAGCACTTATTGTGAGTAACAGCCGCAACTATCCAGGGTCTGCGAACCTGGGATTCCATGACACTGAACAATGCCATAAATTGGACGGGAATATTTTTTGAATCATGCACTGGATGTGGGTGTCACTGGCAAAACCAGATTTTATTGCCCATCCCTGATTAGCCCACAGAATATGATGGTGAGCTGCCTTCTTGAATACCATTGATTGGCTTGATAGGCCATTTCAGAGGGCAGTTAGGAGCCAACCATATTGCTGTGGGTCTGGTGTTGCATGTAGCCCAGACTGAGTATGGGCAGCTGATTTCCTTCCTTAAAGGACATCAGTGAATCAGTTGGGCTTTTGCGACAATCCAATAGTTTCACGGTCACGATTAATACCAGCTTTATTTAACTGAATTGAATTGTATTCCCCAGATACCATGGTGGGTATTAACTCATTTGAGCATTAGTCCACATCTCTAGATTATTTGTCCAGTGACATAACCATTACATTACCCTACCCCCTAAAATGTGTGTGCATTTAATACACACTATTCAAGAATAATCAGCACAAAAGCATGACTGCAGATTCCACCCTCAGACAGCTAATACCATCCTTTAGACTTTAAACTAACGGGTCCATGGGGATTTGTACGTCCAAACTAGAGCAAGGAAGCTAAGTCAGTATTTTTGTACGTGTGGGGGTGAAGGTTGCAAATAAATTTAAGATCCATTCATCTTCCTGACAAGTTAAAATTAGACAGGACTGTTTTTTCGCAGCTAGATCAGACTGTTCTATTCCCTGACCTGCACTGACTCCTCCAGTCATATCTTTCTAAATACAACAATTACTCTTCCCTCTCTGAGCCCTGTAACCTCAGTAAACAAAGGGAGCTCTACTGGCCCATAATCCATGGGCAATTAGTACTAGTAGTGGGAATGCATAGTTATCACTGCTGAGCCCATGGATAATTAGCATTCACATTAACCTCTCAGTTTTAGTATTGGGCAGTAACCCTATGTGCAGTAATAGTGGATGCAGTAATGCTGCAAAGATAGTGTATGTAGTAACACTGGATGCAGCGATGGTGTTGCATTAACGCTGGATGCAGGACTGGTGAATGTAGTAACACTGAATCCAGTAATGTCAGATGTAATAATGCTGGATGCTGTACCAGCAGAGGGGGTAATGCTGGATGCAGTAATGCTGGATGCAGTACCAGCGGATGGGGTAATGCTGGATGCAGTAATACTGGATGCAGTACCAGCAGATGGGGTAATGCTGGATGCAGTAATACTGGATGCAGTACCAGCGGATGGGGTAATGCTGGATGCAGTAATGCTGGATGCAGCACCAGCGGATGGGGTAATGCTGGATGCAGTACCAGCAGATGGGGTAATGCTGGATGCAGTAACAGTAGATGCAGTAACAGTAGATGCAGTGATGCTGTTGCAGTGACAGCAAATGCTCCGACAACAGAAGCCATATCAATAGATGCAGTAACACCAAATGCAGTGATGTGGAATGCAATGATGGTGAATACAGGAAGCTAAATGCAGTATCAGGTGATACGATCGCTTTGGATGCAGTAACTAAGATGCAGTAACACTGGATGCAATCATTGAAACAAAACTCTGTTTGTGCCTAAATAAGGCTACACCCATATTATACTTTACTACGAATCCCCAATGTTAATCACTCCTGTGGCTGTGATTTTAGCTGCTTAGGTGTTACATTTTTCTTGATTAAGCTTCTGTGATGTGCCTTGGGTCATTTTGCTGCATTAAAGTTGCCAAGTTTTTGTTTTTGTCTTTGTTATATGTCTACCGCCTGCATGAGAGCTTAAACTGTGCTTAACAACAGTGATGTCATGTGATCCGGACCAGATGTCCATTTCATTTGACCCTGACCCAACTAGTATTAACCTGCAATGTTGCCAGTACCATATTCCACTATCAAACTCTGCATTCATTCTGCAGTCACGTAGCTGTAGAGCTCATATAAAAGACAGAAAGAGCCCATATAAATGGAGTATAATGTGGGAAAATGTGAACTTTTCCGCTTTGGCAGGGAGAATAGAAAAGCAGCATTTTATTTAAGTGGAGAGAGGTTGCAGAACTCTGAGGTACAGAGGGATCTGGGTGTCCTGGTATATGAATCACAAGAAGTTAAATGCAGGTATCGCAAGTGATTTAGAAGGCAAATGGAATGTTGTCATTCGTTGCAAGGGGAATGGAATATAAAAGTAGGGATGTTTCGCTACAGTTGCACAGGGCATTGGTGGGACTACATCTCGAGTACTGCGTACAGTTTTTGTCTCCTTATTTAAGAAAGGATATAAATGCATTAGAAGCAATTCAGAGAAGGTTCACTTGGCTGATACCTGGGATGGGGTGTTTAACTTATGAGGAGAAGTTGGACAGGTTGGGCCTGTATCCATTGGAGTTTAGAAGAATGAAAAGTGATCTTATTGAAACATATAAGATCCTGAGAGGACTTGACAGGACTTGTAGGAGAGACTAGAACTATGGGGGCACTGTTCTAAAATAAGGGGTCTCCCATTGAAGACAGAGATGAGAAGAAATTCTTCTTTGTGTAGTGAATCTTTGGAACTCTCTTCCCCAGAGAGCAGTGGAGGCAGGGTCAATGAATATTTTTAAGGCAGTGGTGATACTTGACTCAAGGAAGTCAAAGGCTATCGGGGGTAGGTGGAATGTGGAGTTGAGGCCACAATCAGAGCCTGTTGAATGGCAGAGCAGGCTCGAGGGGCTGAATGGACTACTCCTGTTCCCAATTTGTACGCTCGTAAATCATAAAGAAACCATAAAAAAAGATTAGCAGAGTGTATATAAAACACAGAGGGTCATATAAAATGTTGGGAAAGCTTGTATATAAAAAAAAACCTTATTTTACAGATAATCTTAGTCCTTCCTCGCTCCAAGTTTCCACTGACACTAATGTTGCCAGTGAATGAAGGTTACTTCGAACGTTGTAACATCCCAGGAACTCATATTTTTACAAGAAATAAAACTCACACATTCAAAAAGAAGGGAGGAGGAATTCAGGTCCAATTTCTGGCACTGGGAATTCAATTTTTAAACTAATAGTCGCTAATTTCGTTGATTTGTTGGGAATGCAATAAGGAGAAATATTGCGAGAAAACAAACAAGGAACACTAGGGGAGTCTTGGAAAGTGCACTGCCCCTCAGACTTTACAAAATCTTCAGTCAAACAGGGCACCCGTGTGTACTAAGTTAATGGTGTCATAACCAGAGGCCAGTCAATATAAGGCAGTCACCAAGAAATCCAATAGGGAATTCAGAAGAAATTTCTTCATCCAAAGGTTGGTGAGAATGTGGAACTTGAGTGGTTGAATGGTATGGATACATTTAAGTGGAAGCTAGACAAGCATTTGAGGGAGAAGGGAATAGAGGGTCACAATGGTAGATTTAGGTAGAAAAGATAGAACGAGGCTCAAACGGAGCATAAACACCACCACCTGCAAGTTCCCCTCTAAGCCACACACCTGACTTGGAAATGTATTGCCGCTCCTTCACTGTCGCTGGGTCAAACTCCTGGAACTCCCCCTTCCTAACAGCACTGTGGGTGTATCTTCACCACATGGGCTGCAGCAGATCAAGCAGGCAGCTCACCACCACCTTCTCAAGGGCAATTAGGGATGGGCAATGAATGATGGTCTTACCAGCGACACCCACATCCGTGAAAGACTTTTTAAAAAATCAGCTTGGGGAGGCGCTGTACCATTGACGTGTCCTTTCACTGTCTGGAGGCCAGGCTCAGCTATTGAAACAACCCTGTCTGTGTGATCTGGGACCAGATCTTCAGCCTTGGGCCAGAGCAGGCATGGAACCCTCTTCACCACACAAACACCAGCGCAATTTCCCAAGCCTGAGTGCCAGTGGGTTAGTCGCCCCATGGGTAAGGACATCATAGATGCGGTGGACATTGTCTTGCCAGACAAGCAGATTGCAGCAGGAGTTATTGGGCAATGATCATGAATAAGGATGGCAGCTGATTTTTCACTTCTTCCAATTCCAAACCCCCTTTGCTTACAGCCCACTCATGTGTTGCAGGCTTATTGCTACCAACTCATCTGTTGGATGGAAAATAGTACAAGGTCCCATTTTAAAATCCCAATCCTGGTGTTCAAATCCCTCCATGAGCTCGTCCCTCCCTATATCTGTAACTTTCTCCAAACCTATAACCCTCTGAGATTACTGCATTCCTTCAATTCCGTGTTTTTGCACATCCTGATTTTCTTTGACCCATAAGGTGGCCATACCTTCAGCTGCCTGGGACCCTAGATTCTGGAATTCCTTCCCTAAACTTCTCTGTCCCTCTCCTCCTTTAAGATGCTTCTCAAAACCTATCTCTTTGACCAATTTCTTGTCATCTATCCTAATATCTCCTTTGACTTGGTGTCAAATCTTTTGTCTGATTTACACACCTGTGTAGGAGCTTGAGGAATTTTACTATGTTAGAAGAGGTATATAAAAATGCAACCTGTTGTGCTGCAGACAAGGTGCTGTTCTAGGCTGGTTGTGGCCTTGTTACTCTTGCAAACGTGTTGCTGTCAAGTTATTTATTGCCTTGGCAATTCCACTGAAGCTGCACTTTTTGATTTTTTTGAGGCATTTACAGAAATGAAACAATTCCTCCATTTAATATTATCTGGAAGTAATTCCATTTCTTACAGAGCCATCTGAAATAAATATGCTCTTTACCGGGACAATCTTCACCTTTCAACCCGCGTCAGTTTAGAACTCTATCTAATCCTGAAAGATTAATGATATGAGTAAAAGCCAAAATGCTGTCATAAATAAACAGGAACGTTACCAAGGAAGAGGGCATAATCTCAGAGACTCTCCTTGTCCATAAAATTAACAGGAGCCTCGTTCATGTTGCTAGGTTCCTTCCAAAGTTAGGAGTGGTGGAATGGAGAAGCTTCCGAGAAAGTTCACAGCCCAGGTTCTAAAGGATTGTTACTGAAGACTGATCCAAATTGATGCTCAGAAACTTGTGAGGAAAATTATGAGACCAACTGATAATCATGGAAATTAGATAGGAACAGGCAGCTTGGAAAAATAACCGGATCTCAAGCAGAATGAACCATAGGGAAACAGTTTGTGAACAGTTAGTTCTGGGAAAAATATCCCCAAGAGAGAGATACATGCACAAGAACCCAGGAGAAAATCTGGCATTGAAAGACATTATAGGAAGCAGATTTGACATGAGCGCCAGAAAGCATGAGAAAGGAGTTGACAGGTTGTTTTGGCTGTAGGGGACTGCAAGGTGATGGGAGTCTAAGAAACATGGTTAAATCCAGGGGATAGAAGCAATTTTAATAATCGGGGGACAGTGTTCCAAAAAGGCACAAAGGCAGTTGCCATATGTGGCCATAGCCATAAATGTCAGGGACAAATGTAAGGCAAGTGAAGTTGACTCATGTGTGAAGGGCAAGCCTAATACAAAATTACTCTGGTTATAAAACCCTATAGCCAATAAATCCAAGCAGGTTCTCCAAGTCAGCACAAGAAGAACAGTTTGTTATATGAAGAAAATGCGAGAGCAGTAAAGGTTATCTCAAAGGAAAGTTTTAATCATTCAATATTAATCGAGAAACCCAAGTGGTGTAGAGTCAAGGCTGAGAAATGTAACACATGATTGTTTCACCATTCAGTGCATAAGTTAAGGTACAAGATGCAGTCCTCATCTTGACCCAAACAACTTACAAGAAATGGAAGTTGTTACACTTGAAAGACTGTGACCACACAATGAACATGTACCAAGATTGACAATACTTCTGTGAGGGTCCTCCCCATTTCCTCCATCTGCCTATCTCCCCATACACCCCCACCTGGCCCCCTGACCCAAACCCTGAGAAAACTGATCCCCACATTCATTGCCAAGTCATTGTGCCAAGGTCTTGTGGTGATGGTTGGTGGTATTTTGTTGGCAAGAGCCAAATAGGCAACATTAACTTTTGTTTAGCCTGGCTTGTCTTCATTCCTGCAGCAATATATGCTGCATGATTATGATGTGTTTGGGATGCTTCTGATGAACTATCCAGCTTAACAGCTAGCCAGGCTCCCTTCACTGCCCCCTTTTGCCCTTTTGAAAATGTTAATGAGCCCAAACCTGCACCCCACCCCCCCAACCCAACCTCCCACTTCAAACAAAAGCTTCCAACTCCCAGTTCAGGCCTGAGCAAATCCAGGACTAAAATTAGGCAGCAATCTGGTGAAATGTTATTGCAGTCCAATGCAAATCCTTTATCCCCCAAAAAGTAGAGCAACTGGGATGGAGCAGATACTAAAAGTGGATCCACACATATTGCTATCCTTCCACAACAGGACTGCAATGTTAGGAAAAACCCTGCAGACCCAACATTCCCATCTTTCTTTCATAGTTCAAACACACCAACCATGTTCACAACATCCCTCAATCCCGCCTCTCCCCAGAAGCACAGCTAATTATCTCTTGACTTCATGTAGCACGACTGCTTCAACCCGTTCCTGGTAACTCACTTTACTCCTCAACCTAATTCCAAAGAAGAGTCATATTGGGATCAAAACATTAACACCGTTTCTTCTCCATAGATACTGAGACCTGCTGACTATTTCCAGCACTTTCTGTTTTTATTTCAAATTTCCAGCAACTGCGGTATTTTGTCTTTAATTTAGTGCTACATCTCTTCCAGGAATGACAACCTTGAAGAGGTTCTAGTCTTCTTTCTGACAGGATTTCCATTTGTCTCTTTCATCCTGTTCACCTTCATTGCTTTCCACTTCCCTCCTGGTGTTTGATAAGTTGTTTAACAAAACTCACATCCACAGCCACAACTCTGTCCTCAGCGACTGTATTCAGCTCCGACCTATCCCAGAGTTAACGTTTCAATTCCGTATGACTCTTCTTCAGAGCTAAAGAGAAGTAAAAATGTGATGAAATTTATACTTGTGGGGGTGGGGGGAGGGGATGGTGGTCAGGGAAAAAGATCAAAAATAGGATAAAAGGTGGGGAGTAAACATTGAATAAATGAATATAAATGAAAGTAAATAAAAATAAAAATATAAAGTGGATAAAAAATATAAATTAAAAAATAAAAATGAATATTGAAAAAAGGAGGTAAAAAAAAAGGGGTGAGGATAGAGGAGAGAGTTCATGGTCTGAAGTTGTTGAACTCAGTGTTAAGTCTGGAAGGCTGTAAAGTGCCTAATCGGAAGATGAGGTGCTGTCCCCCAAGTTTGTGTTGGGCTTCACTGGAATATTGCAACAGGCCAAGGATGGACATGTGGGCATGAGAGCAGGATGGTGTGTTCAAATGGCAAGTGACAGGAAGGTCAGGGTCATGCTTGCAGACAGGACAAAACTGTTCCGCAAAGTGGTCACCCAGTCTGTGTTTGGTCTCTCCAATGTAGAGGAGACCGCATTGGGAGCAGCGAATGCAGTAGACTCAATTGAAGGAGGTGCAAGTGAAGTGCTGCTTCACCTGAAAGGAGTGTTTGGGGCCTTGGATGGTGAGAGAGGGAGGAGGTAAAGGGGCAGGTGTTGCACCTTCTGCAATTGCATAGAAAGGTGGCTTGGGAGGGGGATGAGGTGTTGGGAGACTGAGGTTCATCCCGCTTCTACCTCCTCCCCAAAGTCCATAAACAGGACCGTCCCGGTAGACTGATCGTGTCAGCCTTTTCCAGTCCCATGGAACTCGTTTCTTCCTATCTTGACTCCGTTCTCTCTCCCCTTGTCCTGTCTCTTGCAATTGCATGGGAAGGTACCGTGGGGAGGGTTTGAGGTGAAGGAGGAGTGGACCAGGGTGTTCCGGAGGGAATGGTCCCTGTGGAATGCCAATTGGGGGTGAGGGAAAAATGTGTTTGGCAGTGGCGTCATGTTAGAGTCGGCAGAAATGGCAGGGGATGATCCTTTGTATGAGGAGGCTGGTGAGGTGAAAAATGAGGACAAGGGGGTCCGGATCATGGTTTTGGGAGGGAGAGGAAGGTGCAAGGGAAGAGGTGCAGGAGATGAGTTGGACACGGTTGAGGGCCCTGTCAACTGCCATGGGTGAGAAACCTCGGTTAAGGAAGAAGGAAGACATGTCAGAAACACCGTTTTGGAAAGTGGCATCATCGGAACGAATGCGACAGAGGCGAAGCAACAGAAAGAATAGGTTGGAGTCCTTACAGGAAGCGGGCTGTAGTCAAAGTAGCTGTGGGAGTCAGTGGGCTTGTAGTGAATATTAGTGGACAGTCTATCACCAGAAATTGAGACAGAGAGGTCAAGGAAGGGAAGGGAAGTGTTGGAGATGGACCATGTGAAGGTGATAGAGGGGTGGAAATTGGAAGCAAAATTGATAAATTTTTCCAGGTCCAGAGGAGAGCATGAAGCCGCACTGAAACAGTCATTGATGTCCCAAAAAAGAATTGTGGAAGGGGGCCTGAGTAGGACTGGAACAAGGAATGTTCCACATACCCTGTAAAGAGACAGACATAACTGGGGCCCATGCCCTTTTATTTGGAGAAAGTGAGACAAGTTTAAGGAGAAATTGTTCAGTGAGAGAACAAGTTCAGCCAGATGGAGGAGAGTGGTGGTGGATGGGGATTGTTCGGGCCTCTGTTCAAGGAAGAAGCAGAGAGCCCTCAGACCATCCTGGTGGGGGATGGAGGTGTAGAGGTATTGGACGTCCATGGTGAAGAGGAGGCGGTGAGGGCCAGGGAACTGGAAATTGTTGATATGACATATGGCATCAGAGGAATCATGGATGTAGGTGGGAAGAGATAGGGCAAGGGGAGAGAGAACGGAGTCAAGATAGGAAGAAATGAGTTCCGTGGGGCAGGAAAAGGCTGACATGATTGGTCTACCGGGACAGTCCTGTTTGTGGACTTTGGGGAGGACGTAGGAATGAGCTGAACCTCATAGTCTCCCAACACTTCATCCCCCTCCCAAGCCACTTTTCTATGCAATTGCAGAAGGTGCCACACTTGCCCCTTTACCTCCTCCCTCTCTCACCATCCAAGGGCCCAAACACTCCTTTCAGGTGAAGCAGCATTTCACTTGCACTTCCCTCAATTTAGTCTACTGCATTCGCTGCTCCCAATGCAGACCAAACGCAGACTGGGTGACCACTTTGCAGAACACCTTTGGTCTGTCTGCAGGCATGACCAGACCTCCTTGTCGCTTGCCATTTCAACATTCCACCTTGCTCTCATGCCCACATGTCCGTCCTTGGCCTGCTGCAATGTTCCGGTGAAGCTCAACACAAACTGGAGGAACAGCACCTCATCTTCTGACTAGGCACTTTACAGCCTTCTGGACTGAATATTGAGTTCAACAACTTCAGACCATGAACTCCCTCCTCTATCCTCACCCCTTTTTTACTTCCTTTTTTCAATATTCATTTTTATTTTTAAATTTATATTTTTTATCCACATCTTTCTTTTTATCTTTATTTATTTTCATTTTTATTCACTTATTCATTGTTTCATCCCCACCTTTTATCCTATTTTTGATCTTTTTTCCTGACCACCATTCCTCTCCCTTCATCCCACCCCCACAAGGGCCATTTGTCACTTGTTCATGTTGTTCGTTCCAGAGTGCTTACCCTTGTCCTGCTATTATCACATTCTGCTTTCTGACCTTAATGCCACTATCAGCACCTCCTTTAGCCCTTACCACTACCATTAACACCCCTTTGTCCTTTTGTTCATGACATCTTTGTCGATCTCTCTTTTGCCTCCACCTATCGCTGGCCTTCTATCCAGCTTCACCTGCTCCACCTCCCCTTAAACAGCATAAATTTCATCACATTTTAACTTCTCTTTATCTCTAAAGAAGGGTCATACACACTCGAAACATTAACTCTGTTTTGTTTCTCTCTACCAATGCTGTTAGACCTCCTGAGTTTTTCCAACATTTTCTGTTTTTGTTTCAGATTTCCAGCATCCAACTTTCATCCGACTTACCCCACATAGATTCCAACAGAAGTTCCATCCTTCATGTTTTGAATCCACTCAGGATTATAGGTATCATCGAGACATGCAACATTCCTTGGACTGTTGTTCTCACCACATCATAAGACTATTATACCTGGGAGCAAAAGCAGGCCATTGGGCCCATCGAGTCTGCTCTGCTATTCAATGAGATCATGGCTGATCTAATAATCCTCAACTCCACTTTCCTGCCTTTTCCCCATAATCCTTGATTCCCTTACTGATTAAAAATCTATCTCAGCTTTGAATATACTTAACAACCCAGCCTCTACAGCCCTCTATGTAAAGAAATCCACAGATTGACCACCCTCTGAGAGAAGAAATTCCTCCTCATCTCTGTCTTAAATGGGCGGCCCCTTACTCTGAGACTATGCCCTCTTGTTCTAGGCTCTCCTGCAAGGGGAAACAACCTTTCAGCATCTACTCTGTCAAGCCCCCTAAGAATCTTACACGTTTCATCCTGAGATCCACACTCAGTGCCATGCGCAGCCATATGTACACACCCAATCTCACTCTCCATAGCACCGACTCACTCTATCTCAAAGCTCTCCTGGTCCACAGTTTTCATTCTTCATCTTATCCAACGCCTTAACAAGAAACTTTTTCTCCTCCTTTCAGGTGTTAAGGAGCACAAGCTCCAACAACTTACGGGTACCGTCTGCCCCTCCAGATCCTTCCTCCCATTCACTTCCGTCTGACCCAATCCCTTCTTCTAATTCCACCTCCCACCATGTATGCATTATAGAGTCATAGAGTCATAGAGGTCTACAGCACAGAAAAAGGCCCTTCAGCCTATCAAGTCTGCACTGGCCAAACAAGTACCTAACTATTCTAATCCCATTTTCCAGCACTAGGCCCATTGCCTTGTATGCCATGGCACCGCAAGTGCACAGCGATATACTTCTTAAATGTTATGAGGGTTTCTGCCTCCACCACCCTTTCAGGCAGTGAGTTCCAGATTCCCACCACCCTCTGGGTGAAAAATTTCTTCTTCACATCCCCTCCAAACCTCCTACCCCTTCCTTAAATCTATGTCCCCTGGTCATTGATCCCTCCACCAAGAGGAAAAGTTCCTTCCTGTCTACCCTATCTATGTCCCTCAGTTTTATACACCTCAATCATGTTCCCCCTCAATCTCCTCTGTTCTAGGGAAAATAACCCCAGTCTATCCAATCTCTCCTTATAACTAAAACTCTCTAGCCCAGGCAACATCCTGATAAATCTTTTCTGCTCTCTCTCTATTGCAATCACATCCTTGCTATGATGTGGATTTCAGAACTGTACGCAATACTCTAGCTGTGGCCTAACCAGCCCATTTTATCCAGTTCCAGCATAACCTCCCTGCTCTTATATTCTATGCCTCGGTTAATAAAGGCAAATATCCCATATGCCAAACCACCTTATCTACCTGTCCCGCTACCTTAAGGGACTGTGGGCATGCACACCAAGGTCCCTCTGATCCTCGGTACTTCCCAAGGTCCTACCATTCGTCGTGTATTCCTGTGCCTTGTTTGTCCTGCCCAAGTGCATCACCTCACACTTATCTGGATTAAATTCCGTTTGCCACTGATCAGCCCATCTGACCAGCCCGTCTATATCCTCCTGTAATTTAAGGCTATCCTCCTCACTATTTACCACCCCACCAATTTCCGTGTCATCCGCAAACTTACTGATCAACCCTCCTACAATCAAGTCTAAATCGTTTATATATACCACAAACAGCAAGGGGCCCAACACCAATCCCTGTGGAACCTCACTGGACACAGGCATCCAATCACAGAAACACCCCTCGACCATTACCCTCTGCTTCCTGCCACTCAGCCAATTCTGGATCCAATTTGCCTTGGATCACGCGGGCTCTTACCTTTGTTATCGGTCTCCTATGCGGGACCTTATCAAAAGCCTTGCTGACGTCCAAGTAGACTACATCAAATGCATTGCCCTCATCTACCCACCTGGTCACCTCTTCGAAAACTTCAATCAAATTAGTCAGACATGACCTCCCCTTAACAAAACCATGCTGACTGTCCTTGATTAATCCCTGCCTTTCCGATTGTAGGTTAATTCTGTCCCTCAGAATTGCTTCCAATAGTTTCCCCATCACTGAGGTTAGACTGACTGGCAGTACATCATTATACAGTACATCAGAGATGCAATGGCTACATAAAATTCTTCAAGAGTTGTACTTACTGTGTGCTCTGATCCAAGTAAGTGATAAACCGATCTGTTTCATCTTCCAAGCGTTTATTAACATGGTGCAAACACTCTGGAACCTCTCGTTCTTGCATTATACCCTCTGACTTTCTCCTCTCTGATGCGGAACAACCTGAGCTCAGCAAAGGACTCAGTTTTATCCCCTTATGCCCCCACCACAATTAATTTTGGGCTTGGCATGATGCTGAACTCTTTTTCCATCGTCTTCATCTTCATGCTCACTTCTTTGGGCAGGTGTTCTTCCCTGACTAGCAGACCTTTCCACCCACTTCCAATACTTTCCCTCCATCTGGACCCCTCCTTCTGTTCTCTTATCCACTCTTGATCTGTTCTTTGAGAACTGTTGAGGTGACATTGGCCATCTTAATTTCTCTGTTCCCGTCAGTCACTCTAACTTGGCTCCCTCTGAACTCGCTGCACTCCATTCTTTCAGGTCTAACCCTGACTTAGTTATCAAACCTGCTGACAAGGGTGGTGCTGTTGTTGTCTGGCGTATTGAAATCTACCTTCCAGAGATTGAGCACCAACTCTCAGACACTTCTTCCTTCCCCTCCTGGACCATGATAACACCACCAAACATCAAGCCATTGTTTCCAGGACTATCACTGACCTAATCTCCTCTGGCGATCTTGCCTCCACAGCCTCCAGCCTCATAGTTCCCCAACCCCACACAGCCCACTTCTACCTCCTTCCCAAAATCCATGAACAAGACTGACCTATCATTTCATCCTGTTCCTGCCCAACTGAACTTATTTCTTCCTATCCTGACTCAATTTTTTCTCCCCTTGTCCAGTCTCTTACTATTAACATTCGTAAATCTTCTGATGCCCTAAGTCATTTCAACAGTTCCAGTTCCCTGGCCCTAACCACCTCCTCTTCACTATGGTCATCCAATCCCTCTACACCTCCATCCCCCACCAGGATGGTCTGAGGACTCTCTGTTTCTTCCTTGAATGGAGGCCCAAACAATCCCCATCCACCACTGCTCTCCTCCAACTGGCTGAACTTGTTCTCTCATTGAACAAATTCACCTTTAACTTGTCTCACTTTTTGTTAGATATGTGAAACATTCCTTGTTCCAGTCCTACTTAGACCCCCTCCCACAACTCTTTCTCCAGTACACCGATGACTGTATCGGTGCCACTTCATGCTTTCTTCTGGAACTGGAAAAATAAATCAAATTTTCTTCCAATTTCCACCCTTCTCCCACCTTCACATGGTCCATCTCTGACACTTCTCTTCCCTTCTTCAACTTCTCCCTCTCCATTTCTGGGGATAGCCTGTCTACCAATATTCATTATATACCCACCAGCTCCCTCAGCTACCTCAACTATGCCCCCTCCCACCTTGCTTCCTGTAAGGACTCCATCCCATTCTCCCAGTTTCCCCAACTCCGTTGCATCTGTTTTGATGATGCTACCTTCCAATGGTAGTTCCGACAAGTTTCCCCTCGACTGAGAATTCCTCCACCCCCATACTGTGGTTTAGAGGGGCCTCAACCCTGTCTGACCCACTTCCTGCATTTCTGCTGTCACCCCTTCCCGTCCCTCCCAGAACCACTATGTGTTTCCCCTTGTCCTCACCTTCCACCCCACCAGCCTCCATATTCAAAGGATCATCGTCTGCCATTTCTGCCCTCCAACATGATGTCACCACCAAACACATCTTCCCACACCACCACCACCACCACCACCCCCACCCACCACCATCACCACCACAACAACCACCCCCCCCCAACCCCACGCCCCCCCCGCCCCGCCTTGTCAGTCAGCTTTCCATAGGGACCATTCCCTCCGTGACACCCTGGTCTGCTGCTCTATAATACACCTTTCCAATGCAATCGCAGGATGTGTAACATCTGTTCCTTTACCTCCTCTCTCCTCACCGTCCAAGGCCCCAAAAACTCCTTCCAGGTGAAGCAGCAATTTACTCGCACCTCTTTCAATTTGGTCTACTGTTCTCGCTGTTCCCAATGCAGTCTTTTCTACATTGGCGAAACCAAACGCAGACTGGGTGACCGCTTTGCAGAACACCTCCACTCTCTCTGCAAGAATAACCCCGACCTCCTGGCTGCTTGCCATTTCAACTCACCATCTTGCCCTCACACTCACATGTCTGTCCTCGGCCTGCTGCATTGTTCCAGTGAAGTGCAATGCAAACTGAAGGAACAGCACCTCATCTTCCGATTAGGCACTTTACAGCCTTCCGGACTGAACATTGAGTTCAACAACTTCAGACCATTAACTCTATTCTCCTCCTCTGCACAGAGTATATAGGGGGAAACTACTCCCACTCATGAAAGGCTGGAGAATGAGAGATTTAAAGCAATCAGCAAAAGAAACAAGAGCAATATGAAAGAAAGCTTCTTCGCGTAGCAAGTGGTTGGGGTCTGGAATGCACTGCTTATGAGTGTGGTGGAGGCAGGTTCAACAGAAGCATTCAAAAGGAAATTAGACTGTTATCTGAAAAGGAAGAACGTGCAGTGTTACGGAGAGAAAGTGGGAGAATGGCATTAAATGAATTGCTCATTCAGAGAGCCAGTGCAGGCATGAAGGGCCAAATGGCCTCCTCCTGTGCTGTAACAATCTGTGATACTGTGATTTTGAATTTTTTTTTGCCAAGTGCCAGTTTGTATCTTGTTTTTGCTTTCAGACTGCTCTGACCTTTATTCTGCTATGAATATCTACACTGGACTTATGCTTTGTTTCTTTACTACAACCATTCGAACTCCCTTTTGCCTTTTGTTCCATGACATCTCTGATAGTTAGTCCCCCGGCCCTGTAACCCATTCCTGACCTTCCTTCTTGCCCCACCTCTCCCTCCCCCCTTTTTCAACGACATAAAACCCAATAAATTTCTAAAATAAAAACAGAAAGTGCTGAAACCAGTCAGCAAGACTGGCAGCATCTGCGGAGAGAGAAACAGAGTTAATGTTTCGAGTTCAATATGACTCTTCTTTGGAACATGAAGAACTCATTGCCTTTCTACCTCTATTCAGTTCTGAAGAGGAGTCATACCGTTTTGAAACTCTGTGTAGTGATTGTAGGTATAACATTTCCTATTGCCTTTAGGGGTCACGTGATTGTACTGATGAATGAGCCGTAAGCGTGGGTAATCAAAGGGGTGGAGCTTTCTAGTTGTGGACCTGGTTCAACATGTAGCTTCTAAAAGAACTCCATAATAAAGTTATCTGTTTCAAGTAAGAAACCTGTCCGGTACATCAAGTACATTACACTCTGTTTCTTTCTCCACAGATGCTCTCAGACCTGCTAAATGTTTCCAGCAATTACTTTTTTTATTTTCAATTTAATTGTCTTTATTTTTTTTCCTCCCTTTCTTCCTCCCTTTGGGGGAAGAAAGGACCCATTTTCCCTCCTAATTTCCTCATTTTTAACTTGTGTGCCTGAGTATCCGTATACTCCAACAACTTCGATTTATAATCCAGGCTGATACTCCCAGTGAGGGTGTGCTGCACTGCCACAGATGCCATCTTTTGGATGCAGTGTTAAACTGAGGACCTGTCTGCCATCTCCAGTGGGTGTCAAAGATCCCACAGACACTATTTGAAGAAGAACAGGGGCATTGTCACTGAAGTCCTGGCCAATATTTATCCCTCAACCAATATCACTAAACCAGAGTATCTGAACATTTATCACATTGCTGCTTGTGAGAGCTTGCTGTGCACAAATTGGCTGTTGTGTTTACATTGATCACTTAGGATATATGGCGCAAAACAGGCCATTCGGCCAAAACCAGTCCATGCTGGTGCTAATGCTCCACTCCAGCCTCCTCCCATCTTTCCTCATCTAAACCTGCCATTGTAACCAACTATTCCCATCTTCCTCACATGCTTGTCTAGTTTCCCCCTTAAATACATCCATAATCTTCCCTTTGGCCACGCCCTGTGGTAACGAATTCCACATTCTCGCCACTCTCTGGGGAAAGATGTGTCTCCTAAATTCCGATTGGATTTCCTGCACACCAATGGCTGCTCTTTGGAAATACTTCATTGGCTTTTTAGAATCATATCTCACAAGACTGAGGCCGGGGTTTTCCAGCCCTGTCGTGGGTGGGACCGACCGTGGGCGAGGCGGTGCCCCAGCCAGAAGTCCATGACCAGAAGATCCTGGCAGCGGCGGGTGGGTGCAGATAATCCCGCCCTGATGTTTTCTTTTACATGATGGAAATGTTTGTCAGGATCTGGACATGTGGATGTTAACCTGGGATTTCTTTCAAAAGGCTATAAATTAACCTTGGAACTTTAAACAATAGGCCTCTTCCAAGATATCACCTGACCTATATGGCACTTGTGAAGGAGTTGTTTGCGTCTGAACTGCAAAGAAAAGTTGGGAAACAAAAAAGTTGGTCACGTGGGAGAGAGGGAAAATCCTAAGTTGTGAACCTGCTTGTTTTGAGGGTAGCCTTATTGGAGAAGAAGCTAAGAAAGGAAGGCTCCCCCTCTCTACCTTGCCTGAAATTGTATGTGGCTATCAACCTGTAGCCAGAGATCCCTCATCTGAGTGTAACTGGCCTGCACTGGGACTCGCAAAGCTGGACAGTTGGTGGGAATTTCCAGGCATCTACCAGGGCTATCATCTGTCCGCACATGAGAGAACTCTAGATCGACAGTGTCAAGACCCTGCGGACTTTATCCTTTATTGTTTAACACCCATTCTCCAAAGCTCATCTCTGCAGAGAGACTCCATCTGTTTGCCCTTTGTTTGTCTGTGTCTGTATGTGGGTGCACTGGGGGAATTCCTTAGGAAAGGATAGATAGTTATACTTCTCGATTACAATTGTGTGTTAACCAGTACTTGCAGCTTGTTAAAAGAGGTTTTGTTTAAAATAATTTAATCATTCTGAGTTTTTGAATGAAGCCTGATCGGAGTCTCTTTTCTTCTAGCTACTAGGGGTATAGATACACATTTGGCCATGTCGGTGAGAAAATTAAACATTTAAGTTAATGGTACGGCTTGCGAAGTAATGGGGCTTGATAATTTGCACACTCCTCCCATCCCAGTCATAACAGGCTGAAAAGCACTTTGAGATGTCCTGATGTTGTGAAAGGCGCTACATAAATACAAGTCTTGCTTCTCAGCTTCCTTGGGATTTGAACCCTTGTTCACAGTGAACAATTTGTCTGGATCAGTTCCCTCAATTCCCTTCATGACTATGAAATCCTCAACCAGGTCACTAGGTCATTCCATTTTCCATCTGGTGTGGAATTTCATAATATTATTGTGGTTTTGATCATGGTTTCAGCAAGGATTCTTGGACCCTTCTCTGGTGGTCATAGTCATGGAATTCTGTTTGGATATTTAGCAATCTACCTGATTTGTGATTATATCTTGTTTTAAATATGTTGCAGAAGTACGTTATGGAGAAGTAGAAGTTGGAGTTTCTGTGAAACGAGCGCAAGGCACTGTTTGGCATTCCATTGTGTCAATGTCATACTGGACTGACCTCCAGTAAATCAGTTTCCAATAAAGACTTGGAATGACTGCCAAGGTTCAGCCAAATTTATTAAGTTGCCCTGACATTTTGTTCAAGAGGCTTTTTGATTGCGACCGCCTCAACACACATTCCTTAAACAGGGAGGCTCATGCAGACCTCTCATTTCTGACAACGCCTCTCCCAGTTCCTGGGAGTTTAGCTTGTGCTACTTACTAGCATTGAATGTATTATAACAGGAGTGTGGGATTTGTGGAGATCTCATGGTAGATTTTTGGAATATAGGAATAAAACTACCAGGCTCTGATACTACGCCATGTGCTATTCATCCATATTAATGCATTTATGCAAAATTCATTCACCTGCTTTGGAGGTGATAACTTATTAACCTGGCTGCACCCTAACTTGCACTAAGTGTCTTTCTCCCATTTGCCCTATGCTCACTGACCTACATCAGTCCCCAAATTGACAACTCCTCGATTTTATCCTTTCTCATTCTTGTTTTCAAGTCCCTCAATGGCCTTGTCCTTTCCTATCTTGGTAATCACCTCCAGTCCTACAATGCTCCAAGAACTCTACACTGCCAGTTTTGGTCTCTTGCGCATCCCCTATTCCCTCTGTCACATAATTGGCATCCGTGTCATCAGCTGTCTAGGTGCCAAACTCTGGAAACCCTCCCTAAACCTCTCCTCCTCTCTGTCCTCTTTTAAGATACTCCCTAAAACCCTGCCCATGACTATGTTTTTGATCACCTGTCCCTAATATGTCTTTATGCGGCTTGAATTTTTGTTTGATATTGCTCCTTTGAAATGTCTTGAGATGTTATTATTTCAAAGGCACTATTTAAGTGCAAGTTACTGTTGTTATTATGTTGGATGCGGGAACCTTGCATAAGATATTCATTTGCCAATATCATTCAATATTCTTTTGCAATTCCTTTTCTCTAGGAGGCCCCAGTATAACAACAAACCCAATCTCGGACCAACTCATCAATCATGTCCTTCAGGGTAATCTGTTAAATCTTGGAATAGTCCTAAAGACTCCACTTCTCTCCCTTGTCCAGCTGGTACTAGGTTGATGCTGAGATTGTTATCTTTTGATCTGGTCATGTATCCCTGTTCCTTTAAGAATGCTTCGCAAGGAAGAGGAGCTCTTCAGATAACTTGGAAAATAAGGAATATATAATCAAGAACTTCTTCATCATTGAATCAGCAGCACAATGTAGGAATTTGAAGTGAACTCTACTCTTACAATGACCAGCCTCCAATTTAGTAATGTGATAGGAAAGAAAGAGTTAAGTAACACTCTTAGCAAAGAGCCACACTCACACAGACACACACACCCATAGCCCCACAGCCACATAGCCACACAGCTACACACGCACACAGATATAAACACAAAGACATACACACGCACACACAGACACATACACACACACACACACACACACACACACACACACACACATGCATATAGAGACACATACCCACACAGATACAAACACACACACACCAACACAGACACACACAAACACACAAACACAGATACTGACACCACAATACACACACATACTCACATGGACACATCCACACAGCCACACACAACCACACAACCACACACACCTACAGAGAGGCACATGCACACAGACACAGAGATACACACCCACATGCATACAGAGATACACACTCACGCAAAAACTAACCCACATAAACACACACCCACATACACAGAAAGGGGAATGCAGTCACACATCCTGAGGAGGGTCTCGCTCAGTTGCCTTCTACTGAGACATGCAGTGTTTACCTATTAACTTTATTTTACCTCACTCACAGGTTTTAAGATATCCACAGTCCTGTGTCCACAAAACAAGAAAGAATAAAGTTGGTTGAGCTCTTTGACCACCCTCTTTTCCACTTTATTGTTGATTTTCCCCCAGTTTAATCTCTTGTGATACAATGGCACTGAATCTTACTTCAGTTTGATTCTGCAAGCATTTGCTGGTATCTCTCTATGGATCCACCCTTTAACTGAGAGCCTAAACAGAGAGGGCTGTCACCAATCCTCCCCCTATGTTGACCATGCACCAACCCAGAAGGCATCATGCAGGCCATGCATAATGGCTGAATTTCAGGATGCCGAGCACCTGAATGAATCGGCCACACACAAAAAAAGGTTAATGGGGTGTTGGTTGGCAGCTAAACACCAAATGTTTCCCTCTCAACAACAGCTTCCACTCCTATGGCACCTTTAACATAGTAAAACATTAAGATGCTTCACAGGACCATTATGTTGTTATATGTCAGGTGGTAAGTGCCAGGCTGACCAAATCCCAAAGGTAAGCTTGGCCAAGCTATCACAATGATTTGCAATTTGTATTTTATCATGAGAAGGTATGTGTTCTGAAGTCAGAATTGAAGATCTCACTACCACTTTTGGAGATTTTAAATATTAAATTAAAACATTTGTTAACAAAATTTAAACACGCAAGATTACAGTTGTGCAGTTAAATTTAGTCTTATTTTTCAACAAATATCTACTTAGCTAGACTCCCAAATAACCACCCTTTCCCAGGCAACAGTCCAAAATATATTCTTAATCTATAAAACATCCAGTAATATTACCACAAGGCACCCACTGTTGCTAAAAGGGAGGTATTTCACAGGGCTTCCCTTTCTCTCTTACTCAACAATGGAAATATAAAGCTAAATCAAAACTTTGCTTTCTGGAACATTCAAGCACTTCTCTCAGATGGCTAGATGTTGCTTTTCACAAGCCTGTCTTCGCATAGTCCACCCCTCAAGATCTCACATGCCTATTCACCATACAGCTTTCAATCTTTCCTTATATATATATATTTCCTCTTTTATCTCCAAACCCTTTGCTGTAAACTTTCTTTGAAACTCAGATTTTTCCAAATATAAAATCTTTCATGTTTCTACCTTGTCTTTGCTTTTGGGTCAATGCAAATATGATATCACCACTACTTGTTTAGAACATAGAACCATAGAAAAGTTACAGCACAGAAGGAGGCCATTCAGCCCTTCTTGTCCATGCCAGCCCGAGGACACCCAGGTGTCCTTTCTAATCCCACCTTCCTGCACACGGCCCATAGTCCTGCAGCTTACAGCACTTAAGGTGCAGATCCAGGTACTTTTTAAAAGAGTTTAGAATTTCTGCCTCTACCACCAACTTGGACAGCGAATCCCAGACACCCAGTACCCTCTGCGTAAAAAAGTTCTTCCTCATGTCCCCCCTACACATTCTGCCACTTATTTTGAATCTATGTCCCCTGGTTCTAGAATTCTCAACCAAGGGAAACAATTTTATCCTGCCCTCTCTGTCTATTCTCTTCATAATTTTGTACACCTCAATCAAGTCACCTCTCAGCATTCTTTGTTCTAAGGAAAATAACATTAACCTATCCAATCTCTCCTCGTAGCTACACTTATCCAACGCTGGCAACATGCTTGTAAACCTCCTCTGCACTCTCTCCAGAGCTATTACGTCCTTCCTGTAATGTGGTGACTAGAACTGCACACAATACTCCAGTTGTGGCCTCACCAGTGTTTTATACAATTCCAACATTATATCCTTACTTTTATATTCTATACCTCTATCAATGAAGGAGAACATTCCATATGCCTTCTTTACAACCTTGTCTACTTGAACTGCTGCCTTTAGGGACCTGTGTACTTGTACGCCAAAATCTCTCACTTCATCTAACGCTCTTAGTTTATTCCCATTTATTGTGTAATCCCTGTAACTGTTTGACCTCCCTAAATGTATGACCTCACACTTCTCTATGTTGAAATCCATCTGCCACTTTACCACCCACTCCACCAACCCACCTATATCGTTTTGAAAATTATGGCTATCCTCGACACTGTCCACTACTCGGCCAATCTTTGTGTCATCTGCAAATTTCTCAATCACGCCCCCCACGTTCACATCCAAATCGTTAATATATAACACAAACAGCAAGGGTCCCAACACCGAGCCCTGTGGAACACTACTTGAGACAACTTTCCATTCACAAGGGCATCCATCGACCATTACCCTTTGTTTCCTGTTGCAAAGCCAACCTTTTTTCCAGTTTGCCACATTACCCTGAATCCCATGGGCTTTTACTTTCCTGACCAATATGCTATGTCCTTGTCAAATGCCTTGCTAAAATCCATGTACACAACATCCACTGCACTACCTTCATCAACCCTTCTTGTCACTTCCTCAAAGAATTCAATCAAATTTGTGAGGCAAGACCTTCCTTTAACAAGTCCATGCTGACCATCCCTGACTAGTCCATGCCTTTCCACATGACAGTTAATCCTATCTCTCAGGATTGATTCTACTAATTTGCTCACCACCGATGTAAGACTAACTGGCCTATAATTGTTTGGCATTTCCTTTGATCCCTTTTTAAACAATGGAACTATGTCTGCATTTCTCCAGTCTCCTGGTACCTCCCCTGTATCTAGTAAAGATTGGAAAATCATCCTCAGAGCATCTGCTATCTCCTCCCTGACTTCCTTCAGCAGCCTCGGAAACAATCCATCTGGCCCTGGTAACCTATCAACTTTCAAGGATTTCAACCCTTCAAGTACTTCCCCTCTCTTTATGACTATCCCGTCCAATATCTCGCAGTGTTCCTCCTGGACTACTATATCTACATCCTCCCTTTCCTTTGTAAACACGGAGTCAAAATATTCATTCAAAACCCTTCCCACAGCCTCTGCATCTACACACAAGTTTCCATCTTCATCTCTGATAGGTCCCACTTTTTCCTTAACCAACCTTTTAGCATTAATCTATTGGTAAAACATCTTTGGGTTATCTTTAACTTTGCTTGCTTATCTTTTTTCATGCCCTCTCTTTGATTTCCTTATTTCCTTTTTTACTTTGTCCCTGCACTTCCTATATACATCTAGGCTATCTGCAGTGCCTTATTGTACGCTTTCTTTTTCTGTTTGATCTTCCCCTGTATTTCTCTAGACAACCAGGGGGGTCTAGATTTGGCAGTACCACTCTTATTTTTGTAGGGGACACGTCTACTTTGTATAATTAGGATCTCGCTTTTTAGTGCTTCCCACTGGTTTTCCACTGTTTTATCCTCCAGCAGTGCTGTCCAGTCCACCTCAACCAAGTCCCTTCTCATTTCTGCTAAATTTGCCTACCCCCAGTTCAAGACTTTTACTCCTGCCTTATCTCTGTCCTTTTCCATGGTAATGCTAAATCTAACTGAATTGTGATCACTGTCCCCAAAATAGTCGCCAGCTGTCACTTCACCCACTTGCCCTTCTTCATTCCCCAAGACTAGGTCTAGAATTACATCTCCTCTCGTTGGGTTTGTCACTAATTGGTTGAAAAAATTTTCCTGGACACACTGCATGAATTTTTCTCCTTCAGTGCCCCTTATATTGTTTGAATCCCAGTTGATATTAGGATAGTTGAAGTCTCCTACTATTATTGCCCTCTTGCTCTTGCAAGCAGAAATTTGCCTACATATTTGTTCTTCGATCTCCCTTTCATTGTTTGGGGTTCTGTAGTATACTTCCCAGTAGTGTGACTGCCCCTTCTTTATTTTTAAGCTCAATCCATAGAGCCTCGTTTGTTGACCCATTTAGTATATCATCCCTTCTCAAAACTGGAATTGATTCTTTAACCATTAGTGCTACCCACCCTCCTTTTTTATCTCCTACTCTATCATGTCTGAAGACTCTATAACCAGGGATATTAAGCTACCAGTTTTGCCCTTCCTTTAGCCAGGTCTCCATTATAGCAATGACGTCCTGCTGCCATGTGTCTACCTGTGCCCTTAACTCATCTACCTTGTTTGTAATGCTCCTTACATTGAAGAATAAACAGTTTAACCCCATCAATTTCCCTTGCTATGAATGTTTTGCCTATGAACTCCTGCAAGATGCAAGCATTTTCCTTGCAACCTCCTAATTCCCCTTTGAAATTCAAACAATCTCTCAACTTATCTGCAAATGCAGATTCCCATTCATACTGTAACTACTGGGATCTCATCTTAGCTTGTCCATCTCCATTTCAAAATGCCTGCTTTTACATATTATCCCTTTGATGATTTAAACCTGACTGTCTTCAGTTTAATTAGTCATATGTACACAGCCCCCAAAAGCTTGCTTCAGTGTCCCACAGTAATATTTGGAAAAATTATATTGTCTTTACAATTATTGAACAAAATTTAACACTGAACCACTTAAGGAGATATTAGGAAAGTTGACCAAAACTTTGGTCACTCTAGGTTTCAAACCCTAGGTTTGAAGGAACTTCTTAAAGGAGGAGAACAAGGTAGAGAGACAGGGAGGTAACACATAAGCACAGAACTCACTGTGTAATGTTTCCCCGAGACACCCAACTTCCAAAATGGAACAAAGGTTATTAAAGGTTACGGAACCAAGGCGGGTAGAAGGAGTCAAGATACAGATCAGCTATGATCTCAGTGAATGGGGGAACAGGTTCAAGGGGCTGAATGGCCTCCTCCTGTTCCTATGTTCCTGTGGAGTAGATAAGCAGGAAAAGAAATTCAGGATATAAGAAGAACTTGTGGAACTATCTGACATTGGTGCCAGGTTAATCTGCTTGCTGAACTTTTTGTCCCAAAGTATCTACTTTTGTACTTCAGCTGAGCCGTGATGTCAATCCTTTCTCAATGCCAGTTTTCCATTCCCTCTGGGTTTAAACATGGTGCAGAGGCAAAAAACATTCACTAAACATACAGAAGCAAACAGAGACTGCACAGCTGGTACATTGATCAGAATTACTTTGAGCTGTTAGCTATTAATAAGATGCCGTTGGGCGAGACAAATATTTCAAAATCACCTGCGGTATAGCCTGAAGGCTATATAGATGTGCTCCAGGAAAATCATTTAATTTTGATGTCTACTTGGCCCCCAGAATTATAAATCCATTCCCAAAACATGTTCATGCAGTCTGATTCTCACTAAAATTGAATTTCCTGATAGATGGCCTTCAAAATAAATCCTGACTTGATTCATGAAGTTTCAGAAGTGAATGGCTCCATGGCCAATTGATTCAAGTTGTTTATATCGTATTCGGGAGCTCAAGCAACACAAGTTGTCAGTGTTGTTCAATCAATATCATTTTCTGATGAATGGGACAAGTTCCACACTCAATGAATATTAATACCGTGCCAAAGATTGAACACTCCTGACGGAAGCCTAAAGAGATTTGCATCTCTTGCAGGGAGATTAGACAAATGAGTTGGCCATTGAAAACTGACTAAGAGAAGGGAGTGCAGGTTAAGGGCATGATAACATTGTGGTCGTGCAACCGGACAAGTAATCCAGAGACATGGACTAATGAAGACATGAGCTCAAATCCCAGCTCACTGTTGGGGAATATAAATTCAATTAATTCAATAAAATCTGAAACAAAAAAAAAGTAGTATCAGTGATGATGACCATAAGAATAAAAGTTACGGAACCAAAACGGGTAGATGGAGTCAAGATACAGATCAGCCATGATCTCAGTGAGTAGGGAAACAGGTTCGAGGGTTCTGATGAAGAGTCATTCGGACTCGAAATGTTAACTGTATTCCTCTCCGCAGATGCTGTCAGATCTGCTGAGCTTTTCCAGGTATTTTTGTTTTTGTACCGGTTTATCTTTGTTTTTAAATGTTGGTTGAGGAATAAATATTGACCAGGACATGGGTGAACTCCCTCTTCTTTGAAACAGTGACCATGGGATCTTTTACATTCACCTCAGAGGGCGGCCGGAGTCTGAGTTTAACATCTCATCTGTGAGACAGCACCTCTGACAGTGCAGACTCCCTCAGTGCTCCACTGGGAATGTCAGTCTAGATTTGTGCTGAAGTCTCCTGAAGAGGAACTCCAAACCCACATCCTTCTGACTCAGAGGCAAGGATGCTACCCATTGGGAGCAATCAACGTCAACAGTGGGAGTGATCAATACTAACATTGAGGCTGATTAATGTGAACATGGGAGTGACCAATGCTCACACTGGGAGTGACCAATGCTCACATTGGTTGGGATCAATGCTGACATCTGGTGACCACGAACAAAGAGCCCCAGAAATACATGTCCCAAACCTGACACACATACTTGACTTTGCCCATTGCTGTCAAATTCACCATCATTTTCAAATTTTATACCACAGGTCATTTCCAGGTTAGTTAGACACCATATCCTGGGCTCTGAGCAAGTCATTGAAGGCTTGTTTCCTGACCTCACTTTCCACATGGAAAAGGAGGAACAACTCCAGGGAGAGCAACACTTCTATCTGATTATCAACAGCACAGTCTCATTGATTCACCTATCAGGGCTCAAACAGTGACCCCTATATAAACCATAAAGCCCCTTTCGATCAATCTAGGTGGAATCAGAACAGAATAATGAGAAGGGGCATTAGACATGGGCAGTACAGCACTGGCTAGATCAGTACATACTGGGCAGGGAAAACCTGGCACAAGGCTGAGTCAGTATGAGGCAGTACATACTTGGCAGGGGTAGAATATACTGGGCATGCATTGTGTAGGGGTTGTGTAGTATTGGTAAGGAAAGGATGGTAGAGATACAGGCTGAAAGGCATCAGAAAATGCAGTTTGGCAATGGCAGAAACCTTACCTGCTGGGCAGAGGACCCATTGTGCTGGACAGGGTCGGAAAATAGATTATAAACTGCAACAACTCTCAACAAAAGCAATAAAACGCCAAGGAAGGCCATGTTCATTTCCACTTTGATGGCACTCCCTGGTCTCAAGCAAGACACCTGGTTTCCAGTGGGTATCTTGGAAAACATGTTACCAGCAAACCAGAAACCAATACTCTTTCCACAGGAACAGCTGATTAGATCAGAGGTATCATTACACCAGATGAGATCACATTACACCAGGTTACATTGCATTACCCAGATTGTATCGCGTTACGCCAGATCACTGCATTACGCCTGATTACATTGTGTTACCCTTGATTACATCACATTACAAAGATCACATCACATCACTTTACACCAGATTACATCACATTACACCAGATTATATCGCCTTACACCAGATTAGATCGCATTACACTAGATAAGATCACATTACACCAGATTACATCACATTACGCCAGATTACTTCACATCACTCCAGATTATATCGCATTACACCAAATGAGGTCACATTACACCAGATTACATTGCATCACCCCAGATTGTTTCACGTTACACCAGATCACCACGTTACCCCAGGTCACATCACATTGCCTCAGATTAAATCACGTTAAACCAGATTACATCACATTACACCAGTTTAGATCACATTTCACCAGGATGCATTGCGTTATCCCAGATTGTATCACCTTACACCAGATTACATCATGTTACACCAGATGAGATCACATTACACAAGGTTAGATCACATTACACCAGATGCCATCACATTATGCCAGACGACATCATATTACACCAGATTAGATTTTATGGCATAATGGTAGTTCTGCATTAAAATAGGTGTATTTATCATTTTTGTTTATTAGTTATAAAATATTTTGTGGAGAATTAAAAAATGCTGTTTAACTGGACAGAGCAGCTAATCGTGGGAAGTGAAGTGATGAAGCCTCCTGAAATATGTCCAACCAAAGTTGGCTAAATGTGTTCATCGTATGTTTCTCTCCTCTCATATTCCTATCTTTTTTTACTGGACAACACATGCTTAACTTTGATTCTTAATTCAGATTTTTGGTTTTCCTGTGATTAATTTTGCTTGAGAAACTGCAGAGCTTGTAATTCTCCATTCGCTTCTTTACGTCTCTAACCTGACTGATTCATTGAACCCTTTACACAGGCCAAGCCGCATATAAAATTATTAGCATGTGAAAGATGCTCATAAATATCGACATTAAAAGACCCTTGCTGCTTGTTTATACATTGAAATATCTCTTGCGTTTTGGCAGTACCCAGAGATTGAAGTACAAGAATACCCTGTAAGGAAGTCTGCAATTTGCTGCAATTTTTTGGGATTTGGTGAGACGACACCTGGAGTACTGTGCACAGTTTCACTTTCCATCTTTCTCTCTCTCTCTCTGTCTCTCTGTTCCCTTTCTGTCTATCTGTTCTGACTGTCTGTGCCGCTCTCCCTCTCCCTCTCTGACTCTCTCTCCCCTCTCTGTCTCTCTCCCTGTCTCGCTCTGTATCCCTCTCTCACTCTCTCCCCGTACCTCTCTGTCTCTGTCTCTCTCTCTCTCTCCAGCCCCTGCTCCCTCCACATCCCCAGACCTGCTCCCTCCACATCCCCGGACTTAGTTGTACTGAGAGCCTCCCTCTTACTCCCCCAGTTGCACACTACCCTGAACATATTTAGCACCTTTGTTCACCTTTGAAATCTTTGAAATCTGGGTTTATCAAACCTACTCATTCCTTGCCAAGACTTTAAAACTGGAAATCACTCCTTCCTTCTGTAACCCCTTCCTCTTACAATCCACAGCCTTTCAAAACTTAAACTTGGTGTCAATTAACCAATTTCTTAATTTACCTCACCTTCTCGCCTAACCTATACTGGTTCAATTCCAGACCGGGATTAATGTGTCCAGAGATGTCACCACACCAGACACTGCACTAGGGGTCACTCTGTACCTATGAGTAGCACTCACTGCAGCAGGGGTCAGCCTAAACCAGTGAATCATTGCACTATGATTGAGGCTGCACTAATGATGAGATTCGGACTATGAGAGCTCACTGCTCCTAAAGTTATCACTATTGGCCCCTAATTGCTATTTAAATTGCTATTGAATAAGATTAAACCCAGACTACTAAATCCCTTTAGATTTTTTTTACTATAGCAACAGTAGCAGCTTGGTGACTAGAAATTTGTTTGTAAATTTATTCAGTTATCTAAATTGTCTTCATATATCCAGCTGTACCATAATAGAACTGCTCTTGCTCTGTCCTGCCTTCTCTTTAGAGTGGTAATTAAACCTTTGAAGCAGATTGGTATGTCTTTTGGCCATTGGGACCCCATCCACTACACTAAACACCACTGATGTACAATGGCAGCAGTGTGTACCATCTACAAGATGTACTGCAGCAACTGACCAAAGCTCCTTCAACAGCCCCTTCCAAACCTGCAATCTCTGCCACTTTGAAGGACAGGGACAGCAGACACATGGGAACATCACCACCTGGAAGTTCCCCTCCAAGTCACTCACCATCCTGACTTGGAAATATATCACCGTTCCTTCACTGTCGCTGGGTCAAAATCCTGGAACTCCCTCCCTAACAGCACTGTGGGTGTACCTACACCATGTGGACTGCAGTGGTTCAAGAAGGCAGCTCACCACCCACCTTCTCAAAGGCAGTTGGGGATGGGCAACAAACACTGGCCTAGCCAGCAATGCCACATCCCATGAACAAATATTAAAAGAATCTTTGCCTGAGTCATCAACCCCTTCAATGTGGTCTTCATTCTACAACCTGGCAGTTTACCATTGGAGGAGCTTTGACCATTTCCAATCTTTTGCTGTAATCTGTCTATAATGAACAAGCAGTATCCAAATCAGCCAATAGCTTCCTGAAGCTTCAGAGAAATACAGAGCACAGAATGAGGCCATTCGGCCAGCTGTGTCTGTGCTGGCTCTTTGTCAATTAATCCTGGTTTAGCTAGTGCTGCATGTGTTATTGCCATGACCGAGCTCTGGATGCCTTTGATAGAAGAGAACTGGAAACCATGCTGCTGCAAACCAGTGAACATTTATTGACTGTTTACACTATTTACAAAGATGGACTTTAGCAGGACTCCATTAGAATCTTCTTCCCTCAGGTTCCAGTTACATGTGATCTGACATCACTGGTGATGCACTCTAGCTATTAACATAACAGCTGTTAACCCTTTATAATACACTACCTATATAAATGTTGGCAGAATGCGGGTATAAATTGAGATGGTGACAGAACTAAAGCAGAAGCAGAAAAAGCACTGCAACATTTTCCTTTTCAAGTACTTATCCAATTGCCTTTTGAAAAGTCCAGGGGGGAGGAAAGGGGGAAGGGAAGAAAGAACAAAAGGGAAGCTAGACTAATTAATTGAGATTGATTGTTATGGTTAGGCAACAACTCCATTAGCAGAATTCTATACAAAGAGAAACAATTTTAAAAAATACTTGTTTGATAGTACAGAACTTGAGTATTGCTGAAAAAAGAGACATGCTGTCGAAGCTTTCTGTCTTGCACTCAGATTGCAAGATTATCAACAGTAAAGTGAACAACAATTTATACTGCATGAGAAGAGAGTACAAATTGATTGGCAAGTGGACTCTGATTGGTAGAGGTATTGCCATGGAGAATGCACCAGGGAACAGTTAACTGCCAAGCTTTTGTTCAAATTCAAACCAGGCAGGTTGAGTCTGATTGGTCAAAACATTGCCATGGGGAATGGCTGTCCAGAGCATGGCTGATCCCTCAAGATTTTTAGCTGAAAAAGGCACTGTGCATGGACATTCTCCTTCTGTCTGCAAAGGACAGGGCCCTATGTGCGAATATACATGGCTTCTAGCATGCATAAGTGAGCCACACTGTGAGCCCAAATGATAATCTTAAAATTGGTTTCAGTGTAATTCTTAGCCACAATCAGAATTGTTTTGCAAGTATTGTCCAAATGCAGAATCACATCTTATATTGGGCGCTATATATTGCGTTTTCCAAGTCCAGTCTAGTTGGTTTAATTTTTAAAAATATTCCCTGGTGAGTGGGGGGTGGTAGGAGTTAAACAATGGCTCAGAATTTCCTGGAGTGGGGTATTTGATGATCTACCCCATTGGTTAGGAATCTTTCTTCATCCTTCAGCTCAAAATGTTTTGTTGTGTTTGTTACATTGAGTATGAGCTGCTATCGAGGCAGTGAAGGCAATGGGGCATCTAGGACTTTGGAACAATGGAACCAACAATCTATCTCCTTAGCCAGTAAGATTCCATAGAATCATAGAAAGGTTACAGCACAGAAGGAGGCCATTCAGCCTGTTGTATCTATACTGGCTTTCTGCAAGAGCGACTCAGCTAGTTCCACCCACCCACCTTTTCCCCATGGCCTTGCAAATTGAAAGCCATGGTTGGACTGACCTCCACCACACTTTCAGGCAGCACATTTCAGAGCCTAACCACTTATTTTTCGCCAAGTTGGCTTTGGTAATTTGGTTGAAGGATTGAGAACAATATAGAGGAACAATGGAGAAAGGAATCAAGTGAATTAGATTCAAATCTGGCACAGAAAGTGAAAATAAATAATAAAATATTGGAAAAAGAGACAAAAAAGAAAAATATTTTTTTAGTTTTAAAATTAAATAAAATTTCAACAATAATTTACCACCTGTTTGAATGAGATCTTCACACTTTCAGCTGTTCCCTTTCTGGGCTGGAGAGGAGGAGTAGCATTACAGGAACATAATCTCCTCACCAAGAGATTACTTATACTGCTAGCACTAGTGGCTAGCTAGATTAGTTGGTGATTAAAGTGTAAATGCAGTAATTTCAGAAAACTCATGGGGAAGTTAATATTTTCATGGGATGTGGATGTCACTGGCAAGGCCAGCATTTGTTGCCTATCCCTAATTGTCCTTGAATTGAGTGGCTTGCTAGGCCATTTCAGGCAGCAGTTAAGTGTCAACCACATTGTTGTGGGTCTGGAGTCACAGACCAAGTAAGAATGGCAGATTTCCTTCCTCTAAAGGGCATTAGTGAACCAGATGGGTTTTTATGACTTTGTCCCCATTGCTGAAACTAACTTTCAATTCCAGATTTTATTAGTTGAATTTAATCCAGCTTCCCTGGTGGGATTTGACCCCATGCCCCCAGAGCATTAGCCTGGCTCTACTGAATTACTATAACCAGTGACATTACCTCTGTACCACCATCACCCTCTATCTAGGAGGCTAAGGGCAGAACAGCACAAATCCTTCAACAACTTGTGGAGATTCACAACCCACAAGGCATCACTTCCTCATCCCAGGCTGTTGAACACTTTACACGTTGATGACAGCATTCACCATTAAATACCTCAATCCTTTGGCAGAAAACTCCGGCCCCACATGTCCTGCGTGTATCCATCAGGCTACAACCCTTTGCTGTGTGGTAGATCGGTATCACATGCACGTCTGTAAATAAAGCTGCCACCAGCAGCCCAGAAAATCAGCAGTGTCGAGCGAATGTGTACTGTGTTTTCACAAGGTTCTGTGATTCGCAGTGAATATCTTCAGTGGCAGACGCACTAAATAGCTGGCGGGGGGGGGGGTGGTCTGGGATGCAGAATCTTTGTTCGGGAAAAGAACAGGAGTTGGGCAAGTTTTCAGACTAATGATTTTATAACATTTTCTGGTCTCCCTCTCTGTAAGCTAAACTGGGGCGGGGGCGTGGGGATAAGAGCAGAAACTGGAAACCAGTTTTTCTGAGCTGATGGTACTGGAGTTATTTTAGGGTGGTGCATTGTCCCTGGCCCTTTTGTTAAGTTTATGACTAATGCTTGTGGATTTGCAACGATTAATGTGCATCAGTTCAGTCATGTGTTCTGGGCAGCTCCACCCAATCGCAGGATGACAGTACATGAACCCTGTGCAGACTCCAGGCTTGTGCTGAAAGGACGGTGAGTACCTGAATCAGCAAAGGCCTAGGCTGAAGTGCAGTTGCGATCGGAGGTTAGAAGCAGAGGTCACTGAGTCGCAGATCCACCTCATAGGCCTGAAGCAATGATCCTATAGCCGTACAGTTCCCCATTATCAGGAGAAAGAGAGGGATCTGCGACCATAAACTCTAGCTGTAGAGAAAGAAAAGTACAGCGATTGCCAGCAGTGTCCCAAACAGCACATCATCTCAGGCATCCATTAGTAATAAAATAATAATGCCTTGGAACCTTTCCTAAATTTGTGAATCATGTTACCAAAGAGTTTGTACATGCATTTTCAATGTAACTAAACTTGTCTCTCATGCTAGTAGATAGCAAATATCATAATCTGACCAATACTAGGCAAGATCCCAGTCCCTCTGTTAGAGTTAGGCTCAAAATGGAGGCCAGAGAAAGTTTGCTGCTTCTCATCTCTTATTCCTCATTCACCACTGTTCAATTTGCTGCTGGTGCTTTTTAAATTGCACAGTTATTACTAGTTTGTGTGCTGTCGATGCTCATTTATTACTGCCTACTTGGCGTTCTTGATATTTCTGTCAATTACTATTACACGTATCAGCTTTTGGCTTTGGATAGCACTCATCTCAGAGTCAGAAGGTTGAAGTTTCAAGTCCCACGCCAAAAACTTGAGCACAAAAATTCAGGTTGATGCTCCCATTAGGATCAAGGAAGTGGTAGATCCCAGTAAAGGGATCCCCAGCCCCTCACCTGACCCTCAGTGACAGCGGACTTGCTCGAGACAAACAAACGCTTTGTTCTCAACCTAAGCCCACAAGGAACCCCTGTGTAAGGTCAGCGTTTGGCACATCCAGCTATCAGCTGAGTTTCCAACAGGGTTATGGTGGCACACCATTAGAATGGCAGAGTAAGTTTGGGCCCAATGAGCCCTTACTATGGTGCAGAGAACTCTTCCGGCCCCTGTGCAATGTTTTCTAAAGCATCCACCATACGGCTTAAAATTCCAAGGCGCCCAACGATGTGTGGAAAACAATAGCATAGGCCGAGACTTTCCAGCCCCATTGTGGTGGAGCCGCTGCCGGAGATTCAGCGGCCCAGCCAAAAGTCCATTCACTTCCGGCAGGACTGAAGAGCCCCAGCGGCGGACGGGGCCAGAAAATCCCACCTAGAGTGGTTATGTGATTGTACTAATAATCCCAGAGGACTGAATAAATGATCCGTAAATGAGAGTTCAAGTCCCACCATCACGACAAAACTACCAGATTATTGCAAAAATCCAATTGGATTTTTGGATTCAGGGTAGGAAATCTGCTGCCCTTACCTGGTCTGGCCTATATGTAACTCCAGACCCACAGCAACACGGTGGACTCTTATCTGCCCTCTGAAATGTCCTAGTGAACAATACGGTTATATTCAAGAGGGTAGTTCGCCACCATCTTCTCAATAAATCCTGGCCTTTCCAGTGATGCCTATGTCATGTCAATAAACAAATATCAAAAATAGGGCATCCCATATGCTTGTGGGCTGCTCACAATTCTGCAATTTGGAATCGGTGCTGCATCTAGGGCTCATAGAGTTAAACTGCATCCTGTAGAAAACCAGAAATTGGTCAATGGATCCACAATTCTTCCATTCATACATTGTAATGGAACCATAGTTTGCAAAGGCTTAATTTAATATAAACACTTCATTGGGTCAACCCCAGTGACTGGCTGGAGATGGGCAACTGAGTCACTTTCAACTTCCAACATCTCGCTCAGTGTAACGTCTAAACTGTGAACTCTGTGTTCTGTCTGGAATATCCCACTTTCAAGCCAAAACTTGAGCAAGAAATTCCTGTTGACTAACTTTATCTGTTGACATCTGCTAGCAGGCTGTTGGTCAAAGAGAGAGATTTTAACGAGCATCTTAGAGGAGAGAGGTAGAGACGCAGAGAGGTTTAGGGAGGGAAGTCCAGAGCTTGGGGTATAGCCAATCAAAAACAAGCTCACCAATGAAGGGGCAAAGGAAATTAGGGATGCGCAAGATACCAGAATTGAAGGAGGGCAAATATCTCAGAGAGTTGTAGGGCTGGAAGAGATTTCAGCTCTAGGTAGGAGTGAGACCATGGAAAGATTTGAAAAGAAGAATATGAATTTTAAAATTAAAGTGTTGATGAACCTGGAGCTGGTGTAGTGTGCTGTTTCTGTCCTTCTCCCTCCCTCTATCCCACTCTAACGCTATCACTTCATCTTCTAAATGTTCTTCTTTCAGCTTCTTCCATTTTACTTGGGTCACCACCTTGCTGGTTGATCACCCTTCTCTATCTCCACCTGTCAGTCACCCATTCCTCCTTCCAATCCTGCTGCATGTAAGTTTCATGCCACTGCATCTGTCCTTCTAGTCTTAGGCCTTCCTCTTCTCCTTCTTCCTGGCCATCCCATCTTCATCACTCGCCTCATCACATTTCCTCTCTCTCCCCTCAACAGATGACCATACCATTTCCATCTCTTTTTGGCAAATTTCTAAGATTTTCCCACACTCTTCACTGACCCCCTGGGGTGCTGGTTCCTGATTTTGCCTTTTCTTGTTACTCCACACATCCATCTCAGCATCCGCATCTTGTTAGTCGCTGTTCCTCTCTTCTTGATGTTGCCCAGGTTTCTGCACTGTATAACAAGACTGGTCTCACAAGGGTCTGGTAGATGCTTCTTTTCAGTTTCAGTGATATTCTCCTATGACATAACTCTTTACTGGATGCTGGGAACTCCCCTGCTCTTTGAATTGGACCATTGGAACTTTCTTTTTATCCTCTTGGATCATCTCTCGCCATTGGTGAAATGGTTGTTTCTTAAATGCGTCAAAAACAATATTGCCTATAAGCTGTACGTGTACAACCTGGAAGGTATAGTACAGACCACTCACAAGCTGGTCCCTTTAAAGCACTGTGTCCATCACTGTGCCTATCACTGTTCATTCCTTTTTTGTGTGTGTCTCTCTCTTCTTTCTTTCTCTCTCTGTTTCTCAATCTCACTATTTTTATCAGGCTCTTTCTCCTTCTATCTCTTTCACTCTGTCTCGCCCTGTGCCTTTCTCTCTCTCTCTCTCTCTCTCTCTATCTTACGTTCTGTTTCCTATTATGTCAGTAATACCCGATGGTCACTGGGGATTGTGTTTAGTTCATAACTGAATATGGTGTGCAGACTGTTTCTATTTCCCTGTCCTCACAGCCAGGCCCGGCATTAGACAGGATTACATTACGAGCAGCAGGAGGTGCTTGGAGTTCAGGCTATTTGCAACTATCCAGTTTGAACTCTGAGAGCTGACAGCTGATTGCATTGTTACACAGGAGAAAGAGACTAACTCTGACCAACAATGGGGTTTGTGAGTCAGTGATCTTTTCATGGTCCAGGTTGAATTGCAACAGCTGGGCCTCGAGTGTGTCTGAATTCTCAGCCAGAGTGAAAATCAAACAGCAATGCTCTTCCTCTCATCTCATTTACAAAATCTCTTCCAATTCATTTATTTCTCTTCACTGTCCAACTGTTCTCATTGCATAGCCCCCCACTACCTCTGGGCCAGAAGCTCTGGGTTCAAGGCCCACTCTGGAACTTGATGGCCAAGAAAGATACATTCATAACGTGGCCAAAAAGGTCAATTATCAGCCTGTAAATCCTTCCAATGCGTCTGATGGCAGGCGGTAATAGCTAAAGAGTTTTCTGGTCAGCCATACTGCAGAAGGCAACAGCAAATCACAGCAATACTTTATCAGGCAACTCAGTGGAAATCCATGGGTCACCACTACCCTCTTATGGCATGGTACCTGAAGGAGAAGAGTGGGATAGAGGGAGGGAGAAGGACAGAAACAGCACACTACACCAGCTCCAGGTTCATCAACACTTTAATTTTAAAATTCATATTCTTCTTTTCAAATCTTTCCTTGCTACAGATATTTTATTTCTTGCTCTCTCGCAATCTGTTACTCTATCTCTCACTGTCTGTCTCACTCACTATCTCTCTCTCTTTCCACATTGCTAAATCTGTCTTTATCTCCATCTCTTTCTTTCTGTATCTTTCTCTCACTCTCTCTCTTAGATTCTCACCTCTTCCTCTGTTTATTTTGAGTTATCTGCCTTTTATTTCTCTGTCTTTCTTTCTGTCTTTGTAAGTCTCTCTTGAAATGTACCTGTGACTATGTTGGCTTCAAACATAAAGAACTAATGCCAAACACACAGAAGTATTCAAATATAATAAACATCTCATCTGATTGATGTTGAAACTGTGAGTAGATTTTCCAAATATTACCACCCAGTTTCCCAATAGCATTCAGCAGGTGGGAAGGGGAAATGGAGCAGTGTCTCCTACCCCAACCCATGACCATTTTTGCCCACCTGTCAATAATGTCTTCTTTAATATAAAAGCAAAAAACTGCGGATGCTGGAAATCCAAAACAAAAACAAAAATACCTGGAAAAACTCAGCAGGTCTGGCAGCATCTGCGGAGAGGAACACAGTTAACATTTCGAGTCCGAATGACACTTCAACAGAACGAACTTTAGTTCCGGGACACCCTGGTCCACTCCTCCATCACCCCCTACTCCTCAACCCCCTCCTATGGCACCACCCCATGCCCACGCAAAAGATGCAACACCTGCCCCTTCACTTCCTCTCTCCTCACCGTCCAAGGGCCCAAACACTCCTTTCAAGTGAAGCAGCATTTCACTTGCATTTCCCCCAACTTAGTCAACTGCATTCGTTGCTCCCAATGTGGTCTCCTCTACATTGGAGAGACCAAACGTAAACTGGGCGACCGCTTTGCAGAACACCTGCGGTCTGTCCGCAAGAATGACCCAAACCTCCCTGTCACTTGCCATTTTAACACTCCACCCTGCTCTCTTGCCCACATGTCTGTCCCTGGCTTGCTGCATTGTTCCAGTGAACCCCAACACAAACCGGAGGAACCACACCTCATCTTCCGACTAGGCACTTTACAGCCTTCCGGACTGAATATTGAATTCAACTACTTTAGGTCTTGAGCACCCTCCCCCATCCCCACCCCCTTTCTGCTTCCCCCTTCCTTTTGTTTTTTCCAATAAATTATGTAGATTTTTCTTTTCCCATCTATTTCCATTATTTTTAAATATTTTTAAATCTTTTATGCTACCCCCACCCCCACTAGAGCGATACCTTGAGTGCCCTACCATCCATTCTTAATTAGCACATTCATTTAGATAATATCACCAACTTTAACACCTATGTGTTCTTTTGTCTATTGTTGGTGACATCTTTTGATGATCTGCTTCTATCACTGCTTGTTTGTCCCTACAACCACACCAACCCCCTGCACTTCTCTCTCTCTCTCTCTCTCTCTCTCTCCGCCACCCCCCCCCCCCCCCCCCCACCCCCCCACACACCTTAAACCAGTTTAAATTTCAACTCTTTCTTGGACTTGAACTCAAGTTCTGTCAAAGGGTCATGAGGACTCGAAACGTCAACTCTTTTCTTCTCTGCCAATGCTGCCAGACCTGCTGAGTTTTTCCAGGTAATTCTGTTTTTGTTATGTAAGTAATTGCTTTGATCATGGCTAGGAGAGATGACGAAACCTGGAGCCTTTTTTAATGGAGCAGAGTCAGTTCAGAGATCAGATCGAGATTCTCAAAACCATCAGAGCTTTTGATTTGAAAAATAAGGCAAATATATTTTAATTGGTCAGTAATTTGAAGGTGTAAATTTAAGATTATCACCAAAATGTTCAAAGGGAGTAGTCAATATAATTTCTTTTTATGCAATAGGCTTTTATGACATTGAACACCTGACCAGAAACAATGGTGAGAGCAAAATCAACATTCATTTTTTTTACAGGGAAGTGGTTAAGTCACTGAATAAGAAAAACGTAAAAGGATGTGGAGAAAGGACAGTTTTTTAAAAATTCTTTCATGGGGCTTGGGTGTTGCTGGCTGGGTCAGCATTTATTGCCCATCCCTAGTTGCCCTTGAGAAGGTGGCAGTGAGCTGCCTTCTTGAACCGCTGCAGTCCCTGTGGTGTAGGTACACCCACAGTGCTGTTAGGGAGGGAGTTCCATGATTTTGACCCAGCAACAGTGAAGGAACGGCGTTATATGTCCAAGTCAGGATAGTGAGTGACTTAGAGGTGGTGTTCCCATGCAGCTGCTGCCCTTGCCTTTCTAGATGGTAGTGGTCGAGGGTTTGGAAGGTGCTGTTGAAAGAGCTTTGGTGAATTCCTGCATTTTTCTTGTAGATGGTACACACTGCTGCTACTGTGCATTAGTGGTGGAGGGAGTGAATGTTTGTAGATGGGGTGCCAATCAAATGAGCTGCTTTGTCCTGGAAAGTGTCAAGCTTCTTGAGTGTTGTTGGAGCTGCACTCATCCAGGCAAGTGCAGAGTATTCCATTACAATCCTGACTTGTGCCTTGTAGATGCTGGACAGGCTTTGGGGAGTCAGGAGGTGAGTTACTATCTGCCGAATTCCCAGCCACTGACCAGCCCTTGTACCAACAATATTTATATGGCTAGTCCAGTTCAGTTTCTGATGACTAGCAGTGACTAGCATCTTCACAGGCCAGAAATTTAATTACAGTGACATGTTTACATTGGAAATTTCCATTGTAAATAGGGAACAGGAATTTATAATGGGAAAGATCAACAGGAAGTGTGTGTGATGTGAGCTGGGAATGTTCTTGGAGCTGCTCACACCAGTCATCATAATTTCACCAGATGATCACCAGAAATGCAGCTTACACGGGTAAAGCTCCAAGTCACTGCAATGGAGTAGGAGCTGTTGCAAGAAAATTCTTGGTTGTAAAGCCTTTAATATGTTATAGATAGAAAATGATAATTGGTGATCAGTGAATAGAAAAGCAAGAAAAATGAAAGACCTGCAATTATGTAGTGTCTTTCATGACCTGGGGATGTCATCAAGCACTTTACAGCCAATGAAGTACTTTTGAAGTGTAATTGCTGTTGTAATGTGGGAAACCTGCCAGCCAGTTTGTGCACAGCAAGATCCCATCAGGGGTCATGAAATAAATGACGAAATCAACTGTTTTAGGTATTGGTTGAGGGATAGATGTTGGCCAGGACACCGAGGGAAACTTACCCACTCTTCTTCCAAGCAGTGCCTTAGGTTCTTCTGCATCCACCCTAGATAGCAAACAGTACCTTGGTTTAACACCTCATCCAATAAATGAAATATAACTTGCAAATATTCTCGTCAACACAAGGAAAAGCTAAAACTCTCTTCCTGTGGAATATTGCTGATGCTAAAACCCTGCTGAACTCAGTTCAAACTGTTCTCCCTTTTTTCCCCATCCTGAGGGGATGAAAATAGGGTCATTGTATCAGATAATTGGTTCGCCAAACTAGAAGGCGTTTTACTGGTGGAATTTTATTGTTATTCAGGTAGATACAGGTACAGTGGGTTCAGTAGATCTATAGTTACTGGCTCATTCCAAACATACACAACCTGACCACCAAGTAGTACCTGTGTAACTTACAGGAGTTAATTACTCATATTTACGCTTCCTGAATCTCATCAAAGTTAACCACGAACCTTCTATTAATATGCTTCAATCGTTTTGCCTTGAAAGAAAAGAACTTGCAGTTATATAATGCTTTTCACAACCTCAGGATGCTCCAAATACTTTACAGCCAATGAAGTACTTTTGAAGTGTATAATGTAATATATAATGTAGAAAATGCAGCAACGAGTATGCGCATAGCAAGCGCCCACAAACAGCAATGTGATAATGACCAGATAGTCTATTTTTTAGTGATGTTGGTTGATGGATAAATATTGTCCAAGAGCCTGGGAGAACTGTCCTGCTCTTCTTTATATGGTGCTATGAGATGTTTTACAACCACCTCAGAAGGCAGGAAAGGTCTCAGTTTAAAATCTCATCCAAAGGACAGCACCTCTGACAATGCAGCATTCCCTCGGTACTGCACTGGGAGCATCAGCAAAGATTTTGTGTTCAAGTTTCTGGAGTTGGACTTTTACTCACAACCTTCAGGCGCAGAGCCAAGGATGCTGCCAACTGAGCCATGGCTGGCTCATTGTGAAAGGCTGAAAAGGTCAAATTTGTCTTTATAAACAGGAATTATTTGTCTTCAGGGAATGTTATACTGAAATATGCCTAGTGTTTCATCCCCTGGTGTTCGGAGGAATGCACTGCGGACATTTTGAAAGATGGAAAGGCAGGTCTCATTTCAGTTCTATTCCCAGCTGACTTGTCCAACCAGAGAATAACTTTGTCTATTTATTTGTCTTCTAAGTTCGGGATCTCATGCGACTGGGCTGTAACTCAGCCAGCAGCTGTCTATTTTGACTGGGCCCATTCCTACACATAATCTATCAGTTGTACGATGATAGTTTGTCATAGTCTTCAGTGCCTGGATCGTCTGTGTACGTCAAGCAGCTAATTATATTCCATAGCATAAACCTGAAGACTGAGCAATATCAGCCTCATTTGCCACTCAGACTGCCTCCAGCCTTGGCTGCCTTTCTCAAATATCCTGAAAATATATCCCTCCAAAGTGTGAGATCAACTTTCTAATAAGGCTACAAATAAGGAAAATTAGATTTGTTTTTTTGTAAATCAGTTTACCTTCCTTTGCCTGTAAGAGATTGATTCATCCTTCATATCTGATCACTTGTGCCTCCCCCACTTCCTTCACCCCTCCATTGACAGCCTTCATCAGCAAATGTGCTCTGCCTGAAGACAGCTCCTTGGCACACAGTCTTCTCCATGTCTTTCTATCCTGTGCCAGTATTTTAATTTTTTAATAACTTCCTTCAATTTTCAAGCTTCTGCTTTAGTTGCGTCTGCATCACAGACTAATATTCAAATTCCGCAAACATTTATATGATAGTTTCTTTCTTCCTCTTCCTCTTCCTCCTTGAAATCTTCCCTCCATCACATCTCTTAATAGTCAGTTTCCTCTTACGATGTGCTCTGCTCAGTCTCTCTGCCTATTCCTAATTACTAGGTCAGCAAATTTCCTTCTTCATTCCTCAGCATTTCATCATTTGTTACTTTTCCTGTCCAGCAGATGCTTTCCATTCTCCTCCAAATCTATGTTTCAAAGCTATTTAGCAAATTGATCTCCTCTTTCTGGAAGGTCCAAGACTCAAATCCGTACAACACATCACTCCAAATCAAGCCCTTTACAAGTCGCTTCTTGAACAGCCTTACCTTCAGCCATCTTAGCTCTCCCATCCTAAATCTCTCCGCTTCTCTTTCCCCCTCTCTTTCCTCCTTTAAGACCCTTCCTCAAAACCCATCTTTTTGACTAAGCTTTAGCCTCCCCTCTTAATATCGCCTCCTCTGGCTTGATGTCAATTTTTTTTGCTGGCAAACTCCTAGGATATTTTGTGACGTTCAAGCTGGTGTATAAATGCAGTTGTTTTTCTTATCCATCACATTGCTATAAAGATATTTCTAGTCAAGATCCGTTAGATCATTGGAAGCCTTCACAATGTTTTGCTTTTTCAACCTAGAGCCCATCACTTTGGCAGCATATACTTTCTGTTCCATTACAAAAGTGAGGAAGCTCCGAAGTTCTACATTAAAGCGAAGTCAGCTGAGAGCCTGTGGTATTGTACAATTTCAAGCTTTTCCACTGTAGTGACTTGCAGTCAGTTTGACATTTAAATTGGTGACATATTTGCAGATGATAGGAACTATATCTATATGTCAGCCATGGGTTAGTGAGTAGCACTCTTGCCTTGGTGTCAGAAGGTGATGGGTTTAAACCCCATTCTAGAGACCTGTAGCCCATAATATAGGTTGACACATCCAGTGCAGTACTGAGGGAGTGCTGCACTGTAAGAGGTGTCATCTTTTGAATGAGATGTTAAAACACTGACCTTTCTGCTCTCTCAGGGTGTGAAAGAACTCATGTCAATACTAGGAGGCAGAAACAAAAACAAAAATACCTGGAAAAACTCAGCAGATCAGACAGCATCTGCAGAGAGGAAAACAGTTAACGTTTCGAGTCCATATGACTCTTCATCAGAACTAAGAAATATAGAACTGAGGTGGAATATAAGCTGGCTGAAGGCGGGGTGGGACAGGTAGAGCTGGATAGAGGGCCAGTGATAGGTGGAGGCAAAGAAGAGATTGCCAAAGATGTCATAGACAAAAGGACAAAGGGGTGTTGACGGTGGTGGAAGAAGAGCAGTGGAATTCTCCCTGGTGTCCTAACCAGCATTTATCCCTCAACAAACATCACTAAAAAAACAGCTTATTTTGCCTCCAAGACATTGCTGTCCATGAGGCCTTGCTGTGAGCAAATTGGCTGCCATTTTTACTACATTACAACAGTGACTACACTTCAAAAGTACTTAATTTGTCTTCAAAGTGCTTTGGGATGTTCTGAGGTCATCCTATTTATATGCAAGTCTTTTAAACGTAGCTATTAAAAGAAAGTCGCCAAATTCTAAATATGCGTTATTGGCAAGTAACGTTCAATAGCAGCATGTTCGACAAATTCCTATGGGCTCTAGGACCCAGGTGCACCAGTTTAGTATTAGGTATTTAATCGTTTTAAGCCTCTGTACATCTTCTGAACTCTTGTGTGTCTGCGTGTGTGAGTGTGTAATTTTACTCCAGCAGGTGGGGATGTGGTGCTTTTTGGAATATGCAGCTCTAGTTCCAGCCTTGGTGTCAGCAAGTAGATCGCCAGTCGACAGCCAAGAGTGCCAGGGCTCTTCTCCGGCACAGCACTGTTATCAACTCAATCCAGTAGGAGAGGAACAGAGACAGTTGCAGACTGCCAGTGCTTCACTGTAGACCCGAACAAGGTGCTCCCTGTCGCAGCAACCAAGAAAGCACCGAGGAAGGGAAAGAGAGAGAGAGAGAGAGAGAGAAGAGAGAGAAAAAAACATTCAGTTAAAAACCACGATCGCTCGTCTCAGACCTGACTTTACAAAAGGGAAATTTACAGATTAATTTGAGGTGTCAATGCAAAGGATGAAAATCCGACCTCATCAAAGGATGAATTTAATATGTTAAAATCTCGAGGGTTTTTAAAAATACAACCGTTGGCAATTTGAAGACATCAGGAAGAATTGTTTGTGCACAAACCTTGTTGATCTTCTGCAAGATTGTGGGGGTTTTCTTGTTGTTAAAACGCTATGTCTGGGCGGACCAGAGCTGAGGAACCCAGGCTGCACTGGAAAATGCCCCACACCTCTGGGGAAGAAGGTGCGAGGCAGATTAATAGGACAGCAGGCAATGATGGGACTAGTACCTGCTCCAGACTTTACCTTGCCTTTATATTAATATTACTCACGCTGACACCGCGAGTGGAGTCTTCCTGGTGGTAAGTCCAATTCATTCAAAATCATGACAAAATCGCTTCCACTTGTTTTGCTGACTGCTTTGCAGAATGGGGAGTCCTTTTATTTCAAGGTGGTCTCCTTGTTGCAAATTGAATATAGAGGCACTGGAGACAGTGAAAAGATATTTACTATGATGATACCAGAGCTGAGAGGTTATAACACTCAGAAAAGACTGAACAAGCTGGGGATCTTTTCTCTAGAAAAGAGAAAGCTGAGGAGTGAGCAGAGAGAGATATTCAAGATTATGAAGTGACTCGATAGGGTAGACTAGAAAAGATATTTCTACTTGTGGGCAAGACTGGAATTTGAAGCCTTCAAAATAACATAGTCACTAATAAACCCAACAGGGGATTCAGTAGAAACTTCTTTACCCAGAGAGTGGTGAGATTATGGAGCTTTCTAATTGGTAGTTGAGGCTTAAAGCATAGGTGCCTTTAAAGGGAATACATAAGAAGGGAAGGAATAGAAGGATTTGCCAATAAGGTTAAATAGGGTAGGGTGGAAGGAAGCTTATGTGAAACACAAGCACTAGCATAGACCAGTTTGACTGAATGGCCTATTTCTGCATTGCAAATTCTATGTAATACTTTGTACTGTTCCCAGCTCCTTTCAATTCTCTATCGAACCTGCTCACAACACCATGAGGTCTCTGGGCAAAGTCATAAATATCACGTTCTGTGACGAGGATGGTGGTGCCTTATCCTTCCTAATCCTCCCGACCTTTCTGCTGATAGCCATGGCTCAGCCCCTTCAGAGTCAGAAGGTCATTGTCCAACTCCAGAGATTTTATTTTCGGATAAGACGTTAAACCGAGACCCTGTCTGATGAACATAAAAGATCCCATGTACTATTTGAAGAAGAGCAGGGAAGTTCCCCCTAGCATCCTGGCCAATATTTATCGCTTAATGAACATGCGACAAAACGGACTATCTAATCATTTTCACATTGATATTTCTGGGAACTCACTGTGCTCAAACTGGCTGCTGTGTTTCCTAAATTACAACAGTGACCACTTGATCAAATCATAGAACGGTCACAGCACAGAAAGAGGCCATTCGGCCCATCGTGTCAGCTCTCTGCATGAGTAACTCAGATAGTCCCCCTCCCCTGTCTTGTCCTTGTAGCCCCACAATTTTTTTCTCTGCAGCTAATTATCCAATTCCTTTTTGACGGCCATGATGAAATATGTCTCCGCCACACTCTCAGGCAGAAAGCTCCAGATCAACCATTCACAGCGTAAAAATGTTTTTCCTCTTGTCGCTAATGCTTGATTTTGCCATTCAGCATAAATCTGTTCCTCTGGTTCTCAACCCTTCTGCCAATAGGAACAGTCTCTCCCTATATATTCTGTCCAAATCCCTCATGATTTTTAACACCTCTATCAAATCTCTTCTTAATCTTCTCTTCACCAAGGAGAACCATCCCAGTTTCTCCCATCTATCCACGTAACTGAAGTTCCTCATCCCTGTAACCATTCTCGTGAATCTTTTCTGCACCTTCTCTAATGCCTTCACATCCTTCATAAAGTGTGAAGCTCAGAACTGGACACAATGTTCCAATTGAGGCTTAACCATTGTTCTATGCCGATTTATCATAATGTCCTTGCTTTTGTACCCCACATCCTAATTTTTAAAGCACAGGGTCCCATTTTCTTTATTAACCACTTTCTCAACCTACCCTGCAAACCTTTAATGAATTGTACTCCTAGGTTTCTCTGCTGCAGCAACCCATTTCAAATTGTACCTTTTTTATTTACATTGTCTCTCCTCATTCATCTGACTAAAATGAATCATTTCACACATCTGTGCATTAAATTTCATCTGCCCCTTGTCCACACAATCCACCAAGCTGTTTATGTTCTTTTGAACCTTATCACTATACTCCTCATAGCTCACAATATGCCCAAGATTTGTGTCACTCACAAATCTTGAAAATCTGCCCTATGCTCCAAAGTCTAGGTCATTAATATATATCTAAAAAGGTAAGATTCCTAACATCGACTCCTGGGGAACCTCACTATATAGAATCATAGAGTTATATAGCACAGTAACAGGCCCTTCAGCCCATCACGTCCGTGCCAGCCATCAAGCACCTATCTATTCTAAACCTTAAACCAGTTTATATTTCACCCCTTTCCTAAGATTCACTCAGTTCTGTTGAAGGGTCATGAGGACCCAAAACATCAACTCTTTTCTTCTCCTCCTATGCTGCCAGACCTGCTGAGTTTTTCCAGGTAATTCTGTTTTTGTTTTGGATTTCCAGCATCCGCAGTTTTTTGTTTTTATCTATTCTAATCCCATTTTCCAACACTTGGCCTGTAGCCCTGTATGCTATGGCATTTCAAGTGCTCATCTAAATACTTCTTAAATGTTGTGAGGGTTCCTGCTTCAACCACCCCTCAGACAGTGTGTTCCAGGTTTTAACCACCCTCTGGGTGAAAAAAGTTTTCCTCAAATCCCTCCTAAACCTCCTGCCCCTTACCTTAAATCTATGCCCCCTGGTTATTAACACCTTCACTAAGGGGAAAAGTTTCTTCCTAAATACCCTATCTATGACCCTCATAATTTTGTATACCTCTATCAGGTTTCCCCTCAGTCTTCTCTGCTCTAAGGAAAACAACCCCAGCCTATCCAGTCTCTCTTCATAGCTGAAACACTCCAGCCCAGGCAACATCCTGGTGAATCTCCTCTGCCACCCTCTCCAGTGTAATCACACCCTTCCTATACCATGGCGACCAGAACTGCACACAGTACTTCATTTGTGGCCTAACTAGCATTTTATACAGCTCCAACATAACCTCCCACATTGTATGCCTCGGCTAATAAAGGCAAGTATCCCACATGCCTTCTTAACCACCTTATCCACCTGTGCTGCTGCCTTCAAGGATCTATGGACAAGTACACCAAGCTTCCTCTGATCCTCTGTACTTCCTGGGGTCCTACCATTCATTGTGTATACCCCTTGTCATGTTAGTCCTCCCAAAATTCATCACCTCAAACTTCTCAGGATTAAATTCCATTTGCCATTGCTCTGCCCATCTTACCAGTCAATCTCGATCACCCTGTAATCTAAGGCTTTCCTCCTCACCATTTATGACACCACCAATTTTCATGTCATCTACAAACTTACTGATTATACCTCCTATATATATATCTAAATTATTGATGTACACTACAGACAGCAAGGGTCCCAGCATCTATCCTTGTGGTACACCACTCATCACAGGCTTCCACTCACAAAAACAACCTCCCACCATCACCATCTGCCTCTTGCCACTAAGCCAATTTTGGATCCAATTTGCCAAATTGCCCTGGATCCCATGGGCTCTTACCTTCTTGACCTTTCTCCCATGCGGTACCTTGTCAAAAGCCTTACTGAAGTCCATGTAGACTACATCAACTACACTACCCTCATCTACACAACTAGTCACCTCCTCAAAAAATTCAAATTTGTTGGACATGGTCTCCCCCGACAAAGCCATGCTTACTATTCCTGATTAATCCCTGCCTCTCCAAGTGGAGATTAATCCTGTCCCTCAGAATTTTTTCTAATAGTTTCCCTACCACTGATGTTAAACACACTGGCCTGTAAATACCTGGTTTATCCCTATTACCCTTCTTGAATAATGGTACCACATTCGCTGTCTTCCAATCGTCTGGCACTTCTCCTGTGGCCAGAGGTGATTTGAAAATTAGTGTCAGAGCCTCTTCAATCTCCTCCTTTGCCTCACACAGCAGCCTGGGATACATCCCATCTGGACCTGGGGATTTATCCACTTTTAAGCCTGCTAAAACCATTAACACTTCTCCCTTTCAATGCTAATTTGTTCAAGTGTATCACAGTTCCCCTCCCTGATTTCTACATTATCCTTCTCCAAGTGAAAAATAATCATTCAGAACCTCACCTACATCCTCCGGCTCCACACACAGATTGCCACTTTGGTCCCTAATGGGCCCTATTCTTTCTCTGGTTATCCTCTTGCCCTTAATATATTTATAAAATGCCTTGGGATTTTCCTTTATCTTGCTCACCAGTGTGTTTTTATGCTCCTTCTACGCTCTCCCAATTACTTTTTTAAGTACCCCCCTACACTTTCTATACTCCACTAGGGTTTCTGCTGTTTTCAGCCCTCTGTATCTGCCATAAGCCTCCATTTTCTTCCTTATCCAATCCTCTATATCCCTTGACATCTAGGGTTCCCTGGACTTTTTGGTCCTACCCTTCACCTTTACGGGAACATGGTGGCCCTGAACTCTCACTATTTCCTTTTGGAATGACTCCCACTGGTCTGATGTGGACTTTCCTACAAGTAGCTGCTCCCTGTCCAGTTTGGCCAGATCCTTATCCTATTGAAATCGGCCTTCCCCCAATTCAGGACCTTTATTTCCAGTCCATCTTTGTCCTTTTCCATAACTACCTTAAATCTTACAGAGCTATGGTCACTATCCCCAAAATGCCCCCTCACCCCCCATTGACATTTCTACCACTTGCCCGGCTTCATTCCCTAAGATTAGGTCCAGTACCACCCCTTCTCCTGTAGGACTTCCTATGTGCTGGCTCAAAAACCTCTCCTGGATGTACTTTAAGAATTCTGCCCCCTTTAAGCCTTTCACACTAAGGCCTGTATGCCTTCACACTATACGCCTTCCTCCAGTCTAAAAAACACCCATTCATCACAAGTCTTTGTTCCCTGTCACACAGCCAATTTTGTATCCACAGTTCTACTGTCCCTTTTATTCCATGAGGTCCAACTTTCCCAACAAGTTTGTTATGTGGCACTTCATCAAATGTCTTTCTGAAGTCCATGTGCACCATATCAACCATCTCTGTTACCTCATCAAAAATTCTAGCAATTTAGTTAAATACAATTGCCCTAAACAAATCCTTTCTAGCTATTTTCTTAATTAATTCACATTTGTCCAAAAGCTTTCTGACTACCGAGGTTAAGCCAACTGGCCTGTAGTTGCTGGGTTCATCCTTATATTCTTTTTTGAACAAAAGTTAACATTTGCAACTCTCCAGTCCTCTGGCACAACACCTGTGTCTAAGGAGGATTGGAAAATCACAGTCAGTGCCTCCGGAATTGTTGCACTTGCTTCTCTCTGTATCTTTGGATGCATCTCATCCAGTCCTGGTGGCTTATCAACTTTAATCACAGCCAGCCTTTCTATTACATCCTTCTTTCAAAATCAATTTTTAGCCCATTCAGAACCTTAACCCCTCTCTTTCATTCTGATTTAGGTAGCATCTTCTTCCTTGTTAACGACAGATGCAACAAAGTCACTTGGTACCTCAGCCATGCCTTTCGCCTTCATGCTTAAATCCCCTTTTTTGCATATAATCAGCCCCACTCCTCATTTTACCATCCTTTTACTATTTATATGCCTATAGAAGATTTTTGGATTCCCTTTAATGTTTGCGACCAGTCTCTTCTCATACTCTCTCTTTGCTTCTCTTATTTCTCTCTTCACTTTCCCCTGAACTTTCTATATATCCAGCATGGTTCTGAATGGTATTATCCACCTAACATCTGTCATATGTGGTCTTTTTCTGCCTTTTCTTATTTCTTATCACTGTCATCATCCAGGGAGATAGGGATTTGTTTGTCCTACTTTTCCCCCCTCATGGCAATGTACCTCAACTGTACCTGGACTATCTCATCTTTGAAAGTAGCCCATTGTTTCATTACAGTTTTGTCAACCAATCTTTGATTGCAATTTACCTGGACCGGGTATGTTCTCACCCCTTTCAAATTGCCCCCCCAAGTTGATTATTTTTACTTTGGGTTGCTCCTTGCACTTATCCAAGTTGACCTATGCCTTATGATACCATGATCACTGTCCCCTACGGACACTTGATCTACTTGGCCCACCTCATTCTCCGAAACCAGATCCAACGATACCTCTTCCTCACTGGGCCAGCAATGTGTTGATAGAGAAAATTCTACTGAACATGCTTCATAAACTCTTCCGCCTCTCAGTTCTTTACACTATTGCTATCCCAGTCTATATTAGGGTAATTAAAGACTGCCATTATAATTACTCCATAGTTCTTGCACTTCTCTGTAATTTCCTTGCAAATTTGATCTTCTATATCGTTCCCCCTAGTCAGTGGTCTGTTTAATGCACCCAGTTCTGTATTGGTGCCTCTATTATTTCTTAGCTCTAACCAAATTGATTCTGTCCTTGACCCTCTGTGACATCCTCTCTGTCCAACACTGCAATGTTCTCCTTAATCAGTACCTCCACACCTCCTCCTCTCTTTCATTCCCTTTCTTTCCTGGATATTTTGTATCCAGGAATATTTAGTAACCAGTCCTGCCCTTCTTTGAGTCAGGTTTCTGTTTTTGTCACAAAATCATATTGGTATTTAGTTATATATACCTGCAGCTCACCAACCTTAATTACTGCACCCCGCATATTTACATACATGTATAGTAAATTAGACCTTATTAAGTTCCCTCTTACTTTGACCCTACCTAATAGGATACTAGTTCCTACTCTAATGCTATCCAGCTCTCTCCATTTTCTGTGCACCTTGTTTTGCCTCGCTATCATTACTACCTAGTTCCCACACCCATCAAATTAAGTTAAACCCTCCCCCCACTAGCATTAGAAAATCATCCTGCAAGATTATTGATCCTGGCTCTATTCAGGTGCAACCCCTCCAACCTACACAGATCCCATCTCTCCCAGAAGTGGTTCCAGTGGCCCAGGAATCTAAATCCCTCCCTCTTGCACCATCTCTCCAGTCACACATTCATCTGCTATATTCTCCTATTTCTATACTCATGAGTGCATGGTACTGGGAGAAATCTGGAGATCACTGCCTATGAGATCCTGCTTGCTAGTTTCTACCCCAGCTCCCAAAACTCTGCCAGGAGGACCACAATGATCTTTCTATCTCTGTCTTTGGTACTGATGTGGACCACAATCACTGGTTGTTTATCCTCCCCCTTAGAGTGCACTGCAACAGCTCAGTGACATCTTTCAGAAGCACTTCATTGGCTGTGAAGGTCTTTGGGATGGATTGAGATTGTTATAAGGTGCTATAGAAATGCAAGATTATTCTCTCCTTGTTGCAGTGTCCAGCAGTTTTGACTATGTCATCCTCCTTCAACATCTCTCTTCCATTGAGGGGCTGTGTCTGGTTTGCCCCTGGATGGCCCTACTCCTCCTTGTATCCCAAATATCTCCGGTAATGACTCCTCTGCCATCATGTCTCATCACTTCTGGAGATTCCCCCAGTGCTCCAAGGATCCATTCCTTGTACCTCTTCCCCTCCTCTCACCACCACCTGCCTTGCCCATATGTAACCTCTTGATGACGTTGTTTGGAAGCAGGGATGTGGCCTATATATTTACACTTACAGACAACCAGTTCTACATTAGAGCGAGGCCGTTCAGGGGTGATGTGTTCACACAAAGGATAGTGGAAATATGGAACTCTCTTCCCCAAAAAGCTGTTAAGGCTGGGGTCAATTAAAAATTTCAACATTAAAATTTATAGATTGCTGTTGGGTAAGGGTTTTGAGGGCTTTGGAACAAAAGCAGGAAGATGAAGCTAAGATACATATCGAAATGAATGGTGGAACATGATTGAGGGGCTAAATGGCCTCCTCCTGTTCCTATGTTTCTATGTAATCCTCATGACCATTTCTCTGCTGTCAGACTCTGACAGAAAGCTGTTAATTAGTCAGTATTTCCCCCATCTGAACATAAGGGGATGGAATCTATTTGTTTTCACCTCTATCAGCTCCCCAACCACCAACTCTGTCCCTCTTTCGCAAGCTCTCACTCAGCTGAACCAGACTGTGTGAAATCACAGCTCAGCTTCAAGCCCCACACCTCATCAAACAACAAAACTGGCTATTGCCACCTCTGTCACCTCACTTGCCCCTGTCTTTATTGCAGCCACCCCACTGCTGAAAACTGTATGTATGTTTGTGTTACCTCTGGATACAATTTCTCGAATGTCCCCCTCACTCGCTGCCACATCCCCCCCCAACATAATTCCCTTCTTGTCATCTCTCCATTCACCTTATTCTCCCCAACCCACCCATCCCTTGTTCTCTATTATACTCCAGAAAACCTGATGGTGAAGGATAGAGCTGAAACCAATCTTTACACAGTGTTGTAAACATTTATTTACAGAGGTATACTTTACAAGCATGCCCCTCCTAACTCAATCACCAGAGTTGTCGTCAATTTCTACTAACAGGTGCACAAGCAAATCCCCAGTAAATGCCCACCACCTGTATACAATTAAACGTAATTAATATATAATTAACAATTTCCACCACCCCACTCTCCACCCAAATTGTCCCGTGTTCTCCATATCCTGTCTCTATCCTCCAACATTCCCTCCCCTTCACTGTCCTTCGCTAACTCTCACTTGCCCCTTACATCTGTTCTCATTGACAACGTTTGTATCAAGGAAACCAGTGTTTAAAACTCCTCCACCGGCTTGCCTCACCCTACACCAGAAGCATCCTCCTTAAACCCCTCCACTACTGACATTTCTCTCCTCACCTTAACAACCTACTCTCCACATTTTCAACCAAACCTTCACTCACCGATCCCCAATTCTCTCTCCGTGGCTTGCTTTCTGTTGCTTTAATCCTTCTTATCTTATTTTCTTTTCTCTTTATAAAATATTTCATGCATTGATTGTGTTACAAAACACAAGTAGTTGTCTATTTATTTGTTGTTAGGAGAGCAGAATCACTTCAAAATAATTACAGCAGAGGTTCTTTAATGAATGAGCACATTCCCAGCCTCAGGATCCAGCTTCACAGATCTACCCAGGATTATCAACCATTGAAACACAGCCCTTCAACCTCCTTGAAGTCCTTGTGTTTGGATAGAATGCAGTATCGGTGTAACTTGTACCCCAACTGGGAGATTGAATTCTAGAGCATCTCTGTGATAGCCTGGTTTCTGATGTAACTCTTACTTTCTCACCAGTAAACCACTGAGGCAGATTTTTCCCAGCCTTGTCAAGGTGACTTTCGATCGGTGGGAAAATTGCAATAAAACGCATCATGCTGGCCCCCTTCCTCACACTTTTCCTAGAGATGGACAGGCAGTGGCGATGCCAACCTGCCCGATAGCAGCGGGAATGCAATCAAGCTAATTAAGGAGCCGGTTGACAGTGATCATTGCAGCAGCAAAGCAATTTTGCCGACATTGTGCAAGCACCCCCCCCCCCCAACAACTCACCACCCACCCCCCCCAACCCCCACCCACCCCCCCACCACCACCACCCCCCCCACCCCCCCAACACCCCCCACCACCCCCCACCACCCCCCACCACCCCCACCACTGTGTTTCACCCCGACAGGCGAGAGGGAGCGGCTGGCACAGCAAGAAGTCGAGGCTGCATCACAGCTGGAGGTCTCTGGTAGGAAATTGCAAGGCTGTTGTCTTCCCATCTCAAAGCCTTGCCACTGAGCGTAGAATCCCTGGAAACAGATGTCTCTGATCTTCGTGGTCGTAAGGCGGTCTCAGCTGCTCCCCTGATGCTGGAGGGTGGCTTCAGTGATTCCCTACCACTCCTGTTGCTTGGCACGCAGGAGGACTCCCACTGGTCAGATAGTGAGGGCTGCCAGCCTCCTTTGCAGTGGGCCACACTGTCCTGAGCTCCAGCCTCTGTAACCCACCCACTGGCCCTAATTGGACAGCAAACGCAGAGGCCACCTACTAATTGGCCAACACAATAAAATTCAGCCAGAAGGTGCTCTACCACCCCGAGTGGACTCATGACTCAAAAATGACCTCGCCCCCAACTTCAGGCTCCCAACACTCATGGCAAAATTCAGCCATTGATTCCCTTTAAAACAGAATCTACTCAAGTCCTGTTGCAGTTCCTTCACATTTGACTGAATAGCTTCAACACTTACAATTTAGAGACATTCATTTATGTTCATGCCATTTAACTGGAGGGAACGTGGGAACAGAACAGATAGGTGCAGGGGGAGACCCCTCTGGCCTGCTCCACCATTCCATAAAATCATGACTGATTTTGGCCACAGTTCCACCTTCCTGCTTGTTCCCCGTAACCCTTGACCCCCACGTAGTTCAAGGATCTGTCTATCTCGGCCTTGAAAATATTCAATGACCCAGCTTCCACAGCTCTCCAGAATAGAAAATTCCAAAGATTCATGACCCTCTGGAGATGAAATTCCTCCTCATCTGCGTCATAAATAGGCAACACCTTAGCACGAGATTTCCCACAAGGGGCAGCATCACCTACTTTTTAAGCCCCTCAGAGCCTGTATATGTTTTAATAAGATCACCTCTTATTGTTCTAAACACCACTGAATATAGGCCTAACCTGCTCAAACTTTCCTCATAAGCTCGGCTCCCAGCCTAGCTCTCTCTCTGACTGCTCCACTCCCGGCGTCACACTCCCCCTGACCACTCCACTCCCGGCCTCACACTCCCCCTGACCACTCCATTCTCGGCCTCACACTCCCCCTGACTGCTCCACTCCCGGCCTCACACTCCCCCTGACCACTCCACTCCCGGCGTCACACTCCCCCTGACCACTCCACTCCCGGCGTCACACTCCCCCTGACCACTCCACTCCCGGCCTCACACTCCCCCTGACCACTCCACTCCCGGCGTCACACTCCCCCTGACCACTCCATTCCCGGCGTCACACTCCCCCTGACCACTCCACTCCCGGCGTCACACTCCCCCTAACTGCTTCATTCTCGGCCTCACACTCTCTCTGACCACTCCACTCCCGGCCTCACACTCCCCCTGACCACTCCACTCCCGGCCTCACACTCCCCCTGACCACTCCATTCTCGGCCTCACACTCCCCCTGACTGCTCCACTCCCGGCCTCACACTCCCCCTGACCACTCCACTCCCGGCCTCACACTCCCCCTGACCACTCCATTCCCGGCCTCACACTCCCCCTGACCACTCCATTCCCAGCCTCACACTCCCCCTGACTGCTTCATTCCCGGCCTCACACTCCCCCTGACCGCTCCATTCCCGGCCTCACACTCTCCCTGACCGCTCCATTCCCGGCCTCACACTCTCCCTGACTGCTTCATTCCCGGCCTCACACTCTCCCTGACCGCTCCATTCCTGGCCTCACACTCCCCCTGACCACTCCACTCCCGGCCTCACACTCCCCCTGACCACTCCACTCCCGGCGTCACACTCCCCCTGACCACTCCATTCTCGGCCTCACACTCCCCCTGACCACTCCATTCCCGGCCTCACACTCCCCCTGACCACTCCATTCCCGGCCTCACACTCCCCCTGACCACTCCATTCCCGGCCTCACACTCCCCCTGACTGCTTCATTCCCGGCCTCACACTCCCCCTGACCACTCCATTCCCGGCCTCACACTCTCCCTGACCACTCCATTCCCGGCCTCACACTCCCCCTGACCACTCCATTCCCGGCCTCACACTCTCCCTGACCACTCCATTCCCGGCCTCACACTCTCTCTGACCGCTCCACTCCCGGCGTCACACTCCCCCTGACCACTCCACTCCCGGCCTCACACTCCCCCTGACCACTCCACTCCCGGCGTCACACTCCCCCTGACCACTCCATTCCCGGCCTCACACTCCCCCTGACCACTCCATTCCCGGCCTCACACTCCCCCTGACCGCTCCATTCCCGGCCTCACACTCCCCCTGACCGCTCCACTCCCGGCCTCACACTCCCCCTGACCACTCCACTCCCGGCCTCACACTCTCTCTGACCGCTCCACTCCCGGCCTCACACTCCCCCTGATCGCTTCATTCCCGGCCTCACACTCCCCCTGACTGCTTCATTCCCGGCCTCACACTCCCCCTGACCACTCCATTCCCGGCCTCACACTCCCCCTGACCACTCCACTCCCGGCGTCACACTCCCCCTGACCACTCCACTCCCGGCCTCACACTCCCCCTGACCACTCCATTCCCGGCCTCACACTCCCCCTGACCACTCCATTCCCGGCCTCACACTCCCCCTGACCGCTCCATTCCCGGCCTCACACTCCCCCTGACTGCTTCATTCCCGGCCTCACACTCCCCCTGACCGCTCCATTCCTGGCCTCACACTCCCCCTGACCACTCCATTCCCGGCCTCACACTCCCCCTGACCACTCCACTCCCGGCCTCACACTCCCCCTGACCGCTCCATTCCCGGCCTCACACTCCCCCTGACCACTCCATTCCCGGCCTCACACTCCCCCTGACCACTCCATTCCTGGCCTCACACTCCCCCTGACCACTCCATTCTCGGCCTCACACTCCCCCTGACCGCTCCATTCCCGGCCTCACACTCCCCCTGACCACTCCATTCTCGGCCTCACACTCTCTCTGACCGCTCCACTCCCGGCCTCACACTCCCCCTGACCACTCCATTCCCGGCCTCACACTCTCTCTGACCGCTCCATTCTCGGCCTCACACTCCCCCTGACCACTCCATTCCCGGCCTCACACTCCCCCTGACCACTCCATTCCCGGCGTCACACTCCCCTTGACTGCTTCATTCCCGGCCTCACACTCCCCCTGACTGCTCCATTCCCGGCGTCACACTCCCCCTGACCACTCCACTCCCGGCCTCACACTCCCCCTGACCACTCCATTCCCGGCCTCACACTCCCCCTGACTGCTCCATTCCTGGCCTCACACTCCCCCTGACCGCTCCATTCCCGGCCTCACACTCCCCCTGATCGCTCCATTCCCGGCCTCACACTCCCCCTGATCGCTCCATTCCCGGCCTCACACTCCCCCTGACCACTCCATTCCCGGCCTCACACTCCCCCTGATCGCTCCATTCCCGGCCTCACACTCCCCCTGACCACTCCACTCCCGGCCTCACACTCTCCCTGACCACTCCACTCCCGGCCTCACACTCTCCCTGACCACTCCACTCCCGGCGTCACACTCCCCCTGACCACTCCATTCTCGGCCTCACACTCCCCCTGACCACTCCATTCCCGGCCTCACACTCCCCCTGACCACTCCACTCCCGGCCTCACACTCCCCCTGACCACTCCATTCCCGGCCTCACACTCCCCCTGACCACTCCATTCCCGGCCTCACACTCCCCCTGACCACTCCACTCCCGGCCTCACACTCCCCCTGACCGCTCCACTCCCGGCCTCACACTCCCCCTGACCGCTCCACTCCCGGCCTCACACTCCCCCTGACCACTCCATTCCCGGCCTCACACTCCCCCTGACCACTCCATTCTCGGCCTCACACTCCCCCTGACTGCTTCATTCCCGGCCTCACACTCCCCCTGACCGCTCCATTCCCGGCCTCACACTCCCCCTGACCACTCCATTCCCGGCCTCACACTCCCCCTGACCGCTCCACTCCCGGCGTCACACTCCCCCTGACCACTCCACTCCCGGCCTCACACTCCCCCTGACCACTCCATTCTCGGCCTCACACTCCCCCTGACCGCTCCATTCCCGGCCTCACACTCCCCCTGACCACTCCATTCTCGGCCTCACACTCTCTCTGACCGCTCCACTCCCGGCCTCACACTCCCCCTGACCACTCCATTCCCGGCCTCACACTCTCTCTGACCGCTCCATTCTCGGCCTCACACTCCCCCTGACCACTCCACTCCCGGCCTCACACTCCCCCTGACCACTCCACTCCCGGCCTCACACTCCCCCTGACCACTCCACTCCCGGCCTCACACTCCCCCTGACCACTCCATTCCCGGCCTCACACTCCCCCTGACCACTCCATTCCCGGCGTCACACTCCCCTTGACTGCTCCATTCCCGGCGTCACACTCCCCCTGACCGCTCCATTCCCGGCCTCACACTCCCCCTGACCACTCCATTCCTGGCCTCACACTCCCCCTGACCACTCCATTCCTGGCCTCACACTCCCCCTGACCACTCCACTCCCGGCCTCACACTCCCCCTGACCACTCCACTCCCGGCCTCACACTCCCCCTGACCACTCCACTCCCGGCCTCACACTCCCCCTGACTGCTCCATTCCTGGCCTCACACTCTCTCTGACCGCTCCATTCCCGGCCTCACACTCCCCCTGACCGCTTCATTCTCGGCGTCACACTCCCCCTGACCACTCCACTCCCGGCCTCACACTCTCTCTGACCGCTCCATTCCCGGCCTCACACTCCCCCTGACCGCTCCACTCCCGGCCTCACACTCCCCCTGACCGCTCCATTCCCGGCCTCACACTCTCCCTGACCGCTCCATTCCTGGCCTCACACTCCCTCTGACCGCTCCACTCAGAGCCTCGCTCTCTCTGACCACTCTGGTCCCACTGTGTCTCCCAACTAGTGATATGGGTGTTTTAATTTTGCCTTCATTCTCTGTGCGTATGCATATGCCTGTATGGCCAGAATTTTTACCTCGTTGGGCGGGGGTACACCCAACCCAAATGCTTGTAAAATGACGCTGAATGAGCGTCCCAATGTCATCGTGCACTCGCACGATATTTCAGTCGGTGGGTGCATGCAGGAGTCAGCAGTGTGCCCGCCGACAATTAACAGGCCTACTAAGGCCATTAACGCACCAATTAAATGTAATTTTTCACTGCCCATCCAACTTTCCGGTTGGCGGGCGGGCGAAAAGGCCAAGCGGTCTTTGGATTTTTTAGGAAACCTCATCCACAGGCGGCTTGAGGTTTCAACCCCTCATTAAAAAAAAAGTTTTCATACTATTTTCTAACATGTCCCTGCTCATGTGACGGAGTCACAGGAGGGGACATGTTTTTTTTAACATCTTAAATTCTTTATTTTTATTTTTTTACATCTTCATCTCCCTGAGGCAGCTCTGTGCCTCAGCCCCACGTCATCGCATGTCATTTTACGCTCATTCAGGTGGGGTTTCCCAACTGTTCCCACCTGCACCCACCAAGATCACCCGATGAGGTAAAAATTCGGGCCTATGTGTGTGCACGCACTTGGTATGTGGGTGCATTTACATTCTCTGTTGGAGATCTGTTCTATGTCTTGGGTTTATTATAAATTCTATTCGTGGCTTCATTAGATTCTTTCTGTGTTTAAGGTTTAATATTCCTTATTTTGGGGGTTTCATGCATATTCTTAATGGGAGGGTTATAGTGTATCTTATATTGGGGGAGTATTATATATTCTGTGCTTGGTGTAGCCACTATTTGGGACTTTTTTAAAAGCATTTTTACACAGAAACGATTTAGAAACTGAGGAGCTATTTTTAATTGATGGTGTTTATAACAAAGTGGATTTAGGCTGGTGTGAAAAGGAAGGTTCATAGATTTGGAGAGTGTACGTTAAAGGCAGACACTGACACCGTTATCTAGGGTCATCAAGCTCAACAGTGGGCTTGGTATCTCCTTCCCAGGGCTCCCAACAAACATTCAGAGTGTAGGGGGACGGTATGTCCACTCTGGCTGAGCTTTGCAGGAATCTACTTCAAAAAAGGAAATGGCGTGGAAGCAGGTTTGCATAGCAACTCTTCTAGCCAAACTCCTCCCCACTGCTCCCACCCTTTACCCAAGTCGTGGAGAGAGGGGCCAGGAACCGAGCCCCAACTTCCTGTACGGACAAAAAAAAGAGGCAAATAAAGGCTCACAGGTTAGCAGCGAGGTTGGAGAAAGAGAAAGTCTAAGCATCTGGAGGACCAGTTAGAAGACATTCCTTGGAATTGAAATTCCTTGGGGCCCAAACATGTTGATTTCTAGAGTTTTCTAGGTCAATAGATAAGCTTCTAACTAGAATGGAGTAGGCAGGCACAAGTGTCACTTCAGGTGCCTCGCTAGCGCCCACCTGTGACATTTGCCAACAATCTCAGCCACTGCATCGTATCATTGGTGGGATTTTCTGGCTTCCTCCTGCTTTCTGGAGTTGATCCATCCCCAGGCGGATATTTCTTAATTCCTCTCCTTGGCCATCTAGGCAGCTTGTGGACAATACTAGTGAAGCTCACAGCTGTCCCTTGTAAAGGTTGACACATCAGATGTCATTCAACTTTACCAATGTCCCCCAATAAGGCATGTCATAGTCCCATCTAAAAAGCAAGAGCTCCTAGCATTGGGAATCCCCTGGTTCTGTCCCCTCACCGCCATTTGGCTTATGAAGGGCAGACAGCTCCACACCTTACAAGCCAACCAGGAGCCACCTAGAAACTAGACTCTGTCATTTTCCTGGAGCTTCCAATGAGAGAATGTCTGTGCCATCTTGACTAACTTAAGTAGGGTCATCCACTGATGTTGGGAGATTTGGCATATTCTTTACTTTGTATCACTGAGTTGTACTGATTGAACTAAGGGAATCAGATCTCAACTGTTTCTATGCATTGGGCATTCATGAAATAGAGTAGCTTAACAATTCATATCAATTCTTTTCTCATCAAATGTATGTTTAGTCTGTTTTCAGAGAGATTGTAGACATAATATATCAATGGCATGAATATCCATTTCAGGTCAGAAGAGACCTATTGCTCCATCCACAGGTTACACTACCATACACATAGATAGAGGTGAGTCAACATCATTAGTAAGGACAATAAGATCACTTATGGGAGTAACTGATGACACTGAAATCAACAATCTACAGCAGACCCAAGTCCTAGAATCACAGAGTCATTATGGCACAGAAGGAGCCCATTTGTCCCATCAAGTCTATGCTAGCTCTCTGCTAGAGTGATCCAGTCAGCCTCATTCCGCTGCTTTATCCCTGTAGCCCTGCAAGGTCATTCCCTCAACTGCCCATCCAACTTGCTTTTCAAATCATTAAGGCAGCAAATTCCAGGTTTCTAAGGCTTGTAAAAAGGTTCTTCCTCACATCCCACACCTCCCACCCTGTATCTCTTTCCCTGAGCCTTAAATCTGTGTCCCCCGTTCCTTGTGCCATCAGCCAATGGAAATGTTTTTATCTTTTTCTACCTTATCTAAGCCTAAAATAATCGAGAACACCTTGATCAAATTAGAAACAGGATTTATTATAATGCTGTGTTTTTGAGAGTTTGTTCATTGTGCTTGGGAATTATAACGAGGTAATTTGATAAGGTGGATTCAAAATTGGCTTAGTTGTAGGAGACAGAGGGTGATGACAGAAGGATGCTTTAGTGACTGGAAGCCAGTGTCTAGTGGCGTACCACAGGGATCTGTGCTGGGTCCCCTATTATTCGTCATTTATGTGAACGACATAGATGACTATGTGGAGAGTAGGATTAGTAAGTTTGCGGATGACACAGAGATTGGCCAGGTGGTTAACAGTGAGGTTGAGTGCCTTGGGCTACAGGAAGATATAGTCGGGATGGTCAAATGGGCAGATAAGTAGCAGATGGAATTTAACACTGAAAAGTATGAGGTTTCACTTTGGAAGGAGTAATTTGACAAGGAAGTATTCAATGAACGGCATGACACTAGGAAGTTCTAAGGAACAAGGGACCTTGGTGTGTGTGTCCATAGATCTCTGAAGGCAGAGGGTCATGTTAGTGTGGTGGTAAAAAAGGCATATGGGCTTGCCTTTATCAATCGAGGCATAGATTACAAAAGCAGGGAGGTCATGTTGGAGTTGTATAGAACCTTGCTGAGGCCTCAGCTGGAGTACTGTGTGCAGTTCTGGTCACCACATTATAGGAAGGATGTGATTGCACTGGAGGGGGTGCACAGGAGATTCACCAGGATGTTGTCTGGGATGAAACATTTAAGTTATGAGGTGAGGTTGGATAGACTTGGATTGTTTTCGCTGGAGCAGAGAAGACTGAGGGGCGACCTGATCGAGGTGTACAAGATTATGAGGGGCATGGACAGGGTGGATAGGGAGCAGCTGTTCCCCTTAGTTGAAAGGTCAGTCACGAGGGGGCATAAGTTCAAGGTGAGGGGCAGGAGGGTTAGGGGGGATGTGAGGAAAAACTTTTTTACCCAGAGGGTGGGGACGGTCTGGAATGCACTGCCTGGGAGGGTGGTGGAGGCGGGTTGCTTCACATCCTTTACAAAGTACCTGGATGAGCACTTGGCACATCATAACATTCAAGGCTATGGGCCAAGTGCTGGTAAATGGGATTAGGTAGGTAGGTGTTTCTCACGAGTTGGTGCAGACTCGATGGGCCGAAGGGCCTCTTCTGCACTGCGTGACTCTGTGGCTCTGTGATAACAATTTCTGGTTTTGTGTCACCCTCTCTGCCCAGCAGAGGAGAGCAGACTATGGGCAGGACTGATAGACACTTTAGGACTTACAGGGGAGGCACGGACAACAAGGTTTTTCTGACTTTTTATAGCTTTTTTTCCTGAGGAGGTGCCTGAAGGGTTAAGCTGTGCAGGGAGGTTGAAATAACGATCCTGGTTTCCATGCCCAGCATTGGACTTTACTGGGAGGGAACTCAGTCCCATGCTCCAGTTGCTTGGATCTGTGATTGTTACGAATAAAGGCTGAGCTTGCTTCCCTGTTTGGCCCCACCTTGTTTTTGAAGCTGGAAGCATTTGAAGCACATTTGCGATCTTTCGCCCACCAAGAGAATCTTGGAGACATGATTGACCAGGTCATGCAATTGTCAAGCTGGCACTTTCACGTTTTCAGGGTTTCTTATATAATATGAGATAGAGTTTTTACTTTGGGTGCAATTGGCAATCTGGGCACACATTGCATTGGAAACTGAGCCAGTTTTCCAAAGTGAATTTTTTTTGCTCAAGTTTCCACTCAAACGCGATTCTATATCACGTTTATTGCAAGGGGAATGGAATATAAAAGCAGAAAAGTTTTGCTGCAGCTGTACAGGGCCTTGGTGAGACCACATCTGGAATACTATGTACAGCTTTGGTCTCCTTATTTGAAAAAAAGATATAATTACATTAGAAGCAGTTGAGAGAAGATCCACTCGACTCATTCCTGGGTTGAAGGGCTTATTCTGTGAAGAAAAGCTGGACAGGTTGGGCCTATACCCACAGGAGTTTAGAAGAATGAAAGGTGATCTTACTGAAACAGAAGATCCTGAGGGGACTTAATAAGGTGAATACCGGGCAGATGTTTCCTCTTGTTGGGGAGACTAGAGCCAGGGGATACAGTTTAAGAATAATAGATCTCCCTTTTAACAAGGAGATGAGGAGACATTTTTTCTCTCTGAGTGTTGTTAACCTGTGCAATTTTCTTCCCCAGAAATCAGTGGAGACTGGATCATTAAATTTATTCAAGGCTGAGTTAGATTTTTGAAAGAGAAGGAAGTCAAGAGTTATGGGGGTACAGACAGCAAAGGAGTTGAGAACACAACCAGATCAGCCATGATCTTATGGAATGGTGGAGCAGGCTCGAAGGACTAAATGGCCTCCTCCTGTTCTTAAGCCCCATGATCCTATCACCAAACATAACATTGTCCATGAAGCAGCACAATTATAGAATCATAGAATGATTACAGCACAGAAGGTGACCATTCAGCCCATCATGTCTGTGCTGGCTCTCTACAAGAGGAATTTAGTTAGTCCCATTCCCCCAGTCTTTCCCTGTGGCCCTGCAATTCTTTTCCCTGCCAGTTCTTATCTAATTCCTTTCTTAATTTCATGATTGAATCTGCTTCCATTACACTTGCAGGCAGTGTATTTCAGATCCTAATCACTTGCTGTGTAAAAAAGTTTTCCTCATGTTGCCTCTGGTTCTTTTTGCCAATCACCTTAAATCTATACAAAAACATGGATGCTGGAAATCTGAAATAAGAAAACAAAAAAAGCTCAACAGGTCAGGCAGCATCTGTGGAAAGAAACCAAATTAACATTAAAGGCTGAGTGACCTTTCTCAGAACTGTTCTTTTAAATTAGATGTAGTATTTAATAGGTTTTAAAAGATGCCTGTACTCCAGAGAAGAAGAGTATTAAATTATGTCATTTAATTCTTGCATTTGAAATAATGAGTTTATTTCTCATGGCTGTGCACATAGTAACTCAACACTAGCCGTGGACTTTAGGTGAAGGGTGTTGAAGGGTGAGTAATAATTGAAGCAGGTTGGAGCAGGTTGTCCAGGTTTAATTCCATCCTCATTTTAAAGTGATACTCCCTGTTCTTATTGTTCTATATTTGTATTCGTAATTCTTATGTTCATCATTCTGATGAATGCAATCTCTGTAAACATCATGGGCAGAACTTTATGGCCCTTCCTGCTGGCAGAATTTTCCAGTCCTGCCGAAGTCATTGGACTTTTAACCATCTACAAGGCACATGTCAGGAGTGTGATGGAATACTCCCCACTTGCCTGGATGGAGTGCAGCTCCAACAACACTCAAGAAGCTTGACACTGTCCAGGACAAAGCAGCCTGCTTGATTGGCACCACATCCACATTCACTCCCTCCACCACCAACGCACAGTAGCAGCAGTGTGTACCATCTACAAGATGCACTGCAGGAATTCACCAAGGCTCCTTCGACAGCACCTTCCAAACCCATGACCACTACCATCTAGAAGGACAAGGGCAGCAGATAGATGGGAGCACCACCACCTGGAAGTTCCCCTCCAAGCTGCTCACTACCCTGACTTGGAAATATATCGCCGTTCCTTCACTGTCGGTGGGTCAGAATCCTGGAACTCCCTTCCTAACAGCGCTGTGGGTGTGCCTATACAACATGAACCGCAGCGGTTCAAGAAGGCAGCTCACCACCACCTTCTCAAAGGCAACTAGGGATGGTCAATAAATGCTGACCCAGCCAGCGAAACCCACATCTCATGAATGAATTTTTTAAAATTGCACCCTTCTGCTGCAGCGCCTCTAATGACAGGGGGACACAATTACAGCCTGCTATCTTTCATCTGAGGGGCTCCCATTATAAGTAGACACATGGGAATTGAGAGTGAAAAATAGTTGACAGGAGTGTTGTGGGGGTAGATCTTGCTTTCAGCAGGAGATAAACAGGTGGTAGCAGATTGGTCTCTGTTTTATGCCATGCCCAAGTCTGGAAACGAAGCTCGGGCAGAGAGTGTAATGGGCAGCCAACCCACTTTCATCTGCTTTCAGCCACTTCTTAAAGTTTACCCAATTTTTAAAACTTTAATTATAATTTTCTCAGGAAAAGTAAATTAAGAAATTGATCACAGCAGAGATTTAAGAGTTTAAAATTACGAAGGAGTTTGATAGAGTAAATAGGGAAAAACTTTCTACTGGCAGGAGGGGGCTTGGTAAGCAGGACCCACAGATTGAAGGTAGTTGGTAAGTTGAAAGTCAGGAGTGATTCATGGGGAGATGGTGGTGTAGTGGTAATTTCACTGCGCTAGTAATTCCAGAGGCTAATGTCCTGGGGAAATAAATTCAAATCCCAGTAGAGTAGCTGATTGAGTTTAAATTCAATTAATAAAACCTGAAATTGAAAGCCAGTGCTAACTCAATCCAAGCACTGTTGGATTTTGATACAGCCATGTAGTGGTAATGTCACTGGACTAGTAATCATAAGGCCCAGTATAGTGCTTTGGGGACACAGGTTCAACTCCCACCACATCAACTGATGGGATTTAAACTCAATTAATAAATCTTATAATGAAAAGTAATGGTAACCATGAAACTAACATTAATTGTCATAAAAACCCACCTGGTTTACTAATCTCTTTAAGGAAGGAAATCTGAGGACCATAACCAGTCTGGCCTACATGTGACTCCTGACCAACATCAATGTGGTTGACTTTTAACTGCCCTCTGAAATGGTCCAGCAAGCCACTTAGTTCAAGGGCAATTAGGGAAGGGGAGGAAACAAAATGCTGGCCTTGCCAGTGATGTCCACATCCTGTGGAGTTTTTTTAAAACTTGGAAAGGAAACGCTTGCAGGGCTATGGGGAAAGAGCAGAGGGAGTTGGACCATTTGGACAGATCTTTCAAAGAGCTAGCAAAGGCGTGATGGGCCGAATAGCTTCCTTCTGTGCTGTATCATTCTTTGTCTCTAAGCAAATTATTTGGAATTGTATTTGGGATGTTGGGGCAAGGTGATGTGATCTAATGGCTCTGATCTCTTCCACAGGTACATTGGTGCTCTGGGAGCCCGTGTGATCTGTGACAACATCCCAGGGCTGGTCAACAAACAGCGGCAGCTGTGTCAGAAGCACCCAGATATCATGCAGTCAATTGGAGAAGGAGCCAAGGAGTGGATCCGCGAATGCCAGCACCAATTCCGACACCATAGATGGAACTGTAGCACCCTGGCCAGGGACCACACTGTATTTGGCAAAGTAATGTTGCGTAGTAAGTTGTTTTTTCAAAAGAAAACTTTCGAGTTTAAAATGGTAAGGAAGCCAAGCTGGAGATTGCCTGCAGTAAGAAAGAGAGCATGCTGGTGTTCAAATGTCCCCGATTTTAATGTACACCCCACTCAAACTCAAATACAGCATCATTTAGTGAATGGGGCCTGTGACCTGCTTCACTATATATTCAATTGTACACTCAAACCTAACATTCACAGTAACCAGGGGTTGCCAATCTTCCAGGATTGGCCTGGAAACTTCAGGAATTGACAATTAACCTGCAGGGCAGTGCTGTGAAGAATCATGAAAATGTTATATTTATTTTAATTTTCTTTGGACTCTTTCATATGTTAGTTACAAAAACTATTGGAGATGGGGGTATCAAGAATCATTCAATGGGACAATGAATAGTCTGTTCATTTCCAATTGGTGTGGGCAGGCAGGACATCATGTGAAACTCCAGAAATATGTGTCCTGCCAAAGTTAGCAACCCTAATATTAAGAGGGATCAATTCATTTCCAAGTGGGAGTTGAATTAATTCCATGGGAATTTCTAAGTATTATTCTTTGGATGGATCAAATAATTTGTGATATTAATACAACCTGGATTGGTTGTGGTATTTCAGAGTTTAGCAGTGTGGGATCTTTGTTATGTTTTGTACCTCGGTGCATTAATAAAGGAGTGTCGCACAGCCAGAGGAGGTGTTTTCGAATGAAGTGTTAAACAAGGCCCCTGTCTGCCTGTTTAGGGGGTCATAAATAATCCCTTAACATTATTCAAAGAAGATCTGACTGAACACAGTGGGACTGGGGGTCTGAAGTGCATTTGTTTCAATGCAAGAAGTATAACAGGCAAGGCAGATAAGCTTAGAGCTTGGATTAGTACTTGGGACTATGATATTGCTATTACAGAGACTTGGTTGAAGGATGGACAGGATTGGCAGATAAACTTTCCAGGATTTAGATGTTTCAGGCAGGATAGAGAGGGATGTAGAAGAGGTGGGGAAGTTGCACTGCTGGTTAAGGGGAATATCACAGCTGTAGGACAGGAGGACACCTCGGTGGGCTCATGCAGCGAGGCAATATGGGTAGAGCTCCAGAATAGGAAGGGTGCAGTCACAATGTTGGGGGTTTACTATAGGCCTCCCAATTGCCGGCGGGAGGTTGAGGAACAGTTATGTAGGCAGATTTTGGAAAGATGTAAAAGCAATAGGGTTGTTGTGGAGGGTGATTTTAACTGCGAAATTAGTCAAAGAGAAAAGGGAAGCGTTCGTAAGGGCTAGAAGGCTGGGAACAGATGAAGCCTATGGAGAATATAAAGAAAGTAGGAAGAAAGTTAAGCAAGGAGTCAGGAGGGCTAAAAGGGGTCATGAAAAGTCACTGGCAACCAGGATTAAGGAAAATCCCAATGCCTTTTATACATATGTAAAAAGCAAGAGGGTAGCCAGGGAAAGGGTAGTCCCACTCAGGGACAGAGGTGGGAATCTGTGTGTGGAGCCAGAAGAAATGGGAGAGATACTAAATGAATACTTCTCATCACTATTCACCAAAGAGAAGGACTTAGCGGTCGATTTGTCTAGGGAAGAGTGTGTAGATAGCCTGGATCATGTTGAAATCAAAAAAGAGGAGGTGTTAGGTGTCTTGAAGAATATTAGGGTGGATAAGTCCCCTGGGCCAGATGGGATCTACCCCAGAGTACTGAGGGAGGCAAGGGAGGAGATTGCTGACAGAAATCTTTGTATCCTCACTGGCTATGGGTGAAGTCCCAGAGGACTGGAGAATGGTCAATGTAGTTCCATTGTTTAAGAAGGGTAGCAGGGATAATCCAGGAAATTACAAGCCAGTGAGCCTTACGTCAGTGGTAGGGAAATTAAAGATTCTTCGTGATAGGATTTACTACAATTTGGAAGCAAATGGGCGTATTAGTGAGAGGCTGCATGGTTTTGTGAAGGGGAGGTCGTGTCTCAGCAACTTGATCGAGTTTTTCGAGGAAGTGACAAAGATGATCGACGATGGAAGGGCAGTGGATGTTATATACATGGATTTCAGTAAGGCCTTTGACAAGGACCCTCATGGCAGACTGGTACAGAAGGTAAAGTCGCACGGGATCAGAGGTGAACTGGCAAGATGGATACAGAATTGGCTTGGTCATAGAAGACAGAGGGTAGCAGTAGAAGGGTGCTTTTCTGAATGGAGAGCTGTGACTAGTGGAGTTCCGCAGGGATCAGTGCTGGGACCTTTGCTGTTTGCAGTATACATAAATGATTTGGAGGAAAATGTAACTGGGCTAATTAGTAAGTTTGCAGACGACACTAAAGTTGGAGGAGTTGCAGATAGTGAAGAGGATTGTCAAAGGATACAACGGGATATAGATCGGTTGGAGACTTGGGCAGATGGAGTTTAATCCAGACAAATGCGAACTAATGCATTTTGGAAGGTCCAATACAGGCAGGAATTATACAGTAAATGGCAGAACCCTTAAGTGCATTGACGGGCAGAGGGATCTGGGTGTACAGGTCCACAGGTCACTGAAAGTGGCAACGCAGGTGGATAAGGTAGTCAGGAAGGCATATGGCATGCTTGCCTTCATTGGCAGGGGTATTGAGTATAAAAGCTGGGAAGTCACGCTGCAGCTGTATAGAACCTTGGTTAGGCCATATTTGGAATGTTGCGTGCAATTCTGGTTGCCACATTACCAGAAGGATATGGAGGCATTGGAGAGGGTGCAGAGGAGGTTTACCAGGATGCTGCCTGGTCTGGAGGTTATTAGCTATGAGGAGAGGTTGGAGAAACTCTGATTGTTCTCACTAGTGACAGAGATTGAAGGGCGAATTGATAGAAGTTTACAAAATGATGAGTGGCATGGACAGGGTAGATAGTCAGAATCTTTTTCCCATGGTGGAAGAGTCAATTACTAGGGGACATAGATTTAAGATGAGAGGAGAAAACTATAGAGGAGATGTGTGGGGCAAGTTTTTTATGCAGAGGGTAGTGAGTGTCTGGAATTCGCTGCCAGAGGAGGTGCTGGAAGCAGGTACGATAGTCGTGTTTAAGAGGCAGCTTGACAAATACATGAATAGGATGGGAATAGAGGGATACGGACCTCAGAAGTGCAAAATGTTTTAGTTGACGGGCAATATGATCGGCGCAGGCTTGGAGGGCCGAAGACCCTGTTCCTGTGCTGTACTTTTCTTTGTTCTTTTTTCTAAGAGCAGGGGAATTATCTGTGTCCTGGCCAACATTTATCAATGAATCACTATTCCTGAAACAGATTAATTGTTTGTTTGTCTAAGTCCTGTTTATGGGATCTTTCTGTGCTGCATATTGGCTGCCATGGTTACCCACATTGCAACAACTTGCATTTATATAGCCCCCTTAATATTGAAAAGTGTCCCATAGAGGGCGACTCAGACCAAAATAGACGTCAAACCAAAATAGGAGACATGAGGATGGGAGATGAGAAGCTTGACACGAGGAATAGGGGTTGGACTTCAGCCTCTACCAGAGTCTGGATCGGCGGTGGGCAGGCACTAAACATAGCCCCACCAGCTGGCACACCAGTTAGAAGGCTGCATCCTGCCTCTGGGCCATTTTTGCGGAGATGGTCTGGGGGCAGCAAGAAGCAGCCAACTAGGGTCATTCAGAGCCTATTGAGGCCAATTAAAGGAGGCTGACCTGGTTTTTCCAGTTAGCCTCCAGACTCCTGCAGGCAGCAGGGGACAACTTTGACGCCTCGAACGTGGTTTCCCGGCAGCAGGCCAAGGCACCAATGCTTCAGGCAGGCCTAAAGCCTCACCCTGTTTGCCTGGGGGAAGGAGGAGCCACAGGCCACCCTACAGAGGGGCCACCCCTAACCCCAACAGTGGTGGCCAGGGTGCAAGAACAATTTTTTAATATAGGTGTGAAAAATTTGGAGAGCGGGTACTTCCATATTGAAGCACCCTCGCTCTTAATTACCCACTGTGGCACCCTGACACCCCTTTCAAGCTGAAAGGCAGTTTAACTGGCACTCCAGATTCAAGATCCTGCTCACTGTCCTCAATTGGACGATGAAATTATCTCCAGGCCAATTAAGGGAAATCCTAATGAGCGATGGTTTCCTTCTGGGAGCATCCATATCCTGTGAAAGAATAAAGAAAAAAAAATGTCCTGAGCGGTGCTATATAAATGTAAATTCATTCGCTCAATTAAGTATTAAGTTCCCTTCCAGCTCATCCTCCCATTTATGATGTGTTTCTACTCCAGTCAAGCCGCTGAGTTCCGTGTGGATGCCACAGATTGTAACCTGGTTCGTAAGAGTGCGCACTGCTGCCAAACTCCCACAGCTCCCGGAAACAATTCCGATTTCTGTTTCCCATTCCTGGAGGCAAGATCAAGAGCACTAGAAAGATGTTAAAGGAGGAGAGAGGAGAGACAGAGAGGTTCATGGGGTTATTATTGTTAAGTATGCAGGTACTAGGCTGTACAAGAGGCTGGAGTCTCCAGGGAGTTGCAGGGGATGGGGGTGGTGGTGTGTGGGCTTGGGGGTGGCTGTAGGGCTGAGGAGACTACACAGAGAACTGATGGTTCTAGAAGGAGGCCCACCAGTATACAGAATGGCAACATGATGAGCTTTGGGCAGGGACTGGGGGAGATGATGGCATAGTGATAATGACAAATAATCCAGAGGCCCAGGCTAAGCTCTGGGGGACATGGGTTCAAATCCTACCACAGCAACTCGTGGAATTGAAAGATAGGCCTGGATTCTCCTTGCCCGCTGGCATTGGGTGTGTTTGGTGGCGTCAGCAGGCAAGAAGGTCAAAAAATGTTTTCACAACGTGAGAAACCAGTTTGCGATCGTCCACTCAGCTCGTTGATGCTGGGCTGCGTTCCCTGCAATCGGAGGTTGGGAACCTCATTGTAATATATCAGCATATCATCATAAGGTTAGTCCACCAGACTTATTCCCCCATCCCCCCCCACCACTCCCTGCTGGATCATCGGATCGTCCGCCCACATTGGCAGGAAAACAAGCCCACGTGTTTCACAACAGCATATATAAGGTGTGCACCTGGCGGGCTGCACTTCACTCGGGACTTTAAGGTTTATTTGCCTACCTTGCTTCAGTCAGGACTCGCAGTCATCAGCGCCAGGCTTCACAGATAGCACCACGTCACTTTACAGGGGCTCACGAGCAGGTTTCTACCTACCAGTCCAGCCATATCTGGGTGGCTTTTCAACGGCTGCAGGGCTAGGGCTTGCTTGGGGAAGGGGGAGAAGTGGCCTCAGGCAAGGGAAGAGGCTGCAGGATGAGGGCTGTACTAGGGGAGGAGGGAATCCCATGGTGTGTATGGGGCACATGTTGATCTGTGCAAGTGGCCATAAGATAGTGAGGGCTGAGGAGGCCAGATGGACATGTGAGGGTGTGTGTGAGAGAATGGGTGGTGATGTCCTTTGAGCTGGCAGTGAGCGAGATGCCAGTGAATGTGTGATGGGCTTGAGTGTGTGAGTTTAGAGTAAAGAGATGGTTGCCTTACCTTGGCTGCATCAACTAGATCATTCATCCTCTATCTCCATTGGATGACCAATCTCTTCTGTGCAGCATTGGCACTGAGCACCGCACCTTCACCTACCAAACCAGAGTGGTAATGTAGCTGCCCCTCCTGTGGCCAGAGCAGGGGTAGATGACATCACAGTGGGGCCTCCACAGTGTCCAAAAGGCACTTACGGTCTTCAATCCTCTTACCTTTCAGGGGCCATGTCTTCTTTGCTGCACTGAGCGGGGCTGGACTTTAAATGTGGTGCCTGGCATGATGAAGCGGTGAGGTGACGGTGTGGCAGGCGAATCGGAGCCCGCTCGCCATGGAAGCGGCGGGTATCCTGGGAATGTATAAATAATGCAGAGGTTTTGGGATGATATGGCGTGAAAAACTGTTATTGCAGCTGGCGGGTAGAATGTCGTTTATCTGGCAGTTATCGCACTTAGTGCAAATCTGGGATGATTCCACCCACAGTTAAGGTCACCATTACTGAGACTATCATGTTAAAAACCCATCTAGTTCTCTAATGTCCTTTTAAGGAAGGTAAATGTGCCGTCCTTACCTGGTCTGGTCTACGTGTAACTCCAGAACCATATTGACTCTGAAATGGCCTCTCATTTCAAGACCAGTTACGGATTGGCATGATCTTACCTGTGGTGCTCGTATCCCATGAAAGAATAAAGAAAAAAATGCCCGTGGTGGTGTAGTGGCATTGTCACTGGGCTAGTAATCCAGAAACCCAGGGTAATGCTCTGGGGAGCCAGGTTCGAATCCCACCACAGCAGATGGTGAAATTTGAGTTCAATAAAAATCTGGAATTATAAGTCTGATGATGACCATGAAACCATTGTCAACTGCTGTTAAAAACCCACCAGCTTCACTAATTTCCTTTAAGAAATCCACAGTAATGTGGTTGACTCTTAAATGCCCTCTGAAATGGGTTAGCAAGCCATGAAACAAGCATCAAACCACTGAAAAGTCAATAAAAAAGAATGAACTTGGCATTGACCTATGCTCCGAAAATGATGACAGCAAACTCAACCCTGTCGACCCTGCAATGTCCTCCTTACTAACATCTGAGAGCTCGTGTCAAAATTGGGAGAGCTGTGTCACAGACAAGACAAGCAACAGCCTGACATAGTCATCCTCACTTTATCCCACATACCACCATCACTGGACAGGCCCAGCAGAGGTGGCGGCACAGTGGTATACAGTCAGGAGGGAGTTGCCCTGGTTGTCCTCAACATCGACACCGCCCCCATGGGCAAGGAAACATCTTGCTGATTACCACATGCCAACCCCCTCTCCCCACCTCTCAGATGATGGATTAGTAGTTGGAGGAAGCACTGAGGGCACAGAATGTACTCTGTGTGGGGAACTTCAATGTCGATCACCAAGAGTGGCTCGGTAGCACCACTACTAATCAAGCTGGCCGAGTCCTAAAGGACATAGCTGCTAGACCAGGTCTGCAGCAGGTGGTGAGGGAACCAACAAGAGGGAGAAACGTATTTGAGCTCATCCTCACCAACCTGCCTGCCACAAATGCATCTGTCCATGACAGTATCGGTAGGAGTGACCACCACACAGTCTTTTTGGAGACGATATCCCATCTTCACATTGAGGATACCCTCCATCGTGTTGTGTGGCACTACCACCATGATAAGTGGGATAGATTTTGAATGGATCTAGCATCTCAAGACTGGGCACCCATAAGGCACTGTGGGCCATCAGCAGCAGCAGAATTTTACTCAACACAATCTGTAACCTCGTGGCCTGCATATCCTTCACTCTACCATTACCATCAACCCTGGTTCCATGAGAGTGCAAGAGAGTATGCCAGGAGCAGAACAAGGCATACCTAAAAATGGGGTGTCAACCTGGTGAAGCTATAACACAGGACTACTTGCGTGCCAAACAGCATAAGCAGCAAGTGATAGACAGAGCTAAACGATTCCATAACAAACGGATCAGATCTAAGCTCTGCAGTCCTGCCACATCCAGTCATGAATGGTGGTGGACAATTAAATTCACTGGAGGAGGAGGCTCCACAAATATCCCCATCCTCAATGATGGGGAGGACCAGCACAGCAGTCCAAAAGATAAGACTGAAGAATTCGCAACAATCTTCAGCCAGAAATGCTGAGTGGATGATCCATCTCGGCCTCCTCCAGAGGTCCCCAGCATCACAGATGCCAGTCTTCAGCCAATTCAATTCACTCTACGTGAAATCAAGAAACAGCTGAAGACACTGGATACTCCAAAGGCTATGGGCCCTGACAATATTCCAACAATAGTACTGAAGACTTGTGCTCCAGAACCGGCTGTGCCCCAAACCAAGCTGTTCTAGTACAGCTAGAACACTGGCATCTACCCAGCTATGTGGAAAATTGCACAGGTACTTCCTGTACACAAAAAGCAGGACAAATCCAGCCTGGCCCATTACCACCCCATCAGTCTACTCTTGATCCTCAGCAGAGTAATGGAAGGGGTCATCAACAGTGCTATCAAGTGGCACTTACTTAGCAATCACCTGCTCACTGACACCGTTTGGGTTCCGCCAGGGCCACTCAGCTCCTGACCTCATTACAGCCTTTGTTCAAACGTGGACCAAAGAGCTGAACTCCCAAGGTGAGGTGAAAGTGACTGCCCTTGACATCAAGGCAGCGTTTGACCGAGTGTGGTATCAAGGAGCCCTAGCAAAACTGGAGTCAATGGGAATCAGGGGGAAAACTCTCCACTGGTTGGAGTCATACCTAGCACAAAGGAAGATGGTTGAGGTTGTTGGAGGTCAGTCATCTCAGCTCCAGGACATCGCTGCAGGAGTTCCTCAGGGTAGTGTCCTCGGCCCAACCATCTTCAGCTGCTTCATCAATGACCTTCCTTCCATCATAAGGTCAGAAGTGGAGATGTTCGCTGATGATTGTGCACAATGTTCAGCACCATCCACAACTCCTCAGATACTGAAGCAGTCCATGTCAAATGCAGCAAGACCTGGACAATATCCAGGCTCAGGCTGACAAGTGGCAAGTAACAGTCATGCCACACAAGTGCCAGGCAATGACCATCTGCACCAAGAGAAAATTTAACCATCACTGCTTGACATTCAATGGCATTACCATTGCTGAATCCCCCACTATCAATATCCTGGGGGCTACCGTTGCTCAGAAACTAAACTGGGCTAGCCATATAAATATTGGGTCTACAACAACAGGTCAGAGGCTAGGAATCTTGTGGTGAGTAACTCACTTCCTGACTACTCAAAGTCTGTCCACCAACTACAAGGTACAAGTCAAGAGTGTGATGGAATACTCCCCACTTGCCTGGAGTACAGCTCCCACAACACTCAAGAAACTTGACACTGTCCAGGACAAAGCAGCCGGCTTGATTGCCACCCCATCCACAAACTTTCACTCCATCCACCACCAATGCACAGTAGCAGCAGTGTGTACCATCTACAAGGAACTCACCAAAGCTTCCCTGACAACTACCATCTAGAAGGGCAAGGGCAACAGATAGTTGGGAACATAGAACCTATGTATTTGCTTTCCTAGATCTGCATTCCTCAATCATTCAGTTCCTGTCCAAGTCACTCACCATTTTGACTTGGAAATATATCACCGTTCCTTCACTGTCGCTGGGTCAAAATCCTAGAACTCCCTCCCTAACAGCACTGTGGGTGTACGTATACTGCATAAACTGCAGCGGTTCAAGAAGGCAGCTCACCACCACCTTCTCAAGAGCAATAAGGGGTGGGCAATTGCCAGTGACTCCCACACCCGGTAAATGAATAAAAATATATATTAAGTTCCCTTCCAGCTCATCCTCCCACTTAAGACGTGTTTCTACTGTAGCCAAGCGGCTGAGTTCTGTGTGGATGCAACAGGTTGTGACCTGGTTCCTAGAATGCACACTGCTGACCAGCTCCTGCAATTAAAAACAAATCACAAGCACACGGATTCCCTGGCTAGAATTGCTGGCTGTGCTTTTCAGGTGTGGCAATCCTGAGCCAACAGCCTGCAGAGTATCAAAATCCCCAACGAGCTGTTGGGCGCTGTGTCTTGGCCAGCACACCACTTTCTGGAAATTGTTTCTTCAAAGAATTAAAGGGACGGCACACAAAACATAAGCAGAGTTTTCGGAATGAAACGGAGGAGATGGAGGTGCCCTCACTGGACTACCGACCCAGAGGCACGGTCTAAGCTCTGGGGACACCAGTTCAAATCCCACCACGACAGCTGGCGGAGTTTAAATTCGATTCATAAATCTGGAATTAAAAGCTAGACTCAGTAATGGTGACTGTGAAACTATCATCAATTGTTGTAAAAACCCACCTGGTTCACTAATACCCTTTAGGTTCACTAATACCCATTCTTATAGTCTTCTTGCCTATACCTGTCTCCAGACCCACAGCAATGTGGTTGATGCTTAACTGCTCTCTGACATGGTCCAGCAAGACGTTCAATTCAAGGGCAATTAGGGATGGGCAACAAATGCTGGCCTAGTCAAGGATGCCCATGTCCCATGAAAGAATAAATTTTTAAGAAAGTGGAGATCTTCATTCGGGATCTGGGAAGTGGGGATAATCTCCTGTAGTACTTATTCAATCTGTCCTCACAGACAGCCTACTGAGAGGCTCAGTCTGAGAAAAGTCTTCTTTACCCAGAGTGAATGTGGAACTCACTATCACACAAAGTAGTTGAGGCAAATAGCATTGATACATTTAAGAGGAAGCTAGATAAACAGGGGAGGGAGGAAGATATATGATCTGTTGATAGGGTGAGATGAAGTGGGTTGAGAGGAGTCTCATACGGAGCATAAATGCTCTGAAGAAGAGTCATACAGACTCAAAACGTTAACTCTGTTTTTATCTCCACAGATGCAGTTAGACCTGCTGAGCTTTTCCAACATTTTCTGCTTTTGTTTCAGATTTCCAGCATCTGCTATATTTTGCTTTTACATATATGCTAGCAAGAGCCAGTTGGGCCAAATGGTCTGTTTCTGTCCTGAACATTCTCTGTAATACTGTATTATTCTGCAGTATTTTTCAAGGCTCTCAGAGATGGTGAGTAGGGAATAGTCTGCAAGTATTTAATCTATCAAACTATCAGCCACCCACAATCAGAGATTAAATGACCATTTTATCTAAGGTAAAGGGAACAAAACCCATGAGGAATTGAGATCTCACGTTGCAGTAAATAAGGCTCCTTTCACAGGAGAAAACGTGCACATGACAGCAGCAAGCCTGAGCAGAGCATTCCATCCACTGTGGCCCCAGCTCCACCACAGATACCTGACGATCCTTCACATCCAAAGGACAGGTTCTCAGTCATTTTTGTCACAACTTGAATTAACTGCGGCGCTTTTCTCTGAGTCAGAAGGTTTGGGGTTCAAGTCTCACTCCAGGAGACTTCAGAAATCTACAACTACACTTCTAGCACAGTGCTGGGGGAATGCTGCACTGTTGGTGGTATTTATTCTTAATGAGAAGTTAAACTGAGGCCCCATCAGGCGGATGTAAAAGATCCCATGGGTATTATTTTGAAGAAGAGTAGAAGGGGTTCTACCCAGTGCATTGGCCAATATTTATCCCCTAATCAGCTTCACTAAAATAGATTATTTGATCATTATTCCACTGGTCATTGTGGGATCTTGCTGTGTGCAAATTGGCTGCCATGTTTCCTTCGTTACAACAGTGACTACATTTCAAAGTATTTAATTAGCTGCAAAGCACTCTGGGAGGTCCTGAGGTAGTGAATGACACAATAGAAATTAAAGCATTTTTGATTTTTCTTTGAATAATTAACACATTAGCAATATCACATTGGTATTAAGTGGAATGCACACACATTCAGAAACACTCACACACACACATTCACAAATGCTCATACACTCACACACACACACTCACTCACATATACACACACTCTCACGCACACAGACACATTCACACACACATTCACACATACTTAGTCACTCGCCCATACACATATACTGATATGCACACACAGACACACATTCACACACACTCACATGCACACAATCGCACACATTCAAACACACACACACAGAGTCACTCACTCACACATTCACACAAACACACATGCACACCCTCACAAGCACTCATACATAAACTCACTCACTCTTATGCACATACACACTGATATGAACACACACAGACACACATTCACATACACTCACATACACATAATCGCACACATTCAAACACACACACACAGAGTCACTCATTCACACAAACACACATGCACACGCACACACTCACAAGCACTCATACATAAACTCACTCACTCTTATGCACATACACACTGATATGAACACACACAGACACACATTCACACACACTCTCACATACACATGCTCAGACACAAGCAGTCTCATGCTCTCTCACACACACAAACACACACACACTCACTCATACACACACACTCACACTCTCACATATACATGAACTCTCAGACATACACTCACACACATACAAACACACACATGCTCATGCTTACACACATACACACACTGATGCACACACACAGATGCACATTCACAAACACACAATCACAAAAACACACTCACAAACACACACACTCACAGACACACATCCACACACACAGTTACACACACACCCACACAAACACACACACACTCACTAACACTCACACGTACACTTACTCTCATGCACATACACACACTGACAGTCACACACACAGACACACACATGCACTCACACATGCATGCAGATATCACACACACAAACACATTCATGCATAGACACACACACTCACGTAAACACAAACACACATACTGATACACATACACACACACACACACACACGCACACACACATAGTTGCCATTGGTTCTGTGTATGGATATGCTCAAGGAAAAACACCATAAATGTTCATCAGCATTGTTTTGATCAATATTTGTGTATAATCACTGCTTAAACAGCTCTGAGCAGAGAGACAGAGTGAGAGAGGGAGCACGTGTTTTACGAGGGGTCAGGCAGCGGGCTGCTCTCCTAAACTAGCTAAAGTTAGAGCATGTCTTTATGCCAAGTTGTGTAAACAGTAATAAGAGATGTAAATATTTCCACAGGCAAACTGGTGAAAAGTCAAACAGAAATAATTCAGGGAGTAACTGGTTGCATCTATTTGCACGGCCCCAGTCAGTAACCGTAAAGGTAAAAGCTTTCCTGCTCCTCCGGGGCGGTGCACATAACCTGTTGTCCACTCGATAGGGCTATCGTGCTCTGAAACTATGAGCCGCTACCAAAATGTGACACAATGCAGTTTCAGGGTGATCTAATCAAGGTGTTTAAAATGAGAAAGCAATTTGATTGTGCAGATAGAGAGAAAATCATTTCTGTTGGAGGAGTCCAAATCAACGTGGCATAATCTGAAAATTAGGGCTGGCCATACAGGATTGAATTCGGGAAGCACTTTTACGTTCAAAGGGTACTAAAATTAGACCTCACTGCCTCAAAAAGCTGTGCATGTTGGAGGTTAGTTGGACTTTTCAAGACTGCCATTGATAGATAGTTGTTCGGGAAGCCTATCAATGGATAAGGAACAAAGGCAGGTGATGTTTTGCAATTCTGTTCCTTGTTTTCAAAGACCCCTGTAGCATCATCACTCCTTATCGCCATCATCCCTACAACTCTCCAATGTCCCTACGCACCTCCAGTTATGCCCTCCTACTCATCCACTAGTGGTCACTGTGCTTTGAGATGCCTGGGTCCTAAGTTCTGGAATTTCTTCACTACCCCTATCTACCACACCGCTTCCTTTTTCTCCTTTAAGATGCTCCTTAAATCTCCCTTTTTCCTGGCCTAATGAGGAAGATTTTTCCATGAGCGCCTGAACCCTGACATTAGGGACCAACTGGGGATCCTGAACATGCTTTTGTCGGGAGCAAGAACCGGGGGAGCTAATTTCCCAAAGAGAGTCTCCTATTTGGCCCCCTCCACGTTTGTCATCCTATTAAGGTCGACAGGTGGGCTGCCAATGCTGCCAGTCCAATCACAGGGTTGGCAGCTCAAGAGCCTTGACAGCCCCATCGAGGGCTTGAAGCATCTTGGGACAATCTAATACTTTAAAGGTGCTATATAAATGCTGTATATAAATGCTATATAATTGTTGTTATACAATTGAAGCATTACCGCCTCTCCTTTGTATTCTAACCCCCTTGAGATGATGGCCAACATTTCATTCACCTTTTTGATTGCATTTTGTACCCGTCCACTAGCTTAGATAGAAACTGTGGTGTGCTGAAATGCACAAATGCTAGGATATCCCTACGGAGTTCAAATGTGGAGCGCTGCAATCACAACTTCAAGATAGGCAGGTTAACAAGCCAAATGGCTTAACATTCAGGGCTGCATGAATATGGATTCCAGAATTTTAAATCTCTGTTGGTAATGATAACAACCACTTAGGCTATTCTGAGGAAGGTCTGAGAATACAAGGGCACCTCAACTTAGGGGTACGTTTAAACAAAAGATTCATTGGGACCTATTCCGACACAGCTCTCTGCTATTTTCGGGACACCATCTCCTTCAAGCCCAACCCCCCCAGGGCCAGAAGATTCAGCCCAATGGCTCCGTGTTAAATTTCACATTCAACAGACTATCACGCAATTAATCAAATGTCAATTTTAGGGAAATTACTGGAAATGGCTGTTAGCGACAGATTGATCAAACACATGGAGAGGACAGGTATCAGCAGTTCAAAGAGAAACTGCATGGACTTGTGAAGAATCATGTCTGATTAATCTGGTTGAGACTTTCGAGGAGGTCATGAGGATGATGGACAGGGGAGAATCTACTGGTGTTGGCTATATGGGACTTCCAAACGGAATTTGATAAGGTTCTGCACAAGAGATTATTAGAGAAAATAGAAGTACCCAGAGTTGGGAATAACCTTGTGAAACTGGTCATCATTGTGTTGGGAGAGTCTCCCATTGGTGGAACACATGGGATCTGTACTGGGGCCTCAGTTCTTCACCATATTTCCCAATAACTAGGATGCAGGAATAGAAAGTTGTACACCCAAGTTTTGTAGATAACACTAAGTTCAGCAGCGCAATAACTTAATAGATCAGAGCAGAAAGTTACAAAGGGACATGATAGGCTTAAATAGTAAATGGAGTTCAATGTGGGAGAAGTGTGAGGTCATCTACTGTGGATCCACAAAGGATGATCTCAAGCATTGGCTAAATGGTGAGGAAACCAGGGAGGTGGGGAAGCAAAGAGACCGAGGGTGATGCTCTGAGGGCCTGGGTTCAAATCCCACCACAGCAGATGGTGAAATTTGAATTCAATGTAAAAAACTTGATATTAAAAGTCTGATGATGACCACAAAAACATTGCCGATTGTCGTAAATACTCATCTGGATTATTAACGCCCTTTAGTGAAGGAAATCTTCCATCCTTACCTGGTCTGGCCTACATTTGACTCCAGACCCACAGCAATGTAGTTGACTCTTAAAATAAAAATGCCCCTGATCAAGGGCAATTAGGGATGGGCAATAAATGCTGGCCTGGCCAGCGACACCCACATCCCATGAACAAATAAAAAAATATACAAACAACTATAATCTAGTGGACAGGCACAAAATGCAATGAAAAAGTGAATGAAATGTTGGCCATTATTGCAATGGGGCTAGAAAACAACCGGGAAAGCAGTCATGTTCAATTCTGTAACAAGAACTACTTGCATTTACATAGCACCTTTTTATTAAATTATAGCACCTTTTTATTAAATTTTCCCAAGATGTTTCACAGGAGCATTATCAAACAAAATTTGACAATGAGTCATATTAGGAGGTACTAGGGCAGATGATGAAAAGCTTGGTCAAAAGAGTGTTTTAAGAGAGGAAGATAAGGAAGAGAGGCAAAACATGTTAAGGAGGAAAGTTTAAAGCTTAGGGCCAAGGCCTAACTGAAGGCACAATGACCAATGATGGAGCAATTAAAATTGGGGATGCTCAAGAGACCTGAATTGGAGGAGCGCAGATATCTCAGAGAGTTGTAGGTTTGGAGGAGGTAACAGAGATAGGGATGGATGATGGGTATGGACACATGTGGGCCTGGCAATGATTCAATTCAGGTTTACAGCTTTTGCACAGAATCTCAGGATTATTACAACACGGAAAGAGGCCACTCAGCCCATCATGTCTGCACCAGCTCTCCATGGGAGCAATTGACTTCATGCCACTCCCCTGCCTTCCCCCCACAACCTTGCACGTTCTTCCTTTTCAGATAACTATCTAATTCACTTTTGAATACCTCAATTGAACGTACCTCCACCATACTCTCAGCAGTGCATTGCAGACCCTAAGTTTTTCTTTTCTCTTAATGTTCCAAGAGTTGCTAGGCACCATTGGGACCTCACCCAATCAGATTATTCTTCACGTGTCAGTGAAGGCAGTGACTGTCAACAGGTTGATGGGCTGTGGGAGGCATCATTGTCAACCCAAGAACTCATCCAACACTCATCACATGTGCGCCACATCTGAGGTAATTGCCTAGTCACTGGGGTAAATTCAAAACTAACCTGTAGAAATAAATGATGAGTGTAATTTTAACTTGCATAAGTGAATGGGTTTTGAGTTGGTTAAAATTGGGTCTAATTAATGTTACAGGGAGTAAGTTTTCTTAATTAATTCTTGGGGCTTGAGCATTGCTGGCAAGGTCAGCATTTACCACTCATCCCTAATTGCCCTTGAACTGCTGGTGAGCCATGTAAAACTGAGAGGTTTGAGAGGCCATTTCAGAGGGCAGTTAAGAGTCAACCACATTGCTGTGGGTCTGGATTCACATGTAGGCCAGACCAGGTAATATCGGCAGATTTCCTTCCCTGAAGGGCATCAGTGAACCAGATGGGTTTTTACAACAGACCAGTAGGTTCATGACCATAATTTACTGAGACTAACTTTTTAATTCCATTAATTAATTAAAATTACCCCAGCTGCCATGGCTGGGGTTGATCTCATATCTCCAGAACTTATTGTCTGGGTCTCTGGATTAGTAGTCCTGTGGGGGAGGGGGGGAGGAGGAGGAGATGGTGGCATGGTGGTATAACACTGGATTAGTAATCCAGTAGGCCCTAGCCTAATGCTCTGGAGACATGGGTTCAAATCCCACCACAACTAACAGAGCTTAAATTCAATTAATAATCTGGAATATAAAGCTAGTTTCAGTGATTGGTAACCATGACAATCATCAATGATTGTTGCCAAAATCCATCTGGTTCACTAATGTCCTTTAGGTAAGGAAATCTGCCATCCTTACCTGGTCTGGCCTACATACAACTCCAGACCCACAGCAATGTGCCTGACTCTTAGCTGCCCTTGGTTCAAGGCAACAAGTGCTGGCCTTGCTACTGACACCCACATTCCACAAAAGAATAAATTACAAAAATACTATTGTGCCCATGGTCAAGAGATGGAACAGGTGGTGACAGTGGAAAGAGTCTGTATTGATTAATTCCAGTGCAAATTCTATTGATTTCTTTCAGAAAATGATTAATAGAGGATAGGAGCTATTTGAAGCATGATGTATGATGGATGTGGGAGTACAGGAAGAGGATAGTAGTATGTGGGAGGGATACAGAGTAGATAGGGATAAAACTGTTCCCACTGGTAGAAGGATCAAGAATGAGAGGACATTGATTTAAGGTCTTTGGCAAAAGAAGCAATGGAGACATGAGGACAAATTTTTTCACACAGCGAGTGGTTAAGATCTGGAATGCACTGCCTGAGGGTGCAGTGGAGGCAGGCTCAATCAAGGCATTTGAGAAGGAATTGGATTATTGTCTGAAAAGGAAGGGGGGTTGTGGGAGGAGGGGGAATGCAACCAGGTGAATCACTCATTCGGAGAGCCGGCACAGACATGACAGGCTGAATGGCCTCCTTCTGTGCTTTAACAATTTTGTGATTCTGTGACTTTGGGCCTACAGCTGCCAAAGCTCTTCCCCGCTGGGGATTTTCCTCACCTCATATCAGGTTGTAGACTCATTGATAGAGATTGATCACCGCCTCCTTGCTTTGCCCCACACTGGCGCAGTGATGCCCTTCAAGCTATATATAACCCAACTGACTCTCTCTAAAGGAGAGAGATGCCTATGGCCCTTTGTGGACTATGGCCAATTACTACATTACCTAATTACCATTGGCAGCCATGCCTTCAGTTGTCTGGGCTCTAAGTTCTGGAATTCCCACCTTAAAACTCTCTGCTTCTGTATCTCTTCTTCTCCTTTAAAATATTCCTTAAAACCTATCCCTTTGGCTCACCTGTTCAAATAAACCACATGCGATTTGGTGTCAGATTTTGCTCTATAGTGCTCCTCTTCACAGGATCGTTTTAGTACATTAAAGGCGCTATAAATGCAAGTTGTTTTTTGTTGCTGTATCAGGATTGCAGGATAACCCCTCGGTCTCTGACTATTGGAGTAAAGGAGACTGGAAGACGGGGAAAGGACAGTTTTGAAGAATGGTTAACTGACCTACAGAATTATGAGCAAAGTGTATGTTGACAATAGGACAGGATCAGAGCAAATGGGAGGAATAGAGCATAGAAACAGGCGCAGATGAGACAGATACAACCTGAGACTGTTAGCACAGAGCAGCGATGGACGGGATGTGTTGTGAAATCAGGACGCGACATAACGTGTCCACTGGTGAGTGAGGGAGTCCCACGGATTTACTGCTGTTTACGCTTCCTTGTTAGCAGTTAGTTGCCCTCAATAAATTATGTGCATGCAACTTGACGTCTTTCACAAGGAAAGAAATAGTAAAAGCCTGCATGTGGGGAAAATGGAATGGAAATAAATTTCCCTTTTGCGTCAGTGTTTGTGCCAGTTAAAAATATAGATACTGTTAAATGTTCCTATTTAAGGCTTTGCCTGTGGTTCCAATCTGTTCACAGACCTACGTTTCCTCCTAGTTAAACAACACCTCGACTTTAAAATTCTCATCTTATTTTCAAATCCCCCCCATGGCCTGGCCCTTCCCTATCTCTGGAATCTGCTCCAGCCCCCCACAACTCTCCAAAATCTCTGCACTTCAGCAATTCAGGCTTCTTGAGCACCCCCGACTTTAATAATTCCACCACGGAAAGCCGTGCCTTCAGCTGCTGGGGTTCTAAGCTCTGGAATTCCCTCCCTAAATTCTCTGCCTCTTGCTCTTCTCCCCTCCTTTAAGACCTCCTTAAAATCCACCCCCTTTGACCAAGCGTTTGGTTACCTGTCCTCCCTATGTGTCCGTGTGTCAAATTTTGTCTGGTAACACACACCTGTGAAGAACCTTGGGCGGTTTTACTATGTTAAAGGTGCCATACAAATGCGAATTGCCATTGTTGTTAAATGCTAAAGGCTGTCTCACTGTTTCTAAGCAGAAAGATCTTAACAATGCAGACCTGAGTTACACTGCTGCCTCCTAATCACACTGCCCAGGGATAATGATGATCTGTGTGTTCGAAGCTCTTGTGCACCATCTTCAGAACAATGGTTAATTTTTCATGGCTTCAGAGCACAAATAATTTCACTGGCGGTTTAACAAAATATCGCAGGTCATTGAGCCCCTCTACAACATTCCAAACAAACACATTCCCTGCAACCCACTCACTAAATTGTGCAATACAGCTGTGGTTGTTGTGAGGGTAAAACAGCATTCATTTTACTTCTGTTTCTGTCACATAACTGAGCTATCAAAGTGTTGATTTCCTTAATCCAGGCCATAGCAGTTCATTTGACTAGTAGCTCGTCCACTGCACTAAACATTCACTCCTTCCATCATCGGTGCATCATGGCTGCAGTGTGTTTACTATCCGCCAATACACTGCAGCAACTTGTCAAGGCTCCTTCACAAAGTTTAGGACCTCTAGCACCTAAGGACAAGGGCAGTAGACGCATGGGAACACCACCACCACCACCTGCAGGTTCTACCCAAGTCACACACACAATCCCAGCTTGGACATATATCGCCATTCCTTCACCTCCGCTGTGCCAAAGTCCTGCAGCTACCTATCTAACAGAATTGTGGGAGCATTTTAGGAATAAACATTAGGAATAGGAGGAGGACGTTCATCCCCTCGAGCCTGTTCCGCCATTCAATTAGATCATAAATGATCCACATCTCCACACCGTTTACCTTTGTTTCAAGTCCCTTGATTCTATCATCAGATTCAGTTTTGAAAGCTCGAGTTGTTCCCCACACACACAACCTTTTGGGCAAAAGGCCTTCAGTTTTCCAGGACTCTTCATGTGAAAAGGTGATTTGGGAACAGCCTGGTTCTAATTTTAAGATTAAGTCCCCTGGTCCTTCATCCCCACCGCCCCCCCCCCCCCCCCCCCCCCGCCCCAGAGCAAATATCTATCCTCTCAGATCCTTCTAATGTTTCGAACACCTCGATCAGATCATCAGAGGGACTGCAGCAGTTCATCAAAAAAGCCCATCACTATTTCAAGGGGACTGTGCATAGGCAATAAATATCGGCCTTGCCAAGTGATGCCATATCTGTGAATGAATAAGATAAAGGAAACTGGAATTGATCATTCCTCGCTCGTGTTGTAAAGGGGGAAGAATAATGCCCGATTACCCTGTTTCTAAACACTTCTCCCCCTATTTCCTCCTGCTCCCCTCAGGTAGCCGAGAGGCTGCTTTTGTCTATGCGATTTCCTCCGCTGGGGTTGTGTACGCTATCACACGAGCTTGCAGCCAGGGAGACCTGAACAGCTGCAGTTGTGACCCGCGCAAGAGGGGCAAAGCCCGGGACCCGAGAGGGGAGTTCGACTGGGGAGGCTGCAGTGACAACATCAACTATGGAATCAAGTTCTCCAAAGCCTTTGTGGATGCCAAGGAGAAGAAGGAGAAGGATGCCAGAGCACTGATGAACCTCCACAACAACCGATGTGGCAGAACAGTGAGTAGATGATAGATAGACCTTTCCAATGAAACGTTGCATGACTATCAGACCCTTTTTTGCCAGAAGTTTGCAGTCAGAATTAGCTGCACATGGTCTCCAATTTTTGCAGCTAAAATCCACCTACAAAACAGAACTGGTGCTCAGCCAACCAGTCCAGAGTTCAAAGAGGCTTTAGAAATAAGATGTAAACTAAGCAGCAAAAGCCTGTTTTCTTTTTTAAATGATACCTTTCTTTTCCATTATCTCCAATGTTTTGTAATATAAATGTGGAAAAGCAATTCTTGAAGTAATGAGATCAATAATTGATGGAACACACCTCTATATTAAGTAAATGCATTTATTATTCAGGAAAAGTCATTAACAACCAATGTAAAGGTATCAATTATACCTTATTAGTTGTTGATATCAAATTCTGAATTATTGATGTGAAGGTATTAATTATCAGGATAAAATATTAACTTGATATAAAGGTATTAATTATTGAAATTATTAGTCATTGTGAAGAAATCATTAGTAATTGATTTAAAAGTGTGGATTAATGATGGAAAAACAATTATTGGAATGACAACATAGTTGATTGAAGCAACAAATTATTCATAAATGCACTTATTAAGAAAAAATATGAACGATTGAAATAAAGCTATTAATTATTGAGACTAATTCATCACTTATGGATATGAAGGCATTCATTATTGACATTATCACTTTAATTATTGAGGGACTGTTAATAACTATTGATTTTAAGCCAGGATATTTGCATAGATGGAGAGGCTTTCCATCTTAGTGAGAATGACAGCAGAGGCCTGAATCTGGAAGTTCCGCCCCCGAACCCGGCATCTGCCATTTTCTCAAAGGGGGAATGGGGGTGGGTTTTAACGTGCAAATCCGTAATTCATGGAAGCAGCTGGTCATGTTAAGGTGCAGCTGCCTCAGCCGGATCTGATTTTGGATAGTGGGACGTCCAAAACAACCAAAACATTGCAGGGCTGAAGCGTTTGCAACAATCTTCAGCCAGAAGTGCCAAGTGGATGATCCACCTCAGCCTCTTGCTGAGGTCCCCAGCACCACAGATGTCAGTCCTCACACAATGCAATTCACTCTACATGATATCAAGAAACAGTTGAAGGCACTGGATACTGCAAAGGCTATGGGCCTTGACAATAACCTGGCAATAGTACTGAAGATTTGTGTTCCAGAACTTGCCGCGCCCCTAGCCAAATTGTTCCACTACAGCTACAACACTGGCATCTACCCAGTAATGTGGAAAATTGCCCAGGTATGTCCTGCCCACAAAATCTAATTTGGCCAATTACCACCCTGTCAGTCTACTCTCGATCATCAGCAAAGTGATGAAAGGGGTCATCATAGTGTTATCAAGCTGCATTTACTCAGCAATAACCCTGCTCACCGATGTTTAGTTTGGGTTCCGTAAGGGTTACTCAGCTCCTGACCTTATATAGCCTTGGTCCAAACATGAACAAAAGAGCTGACCTCAAGAGATAGTGTGAGAGTGACTGCCCTTGACATCAGAGCAGCATTTGACTGAGTGTGGCATCAAGGAGCCCTAGCGAAACTGCAGTCAATGGGAATAGGGGGAAAACATTACACTGGTTGGAGTCATACCTAGTACAAAGGAAGATGGTTATGGCTGTTGGAGGTCAATCATCTCAGTCCCAGAACATCACTGCAGGAGTTCCCAAGGGCAGTGTCCTCAGCCCAACCATCTTCAGTTGCTTCATTTATGAACTTCCTTCTTTCATAAGGTCAGGAATTTGGATGTTCATTGATGATTATACAATGTTCAGCACCATTCATGACTCCTCAGATACTGAAGCAGTCCATGTCCAAATGCAGCAAGACTTGGACAATATACAGGCAAGTAACATTCATGTCACACAAGTGCCAGACCATGATCATCTCCAACAAGAGAGAATCTAACCATCTCCCTATGGCATTCATTGCCATTACCATTGCTGAATCCCCCAATATCAACATCCTTGAGGTTATCATTGACCTGGGCCAGCCATATAAATACTGTGGCTAAAAACAAAAAAACTGCAGATGCTGGAAATCCAAAACAAAAACAGAATTACCTGGAAAAACTCAGCAGGTCTGGCAGCATCGGTGGAGAAGAAAAGAGTTGACGTTTCGAGTCCTCATGACCCTTCAACAGAACTTGCGTTCGAGTCCAAGAAAGAGTTGAAATATAAGCTGGTTTAAGGTGTGTGTGTGGGGGACGGAGAGATAGAGAGACAAAGAGGTGGGGGGGGGGGGGGGGGTGGGGGGGGTGTGGTTGTAGGGACAAACAAGCAGTGATAGAAGCAGATCATCAAAAGATGTCAACGACAATAGTACAATAGAACACATAGGTGTTAAAATTAAAGTTGGTGATATTATCTAAACGAATGTGCTAATTAAGAATGGATGGTAGGGCACTCAAGGTATAGCTCTAGTGGGTTTTTTTATATATATAATGGAAATAGGTGGGAAAAGGAAAATCTTTATAATTTATTGGAAAAAAAAAGGGAAGGGGGAAACAGAAAGGGGGTGGGGATGGGGGAGGGAGCTTACGACCTAAAGTTGTTGAATTCAATATTCAGTCCAGAAGGCTGTAAAGTCCCTAGTCGGAAGATGAGGTGTTGTTCCTCCAGTTTGCGTTGGGCTTCACTGGAACAATGCAGCAAGCCAAGGACAGACATGTGGGCAAGAGAGCAGGGTGGAGTGTTGAAATGGCAAGCGACAGGGAGGTTTGGGTCATTCTTGCGGACAGACCGCAGGTGTTCTGCAAAGCGGTCGCCCAGTTTACGTTTGGTCTCTCCAATGTAGAGGAGACCACATTGGGAGCAACGGATGCAGTAGACTAAGTTGGGGGAAATGCAAGTGAAATGCTGCTTCACTTGAAAGGAGTGTTTGGGTCCTTGGACGGTGAGGAGAGAGGAAGTGAAGGGGCAGGTATTGCATTTTTTGCGTGGGCATGGGGTGGTGCCATAGGAGGGGGTTGAGGAGTAGGGGGTGATGGAGGAGTGGACCAGGGTGTCCCGGAGGGAGCGATCCCTACGGAATGCCAATAAGGGGGGTGAAGGGAAGATGTGCTTGGTGGTGGCATCATGCTGGAGTTGGCGGAAATGGCGGAGGATGATCCTTTGAATGCGGAGGCTGGTGGGGTGATAAGTGAGGACAAGGGGGACCCTATCATGTTTCTGGGAGGGAGGAGAAGGCGTGAGGGCACCTATGTGTTCTATTGTACTATTGTCGTTGACATCTTTTGATGATCTGCTTCTATCACTGCTTGTTTGTCCCTACAACCACACCCCCCCACCCCCCCCTCCACCTCTTTGTCTCTCTATCTCTTCGCCCCCCACACACACACCTTAAACCAGCTTATATTTCAACTCTTTCTTGGACTCGAACGCAAGTTCTGTCGAAGGGTCATGAGGACTCGAAACGTCAACTCTTTTCTTCTCCACCGATGCTGCCAGACCTGCTGAGTTTTTCCAGGTAATTCTGTTTTTGTTTTAAATACTGTGGCTACAAGGGCAGGTTAGGGACTGAGAATCCTGTGGAGAGTAACACCCTTCCTGGCTCCCCAAAGCATGTCCACCATCTACAAGGCACAAGTCAAGAATGTGATGGAATGCTCTCCACTTGCCTGGATGAGTGCAGCTTCAACAACACTCAAGAAGTTTGATACCATCCATGACAAAACAGCCCACTTGATTGGCACTTCATCTACCACCTTAAGCATCCACTCTGTCTACCACTGAGGCAGAGTGGCAGCAATGTGTATCAGCTACAAGATGCACTGCAGCAAATTTCCAAGGTTCCTTCGACAGCACCTTCCAAACCCACAGCCTCTACCACCTAGAAGAGCAAGAGCAACAGATGCATGGGAGCACCACCAAGTGCAAGTTCCCTTCCAAGTCACACACCATCCTGACTTGAAACTATATCGTTGTTCCTTCACTGTCACTGCGTCAAAATCCTGAAGTTCCCTTCCTTACAGCACTGTGGGTGTACTACACTACATGGACTGCAATAATTGAAGAAGACTACTCACCATACCACCTTCTCAAGGGAAATTATTGATGGGCAATAAATTTTGGCCTAACTAGTAATGGCCACACCCCATGAACAAATAAAAAGAAAGAGCTTGTGTACTTTAGACCTGGCAGGAGAAGGACTAAAGCTGCCAGAGTTCTTTGAAGAGGTAAGGTATCCCTTTGGATATGGCCTTTGGGAGCAGTAAGGTGCTCTTTGGGAGTTGTCAGGTGCCCTTTGGAATTGTTAAAATTAGATATGAATGTGCATTCGATGTGTATAAACTCATTGGAACTGTCAAGCTTATTGGAACTGTCAAGAGAACTGTAATGCTTTCAAGGAATTTAAATGTCCTGCCCTTTAAATATTTGATAAAAACTGTCTGCAGTTTTCAAAAAAGTGCTTGCTATTTCACTCTGTCTATTGACATAAGCCTGAGGCTATCATTACAGGATTACTGCTGCAAGACTGATTTCACAACCTATCATTATCACAGTTTGATTGACAGCTCCATATGGTTATAAACACTTTGAACTGGGACTATGAATACAAATGCTTGTTTTCATAAGGGATTACAGGAGTTAAATGTAGTGAATAGGCTTTTATCAATGAGAGTGATTTTTTAAAAATAATTAATTCATCAGTAGGCACCTAAGAACCCTATTATTAAACTTATACTTACTATCAATAAATTTATTATTAAGAACTTAAGAATCTTAACATGATTCCTGAGATCTGCCCATTGTGGATACTTGCTGAGTTGGCATGGTAATTGTAAGGGCAAAAGGTGATGGGGGCATGGGTGGCATGAGTTGCCACTAAATTGGCAAAGGGGCAATAAAGGGCCATGGGGGATGGAGAAGGGCATGGGTTAGCATGAAGGGAAGAGGGACCATGGGTTGGCATAGATGGGGCGTGCAGAGTGTGTGTGTGGGGGGGGTTAATGGGGTGTGAGGAGTGAGGGCTGAAGGGCTGTTTTTGTTTAATCCAATTTTTGATATCTTCGCCGAAGTGCTAGGGCACTGAATCAGACCTTCTGCCTAGCCCTCTTTTACATGCGCAGCCTCAGAGCTATTTCTGGGGTCGCCCGTCACAACTCCCGTTTTCACCCACCTTCCCAGACCAAAAACAAAAGTTCTGGGGCAGTTTTTCCTGGGTCGATTTTGTGGAGCTAGAAATTGTCCTGACTCTGCGCTCCCAAACTGGAAGCAAAAATTCAGGCCAAAGGCTTGACATATTTAAAATTATAGTTATTGATATATAGTAATTAGTTATTGATTTTAAAGGTGTTATTTATTGACAAAAAGACATTAAGGTCTTCAACTGATTTTCAGCATCAACAAATATCACATTCCCTCTCTCTGCCCCATTTCATCTACCTGCATCTGGTTTTGGCCCTGGTGAGAGGCCCGTCACCTGACATGAAGATAGAATTGAACTAGAATGATACCAGGGCTTAGAGGGTAAAATTACATAGAAACATAGAATATAGGAGCAGGAGTAGGCCATTCGGCCCTTCGAGCCTGCTCCACCATTCAATATAATCATGGCTGATCTTTCATCTCAATGCCATACTCCTGCTCTCTCCCCATACCGCTCGACACCTTTAGGGCCGAAAAATCTATTTCTTTCTTAAATATATCCATGACTTGCCCTCCATTGCTTTCTGTGGTAGAGATGACAACCTTCTGAGTGAAGAAGTTTCTCCCCATCTTAGTCCTAAATGGCCTACCCCAAATCCTGAGTCTGTGACCATTTGTTCTTGAGGCCCCCCAGCCAGAAGGAAACATTATTGTTGCACCCAGCTTGTCCATCCCTGTCAGAATTTTATTTGTTTAAATGAGGTCCGCTCTCATTCTTCTAAACTCCAGTGAATACAAGCCGAGTCGGCCCATTCTCTCCTCATGCGACAATCCTGACATCCCAGGAATCAGTCTGGTGAACCTTCACTGCACACCCTCTATGGCAAGTATATCCCTTCCTAGGTAAGGAGATCAAAACTGAACACAATACTCCAGGTGTGGTCTCACCAAGACCCTGTGCAGCTGCGGTAAGACATCCTTGCTCCTGTACTCAAGTCCTCTCGCAATGAAGGCCAACATACCATTTACCTTCTTAACTGCTTGCTGTACCTATATGCTTACTTTCAGTAATTGATGTACAAGGACACACAGGTCCCTTTGTACATCAACATTTCCCAATCCAGCACCATTTAAATAATACTCTGCCATTCTGGTTTTCCTACCAAAGTAGGTAACTTCACACTTATCCATGTTATACTGTATCTGCTATGTATTTTCCCACTCACTCAACCTGTCTAACTTGCCTTGAAGCCTCTTAACCCCGTCCTCACCATTTACATTCCCACCAAGTTTTGTGTCATCAGCAAACTTGGAAATATTACACACAAAAACAAAAAACAAAAGATGCTGGAAAAACTCAGCAGGTCTGATAGCATCTGTGGAGAGAAAGAGGGTGGAAATATTTGGAAATATTACATTTGGTTCCCTCATCCAAATCATTGATGTATATTGTGAATAGCTGATCCCTACGGTACCCCACTAGTCACCGCCTGCCACTCCGAAAAGGACCCATTTATTCCTACTCTCTGTTTCCTGTCTGCCAACCAATTTTCAATCCAAGCCAATATATTACCCCAATCCCATGTGCTTTAATTTTACACACTAACCTCTAATGCGGGACTTTATCAAAAGCTTTCTGAAAATCCAAATACACCACATCCGCTGGTTCTCCCTTATCTATTTTGCTAGTAACGTTCTTAAAAATCTCCAGTAGGTATGTCAAACATGATTTCCCTTTCATAAATCCATGTTGACTTTACCTAAACCCACTGATATTTTCAAAGTGTCCTGTTATCACATCCTTTATAACAGACTCTAGCATTTTCTGTACTACAGAGGTTAGGCTAACCGGTCTGTAATTTGCTGTTTTCTCCCTCCCTCCTTTTCTAAAAAGCGCTGTTACATTTGCTACCCTCCAATCTGCTGGGACTGTTCCAGAATCTACAGAATTTTGGAAGATGACAACCAACGCATCCATTATTTCCATGGCCACCTCCTTTAGTGCCCTGGGATGTAAATTATCAGGCTTTGGGGATATATTGGATTTTAGACCCATTAATTTCTCCAGCACTGTTGTTTTAATAATACTAATTTCCTTCAATCCCTCCTTGGTTAACTGGGAAGTTATTTGAGTCTTCCTCCATGAAGACAGAACTAAAGTAGTTGTTTAATTGCTCTGCCATTTCCTTGTTCTCTATTACAAATTCTCCTGTTTCAGGCTATAAGGGATCTACATTGGTCTTCACTAATCTTTTTCTTTTTACATACTTATAGAAACTTTTACAGTCCTTTTTTTATGTTCCTTGCAAGTTTACTCTCATAATCTATTTTTACCCTCTTAATCAATCTCTTGATCCTCCTTTGCTGAATTCTAAGCTGCTCCCAATCCTCAGACTTGCTCCTTTTCCTAACAAATTTATATGACTCCTCTTTAGATCTAATACTATCCTTAATTTATTTTGTTAGCCATGGTTGGGTCACTTTTCCTGTTGTGTTTTTGCATAAGAAAGGAATGTATAAAACTGTTGCCATGTATACATTTGTTCCTTAAATATTAGCCATTGCTTATCCATCATCATGCCTTTTAATGAAATTCCCCAATCTATCTTAGCCAACTCACATCTCATACCTTCATAGTTTCCTTTGTTAAGATTTAGGACCCTAATTTCAGATACAGTCCCTTTAATGTTGTCTTTTTAACATTTTTACACATCTTTTTGTACTATGGCCCTATTTGCTGCTAGCCATTTTTTCCTCTGCCTTCCACTTTTGCTTTCTAATGTTCTGTCTTTCTTTCCTATCGTTGTTTCCTCTCTTGTGTCTCCCCACTCAGGTTTCCATCCCCCTGCCACTCTAGTTCAAACCCTCCCCCACGGTACGAGCGAATACCCCTGCAAGGATATTGGTCCCAGTCCTGCTGGGGTGTAACCCTTCCAACTTGTACAGGTCCCATCTTCCTCAGAATCAGACCCAATGCATCAGGAATCTAAATCCCTCCCTCTTACACCAAATCTCCAGCCATTCATTCATCTGGTCTATTCTCCTATTCCTGATCTCGCTAGTCCATGGCACTGGGAGTAATCCTGAGATTAATTTTAATTTATTTCCTAGCTCCCAATATTCTGCTTTCAGGGCCTCATCCCTCTTTTTATCTATGTTGTTGGTACTGATCTGGACCACAACCTCTTGCTGTTCACTGTCCCCCTTATGAGGACAGCTTGGTTTGCATTCCCTTGAGCTTGCATAGTTGAGGAGTGATCTTATTGAGGTGTTTAACATGATAAAATATATTAGATAATGTAGTAAGAGAGAAACGATATTTTCCAGATGAGGGAGGAGACCAGAACAATGGGGCATAACCTTAAAATTAGAGCTAGACCATTCAGGAAGGAAATCAGGAAGCACATCTTCATGTGAAAGGTGGTGGAAATCTGGAACTCCCTGACCCAAAAGCCTGAGAGGGCTTTCAAGACAGAGATTTTTGTTAGGTAAGAATAGCAAAGGATATGGAGCAAAGGTGGGTGAATAACATGGAGTTACAGATCAACCAAGATCTAATTGAAGGGCAGAGGTTTGAGGGGCTGAATGGCCTAATCCCATTCATAATGTTCTTATAATTCTCAATCCCAATTAAAACAATAGTTTGGTTCCAGGAAAGCTCTGGACTTAGGGCTATAGACTGGAACTGCCTTGTCCATGTTCCACAGAATTTAAATTAAGGGGTGATTTAATCCAAGTTTTCAAGATGTTAAGGGGAACTGATAGGTTAGATCATGAGAAACTATTTCCACTGGTTGGAAAGTCTGGAATAGAGGACAAAGTCTAAAAGTATAGCCAGGCCTTTCAGGAGTGAAATTAGGAAAGACTTCTAAACACGAAGGATGGTACAAGTCTGGAACTCTCTTCCACAAATGGCAATTAGATAATTTTAAATCTGAGGCTGATGTATTTTTCTTAGCAAAGGGTGTTAAGGAAATGGGGCAAAGGTGGTATGTGAGTAATATTACAGATCAGCCATGGTTGTACTGAATGGTGGAATGGGTTTGTGGGACTGAATGTCTTCCGTCTGTCCTATTGTTGCTCTAGGCTGCTGTGAGACTCTCTGCCAATCCTCGTACATTTTGTTCAGAGACAAAAATAGCTTTTAACAATTTTTTTTTAAAAATCTGTTGAATTCTGTATCAGGCAATACGCCAGCAGAGTGAGATTGGTATCAGATGTATTGCAGACAACATCCACATGTTCGAAACATGCAAAGGAAACGCTAACCTCAAGGGGTTAATGATTTTTAAATCAATTTGCATCAGTTATCATAGTGAACATATTTCATCACCAATTTTATAGTTTAAAGCATTGAAAAAAAAAATCAAAAAATCTCAAAGGAAATATAAAGAGATATTTCACTTATTGTGCTGTCCGTTTAGATATTTTTGGGCATCATATTCAGGTACTGACTCTTGCTAGTCCAATATGACTAATGGGCTTGGGAGGACCTCATTCCTGCTCTCTCCATTGTTCATTGCTTGTTAAGAATCTGGATCTGCATGAAGTCGGAAAGATGGTTTAGAATCCAGTCTGTCTATCAATAGAAATTTGTCACCTTAGTAAATCGCAGTAAATTTTAAATATGTTTCCTAATGTCATGAGAGGAGAGGGTTTGGTTTTCTAGGCTAAAAACAGAAAATGCTGGAAATACTCAGCAGCTGTGGCAGCATATTTGGAGGGAGAAATAGAGTTAAGATTTCCACAGATGCTGCCAGACCTGCTGAGTATTTCCAGCACTTTCTGTTTTTATTTCAGATTTCCAACATCTGCATACCTTTCTTTTGGTTTTCTGAAGTGAGTTTTAAGATGTATTGTTGGATGAAGGAGATTCAGCCTCATTTTCACAGAATCATAGGTTTACAGAATTAAATAGTTGTTTCGTAGTACAGAGCTTGAGTTTTGTTGTAAAAAGAGACATGTCAAAGCTTTTTGTCTTGCACTTATCAGGACAGCTCTCAAGAAATTACCACCATTAAAAGAGAACAACAATATATACTGCATGAAAAGAGAATGTTAATTGGTTGGCAAGTGGACTCTGATTGGTTGAGGTGTTGTCATGGAGAATGCTGCATGGAACTGTTAACTGCCCAGTTTTGTTCAAATTCAAACTGGGCAGGTCGACTTTGATTGGTCAAGGCATTGCCCTGAGGAATGAACCAGGGAATGGCTGTACCCCAAGCTCTTGTTTAGTTCAAAAAGGGGTAATGTTGCGCCTTGACCAATCAGAGTCGACCTGCACAGAAGGAAGTCGTTCGGCCCGTTGGAACCATGTCAGCTCTCTGCAAGAGCAATTGAAGTAGCCCCACTCCCTCATCCTTTTGCCAAAACCTGTAATTTTTTTCTCTTTGGGTATTTATCCAATTTTCTTTCGAAAGCCACAACTGAATTTGCCTTCATCACGCTTTCAGGCAGTGCATTTCATATTGTAAACATACGCTGTGTAAGAAGGATTTTCCTCTTGTTGCCTTTGGTTTTTTTGCCAATTACTTTAAATCTGTTCACCGATGGGAACAGTTTCTCTCTATCCACTAAACCACAAGGTTTTTAATAGGAGAATAAAGAGGGAAAGTTAGAAGAATTGTTTTTGCTCAAGATAAGTGGCAGAAGGTGTAGGGGGGACATGAGGAAGAACATTTTTACGCGGAGGGTAGTGGATGTCTGGTATTCGCTGCCCAAGTTGGTGGTAGAGGCAGAAACTCTAAACTCTTTTAAAAAGTACCTGGATCTGCACCTTATGTGCTGTAAGCTGTAGGGCTATGGGCCGGGTGCAGGAAGGTGGGATTAGAAAGGGCACCTGGGTGTCCTCGGGCTGGCATGGTCCAGATGGGCCAAATGGCCTTCTTCTGTGCTGTGACTTTTCTATGGTTCTATTATTAAAATACAGAATGCTCAGAATATTTTGCAATGAGCAAGTAAACCACCATTTAAAAAGGACTGGAGAGATGATTTTTTTAAAAATTAGAATCTATAGATTATAAAAGGTTCCAGTAATGGGGTTAATGTAGACTGCACCAGTTTTAGAGCTACCATCCCTATGACCTCTTTTTATTCTATAATTTCTGATTCTGCAGAAAATGTCACTGTCCCTACAGTGAAAATTGTTTAAAATAAAATTTAGAAAAGTTTCTCTCCTGATTACCAACAATAAACCCCCCAAAAACCTGCTTTCATTCACCCACAAGTCTCTTAGAAATTGTTTTCTAATTTTTGCCGTTCATCCTGGGTTAGTTTTTCAGCAGCTTTTCACTTAGTATATATAATTTTTAATATTTCCTGATATATTTTCATACTGGTTTTCAATTTACAATTTTTAACAATTTAGATCTGGCATTCAATACTGACCCTCCCTTGTTGTATACTTGTGTTCTGAACGTTAATCATTCTGTTTAAAAAAGGAACCTGCATTTATATAGCACCTATTATGGCCTGAGGCCATCCCAATGAAGTTTACAGCCAATAATATAATTTAGAAGTGCAGTTGTTTTTGTTATCTAGCGCATAAAGGCATAGCAAGCACCCACAAATAGTATTGAGATAAATGTTCAGATCATTTTTCTTGTGTTGATTGAGGGCTGAATCTTGACCAGGAGAACTCCCCTTCACTTCTTCAAACAGTGCCTCGACATCTTTTACATCCACCTGAAAGGACAGTTTGGACCTCGGTTTTAGCATCTCTTCCAATAGATGGCATTTCTAACAGCACAGCACTGCTTCTGTACTGCACTGGATTGTCTGCTATAGCTGGTTGCTCGTCTCTGGAGAGGCTTTTGAACCGATGACTGTTAGGCCCAGAAGCAAGAGAGCTACCTACTGGGCCATGGCTAACAAGAATGAATGATAGTCGGTTGAAATTCCAGAGGGCATGCAGCACTCCCCACCTGCTGTACTCCAGTACAATTTAGCACCTCTTAGGAGAGGAACAAAGAGAAAGTTCGGACAGGGGAAAAATTCTCAAGAGAGATTTAGGCTGCATTAATGTCCACGACATTATATATTCAGCAAGGACATGCGACATTGACTCAATAGCACTAAAGAAGGTTATCTGCCCCTTTAAGTGATAACTCATGTAAATCATGGTGCATTCTCTCAGTATTCTATTTGAGTGTCATCCCAGGTTACATGCTTAAGTCTCTTGGAATGGAGCTTCAACCCAAAAATTTCAGATTCAGAGGAAAAAATGCTACTCAATGAACCAAGGCTAACACAATACACTTGACCCAGTAGACTTTCGACTCGAAACATTAATTCTGTCTTTCCACAGATGCTGCCAGACCTGCTGAGTTTTTCCAGCAATTTTTGTTTTTTTTTCAGTTTTCCAGCATCCGCAGTATTTTGCTTTTACAATACACTTGCTGTTCTCGTCATGTCTCTATTTAATGAGGTTAGTTTATAGATCCACCCCCGCAGCAGCTTCAGAGGTGTAGCTTTCTAGAGCTGCACTATTCTAGAACTCTTATGTTCTAGGGCTGTAGTGACCTAGAGCTGTATTGTCCTTCAACTACCTCCAGTCCCATTCATCTGATGAAGACAGCAGTGGGAATAGCTTCTCTTTTTTGAAAATCCTTTAAGTCAGTGATGGAAGGTCTGTGTCTCTTGTGATAACTCTGCCTCTCTCTACCCCGGCAGGCTGTGAAAAGGTTCATGAAGCTGGAGTGTAAATGCCACGGTGTCAGCGGATCATGTACGTTAAGGACTTGTTGGTTAGCAATGTCGGACTTTAGAAAGACCGGAGATTACCTGCGGAAAAAATACAACCTGGCGATTCAGGTCACCATGAACCAGGATGGAACTGGTTTCACTGTCACCAACAAACATTCAGACAGGTTGATCAAAAATGAGTTGGTGTACTTCGAAAACTCACCCGATTATTGCGTCCTGGACAAGGCAGCAGGTAAGACCCAGATTGTGTCACACGTGGTGGAAGCTGTCACAAGCTGTAGTCTTAGCGGCAGAGATGTCAAGATATGGACTAGAATTTTTTTTTAACAGGGGAAATGGTGGCACAAGTGGAGATGAATGCTCTGGAGGTGAAAAAATGCAGAATGGGTGACCGAGCAGATGTGGGAGAGCAGGGTCAGCTCAGGCTCAAACTGAGTTACTAGGGACACAGTCAGTGGGAAACTGGCGACCTTGCAGTTGGTGGAATCAGATAACTTGATGCTGAGATGGCTTTGGTTTCATCTGTGGATGATAAATAGGAGGAATTGGGAGAGTAAGGTACCATGGAGATAGAGGATGGGAGCGGGGAAGCATGTGAAGGAGAATAGAGTTTTCAATGAACTGATGGAGAGGTCAAAAAGAGTCAGTGAGCTATGGTCAAAGTCATCCACAATGTCTTTGGTGCGGTTGACCAAGATGGTGTCTGCGTGTGAGTGTTTCAGAAATTAGACTGGAGAATTGGAAGGCTGGAAGAGCTGGATACTGTTGCATAGTAACAGTTGCATTCAAGGATCTTGAATTGTCATTTCAATAGATTACAGCTTGAGATAGCAGAAGGGTTTTGAGTGTACCATTACAGAAAAGTCTGTAATGGTCTTGCTAGATAAGCCACTTCAAGTCCTTTTTCACTTTGCTCCTTCTACCTCAATTACATTGTCATGAATTTTGCAACCCTAAGTGGGGTCCGCTTGCCACTTTCAGATGATTCCCTCCTCCCACTGGGCATATTGGCCTTCATGGTTACACAAGGTCCTGCTGAGACCTGGTAAGTGGACAATCCCAGTGTAGGGAGTGCCTGCCTCTCCAACAGGCAGGAGAAAACAGGCAAAGCTTTGATCACAGACAGAAGTCCTCAGCCAAGGCTAGAACCCAATGTGTCCAGGCCCAGAGCTATGTTCCAGACCTTCTACTGCTCTCCTGCCAGACTTGAGAAAAGAGAAAGAACTTGCATTCCTATAGCAACTTTCACATCCTTAGGACGTCTCAAAGCCTTTCACAGGCAATGAAGTGTTATCACTGTTGCAATGTAGGGAAATGTGGCAGACAAGTTGGGTAAGCAAGCTCCCAAGCAACAGCAATGTGTTAATGAGCAGGTAATCTATTGCCAAAAAGAGAGACATGTTGTTGAAGCTTTTCATCTCGCACTTATCAGGACAAACACAATAATGCCAAATTTCAAACAATCACAACAAATTGTACTACAGGAGAAAAGGATGTTGATTGGTTGCCAAGCTGACTCTGATTGGCTGAGGTGTTGCCATGGAGGAAGCAATGGTGAACTATAGGCTCCCCAAGATCCCACATAATTGAAGAAGGGTGCAGGCTTGAACATATTCCTTTTGTTTGCAGAGAATTGGTCTGAGCATATGAATGTTTGTTGCTTCTAGCAACTATAAATGAGCCACATTATGATCTCAGCTGATTATCTTAAATTGGTTGTTAGTGTAGCTATTAGGACACTCAGGATTGTTCAGCAAGTTCTGCACAATTACAGAATCACATCTAACAGTAAGCATTTTGTTTTGGGTTTTGTAAGCACGGGCTGGTTGATTATGGTCTGTACTCTGCCTATTATGAACATGATGTTGTTCATTGAAAGACCTCAACAAATTGTAGCAGTTGTCCACCACAAATGGCCACACATTTTAAGCGTGATTATTTCTTGACACCATTTGAACTGCCAACTTCAGTATATATTCTTGCTTGACTAATTGATACAGATTGATAGTTACAATTAGTCAACAACTCCATTTTCATTGTATCATGTGACTACCAGTATGGAGAAGAGCTCGATGGATCTTGATCCTCCAGCACCAGCAACTTTATTTGTTCATGAAATGTGGGTGTCACTGGCAAGGCCAGTATTTATTGCCCATCTCTATGCAACCTACATGACAACTCTATTACCCAATGGGTAAAAAAAGAATTCCCCAGTGATTTTCCCTTTAACTTCTTAATCTTTATTCAAACCAGAAATGTTGGAAATACTCAGCAGGTCTGGCAGCAGCTGTGGAGAGAGAAAACAGCTAATGTTTCAGGTCAGCAACCTTTTTCTAAAATCAGAACTGGAATGGGTTTAACTGTTTTTAAGCAAACAAAGAACTAGGGAAGAGTGGGGATGGGTGGGGATGGGAGTTTGGTGGTGGGGGGGAAGAATGAAAAGGAGAGCTCTGTGTTACGGTGGAGAGCAAGAGAGAGTAAATGACAAAAAGGATGATGGTGCATTAAGGCAAAAAGGATAATGAGACAAGTAAAGAAACAAAAGTTAGGTCCAGAGGAGGTGTAAGTGGTTACAACAGGATAGCGGAGGGTAAGGGGTAGCCTTGGAGGGGGAGGGTTGGTGTGCAATCTGGTAAAGAGAAGGTTCCCATGAAACAGGAATACAGGAACATGATGGAAGCAAAGTTGGTGGAGCCTGGGGCTGTAGAGTACATGTTGGCCGTGTATCATTGGGGGCTTCCATCCCAAGCTCCAGCCCACACTTGCCCCACTCCCAATTGCTCTGGTACTGCCAGCACCTTCTGCTCAAGAAAATGGGAGTGGTGGTTATGATCTGGGATCTAAGTTGTGATCAGTCAGAGCCCATGTTCTAGAGGACAGAGTAAAATAGCCAGAAACTTTACCACCAACTCCAATTCAACGATCAGTCACCTGAATAGAAGAGAATAAAATTATAGAAATTTACAGCAAAGAAAGAGGTCATTCAACTCATCATGGGTCTTGCCAGCTCTCTGTAAGAGCTACTCAGCTAGACCCACTCCCTTGCCTTTACCTTGCAGCCTTTCAATTATTTTCTGTTTATTTTATTCCCTTTTGAAAGCCACAATTGACCCTGCCTCCACCACACTCCCAAGCAACACATTCTTGATCCTAACCACTTGCTGCATAAAAAAGTTTTCCTTCATGTTGCTTTTGTGGAACATCTTAAATTGGTGCCCTCTGGCTCTCAGCCCTTCCACCAACGGAAGCTTCTCCCTATCCACTCTGTTCGGATCCCTCACGATTTTGAACACCTCTATCAAACCTCCTCTCTATCCTTCTCCATTCCAAAGAGAACAGTCCAAGCTTCTCCATTCTATCCACGTAACTGAAGTCTCTCATACCGGGAGCCATTCCGGTAAATGTTCTCTGCAGCTTCTCCAATTCTTTCTCATCCTCCCTGAAGTGTGGTGCCAAGAATTAGACACAATACTTCAACTGAGGCTGACCCAATGTATAAAATAAAATAAATAATGTAAAATGGGCGGAATCCATTAAGCATCTGTGCTGGGACTGTCTGGACTGAACACAGGCGTCTAACGAGTGCTCTTCTTTGATTGGGATAATCTGGGTAAATTGGTGGTGGAGGGAGTTGAATGGAATTCCTCTGGTTCCAACATGATCACATCTAATCATCCTGAAAATTAAAATTCTCAGAAAACATTGAATGTAATTTAGAAAACAGCACAACTGCTGCTGTAAATTAAATACACCTCCTTTTCTCTCTGTCCAAATATAAGATTAACTGAATTTCCCAATGCATGCAGCATGATTACATTCCCGTGGCAAGATAGGACGTGTTACACAATGACAATGACCTTGCAGCTGCTCTGATACGTCTCCAGGACCTTAATAAATCCTAGCAACATACCATAGCAACAGTGTATGGCAGATCCCATCATTGAACTCTGTCAACTTAAGCTCCCCTTCCACAGAGGCTAAACAGAACTTGCAACAAGACAATCTTATGGGAGTCACTTTAAATCATTCACCTGAAACCGAAGAATTAAAAGCATTTTGTTGAATAAAGGAGCCCGACCCCTGTCACTCAATGTGAAGGGCCAAGGCAAGATGTCAGTCAGCAAGGCTGAAAGGATTGCTGACTGGCTGGCACTAAGTTTGGGCCTGTCAGTGGTTGGCATTCTCACTTATGAGCCAGAAGCTTCTTTGCTCGAGTCTTGAGCCCATAACCTGAGCTGACACCCTAAGGGAATGCAGCACTGTCAGAGGTGCGGCCCATCAGTTCAGATATTAAACCAAGGCCACATCCACCCTCTTAAGTGGATGTGAAAGATCCCAGGTCACTATTTTGAAGAGTGACAAGTTACTGCACATTCTGTCGGTCTGACCCACATTTAACCCTTTTTGAACAGGTCGTGAGTACTGAAGCTGGGATTGATTTTGAATGCTAGTCGTAGGAATTGCAGCACAGAGGAGCTACCCACCCTGGCAAACACTCCCCCCACACTCCCCATCCCCCCCAACCCCCTTTATGTTTCCAGTACTAATTCTGAGTGGGTGCTCATTTGTTACTAAATCACAAACCATTGTGAATAACCTTTCCAGACTATTAGTGTAATTCACCTCATGCATCAAAAAATGTATGTTTAAGAGAGATTTTGGTAAACAGGAAGAAACTGCTTCTATTGGCAGGTGGGTCAGTAACAAGATTTAAGGTAATTGGCAAAAGAACAAGAGGGGAGATGAGGAGAATTTTTTATCGAGCAAGTTACAATCTAGGACGCGCTGCCTGAAAGAGTGGTGAAAGCAGATTCATTAATAACTTTCAAAAGGGAATAAGATAAATATTTGAAAAGGAAAATAATTACCGGGCTATGGGAAAGGAGCGGAGGAGTGAACCTAATTGGGTAGATCTTTCAAAGAGCCAGCACAGGTACAAAAGGCCAAGTGGTCTCCTTCTGTGGTGTATGATATAAGGAATAATATATTCAGCCTCTCAAACCCTTGCATAATTTTAAACATTCCTCTTAAGATTCATCCTTAGCTTTGTCTATTCCTGTGAACACAACCACCAGTTTCTGAAATCTCCCATTATAAAATTATTGTCACATCCCTGGTATTAGCCCAATGAATACCTAATGATCTTTCCTATGGATCAAATATCATTTCTAAAATGGAATAAAAGACTACGCAGCATCTCAACACACTTTACAGCCAATGAGGCACGTTTGAAATGTTGTAATGTAGAAAATGCTGCAGCCAATTTTGCACATAGCAAGTTCCCACAATCAAGAAAGTGATAATGGCCAGATAATCTATTCTTTTGCAATGTTGATTGAGGGATAACTATTGGGAAAATTCCCCTACTCTTCTTCAAAATAGTTCCATGGAATCTTTTGCATCCACACAAGCAGCCAAATTTGATCTGAAAGACTGCATCTTGCAGTGCAGCACATCCTCACTAGAGTGTCAACTTTAATTTTTGTGCACAAGCCCAGGAGTGGGACATAAACCTGAAACCTTGTGGCTCAGAGGCGAGAGTGTTGCCAACTGAGCCAAAACTGCACAAACTGCTCTAATTGTGGCCTCACCTCAAGTTTTTTTTTTTGCTTTTGTATTTCGTGCCCCTGCCATACATCAGGATGTTATGATAGTTATTTTCAATAGAAATAATTAGGGAAAAAATGTTGAATTATTTTTAAATGCTTGGTTTTTAAAGGAAAGTGTATACATACAATTTTAAGGAAGACACGGCGCTGTTAACCAACAATGGTTAAAATAGTAATGAGCTGAGCCTCGATGTTGTTTCACCTTAGAAGATATTAGTTGCTTATTAGCCTGTCTGAACAATTGCTAAAAACCTCACGGCCATTCTTCTTAGAGGTCTCTGTTCCCTCCTGGCTATGAGCAGAGAGATATAAAGACATGGAAAAATCAGTCAGATTTTAAAGTGAAAAGCTGCAAGGGAAAACTTAAGCTAGCCTTGGAAGGAGAATTTAGGAAGTTAACTAGGAGTCATTTTGTTTGTTAAGTAAGGCTGATGTGAGGCAATGTGGTATAATCATTTTTTCCTATTATTACGCAAAGTCAAATTGTAGTGATTGAATTTAGTAAATTTGATAATGATTATTGTACACCATTTTAACTTGCTGAGAAATAAAACCATGTAATAATTCATATCTGGCACATTTACTAAGGGCTTTCTCAATCCACTCCACCCTTTATTAGATTGAAGAAGTACGTTTTCAAAAGGCATAAATATCCAGCTAAGGTCATGAGGAGGTAATATTTTTACTACCTCTGTATTACGCTACCTTGTAGTTGGAAATTGGGAAGGATGATCACATCCCTAAATGTAAAGCTTTCAGGTGGATTACGGGAGTAACTGTCCCAAATGCATAACCAAGAAAATACTTAAATCTTTGGCAGCAGCTAGATACAAAACCTAAAAACTGCACAACAAGATAGTGAATATGCACCCCAAGATCAGTGTATCTGCATCCCCTACATCAGTGTATCTGCAAGCTAGATCAGTATATCTACACCCTCTAGAGCAGAGAACGTGCACCCGCTAGATCAGTGAAGCTGCACCTCCTAGATCAGTGTGCTAGTACACCCTAGATCAGTGTGCCTGCATCCCTAGATCAGTGTTTCAGTACCCCATATCAATATATCTGCATGACTAGATCAGTGTATCTGCACCCCAGATCAATGTATCTGCACCCCAAGATCAGGCTTTCTGCACCCCTATATCAGTGTATCTGCATTCCTAGATGAGTGAATCTGCATTCCTAGATCAGTGTGTCTGCATTCCTAGATCAGTGTACCTGCATCCCTGAGATCAGTGTATCTGCATTCCTGGATCTGTGTATCTGCACCCACTAGAGCACTGTATCTTCACACCCTCCATCAGTTTGTTCACCCTAGCTCAGTTTACCTCCAACCCCTATATCAGTGACCCTGCACCACTAGATCAGTGTAACTGCATTCCTAGGTCAGTGTATCTGCATTCAACTGCCAGTGTATCTGCCCTACCAGATCAGGATATCTGAAATCATAGATCAGTGTATCTGCACCCCTGGATTAGTGTATCTGCATTCCTAGATTAGTGTATCTGCATTCCTGGATGAGTTTATCTGTGTTCCTGTATCAGTGTATCAGTATCCCCTAGATCTGTGTATCTGCACCTCCTAGATCAGTGTATCTGCATTCCTAGTTCAGTGTATCTCCACTCCTATACCACTGTATCTGCATTCCAAGATCAGTGTATCTGCAGCTCCTAGATCAGTGTATCTGCACCCCTATATCAGCGCACTTTCACTCCGAGATAATGTACTTGCATAAGCACAGCATAAGCAGCAAGTGATAGACAAAGCTAAACAACCCCACAGCCAACAGATTAGATCTAAGCTCTGCAGTCCTGCCACATCCAGCTGTGAATGGTGGTGGACAATTAAACAACTCATTGGAGGAGGAGGATCAATGATGGGGGAGCCCAGCACATCAGTGCAAAGGATAAGACTGAAGCATTTGCTACAATCTTCAACCAGAAGTACTGAGTGGATGATCCATCTCAGCCTCCTTCAGAGATCCCAGGTATCACACATGCCAGTACTCAGGCAATTCAATTCAGTTCACACGATATCAAGAAATGGCTAGAGGCACTGGATAGTGCAAAGGCTATCGGACCTGACAATCTTCCAGCAATAGGACTGAAGACTTGTGCTCCAGAACTTGCCACACCCCTAACCAAGCTGTTCCAGTACAGCTACAACACTGTCATCTACCCAGCATTGTTTAAAAATTGCCCAGGTATGTCCTGTACACAAAAAGCAGGACAAATCCAACCCGACCAATTATGGCCCCGTTAGTCTACTCTCGATCATCAGTAAAATAATGGAAGGGGTCATCAACAGTGCTATCAAGCAGGACTTGCTTAGCAATAACCCGCTCACTGACGCTCAGTTTGGGTTCCGCCAGGGCCACTCAGCTCCTGACCTCATTACAGCCTTCGGTCAAAAATGGACAAAAGAGCAGAACTCCAGAGGTGAGGGGAGAGTAACTGCCCTTGACATCAAGGCAGCATTTGACCGAGTGTGGCATCATGGAGCCCTAGCAAAATTGGAGTCAATGGGAATCAGGGGGTAAACTCTCCAGAGGTTGGAGTCATAACTAGCACAAAGGAACCTACACCACATGGACTGCAGCAGTTCAAGAAGGCAGCTCACAACCATCTTCTCAAGGGCAACTGGGCAATAAATGCTGGCCCAGCCAGTGAAGCCCACATCCCATGAATGAATTTTAAAGTTTTTAGATCAGTGTAACTGAATTCCTGGATCAATGTATCTATACCCCCTAGATAAGTGTATCTACTGCCATTAACCAGTGTATCGTCACGCCCTAGATCAGAGTACCTCCACTCCTGAGATCACTGTATCTCCACTCTTAGAGTGTATCCTCATGCCTACACCAGTGTATCTGCATTCTTAGATCAGCATATCTTCACCCCTAGAAATGTATCTGCATTCCAAAATCAGTGTATATGTATTCATGGGCCAATGGCTCTGCACAGGTAGATCAGTGTATTTGCACCAGCTAGGTCAGTATATCTGAATTCATAGATCAGTGTATCTACACCCCGTAGATCAGTTTACCTGCACCCACAAGATCAGTGTATCTGTACCCCCTATATCAGCATATCTGCATTCTGGGATCTGTGTATCTGCACACCCTAGATCAGTGTTTCTGCATGCCCTAGCTCAGGGTATCTTCAACCTCTACATTAGTGACTCTACACCCCTAGATCAGTGTATCAGCATTCCTAGATCAGTGTATCTGTATTCAAAGAGCACTATATCTTCACTCCTTTGATCAGTGTATCTGCACCCTCTTGATCAGTGTATTTGCAGCCCCTAGATCAGTGTATCTGCACCCTCTAGATCAGTGTATCTGCACCCCTAGATCATTTGTCTGTATTCCCAGAGCAATATATCTGCATTCCTAGATCAGTATGTCTGCATTCATGGATCAGTGTATATGCATTCTTGATGGTCTATCTGCACCCCTTGATCAGTGTATCTGCATTCCTAGAACTCACCAAGGCTCCTTCAACAGCACATTCCAAGCCCATGACCATTACCACCTAGTAAGACAAGGTCAGCAGATAGATGGGAACACCACTACCTGGAAGTTCCCTCCAAGTCACTCACCATCCTGACTTGAAGATATATCACCATTCCTTCATTGTCGCTGGGTCAAAATCCTGGAAGCTTCCTAACAACACTGCGAGTGTACCCACATCACATGGACTGCAGCAGTTGAAGAAGGCAGCTCACCACCACCTTCTCAAGGACAACTAGAGATGGGCAATAAATTCTGGCCCAGCCAGAAAAGCCCACATCAGGTGAATGAATTATATTTAAAAAGGTTTCTGCACTGTCTAGAGTAATGTATCTGCATTCCTAGATCAATATATTGGCGATCCTCAATCAGTGTATCTAAACTTCTAGATCAGTGTGCCTGCATTCCTAAATCAGTGTACCTGCACCCCTACATCAGTGAATCTGCATTCCATGATCAGTATCTTTGCATTCTGTGAGCATTGTATCTACATTCCTTGCTGAGTGTATCCACAGACCCTGGATGAATGTATCTGTGCCCCCTAGGTCAGTGCAACTGCATTCTGAGATCAGTGTATCTGCACTGCCTAGATCGGTCCTTCCGCATTCCGAGAATATTATAATCTGCACCCTCAGATCAGTGCATCTGCAGCTGCTGGATCAGTGTATCTGCTCCCCCTAGATCAGTGTATGTACATTCCACAATGATTGTATCTGAATTCCTAGATCAGCATACCTGCATTCCTAGATCATTGTATCAGCACCCATAGATCAGTTTATTTGCACACATAGATCAGTGGATCTGCACAGCTAGATCAGTGTATCCAGTCCTAGATCAGTGTTTCCACATTCCTGCATCAGTGCATCTGCATTTCTACATCAGTGCAATCCTAGATCAGAGTATCTGCGTCCCACAGATCAGTGTATCTGCACTCCTGGATCAGCATATCTGCATACCTACATCAAAGCATCAGCATTGTTAGGTCAGTGTATCTGCACATGTAGATCAGTGTATTTGCATTCTTAGATCATTGTATCTGCATTTCTAGATCAGTGTATCTTCATCCAACCAGATCATTGCATCCCCATTCCTATATCAGTTAATCTGCATTCCTAGATCAGTGCATCTGCATTCATAGATCAGTATATCTTCATCCCTAGATCAGTGTATCGCCTATTCCTAGATCGGTGTATCTGCACACCAAGATTAGTGTACCAGTGTTCGTAGACCAGTGTTTCTGCACCATGAGTTTATCTGCTCCCCATAGATTAGCTTATCTGCATTCCTGGATCAGTGTATCTGCATTCCTGGATCAGTGTATCTGCATCCCATACATCAGTGTAGCTGCATCTTAGGAGCGTGTATCAGAACCCCTAGAGCAGTGTAGCTGTGTTCCTAGATGAGCATATCTGCATTCCTTTATCAGTGTATCTGCATTCATAGATTACTGTATCTGCATTGCTGGATCAGTGTATCTGCTTCCCTGGTATCCTAGTTTCTGTATCGCTAGAGCAGTGTATCTACATTCTTAGACCAGTTTTTCTGCACTCTTAGATCAGTGTATCCGCATTCCTAGATCAGTGTATACTACAGTATTATGTCAAGGGACATAAAGGTTAGGATTAAGGTAAAAAAGAGAAGCTTAGGGCAGATACCAAGGGCTCAATACAGCAGAGTCCTTAGAGGAGTATAAAAAGTGCAGAGGGGAATTTAAAAAGGAAATTAGGAAAACTAAGAGAGTGCATGAGAAAGCATTAGTGGGTTGAATAAAGGAAACCCCAAAGGGGTTTTTTAAATAGATAAAGAGCAAGGGAATAACTGGGAAAGTGTAGGGCCAATTAGGGACCATAGAGGTAATCTGTGTGTGGACCCAGAAGACGTAGGTACAGTGCTCAATGAACACTTTGCATCAGTCTTCACAATGGAAAAGAACATGCAGATATAGACATCAGGGTGGAGGACTGTGAAATATTAGAGGAAATTAACATAGAGAGAGAGGAGGCACTCGTGGGTTTAGCTGCCTTAAAAGTGGATAAATCCACAGGCCCCAATAAGATGTATTCCAGGCTGTTGAGGGAGGCAAGGGAAGAGATATCAGGGGTCCTGGCAGTAATTTTCAAATCCTCTCTGTCCACAGGTGAGGTGCCAGAGGACTGGAGGGTTGCTAACGTCGTCCCATTACTAAAAAAGGGAGGCAGGGATAGGCCAGTCAGTCTAACCTCGTTGGTGGGGAAGTTACTAGATAGAATTCCGAGGAACATAATATATCTGCACTTGGAGAGACACGGATTAATCAGGGATAGTCAGCATGGATTTGTTAGGGGAAGGCCATGTTTGACAAATTTGATCAGGTCTTTTGAGGAGGTAACCAGGAGTGTTGATGAGGATAATGCATTTAATGTGGTCTATATGGACTTTAGCAAGGATTTTGATAAGGCAAGCTGGGCAAGAAAATAAGAGCCCATGGGATCCAAGGCAAAGTGGCACATTGGATCCAAAATTGGCTGAGAGGCAGGAAGCAGAGGATGATGGTAGAGGGATATTTCTGTGACTGGAATTCTGTTTCTAGTGGGTTCCACAAAGCTCAGTGCTGAGGCCCTTGCTGTTTGTGGTGTACATAAATGATTTGGACTTAAGTGTAGGGAGTATGATCATGAAGTTCATGGATAAGACAAAAATTGGTAGGGCAGTAAATAGTGAGGAGGATAGCCATAAACTGCAGGAGGATATCAATGGACTGGTCAGGTGGGCAGAGCAGTGGCAAATGGAATTCAACCTGGAAAAGTGTGAGATAATGCATTTGGGGAGGGCTAACAAGGCAAGGGATTACACTATGAATGGTAGGACTCTGGAAAGTACTGAAGATCAGAGGGACCTTGATGTGCATATCCACAGATCCCTGAAAGTAGCAGGGCAGGTAGATAAGGTGGTTAAGAAGGCATGTGGGATACTTGCCTTTATTAGCCGAGGCATAGAATACAAGAGTAGGGAGGTTATGCTGGAACTGTATAAAATGCTGGTTAGGCAGCAAATGAAGTACTGTGTACAGTTCTGGTCACCACATTATAGGAAGGATATGATTGCACTGGAGAGAGTTCAGAGGAGATTTACCAAAATACTGCCTGGAGGGTTTGAGCTATGTGGAAAGATTGGATAGGCTGGGGCTGTTTTCCTTGGAGCAGCAAAGGTTGAGAGGGGACCTGATAGAGGTCTAGAAGATTATGAGGGGCATAGATAGGGTCGATAGGAAGGCACTTTTTCCATTAGTAGAGGGGTCAATAACCAGGGGGCATAGATTTAAGGTAAGCGGTCGAAGGCTAAGAGGGGAGTTGAGGAGAATATTTTTCACCCAGAGGGGAGTCAGGAACTCACTGCCTGAAAGATGGTTGAGTCAGAAACTCTTGTAACATTTAAGAAGTATTTAGATACTCACTTGTGTTGCCATAGCCTCCAGGGCTATGAGCCAAGCAAGGGAAAATGGGATTAGTGTAATCAGATCTTTGTTGACTAGCATGGAAATGATGGGCTGAATGGCCTTCTTCTGTGCTGTAGAAGTCTATGAGTCTATATCTGTATTCCTAGATCAGTGTATCTGGTTCACTAAGATTAGTGTATGTGCATAGCAAGGTGAGCGTATCTGAATTCCTAGATCAGTGCACCTGCATTCCTAAATCAGTGTACCTGCATTCGAAGATCAGTGTATCTGCATTTCTGCATCAATGTATCTGCAATCCTAGATTAGTGTACCTGCATTCCTAGATCTTTGTACCTGCATTCCTAAATCAGTGTACCTGCATCCCTAGATCAGTGTATCTACATTCCTGCATCGGCATATCTGCAATCCTGGATCGGTGTACCTGCATTCCTAGATCAGTGCATCTGCAATCCTACATCAGTGTATCTGCATTCCTTGATCAGTGTATCTGTGCTCCTTGATCAGTGTGTCTGCAATCCTGCATTAGTGTATCTGCAATCCTGGATCAGTGTACCTGCATTCCTACATCAATGTTTCTGTAATCCTAGGTCAGTGTATCTGCATTCATTGATCAATGTGTCTGTGCTCCTTGCTCAGTGTATCTGCATTCCTTGATCAGTATATCTGTGCTCCTTGCTCAGTGTGTCTGCATTCCTGAATCAGTGTATCTGCACCCCTACATCAGTGTATCTACATTCCAAGATCAGTGTATTTGCATTCATTGTACATTGTATCTGCATTCCTTAATGAGTATATTCGCAGGTGAGTGTATCTGTGCCCCCTAGATCAGTGCACCTGCATTCCGAGATCAGTGTATCTGCACCACATAGATCAATCTTTCTGTATTCCAAGAATATTATATCTGCACCCCCAGATAAGTGTATCTACAGCATCTAGATTAGCGTATCTGCACCCCCAAATCAGTGTATCTACGTGTCCGAGACCAGTGCATCTGCAGGCTGTATCTGTAACCCTTAGATCATTTATCTGCATTCCCAGAGCAATATACCTGTGTTTCTATATCAGTATGTCTCCATTAATCGATCAGTGTATCTGCATTCTTGGATTAGTGTCTGCATTCCTGGCTCAGCGTATCTGCATTCCTACATCAGAGCATCAGCAATGCTAGGTCAGTGTACCTGCACACCTAGATCAGTGTATCTGCATTCGTAGATCACTGTACCTGCATTCCTGGATCAGTGTATCTGCATACCTGGATCAGCGTATCTGCACCCACTAGATCAGTGTATCTGTACCCCCTAGATCAGTGTATCTGCACCACCTAGATAAGTGTATGTGCATAGCAAGATGAGTGTATCTGAATTCCTAGATCAGTGTACCTGCATTCCTAGGTCAGTGCATCTGCAATCCTACATAAGTGCATTTACATTTCTATTTCAGTGTTTCTGCAATCCCAGATCAGTGTATCTGCATTCCTTGATCAATGTATCTGTGCTCCTTGCTCAGTGTATCTGCATTCCTTGATCAGTGTATCTGCGCTCCTTGATCAGTGTGTCTGTTTTCCTGAATCAGTGCATCTGCACCCCTACATCAGTGTATCTGCATTCCAAGATCAGCGTATTTGCATTCATTGTACATTGTATCTGCATTCCTTGATGAGTATACTCACAGATGAGTGTATCTGTACCCCCTAGATCAGTCTTTCTGTATTCCAAGAATGTTATATCTGCACCCCCAGATAAATGTATCTGCAGCAACTAGATTAGTGTATCTGCGCCCCTTGATCAGTGTATCTGCATTCCTGGATTAGTGTATCTGCATTCCTAGATTAGTGTATATGCATTCCTACATCAGAGCATCAGCAATGCTAGGTCAGTGAATTTGCATACCTAGATCAGTATATCTGCATTTGTAGATCAGTGTATCTGCATTCCTGGATCAGTATACCTGCAGCCCATGTATGAGTGCATTCCTAGATCAGTGTATCTGCATTCCTAGGTCAGTGTATCTGCATGCCTGGATCAGTGGCTCTGCACCCACTAGATCAGTGTATCTTGTGCCCCCAGATCAGTGTATCTGCACCACCTAGATCAGTGTATCTGCATTTATGCATCAGTGTGCCTGCATTGCTATATCAGTGCACCTGCTTCACCTAGATTAGCGTATCTATATCATGAAACTATTAATGTATATAATATTATTGGAAAATATTTTTCTTTTAAAATAGAGGTTTAGTCTGTGGGTGTGTCTTAATTGGATTAAAGCCAGCTAGTCTGGATGATTTGATGTGTACTAGTTTTGATATGTAAGAGAGATAGCGTGCTTTTGCATTGTTTGAATAGAGCATTCAAGAAGTTGGTTGAAAATAATGAAAGCAGATACCAAACCATATGTTTATATTACTAATAAAATTGGTACTATGGAAGGGTTTTATTGTTAGAAGAGGCTGGTGTTGCAATAAGAATTTACATTCAATGGGCAATGGTAGGTATAACTTCAGAAGTTTTCAGGTGTGCAGCGCAGAGGCAATGTGAGATCAACAGCAGCTGTAAGCCTCCAACTGCCTCCACAGGAACCAAAGTGAAAAGAACCTCATTTTGAATTCGTAAGGTGAAAATGCTTTGTCTGGTGTCTGGTTAAGTCTATGGGTTGCTGTTGCCTTAATGGAGATTAATTTGGGAATTTGTTAAAAGTTATGATAGCAGTAATTTGTAGCCATGTATCAGTGTATTAGCACACCAAATAAGTGCATGTGCATTCGTAGACAATTGTTTCCGCACCATGAGTTCAGTTTATAGTTTCAGTGGATCTGCACACCTAGATCAGTGCATCAGCATTCCTATATCAGTGTATCTGCATTGCTAGATCAGAGTATTTGCACTGCTTAGATTTGTGTATCTTCATTCCTAGATCCTGGCATCTGTACTCTAACATCAGTGCATCTGCACCCCATGATCAATGTATCTGCATTCGTAGATCAATGCACCTGCACGCCCGTAGACCATTGAATCTGCACCCCTACTCCAGTGTATCTCCATTCCAAGATCAGTGTATCTGAATTCCTAGATCAGTGTATCTGCAGCCCCTAGGTTAATCTATCTGCAGCCCCTAGATAATTGTCACTGCGCCGCATAGATCAGTGTACCTGAATTCCTAGGTGAGTGTATCTGCAGCCCCTAGAATACTGTATCTGCACTCCAGATCAGTGTATCTGCACTCCTAGAATATGGTATCTGCACCCTCTGGATCAGTGTATTAGCACTCCAAAATTAGTGTATCTGCATTCCTGGATCAGCATATCTGCATTCCTACATCATTGTATCTACATTCTTACATCAGTGTATCTGCATTCTTACATCAATGTATCTGCATTCCTGCACCATTGTTTCTGCATCCCTCAATCAATTTTCCTACGCCCCAGAAATCAATTTGTCTGCATTCTGAGATCAGTGTTTCTGCACCCTAAGATCAGTATATCTGCAATCCTAGATCAGTGTATCTGCTCCCCTAGATCAGTGTATCTGCGTTCTTGGATCAATGTATCTGCTCCCCTAGATCAGTGTAACTGCATTCTTACATTAATTTATGTGCATTCCTGGATTAGTGAAGTGATCAGTACATCTGCATTCCCAGATCAGTATATCTATATTCCTAGATCAGTGTATCTGTATTCCTTGCTCAGTATATCTGCATTCCTGCATCTGTGTATCTGCATTCCTACATCAGTGTATCTGCATCCCATAGGTCAATTTATCTGCTCCCCCTGGATCAGAGCACCTGCACCCCCTACATCCATGTTTCTGCATTCCAGGGTCAGTGCATCTACATTCCTAGATCAGTGTATCTGCATTCAAAGACCTGTGATTCTGTATTCCTATATCAGTGCATCTGCTCCCCCTACACCAGTGTATCTCCATTCCTTGATCAGTGTATCTTCATTCCTGGATCAATGTACCTGCACCCGCTATATCAGTGCACCTGCATGCCCTGTATCAGTGTATCTGCATGCCCTAGATCATTTATCTGCATTCTTGCATGGATTTATCTGCATTCCCTGATCAGTACACCTGCATTCCCAGGTCAGTATATCTTCATTCCTAGATCAGTGCATCTGCATTCCTAGGTCAGGTTATCTGAAATCCTAGAGCAGTCTATCTGTGTTCCTGGATCAGTGTATCTGCCCTCCCAGATCAGTTTATCTCCATGCCCTGAGATCAGTGCACCTGCATGCCCTAGATCAGTGTATCTACACCCCCTCGATCATTTATTTGCATTCCTACATGAGTTTATCTGCATTCACAGATCAGTATACCTGCATTCCTAAATCAGTATATCTACTTTCTTAGATCAGTGTATCTGCATTCTTTGATTAATGAATCTGCACCACTTGATCAGTGTGTCTGCATTCCTAGGTCAGTGTACCTGAACCTCCTAGATCAATGTATCTGCACCTCTACATCAGTGTATCTGCATTCCAAGATTCATGTATTTGCATTCCTTGAACATTGTATCTGCATTCCTAGATGAGTGTATCTGCAGACCCGAGATTACCGTATCTGCACCACCTAGATCAATGTACCTGAATTCCTAGACCAGTGCATCAGCCTACTTAGATCAGTGCATCTGCATTCCTAAATCAGTGTATCTTCCTTCCTAGATCAGTATATCTGCATTCTTGGAATACTGTATCTGCACCCCTAACTCAGTATATTTGCACCAACTAGATCTATGTATCTTCACTCCTAGATCCTTGTGTGATTCCTACATCAGTGCATTCCTCAATCATCTTCTTCTCTTGATCAGTGTGTCTGCATTCCTAGATCAGTGTATCTGCAGTCCTTGAACAATGCATCTTCATTCTTAGACCTGTGTTTTTGCATCCCTAGATAAGTGTATCTGCATTCCTAGATCAGTATGTCTGCACCTCATGTATCTGCATCCCTGCACCGGTGTATCTAAATTCCTAGATCAATGTATTTGCATTGCCTAGATCTGTGTATCTTCATTCCTAGATCCTTGTGTGACTCCTACGTCAGTGCACCTGCACCCCATGATCAATGTATCTGCATTCCAAGATAATTGTATCTGAATTTGTTGATCATTGCATCTGCATTTCTAGATCAGGTTATCTGCATGCCTAGATCAGTGTATCTGCATTCCAGGAACAGTGTATCTGCATTCCTAGATCAGGTTATCTGCAGACCCTAGGTCAGTGCATCTGCAGCCCCTATATCAGTGCATCTGCAGCCCCTTGAGCAGTGTATCTGCAGCCCCTAGATCAGTGTATCTTCAAGCTCCTAGATTAGTGTATGTGCAGCCCCTAGATCAGTGTATGTGTAGCCCTTAGATCAGTGTATGTGCACCCCATATATCAGTGTATCTGCACACCTAGATCAGTATATCTGCATTCTTAGATTAGTGTATTTGGTCCTAGATCAGAGTATCTGCATTCCTACATCATTGTATCTATATTCTTACATCAGTGTATCTGCATTCCTGCACCATTGTTTCTGCACCCCTCAATCAATTTACCTACGCCCCAGAAATCAACTTGTCTGTATTCTGAGATCAGCGTTTCTGCATCCCAAGATCAGTATATCTGCATTCCTAGATCAGTGTATCTGCTCCCCTATATCAGTGTATCTGCATTCTTACATCAATTTATGTGCATTCCTGGATTATTGTAGTGATCAGTACATCTGCATTCCCAGATCAGTATATCTATATTCTTAGATCAGTGTATCTGTATTCCTTGATCAGTATATCTGCATTCCTGCATCTGTGTATCTGCATTCTATAGGTCAATTTATCTGCTCCTCCTGGATCAGAGCACCTACACCCCCTACATCCATGTTTCTGCATTCCAGGGTCAGTGCATCTACATTTCTAGATCAGTGTATCTGCATTCAAAGACCTGTGATTCTGTATTCCTATATCAGTGCATCTGCTCCCCCTACACCAGTGTATCTCCATTCCTTGATCAGTGTATCTTCATTCCTGGATCAATGTACCTGCACCCGCTATATCAGTGCACCTGCATGCCCTGTATCAGTGTATCTGCGTGTCCTAGATCATTTATCTGCATTCTTGCATGGATTTATCTGCATTCCCTGATCAGTACACCTGCATTCCCAGGTCAGTATATCTTCATTCCTAGATCATTGTGTCTGCATTCCTCAATCAGTGTATTTGCAGCCCTTGAACAGTGTATCTGCATTCCTAGGTCAGTGCATCTGCACCCCCTAGATTAGTGTATCTTCACCACCTAGGTCAGTGTATCTGTATTCTTAGAATACTGGAACTGCAGCCTAAGATCAGTGTATCTGCACCCCCTAGATCACTGTATTTGCATTATGAGATTAGTGTATCTGCATTCCTTGAATATGGTATCTGCATCCACTAGTGTACCTGCAACCCCCGAGATGATTCTATCTGCATCCCCGAGATAATTGTATTTGCAGCCCCTAGATGAGTGTATCTGCATCCCTGAGATCAGTGTATCTGCATTCCTAGAATAATACATTTCTAAAATAAAGTATCTGCACCCTCTGGTTCAGGGTAACTGCATTCCTAGATCAGTGCATCTGTACCCCATAGATCACTGTATCTCCATCCCTACACCAGTGTATCTGAATTCCTAGATTAGTGTATCTGTATTCATGGATCAGTCTATCTGCACCCCCTAGCTCAGTGTGTCTGTGCTCACTACATCAGTGTGTCTTCATCCCCAGATCAGTGTATCTGTGTTCCAATGTACCCCATAGATCAGTTTCTCTCCACCCTTACCCCACTGTTCCTGTCTTCCAAGATCAGTGCATCTGAATTCCTAGATCAGTATATCTGCATTCCTAGATCAGCGTATCTGAATTCCTAGATCAGTGTATCTACTTCTCTAGATCAGAGTATCTATAACCCCTAGATCAGTGTATCTGCACTCGCTAGATCAGTATATTTTCACCCCCACATCATCAACCCCCCAGATCAGTCTATCTACATTCCTATGTTACAATCTTCGCCCTGTAGATCAGTGTATCTGCACCCCCACACCAGTGTATCTGCATTCCAAGACCAGTGCATCTGAATTCTTAGATCAGTGTATCTGCATTCCTATATCAGTCTATCTGCATTTCTGGATCAGTGTATCTGCAACACCCCCCCCCCCCACCCCCGCCGCCCCCCACCACCCCAGAACAGTGTATCTGCAACCCTTAGATCAGTGTATATGCACTCGCTAGATCAGTGTATTTTCACCCCCAGATCACAGTACCTGCACCCATGAATCAATGTGTCTGCAACCCCTACACTACTATATCTGCACTTGCTAGATCAGTGTATTTTCACCCCCACATCTGTGTATCTGCAACCCTTAGGTCAGTGTATCTGCACTAGCTAGATCAGCATATTTTCACTCCCAGATAAGTGCAACAGCACCCCAGATCAGTGTATCTACACCACCAAATCAATGTATGTGCATTCCTATGTCACAATCTTTGCCCTGTAGATCAGTGTATCTACACCCCTACACCACTGCATCTGCATTCCAAGACCAGGTTATCTGAATTCCTAGATCAGTGTATTTGCATTCCTAGAACTGTTCATCTGCATTGCGAGACCAATGCTTCGCACCTCTAGATCAATGTATCTGCTCCCCGTAGATCTGTGTATCTGCATTGCTAGATCAGTATACCTGCATTCCTACATCAGTGTATATGCTCCCCGGGATCAGTGCATCTGCATTGCTAGATCAGTGTTTCTGTATTCCTAGAGCAGTGTACCTACATTGTTTTAACAGTGTTTCTGCAATCCTCGGTCAGTGTACCTAGATCAGAATATCGGCATTCCTCGAACACCTAAAACAGTGTATCTGCATTCCTGGATCAATGTTTCTGCATCCCTTTGATCAGTGTATCTGCATTCCTAGATGAGTGTGTATGCATTCCTTGATCAGTGCATCTGCTCCCCCAAGATCAGTGTATCTGCAAACCAAGATCAGTGTTCCTGTATTCCTAGAGCAGTGTATCTACATGCTTTTAACAGTGTATCTGCATTCCTAGACCTGCATTTCTGAACCCCTGGATCAGTGTATCTGCTCTTCCTAGCTGAATGCTTCTGTATTCCTAGATCAGTGTGTCCCACCACCCCACCCCTGCCTCCCCCGATCAGTGTATATGCACTCCAAGATCTTTGTATCTGCATTCCCACATCAGGTATTTGCATTCCCAGATTATTGTACCTGAATTCCTATATCAGTGTATTTACATTCCCCAGTCAATGGACCTGCTTTCCTAGATCAAGGTATCTGCATTCCTCAATTAGTGTATCTGCATTCCTATATCAGTGTTTCTGCATTCTTACATCAGTGTATCTGCACCCCATAGATCAGTGTTTCTGCATTTCTACACCAGTTTATCTGCATTCTTAGATCAGTATGTCTGTATTCCTAGAGCAGTGTATCTGCTATCCCTGGATCAGTGTATCTGCATCCCTTGGTCAGTGTATAGAATTTCTAGATCAGCGTATCTGCATTCTCTCATCAATGTACTTACATTCCTAGATCATTGTATATGCATTCCTAGATCAGGGTATCTGCATTCCTCAATTAGTGTATTTGCACACCTAGATCAGTGTATCTTCACACCTTGATCAGTGTATCTGCATTCCTATATCAATGTATCTGCATTCTTACACTAGTGTACCTGCATCCCATAGATCATTATGCCTGCATTCCCACATCAGTGTATCTGTCTTTTTAGATCAGTATATCTGTATTCCTAGAGCAGTCTATCTGCTCCCCCGGATCTGAGTATCTGCATTCCTCAATCAGTGTATCTCCATTCCTTGATCAGTGTATCTGCCTTCCTAGATCAGTGTATCTGTATTTCCAGATCAGTGTATCTATATGCCTACATTAATGTATCTGCATTCCTAGATCAGTTTATCAGTATTCCTAGAATATTGTATTTGCAGATTAGTGTATCTGCATTTCTAGAGAGTTTATCTGCATTCCTGGATTAGTGTATTTGTGCACAAATGACCATTCTATCTGCATTCCTGGATAAATATATCTGCATGTCCTTGATCAGTGGATCTGCACATCCTAGATTAGACTGCCTGAACGCAGCAAGATCATTGTATCTGCATTCATAGAATGCTATATATGCACCAACCAGGTGAGTATATCTGCATCCCCTAGATCAGTGTACCTGCACACCTAGATTAGTTTTTATGCATTCTTAGAACATTGTATCTGCATTCCTGGATCATTGCATCTGCTTTCCTGCATCAGTGTATCTGCACCCCCTAGATCAGTGTAGCTGCAACCCCTAGATCAGTGTATCTGCACTTGCTAGTTCAGTGTATCTTTACCCCCAGATCAGATAATCTGCAATCCAAGATCAATGAATCTGCACCCCCAGATCAGTGTATCTGCATTCCTATGTCACTTTCTGCACCTCGTAGATCAGTGTATCTGCACCCCTATACCACTATATCTGCATTCCAAGATCAGTGTATCTGAATTCCTTGATCAGTGTATCTGCATTCCTAGATCAGTGTATCTGCATTCCTAGATTAGTGTGTCTGCATTCCAAGAAAGGCTCATCTGCATTTCGAGATCAGCATTTCTGCATTCCTAGATCAGTGTATCTGCACTCATAGGTCAGTTTATCTGCACACCTAGATCAGTGTTTCTGTATTCCTAGAGCAATGTATCTACATTCTTTTAACAGTGTATTTGCATTCTTAAACCAGTGTTTCTGCACCCTTTGATCAGTGTATCTGCTCTTCCCCTGCCCTTGGCAGGGGTGCGGGAACCAAGAGAAAATATTAGAGAGGAATACCAGGGTGAACTGGGAGGGACAGATAGCACTAGTATAAAAACTATTAAGTTAATAGGTAAAGTTGGGGCAAGGGATAAAGTAAAAAAATCTAAATCAGGGTTATTATGCATGTTTGTGAATGCACAGAGTATAGTAAATAAGATTGGGGAGTTACAGGCACAGATTGCCATGTGGAAACATGATGTTGTGGCCATAACAGAGACCTGGATCAAGGAAGGGCAGAACTAGGTGTTATATTTTCCCAGGTACAAGGTGTTCAGATGAGATAGGAAAAGAAGGAAAGGAGGCGGGGTGGGGAATTGGTTAAGGAGAGCATTGCACTACTGGAGAAACAGGATGTCCCAGAAGGTTCAAGGACATAATCAATTTGGCTAGAGCTAAGGAACAAAAAGTGTGCAATTACATTGCTCGGAGTAGTCTATACACCACCAACTAGTAAGAAGGATGTAGAAAAAGAAATCTGCAGGGAAATTACAGAGATGCAAGCATTACAGAGTAGTTATGATCGGGGATTTTATTATCCAAATGTAAACTGGGACAGTGGTAGTGTAAAGGGTGGAGAGGGGCAAAAGTTCCCAGATTGTGTTCAGGAGAATTTTCTATAGCAGTATGTGTCCAATCCATCAAGAAAAGATGCACTGTTGGACCTGGCTCTTGGAAATGAGACGGGCCAAGTAGATCAAGTGTCATTGAGAGAACATTTAGGAGACAGTGATCATTGCATTGTGCGTTTTAGGATGATGATAGAAAAGGACAGTAGACAATAGACTGGACAAGAGCCAACTTTGATGGGGCAAGAACGGAGGTGGGCCAGATAGATTGGAATGAAAGATTGGCAAAAAAAATTGTAGCTGAACAATGGACTACCTTCAAAAACGAATTGGTTCGGGCACAATCAAGGTATATTCCATCGACAGGGAAAGGTAGGGCAAACAAGTCCAGAGCTCCCTGGATGAAAAAGGAGATTTAAATTAAGATAAAGAAGAAAAAATGCGCTTATGACAGGTGTCAGGTAGAAAATACAATTGAGAACCAAGAGGAATACAGAAGGTTCAGGAGGGAGATGAAAAAGCATATTAGAGAAGCGAAGAGGGATTATGATAAAGGATTGGCAATCCACATAAAGGGGAATCCCAAAGTCTTCTATAGGCATATAAATAGCAAAAGACTAGTAAAAGGAGGTGTAGGGATGATTAGGGACCTAAAAGAGAATTTACACATGGACCAAGGGGCCATGGCTGAGATATTAAATGAATACTTTGCATCTGTCTTTACCAAGGAGGTAGATGCTATCCAGGCCATGGGGACAGATTCTAAGGAAACTCTGTCACTAGAAGGGTTCAAAATTGACAAGGAGGAAGTGTTGAATTGACTTTGGTACTTTAAGTTGACCAGGTACCTGGACCAGATGACATATATCCAAGGATATTGAGGGAAGCGAGAGTAGAAATTGCAGGGGCACTGCCCATAATCTTTCTGTCTTCCCTACACTTGGGGGTGGAGCCAGAGGACTGGAGAATTGCAAACATTATGTCCTTGTTCAAAAAAGGTTGTAAAGATAAGCCCAGCAATTACAGACCAGTCAGTTTAACTTCAGTGGTGGGAAAGATTCCAGAAACAATTATTCGGAATAGAATTAATAGTCACATGGAAAAATACGGGTTGATAAAACAAGAGCCAGCATGGATTTCTAAAGGGGAAATTGTGTTTAACTAACTGGCTGGAGTTTTTTGAAGAGGTAACAGAAAAGGTCGATGAGGGTAATGCTGTTGATGTGGTGTACGGGGACTTGGAAAAGGCATTTGACACTGTGCAACACAACCAACTTGTGAGAAAAGTTATTGCTCGTGGAATAAAAGGGACAGTAGCAACATGATACAAATTGGCTGAAAAATAGGAAGCAGAGTAATGGTCAATGGATGTTTTTCAGGCTGGAGGAAGGTTTGTAGCGGAGTTCTCCAAGGGTCGGTTTTGGGACCCTTGCTTTTCCTGATATATATTAATGATCTAGACTTGCTGTGCAGGGGACATTTTCAAAGTTTGCGGATGATACGAAGCTTGGGAGTGTTGGGAACTGCGAGGGGGACGGTATATAACTTCAAGAGGACATAGACAACTTGGTGGAGTGGGCAGATAGGTGGCAGATAAGTTCAATGTGGAGAAACATGAGGTGATGCATTTTGATAGGAAGAACATGGACAGACAATATAAAATAAGGGGTGGAATTTTGAACGGGGTGCAGGAGCAGAAAGACCTGGGTGTATATGTGCATAGATCATTGAAGGTGACAGGACAAGTGGAGAGAGCAGTTAACAAAGCATATAGTATCCTGGGATTTATTAATAGGGGCATAGAGTACAAGAGCAGGGAGGTTTTGCTGAATTTATATTAGACCTTTGTTAGACCTCAGCTGGAATATTGTGTATAGTTCTGGTCACCATATTATAAAAAGGATGCAAACACATTGGAGTGAGTGCTGAAGAGGTTTACAAGAATGGTTTCGAGGATGAGTAACTTTAGCTATGAGGATAGATTGGAGAGATTGGGACTGTTCCCCTTGGAGAGAAGAAGGCTAAGAGGAGATTTGATAGCGATGTTCAAAATTATGTGGGGGCTGGACAGTGTAGCTAGGGAGAAGTTGTTCCCGCTCGTAAAAGGATCAAGAACAAGAGGGCACAGATTTAAAGTGATTTGTAAAAGAAGCAAATGTGATGTGAGAAAAAACTTTTTCACACAATGAGTAGTTTGGGCCTGGAATGCACTGCTTGGAGGTGAGGTGGAGGCAGGTTCAATCGAGGCATTCAAGAGGGCATCAGGTGATTACTTGAATAGAAACAATGTGCAAGGGTACGGGAAAAAGGCAGGGCAATGGCACTAGATCATAATGCTCATTTGGAGAGCTGGTGCCAAATGGTCCCCATCCTTACCTAGATCAATGTATCTGCTCTCCCAAATCAGTGTATCTGCATTCCTAAATCAGTGTATCCTTGGTCAGTGTATCTGTGCCCCCCCACCACACCCCCCCCCCCACCCACCCCAAGATCTGTGACACTCAGGACATCTAAATTCCTTAATCTGTGCATCTGCATTCCGAGATCATTGCATTTGCATTTGCATTCCTAGATCAGTGTATCCTCAATAACTGTATCTGCACACCTAGATCAGTGTATCTACACCCTGAGCATAAATATATCTGCATTCAGACTTCAGTGAATCTGCATATATGAGATCTGTCTTTCTGCATTCCCAGATCAGCGCATCTGCTCCCCATAAATCAGTATATCTGCATTACAAGATTGGTGTCTCTGAATTTTTAGATCATTGTATCTGCAATCCCAGATCAGTGGTTCTGCATTCCTAGTTCAGTGTATCTGCTTTCCTAGATCAGTGTATCTCCATTCCTAGATCCATGCATCTGCATTCCTAGATCAGTGTTTCTGTACTCCTAAGTCAATGTAACTGCATTCTTAGGCCAGAGTTTCTGCACTCCAAATCAATGTATCCACTCCCCTAGGTCAGTGTATCTGCATTCCTCGATTAGTGTATCTGCACTCTGAGATCACTGTACCTGCACTCCTGGATCAGTATATCTGCATTCCTGGATAAATGTAACTGCACCTCCTGGATCAGTGTTTCTGCAGCCCAAAATCACTGTATCTGCATTCCAACTTCAGTGTATCTACACTCCTTGGATCTATCCAACTGATCTAGGAATGCAGATGCATGGATCTAGGAATGGAGATACACTGATCTAGGAATGCAGATACACTGAACTAGGAATGCAGAACCACTGATCTGGGATTGCAGATACAATGATCTAAAAATTCAGAGACACCAATCTTGTAATGCAGATATACTGATTTATGGGGAGCAGATGCGCTGATCTATCTGCTTTACTAGGTCAGTGTATTGCACCCCATAGAGCAGTGTATATGTAACCCCTACATCGGTGTATATGTACCCCATTGATCAGTACATCTGCTCCTCCTATATCAGTGTATGTACATGCCCTAGATAGTGTATCTGCACTCACTAAATCAGTGTATCTCCGTGCCCCACCTCCATGCATCTGCACTCATAGGTCAGTGTGTCTCCACCCCTACATCAGTGTACCTGCATTCCAAGATCGATATATGGAGTTCAATGTATCTGCTTTCCTAGATCAGAGTATCTGCATTCCTAGATCAGTGTATCTGCATTCCTAGGTCTGTGTACCTGCACCCCTATGATATCATTTCTGAACCCATACACCACTCTATCTGCATTCCAAGATCAGTGAATCTGCACCTCCTAGGTCAGAGTATCTGCATCTCCTAGATCAATGTATCTGCCTTTGGAGATCACTGTATCTGCATTCCTAGATTAGTTTATCTGTTCCCTCTAGATCAGTGTTTTTGCATTCCGAGACCTGTGCATCCACACTCCTTGATCAGTGCAACTGCACCCCTTCAACTGTGTATCTGCATTCTGGGACCAATGTATCTGCATTCCTAGATGAGTGTATCGGCAACTCCCAGATCAGTGTATATATTCCCACAGATCAGTGTATCTGCATTCCTAGGTCTGTGTATCTGCATCCCAAAGATACTGTTTCTGTACCCATATACCACTCTATCTGCATTCCAAGATCAGTGAATCTGCACTTCCTAGATCAGGGCATCTGCACCTCCTAGATCAATGTATCTGCCTTCAGCGATCACTGTAACTACATTCCTAGATTTGTTCATCTGTTCCCTCTAGATCCATGTTTTTGCATTCCTAAATCCATGCATCCTCGATCAGTGCAACTGCACCCCTTCAACTGTGTATCTGTATTCTGGGATCAATGTGTCTGCATTCCTTGATCAGTGTATTAGCAACCCCCAGACCAGTGTATCTGCAATCCTAGAACAGTGTATCAGCATTCCTAGATCAATGTATCAGCATTCCTAAATTAGTGCATCTGCATTCCTAGATCAGTGTATCTGCATTCCCAGGCCAGTGTATCTGCACCCTATAAATATTGTTTTTGTACCCCTACACCACTCTATCAGCATTACAAGATCAGTGTACCTTCTACATCTGTTTATCTGCACCTCCTAGATCAGTGTGTCTGCATTCCAAGATCACTGTATCTGCACTTCTTGATTAGTATATCTGCTCCCTCTACGTCAGTCTACTTGCATTCTTAGACCAGTGTTTCTGCACCCCAAGATCAGTGTATCTGCTCCCCAAGATCAGTGTATCTGCTCCCTTAGATCAGTGTATCTGCTCGCCCTAGATTAGTGTGTCTACTCCCACCATTTCAGTGTATATATTCCCCCTAGATCAGTGTACCTGCATTCCTAGATCAGTGCATTTTTTAAAAATTCATTTATGGGACGTGGGCTTTGCTGGCTGGGCCAGCATTTATTGCCCATCCCTAGTTGCCCTTGAGAAAGTGGTGGTGAGCTGCCTTCTTGAACCACTGCAGTCCATGTACGTAGGTACACCCACAGTGCTGTTAAGAAGGGAGTTCCAGGATTTTGGCCCAGTGACAGTGAAGGAATGGTGATATATTTCCATTCAGGATGATGAGTGACTTGGACAGGAACTGAATGATTGAGGAATGCAGATGCATTGATCTAGGAAAGCAAATACAGTGAACTAGGTGCTGCAGATATATTGATCTAGGAATACAGTAGACTGCTATAGGAATGCAGATAAACTGAAGTAGTGGGTTATGATAGATTAATCTAGGACATGCCGATACACTGATCAAGAGGGTGTAGAAACATTTATCCAGGAATGAAGGTACCCAGGTCAAGCGTGTGCAGATACACTGATCTAGGGGGTGCAGATACAGTATTCTAGGAATGCCAATACACTGACCTTAGAGGTGAAGAAACACTGATCTATGAATGCACATACACTGATCATTGTATGTGCATTCCTAGATCAGTGTACCTGCAGCCCCTAGATCAGTTTATCTACACTGCAAAGGTCAGTGTATCTGCATTCCTAGATCAGTGTATATGCACCTCCTAGATCAGTGTATCTGCACCCCTACTTCAGTGTATCTGCACACCCTAGAGCAGTGTATCTTCACCACCTAGATCAGTATATTTTCACCCCCTAGAACAGTGTATCTGTATTCCTAAATCAGTGTGTCTGTGGCCCTTAGATCAGTGTATCTTTACCTCTGGATCAGTGTATCTGTACTCCATACATCAGTGCATCTGCACCCACAGATCAGTGTAACTGCATTCCTCAATCAGTGTATCTGCACCCTTAAATCACTGTGCCTGCATTCCTAGATCAGTATATCTGCACTCCTAGATCAGTGTGTCTGCACTGCCTAGATCATTGTATCTGCATTCCTAGATGACTGTATCTACACCCCTAAGAAACATTTAGCTGCATTCCAATATTAGTGTAACTACAAACCAACGACTAGACTGGATCAATGTCTCTGCACCTGTAGATTAGTGAATCTGCACCTTCAAGTTCAATGTATACTTATGCCCTAGATCAGTGTATCTGCACACCCTAGATCAGTTTACATGCACTCCCTGGATCAGTGTGTCTACACCCCAAAAATCAGGGTTTCTGCACTGTCTAGATCAGTGTATATGCAGTCCTATGTCTGTGTATCTGCACTCCTAGAACAATGTATCTTCATGCTTCAATCAGTGTGTCTGCATTGCTCGATCAGTGTATTGACACCACTACATCAGTATATTGCCTTTCCTAGATCAATGTACCTGCACCCCCGAGATCAGTGTATCTGCGCTCCTAGATCAGCATATATGCACCACATAGATTTGTGTATCTGCAACTTAGGCCACTGTATCTGCACCCCATGATCAGTGTATCCTCATTCCTAGATCAGTGTATCAGCATTGCTAGAACAATGTAACTGTACCCACTAGATCAGTGTATCTTCATTCTAAGATTAGTGCATCTGCATTCCTAGATTAGTATATCTGCATTAATTGACAATTGTATCTGGTCTCCTCGATCGGTGTATCTGAATTCCTCGATCAGTGTATCTGAATTCCAAGATCCGTGTATCCTCATTCCTAGATCAGTGTATCTGCATTGCTAGAACAGTGTAACTGCACCCACTAGATAAGTGTATCTTCATTCCCAGATCATTGTATCTGCACTCCTAGATTAGTATATTTGCATTCCTTGATCAGTGTAACTGGTTTCCTTGATAAGTATATCTGCATTCCTAGATCAGTGTGGCTGCACACCCTAGATCAGTGTATCTGCTTTCCAATGTCGCCATTTGCACTCCATTGCTCAGTGTATCTGCACCCCTACACCAGTGTATCTGCATTCCAAATCAGTGTATCTGAACTCCTAGATCGTTGTATCTGCATTCCATGATCAGTGTATCTGCCATCCTAGATCTATGTATCTGCACCACCAGATCAGTGTATCTGCTTTGCTAGATCAGTGAATCTGCATCCCCTATGTCAGTCTATCTGCACCCATAGATCACTGTATTTGCACCCCCTCGATCAGTGTATCTGCACCCACAGGATCATTGTATTTGCATTCCTTGATCATTGTATCAGTATTCCAAGATCAGTCTATCTACATTCCTAGATTAGTGCATCTGCATCCCCTAGATCAGTGCATCTGTACCCCCTAGATCGGTGTATCTGCACCCTGAGATCCATATATCTGCACCCTGGGATTCGTGTAACTGCACAATTAGAAATTATTGCATATTTGAAGGACTTCTGCTAGAATTTTTGTAACCTGCAGATTTGCGTATGCAATGTACTGCATCTGGCATTTAACCTTTGTAATTTACTGGTTGTTATGATAAATTGGCACAAAAGCAAGAATTAGGCTCATTAATGTTATTAGGACCACACTGGGGGCATTTTAATCATATCGTGCTTTGAATGTAAAGATTAGCACACAAAGTGGGGACCACTCGATTCATGTATTAGATCAAAGATTTTACATCACACAAGACTAGCACTCAGCTGCCCATATTGACTTCTCTTAATGTTTGAACACATATTGTTTCAATTTGGAAAATGAGCCTTCAGAAAAAGCTAAGTGGGACTCATATGAATATTCAAAAGTACTTAATGAGAACATTATGACAAATGAAGCGTGTTAATCAAAATGTCATCAAATCCAATCCTACAAAATTTTCCCTATCGAGGACTCAATCATGTTACATAAGACGGTGGTTTGCGCCCTGGTGGTCCACTCTGTGTTAAGCATCACGTGGTGTGGCTCAGTATCCCCACTCTTACATGGCACTCTCTGCCACTTTGCTGCTGAGGGAGACAGTGGGCTGAGAAGGTGTATGACGTGCTGGCCTCTGTTTTCCCTGGGCCCTCTCCTCGGCCAGCTGTGCTTTTCATTTCTGCTCACCTCTTCCAATGCCCCTCCAAACAGTCAGCCACCAGAGGTCACGGTTGGCAGCGACTGTCTCCCAGTTGTCTGTATCAATGCCTGCCATCTTCATATGTTGCTTGCAGGTGTCCTTGCAGCAGAGGTATGGGTACCCAGGAGGCTGTGACCCAGTGGCCATTTCACTGGTCTTTGGGTATACGGCTGTCCTGAAATGTTAACTCTGTTTCTCTCTCCACAGGTGCTGCCAGACCTGCTGAGTATTTCCAGGATTTCTACTTTTATCTCAGACAAGTTAGGAGGTGAAACTGGTTCTCAGCTGGACAGTGAAAGGGGCAGGTCATAAACCATGCTAATGCTTTCTTTCACCAACTGCAGAATATTTATCCAACCTCGGTCCCAATGATCCCGCCCAGGATGGTTGCTTTCCAGGGATAACTTTCCCATGATTTCAGCAATGAGTTGGAACCACTAAGCTCAATGATTGCCGATCACCTCAGACCATTAATATAATCTTGATAACACTTCCATTCTGATATTTATCCAGCCCAACATAGCAGTAATTGCCATCATCTCTATGGAGGGGAAAAAAATTCCATTTGCAGCATGGTTCCATGCTTCTTAGCATTGACCTGCTTATGTGTCAATGGTTTTGCCACAGCATCAAGTGCAGTTGCATGATCCACTGCCACTATCTAGCTTACTGCAAAAAGGGAGCCGACTGCGTAAGTCTCTTCTGCCACTGCCCAGCCTCTGCATTAGCAAGATCGCCTGTACTGCCTCCTCGCAGTGACACATGGCAACTAGGCACCCTTGGGCCCTGGGCGGAACTGCAGGGGATCTCAGGGGAACCTTGGCTCTCCAGAGATGCAATGTATAGGACCACTGGCACGTGGATGTGGCCTGGCATCCATCAACCAGGTCCCAGCTATGGGTCAAATATTACCCACTGCCTTGTGGGTCCAGCTTGGAAGAGTTGAAGGAAATGGAGTGGTGTCCTGTAAGTGGCTGGTGACCCCTTTAAGCAAGCAACTTCCAGCAACTCCGGCAACAAAGTGGGTTCCGAGCATAAGGACTCGCTGCCTCAGGATTCGGTCATGTAGGAGATGCAGATGCAGCCAAAAAACAAATGAAGAGGATGCTTCATCCTTCATAACAAATAGAATGGACATTTCACCCTTATCTCAACAGGGAATGGGAGGTAGCAGCTTATGGGTTAGAAGTCCAGTTCAATTGGGGTAGGGGGAGAGCTAGGGAAGAGGAAGGAGAAGTGTTGCCCCCAATGGCGGAAAAGATCATCGCATTCTATTCGCCAACCATCACCTGCCTCAGCTGGGCAGCCCCAGCCAATGAAGTACTGACCCCCAAAAAACAGCCTTCCTTGATGGGTGCATGAAGATTAAGGATCCTGCCCTGACAAGCAAATGGTAAATAGGTAGCCAAGAAACAAAAGGTGCAGAGTCTCCAGCTTGGAACTGGAACTTCAAAGCTCTCTATCCTGGCATGAATGAGGACTTCAGACATAGGAACATAGGAACAGGAGTAGGCATTCATCCTGTCAAGACTGCTCCGCCGTTCAATTCAATCATGGCTGATCATCAACCTCAATGCCCTTCCCCGGACAATCTCCATACCCCTTGATGTCATTAGTCTCCAGAACTCTATCGATTTCTGTCTTGAACATACTGAATGACTGAGTTTCCACAGCCCTCTGGGGTGGAGAATTCCAAAGATTCACCACCCTTTGAGTGAAGAAATTCCTCCTCATCTCAGTCTTAAATGGCCTATCCCTTACCTGAGATTACGTCCCCTGGTTTTAGACTCACCAGCCAGAGGAAACATCTTATCTACATCCCCCTTGTTACGCCCTGTAAGAAGTTTGTAAGTTTCAATGAGGTCACTCCTCATTCTTCAAAATTCTAGGGAAGGTACAGAAAGCCCTGGTGGGGGGTGTCCCTTGCTCGTCCTGCTTTCTACCCTAAATGTCACCTATTAGCACATTTCTTAGCTAATATCACCACTGTCAACACCTCTTTGTCCTTTTGTCTATGACATCTTTTGGCAATCTCCACCTATCGCTGGCCCTCTATCCAGCTCTATTTGTCCCATCCACCCCCTTAAATCAGCTTCTATTTCACCTCTCTTCTATTTTTCCTTAGTTGTGTTGAAGAGTCATACGGACTCGTAACGTTAACTGTGTTCCTCTCCGCAGATGCTGTCAGACCTGTTGAGTTTTTCCAGGTATTTTTATTTTTGTTTTGGATTTGCAGCATCTGCAGTTTTTTGCTTTTGTTCAAATTGGAGAAGTTGGGCCTATTTTTCTTAGAGAAAAGAAGGCTGAGAGGAGGTTTGATAGAGGTATTCAAAATCATGAGGGATCTGGACAGTGTAGATGGGGGAAAACTGTTCCCATTTGTGAAAGGATCGAGACCAAGAGGGCACAGATTTAAAGTAATTGGTAAAAGAAGTGCAAGCGTCATGAGAAAATCTTTTTCACATTGCAAGTGGATAGGGTTTGGTATGCTCTGCCTGAGAGTATTTTGGAGGCAGGTTCAATCAAAGCATTCAGAAGAGTATTGAACTGTTATCTGAATAGGCAGAATGTGCGGCGTTATGGGGAGAAGACGGAAGAATAGTAAAGTAAATCGTTCATTTGGAGAGCCGGTACAGTCACAATGGGCTGAGCGGCCTTGTTCTGTGATGTAACAATTTTGTGATTCGGTGAACAGCCTGTCTCTAATTTTAAGCTGATGCCATCTTGTCCTGGATTTCCCGACCAGAAGAAATAATTTCTTTGTATCCCTGTGCTATCTGAAAAACTTTGATTTTATCAACCCCTCAACCTCCTTTTTCTCTTATTCATTCATGGGATGTGGGTGTCACTGCCTAGGCCAGCATTTATTGCCCCCCTAATTACCCTTGTAATGGTGGTAGTGAGCTGCCTTCCTAAACTCACGCGGATGCCTGCTGATTTTCTAAAACCTGTCCTCATAATTTAAACAATGGTACCATTCCGGTGAATCTACACAGTACCCCACCCCCCAAAACCAGGCTAATATGTGGTCCCCAAGATTGAACACAGTTGTTCCAGATGAGGTCTGTGCAGGTTAAGTGTTTGAACGCTAAGATCTTCAATAGTCATTTAGTGAAGACGACAGGATACAAACAGAAATTAGTGGGAAGCAAATTTAAAATAGATAATTAGGAACAACTTTTTACTCAACTAAGCATTTCGAATAATCTGAAGGACAGGATAGGAGAGCTAAAAACATGAAGGGTGTTCCGAACGGAACTGGATGCTGTAATCAGTCAATTGCCGAATTTGAGGGATGAACTTTAATGACCTTTTCTGATTTTTGCCATTTCATAAGTTTTAGTCATAGAGTTATACAGCACAGAAACAGGCCTTTTGGCCCATCATGTCCATGCCGGGCATCAAGCACCTATTTATTCTAGTCCCATTTTCCAACACTTGCCCCTCAGCCCTGTATGCTATGGCGTTTCAATGCTCATCTAAATACTTCTTAAATGTTGTGAGGGTTCCTGCCTTTACCATCCCCTCAGACAGTGTGTTCCAGATTCCAACCACCCTCTGGGTGAAAAGATTTTTCCCCAAATCCCCTCTAAACCTCCTGCTCCTTACCTTAAATCTATGCCCCCTGGTTATTGACACCTCCGCTAAGGGGAAAAGTTTCTTCCTACTTACCCTATCTATGGCCCTCATAATTTTGTATACCTCTATCAAGTCTCCCCTCAGCCTTCTCTGCTCTCAGGAAAATAACGCTAGCCTATCCAATCTCTCTTCAGAGCTGAAACGCTCCAGCCCAGGTAACATCCTGGTGAACCTCCTTTGCAATCTCTCCAGTGCAATCATTTCCTTCCTACAGTGTGGCGGCCAGAACTGCACACAGTACTCCAGCTGTATCCTAACTAGCATTTTATACAGCTCCAACATAATCTCCTTGCTCTTTTTTCTTTGCCTTGGCTAATAAAGGCAAGTATCCCATATGCCTTCTTAACCACCTTATCTACCTGTGCTACTGCCTTCAGGCATCTATGGACATGTACCAAGGTCCCTCTGAACCTCTGTATTTCCTAGGGTCCTACCATTCATTGTGTATTCCCTTGCCTTGTTAGTCCTCCCAAAATGCATCACCTCATACTTCTCAGGATTAAATTCCATTTGCCATTGCTCTGCCCATCTTACCAGCCCAGCTATATCGTCCTGTGATTTAAGGCTTTCCTCCTTACTAGTTATGACACCACCAATTTTTGTGCCATCTGTGAACTTACTGATCATACCTCTTATATTCACATCTAAATCATTAATGTATACTATAAACAGCAAGAGTCCCAGCACCAATTCCTGTGAAACACCACTTGTCACAGGTTTCCAATTGCAAAAAACAACATTTGACCATCACCCCCTGCCTCCTGCTATTAATTTAACTTGGATTCAATTTGCCAAATTGCCCTAGATCCCATGGTCTCTTACCTTCTTGACCATTCTCCCATGCGGTACCTTGTCAAACCCCTTACTGAAGTCCATGTATACTACATCAACTGCACTACCCTCATCTACACAACTAGTCATCTCCTTGAAAAATTCATTCAAATTTGTTAGACATGATCTCCTCCTGACAAAGCCATGCTGACTACCCCTGATTAATCCTTGCCTCTCCAATTGGAGATTAATCCTGTCCCTCAGAATTTTTTTAATAGTTTCCCTGCCACTGGTGTTAGACTCACTGGCCTGTAATTACCTGGTTTATCCCTACTACCCTTCTTGAATAATGGTACCACATTCGCTGTCCTCCTGGCCAGAGAAAATTTGAAAATTAGTGTCACAACCCCTGCAATCTCCTCCCTTGCCTCTCACAGCAGCCTGGGATATATCTCATCTCGCCCTGGGCATTTATCCACTTTTAAGCCCACTGAAACTGTTAATACCTTCTCCCTTTCAATGCTAATTTGTTCAAGTATATCAGAGTCCCCCTCCATGATTTCTACACCTATATCGTCCTTCTCCATAGTGAATGTTCTGATTATATTTCAATAAAAGGAAATTGTTGTACAATTCCCATAGTTCAAGGTGAAATGGACCCTTTGTGTTTCACGGAAACTTGGACCATCCATATCTATGCATGTCCATTACTGTGCTGTGGAGCATATAAATCACAGACACCTCAAATCAAAGTCCCAGTTTATTAAGATAAAAGCAAAATACTGCGGATGCTGGAAATCTGAAACAAAAACAAGAATAGCTGGAAAAACTCAGCAGGTCTGACAGCATCTGCAGAGAGGAATACCGTAAATGTTTCGGGTCCGTATGACTCTTCATCAGAACTTCATGAACTTCAGTCCTGATGAAGAGTCATACAGACGCGAAACATTTACTGTCTTCCTCCCTGCAGATGCTGCCAGACCCGCTGAGTTTTTCCAGCTGTTTTTTGTTTTTGCCCCAGTTCATTAAGTTTTGCATACTCTTGTCTCTGAATCACTGTCAGAGGTGCTATCTTTCAGATAAGACATTAAACCATGGCCCTGGTCCCCCCCCCCCCCCCCCCCAGTCAGGCGGGTGCAATTTCGTGACACTGTTTTGAGGAAGAGCAGGGGCTTCTCATGAGTGACCTGGCCAATGAGTGACCTCAACCAAAGAAAGTCATTTGGTTTCCAAATCTACCTGAGGTCTGTTTAACATTGAACTTTTACACAGGGAATGCCTGTCTTGTAATGTCTTGCGTGTCTCGCTGCATTTACACCACCTTTCAACGGTCCCACCTTTTTTTCTTTCTTCCAGGGTCTTTGGGCACAGCGGGAAGAGTGTGCAACAAGTCCTCGAGGGATACGGATGGGTGCGAAGTGATGTGCTGCGGACGGGGCTATGACACCACTCGAGTCGTGCGAGTCACGAAGTGCGAGTGCAAGTTCCACTGGTGCTGTGCCGTGAAGTGCAAAGAGTGCCAAGAGACAGTCGACTTTCACACCTGCAAAGCGCCTAAACGTGCAGACTGGCTTGACCAGACATGATTTCAGCCAGCAGAGCCGCCTTTCATATGGGATATGCGCGTGAAGGCGCGTGGCATTTTGGGGAGTTGTAGTTTAGCTGCATGGCTTTTCTCTTTAATTAATACCCTGTGAAGCACTAAAAGAATGGACTACACCTCCCAGGGGACCATGGTGAACCGCTGGACATGTTCAGTAAATCATCGCATATTCCTTATCAGTAGGGGGAATTGCAATATAAAGCGTAAATCCTGAACCTTATCGTTCTGCAATGTTAATTATTTTTTTTTCCCGAATGGGACAGTGCAACTGCCCATTAAACAAGAGACTCTGTAAGGTGAAGCACAACCACGGCTTCTGTAGTTGTGAAGTGATGAGGATCTCCCTGTAACACCAGCTGCATGCGACTAATTTCTCCCATCTGGTCATTTTTTTTTTGTTTTTTTTTAAATTGGTACGTCAATGCCTTATTAATAAGTGGGAAAAGGCTGCTGACCGCTCCTAACGATCATTCAGAAGGATGTGAAGCTGCGATTCTGCACGAGAAAGAAGGGCCTGCACTTTCTGAAGGCAGTTGTATAACTCTGTATTAACAAGACAACCTGCACTATGAACATTAGCTCCAAGAGGATAGCAGAGAGAGAGAGAGAGAAAGGGAGACAACGCGAGTGAGAGTGATAGAGGGACTTGCCTGGTTATAACTAATCTATCCGTTGATTCGCGTCCATATAAGCCTTCAAACTGTAACAGGAAGTCTGTGAAGACATTAAGAATGAGGCTCTGGTTCGCTGCTGCTGATTTCAATAGTGCAACTCACCTGAACTTTATATGGTTTAAGAATGTTTTTTAAAATATTGTAATAATTCTTACACTACTATCAGTATGTTAATATAAAAGCAAAATACTGCGGATGGTGGAAATCTGAAATAAAAACAGAAAATGCTTTAAAAACCCAGCAGGTCTGACATCCTCTGCGGAGAGAGAGAAAGTTAATGTTTCCAGTCCGTGTGGCTCTTCTTCAGAGAATGCTTTGAAGACGAGTCATTCAGACTCCAAACGTTAATGCTGTTTCTCGCTCCACAGATGCTGTCAGGCCGGCTGCGTTTTTACAGCATTTTCTGTTTTTATATCAGTATGTTCATGTTTGGCAGTCTGCAAGTGCAGTTCCTACAGTCATAAGCTAATGCAAAATAAATGCATTCTACACTGTACCGTAGTTTGAAGGCATCCCAGTTGCATATATTGTTTGCATTTTCACAGACAAACCTTTTTCTAATTGAAAAAAAAGTTAGGCCGGAGCCCATGTTCTGCCATGTGTATTGTGAGTTCAGTCTCCAGTCAGAAGCGGAGGAAGTACAATCTTCAAATCAGAATTAAGGAAATCACAGGTGAATATAGGATCAATTTTTTTTACACAAAGGGTAGTGGAAACACACAACTCGCCCCAACTTCCCCACCTCAAAAACCGGAAATTGAAAATTTTCAAATCTGTGATCGATGGATTTTTTTTTGTTGGGTATCAAAGGATGTGGAGCAAAGGCTGGTGAAAGGAGTCGAAGTACAAGCCAGTCTTTAAATGGCGCAACAGGCTTGAGGTGGTCTAATTGCAACGTATAAAATTCTTAAGCGACCTGACGGGGTTAATGCTGATCTGAAAAAGTGGTTCTCCTCACTGGGGAATCTAGAACACAGGGTCATAGCCTCAGAATAAGGGGCTGGGCATTTTGGATTGAGCTGAGGGGAAATTTCTTCACGCAAAGGGTTATGAATCTTTGGAATTATCTATCCCAAAGAGCTGTGAATGCTCAATCATTGCGTATATTCAAAGTGGAGATTGCTAGATTTTTGCATGCTAAGGATATTAAGGGATGTGGGGATAGTGCAGGAAGGTGAAGCTGAGGTCAAAAATCAGAAAGTATTGTTCTTATTGAATTTCAGAGCAGGCTCAAGGAGCTGAACAGTTTACTCTAGCTCCTATTTCTTATATAAAGGCAAAAAACTGCGGATGCTGGAAATCTGAAACAAAAACAAAAAGTGTTGGAAAACTCAGCAGGTCTGATAGCATCTGTGGAGAGAAAGACAGAACTGAAGAAGTCATACGGACTCCAAAAATTAACTCTGTCTTTCTCTCTACAGATGCTCCTATTTCTTATGTTCTTTTGAGAGGGTGAAAGACCTACTCCTGTTCCTCTGATATGGTAGTGAATCCTATCACCAACAGCCCCAGGTTCGATCCCTGATCTGTGCTGAGTTAGCTGACCCCTGGCCAAGATGGCATTGAGGGTGAAGCAACAAGGCTCAGTGGCTCCTGGGTTATGGATGGGTGAAGTAGCCAGAATCCCCATCGCTGTCCATTTACCGCTGCTGGACACAGCACACATAGAGAGAGGAGAGGATTGGACACTTCCTGCTGCTCACTCTGCTGAATGGCTTATTGATACTCGACACTGAGAGGTCAGACATTAAGGAGTAGCAGACAGCCCATCAGCATCTATGCTAGTCTACCACAGCAACAGTAGGAATGGAGAGGAGAAAAATGGAGGCTTACACAGATCTCAAGCAAGAAAGATGTGCATTTATATAGCCCTTCACAACCTCAGGATGTCTCATCGTGCTTTACAGCTAATTAAAGTTTCTTTTGAAGTGTACTGACTGTAATATTGCTGGAGACATGGCAACCAATCACAGCAGTCAATTTGCACACAGCAAGCTCCCACAAACTGAAATGTGATAATGACCAGACATGAGTTTTAATAATGTTGGTTGAGGGATAAAAATCAATCAGGACATCAGGGGAGGATTCTAAAACAAACGCAAAATACTGCAGATGCTGGAAATCTGAAATAAAAACTGAAAATGCTGGAAATGCTGAAGGTCAAGAAGCACCTGTGGAGAGAGAAGCTGAGTTAACATTTCAGTTCAATGACCTTTTGTCAGAACTTGGACATGTGAGAGATTTTGAACAGGTTCAGAGGCAGTGAAAAGGCATAGGCAGGAAGCTCTGTGATAGGATGGAAGGCAGATTAAATGGCAAAAGAGACAATGGTGCAAGGAAAAGGAGATGGTAAAGAAACAAAAGATGTGTCTAGAGGAGGTTTAAATGAAAATAGAATCACTACCAATAGCTACTGTTGGGGAAAATCAGGGACAGAGGTTACAAACTGAAATTGTTGGGCTCAGTATTCAGGCTATAAGGTTGTAAAATGAATAACTGAAAGATGAGGTGCTGTTCCTCAAGCTGGTATTGAGCTTCATTGGAACTGTGTAGAAGGCAGAAGCCAGAGAGTTCAGAATTGAACAGAGAATTAAAATGTCAGGTGACCAGAAGCTCGCGCTTACAGACAGAATGGAGGTGCTCCACAAAGCCATCGCCCAATCTACGTTGATCTCCCCAATGTAGAGGCGACCATATCATGAGCAGTCATTACAATACACTAAAGTGAACAAATACAAGTAAGTTGCTGTTTCTGGGGCCTTGGACAGTGGGAGGGGAGGAGGTAAAAGGCCAAGTGTTGCAGCTCCTGAACTTGTATGGGAAGGTGCCCTGGGAAGGGGTGGGGATATTGCGGGTGTTTGAGGAATGGACCAGAGTTTCGCAGACGGAACAGTCCCTCTCGAATGCTGAAAGAGGAGGAGAGGGGAAGATGTGTTTGGTGGTGGCATCACACTGGAGATGGCGGAGGATGATCCATTGAATGTGGAGGCTGGTGGGGTGAAAACTGAGGACAAGGGGAGCCCTATTGTAGGTCTGGGAGGGAGGGGAAGGAGTGAGGGAAGAAGTGCAGGAAAATGGGAGGGACACAATGAAGGACCCTGTCAACCATAGTTGGGGGAAGATCCTCAGTTGAGGTAAAAGGAGGACATATCAGAAGTGTTGGCGTGGAAAGTAGCATTGTTAGAACAGATGATGCACAAATAGAAAAACTGGGAGTATAGACTGAAGTCTTTACAGGAAGCGAGTGTGACGAATGGTAGTCAAGTTAGCTGTGGGAGTCAGTGGGCTTATGGTGGAAATTGATCAATAGTCTATCCCCAGAAAAGGAGACAGAGAAGTCAAGGAAGTGAAGGGAAGTGTTGAAGATAGCCCACGTAAAGGTGTGAGAAGGGTGCAAAGTAGGATGCACAATTGTTTAAATTACCCAGTTCAGAGTGAAAGTAGGAAATGGCACTGATATTTCAATGTATCAGAAATATATATATATAAAAATATATTCATCAATATATCAAATAATGAGATGGGGGGGGGGGCTGCTGAGAAGAACTGGAACAAGGAATCTTTCACCTATCCCACAAAAAAAAAGCAGGTATAGCTAGGACCCATATGGTTTCCCATAGTAACACCTTTCATCTGGAAGAAATCCAAGGCCACAAACTCTCCTTCCAGGTGAACCAGCAATTTACTTGTACTTCTTTCAACTTAGTATTCTGTACTCACTGATCTCCTTTCCACCATGGAGAGCAAACACAGATATAGTGACCACCATTTAATCTACAAGCATGACTCAGAGCTTCCAGTGACTTGTCATTTTAATTCTCTGCGTTGCGCCCACTCTGACCTCTCTGTCCTCAGCCTCCTACATTGTTCCAATGATGCCCAACACAAGCATGAGGAACAGCACCTCATTTTTCGGTTAGGCCCTTTACAAACTTTCAGACTCAACATTGAGTTCAATATTTTCGGATCATGCTGCAAATGCTCTATATTTTCTGTACTGATTTCGGATTTCCAGCATCTGTAGTATCTTGCTTCTATCAGATCATAACCTCTGCGCCCATATTTTCAGACAGCAGCTGTTGGTAATGATTTTGCATTCACTGTTTACGCCTCCTATTGGTCCACCTTTTGTTCCTTTACTTGTGCCATGACCATCTCCTTTTGTCTTGCACCCTCGTCCCTTTCGCCGTTTAAATACTGCTGCCTTCCATTTCATCACAGACTTTCCCTTTTGGTCTTTCCTTCCCTCTGCACTTTCCCTGCCTGTGAACTTGCTGAAAATCTGTTACATCTCCAACATTTCTAGTTTTGACAAAATGTCACCCACCTGACACATTAACTCTGTTTCTCTCTTTGTAGATGCTGCCTGACATGCTGAGTGTTTACAGCAGTTTCTGTTTTTCGATCAGGTAGAACTTCCCCGCTCATTTTGAGGTATCTTTCATCCACATGAGGGCCTCGGTTTAACATCTTATACCAAAGAATGACAAGATCTATACTGTGGAGTTGGGGGAGGCTGTTATTTTGCCATAGTGAGCGGGTGGGGGGAAGCCAATTGCACTCTTGAGCCGAGGCATTCGTATGTTGTGAGATACTCACATGACCAGAGTCCAGTTAGAAACTGACCAAAGGATCAATGCCATTAACCAATCGATTATCCCTTCAAAATAAAGATAGTTAATAAATCTGAGCTCTGACAAAGGGCCCAGTTATCAACATTAAACTGATCTCGTCGTTCAGTTTATTGCCTCATGTATTGTCAGCATTTTCTGTATAAGCTTCAGAATTCTAAGTTTGCAGCATTTTCTTTTTATTTGAGTTGTTGTGTATAGGGTTTCAGATGAGGCAATAGTTGTTTGTATCCTGGTGGGCCTGTTAGGGTGGAATGGATACATAGAGGGTCTGTGTTGGAATAGTGCTATTTATTTAAGGGGCTCTGTATTGGGGTGATGCTGTTTATTTAAGGGGTTCTGTATTGGGGTGACGCTGTTTATTTAAGGAGTACTCTATTGGGGTGAATTTTTAAAAATTCATTCATGTGATCCAGCATTTAAGGCCTTTCCCTAATTGCCCTTGAGTGCTGAGCTGCCTCCTTGAACCGCTGCAGTCCATGTGATGTAGGTACACCCAAAGTGTTGTTAGGAAGGGACTTCCAGGATTTTGACCCAGTGACAGTGAAGAAACAGTGATATTTCCAAGTCAGGATCATGGGTGGCTTGGAGGGGAACTTTCAGGTGGCTCCAGGAGGAGCCTTGGTGAGTTCTTGCAGTGCATCTTGTAGATGGCACACACTGCTGCTACTGTGCATCAATGGTGAGGGAGTGAATGCTTATGGATGGGGTGCCAATCAAGTGGGCTGCTTTGTCCTGGACAGTGTCCCGCTTCCTCTGTGTTGTAGGAGCTGCACTCATCCAGGCAAGTGGGGAGTATTCTATCACATTCCTGACTTGTGCCTTGTAGATGGTGGACAGGCTTTGGGGAGTCAGGAGGTGAGTTATTTGTCTCAGGATTCCTAGCCTCTGACCTGCTCTTGTAGCCACAGTATTTATATGGCTAGACCAGTTCAGTTTCTGGTCATTGGTAACCGGGCAGGATATTGTTAGTGGAGGATTCAGCGATGGTAATGCCATTTAAAGTCAAGGGGCAATGGTTAGATTCTCTCTTGTTGGAGATGGTCAATGGCTGGTATTTGTGTGGCGTGAATGTTACTTGCCACTTGTCAGCTCAAGTCTGGATATTGTCCAGGTCTTGCTGCATTTGGACATGAACTGCTTCAGTATCTGAGGAGTCGCGAATGGTGCTGAACATTGTACAATCATCAGCGAACATCCCCCTTCTGATCTTATGATGGGAAAAAAGACAGCTGCAGATGGTTGAGCCTTGGACACTACCCCCTGCAGTGATGTCCTGGAACTGAGATGATTTACCCCCAACAACCACAACCATCTTCCTTTGTGCTGGGTATGACTCCAACCAATGGAGAGTTTTTTCCAACACAAAAACAGAATTACCTGGAAAAACTCAGCAGGTCTGGCAGCATCGGCGGAGAAGAAAAGAGTTGACGTTTCGAGTCCTCATGACCCTTCAACAGAACTGATTGGATGTTAGGAGAGGGGTGAAATATAAGCTGGTTTAAGGTGTTGGGGGGGGGTGGTGGTTGGGTGGGGGGAGAGAAGTGGAGGGGAGTGGTGTGGTTGTAGGGACAAGCAAGCAGTGATAGGAGCAGATAATCAAAAGATGTCACAGACAAAAGAATAAAAGAACACAGAGGTGTTGAAGTTAGTGATATTATCTAAACGAATGTGCTAATTAAGAATGGATGGTAGGGCACTCAAGGTATAGCTCTAGTGGTGGTGGGGGGCATAAAAGACTTAAAAAATAATGGAAATAGGTGGGAAAAGAAAAATCTATATAAATTATTGGAAAAAACAAAAGGAAGGGGGAAGAAACAGAAAGGGGGTGGGGATGGAGGAGGGAGGTCAAGATCTAAAGTTGTTGAATTCAATATTCAGTCCGGAAGGCTGTAAAGTGCCTAGTCAGAAGATGAGATGCTGTTCCTCCAGTTTGCGTTGGGCTTCACTGGAACAATGCAGCAAGCCAAGGACAGACATGTGAGCAAGAAAGCAGGGTGGAGTGTTAAAATGGCAAGCGACAGGGAGGTTTAGGTCATTCTTGCAGACAGACCGCAGGTGTTCTGCAAAGCAGTCGCCCAGTTTACATTTGGTCTCTCCAATGTAGAGGAGACCGCATTGGGAGCAACAAATGCAGTAGATTAAGTTGGGGGAAATGCAAGTGAAATGCTGCTTCACTTGAAAGGAGCGTTTGGGCCCTTGGACGGTGAGGAGAGAGGAGGTGAAGGGGCAGGTGTTGCATCTTTTGCATGGGCATGGGGAGGTGCCTTAGGTAGGGGTTGAGGAGTAGGGGGTGATGGAGGAGTGGACTAAGGTGTCCCGGAGGGAACGATCCCTATGGAATGCCGCCGGGGGGGTGAATGGAAGATGTGTTTGGTGGTGGCATCATGCTGGAGTTGGCGGAAATGGCGGAGGATGATCCTTTGAATGCGGAGGCTGGTGGGGTGATAAGTGAGGACAAGGGGGACCCTATCTTGTTTCTGGGAGGGAGGAGAAGGTGTGAGGGCGGATGCGCAGGAGATGGGCTGGACACGGTTGAGGGCCCTGTCAACGACCGTGGGTGGAAAACCTCGGTTAAGGAAGAAGGAGGACATGTCAGAGGAAATGTTTTTGAAGGTAGCATCATTGGAACAGATGCGACGGAGGCGAAGGAACTGAGAGAATGGGATGGAGTCCTTACAGGAAGCGGGGTGTGAGGAGCTGTATTCGAGGTAGTTGTGGGAGTCGGTAGGCTTGTAATGGATATTGGTGGACAGTCTATCACCAGAGATTGAGACAGAGAGGTCAAGGAAGGGAAGGGCAGTGTCAGAGATGGACCACGTGAAAATGATGGAGGGGTGGAGATTGGAAGCAAAATTAATAAATTTTCCCAAGTCCCAACGAGAGCATGAAGCAGCACCGAAGTAATCATCGATGTACCAGAGAAAGAGTTATGGAAGGGGGCCGGAGTAGGACTGGAACAAGGAATGTTCCACATACCCCATAAAGAGACAGGCATAGCTGGGGCCCATGCAGGTACCCATAGCCACACCTTTTATTTGGAGGAAGTGAGAGGAGTTAAAGGAGAAATTGTTCAGCGTGAGAACAAGTTCAGCCAGACGGAGGATAGCAGTGTTCAGTGGTGGGGTCATGGTCCAGGGAGAGGTAGGAGGAAGTGTCTGCGAGTTGACGCTCAGCCTAAAGAGTTTTTTTCCTCTGATTCCCATTGCCTCCAGTTTTGCTAGGACTCCTTGATGCCACATTCAGTCAAATGTGGCCTTGATGTCAAGAGCAGTCACTCTCACCTCACCTTGGGAGTTCAGCTCTTTTGTCCATGTTTGAACCAAGGCTGTAATGAGGTCAGGAGCTGAGTGGCCCTGGTGGAACCCAAACTGAGCATCAGTGAGCAGGTTATTGCTAACCAAGTGCTGCTTGATAGCACTGTCAATGACCCCCTCCATCACTTTACTGATGTTCATGAGTAGATTGATGGGGCAGTAATTTGCCAGGTTGGAGTTGTCCTACTTTTTGTGCACAGGACCTACCAGGGCAATTTTCCACATAGTCGGGTAGATGCTTGTGTTGTAGCTGTACTAGAACAGCTTGGCTATGGATGCGGCAAGTTCTGGAGCACAAGTCTTCTGCACTATTGCCGGATTATTGTCAGGGCCCATAGCCTTTGCTGTATCTTGTGCCTTCAGCCATTTCTTGATATCACGTGGACTGAATTGAATTGGCTGAAGACTGGCATCTGTGATGCTCGGGACTTCCAGCAGGGGCCGAGATGAATCATCCACTTGGCACTTCTGGCTGGAGATCGGAGCAAATGCTTCAGCCTTACCTTTGCACTGCTGTGCTGGGCTCCTCCATCTTTGAAGATGAGGATATTTGTGGAGCCTCCTCCTCCAGTAAGTTGTTTAATTGTCCACTACCATTCACAACTGGATGTGGCAGAACTGCAAAGCTTAGATTTGATCCATTGGTTGTGGAATCGCTTAGCTCTGTCTATCACTTGCTGCTTATGCTGTTTGGCACACAAGTAGTCCTGTGTTATAGCTTCACCAGGTTAACACCTCATTTTTAGGTATGCTTGGTGTTACTCCTGGTATGCCCTCCTACACTCTTCATTGAACCAGGGTTGATCCCCTGGCTTGATGGTAATGGTAGGGTGGGGGATATGCTGGGCCATGAGGTTACAGATTGTGGTTGACTACAATTCTGCTGCTGCTGATGGCCCACAGCACCTCATGGATGCCCAGCCTTAAGTTGCTAGTTCTGTTCAAAATCTATCCCATTTCACATGGTGGTAGTGCCACACAACATGATGGAGGGTATCCTCAACATGAAGACAGGACTTTGTCTCCACAAGGACTGTGCAGTGGTCATTCCTACCAATACTGACATGGACAGATGCATCTGCGGCAGGCAGGTTGGTGAGGATGAGGTCAAGTATATTTTCCCTCTTGTTGGTTCCCTTAGCACCTGCCGCAGACCCAGCCTAGCAGCTATGTCCTTTAGGACTTGGCCAGCTCAGTCAGTGGTGGTGCTACTGAGCCACTCTTGGTGGTGGAATTTGAAGTTCTCCACCCAGAGTACATTCTGCGCCCTTGCCACCCTTAGTGCTTCCTCCAAGTGGTGTTCAACATTGAGGAGCACTGATTCATCAGCTGAGGTAGGGCGGTACGTGGTAATCAGCAGGAGGTTACCTTGCCCATGTTTGACCTGATGCCATGAGACTTCCTGGGGTCCAGAGTCAATGTTGAAGGCTCCATTCTGACTGTATACAGCTGTGCCGCCACCTTTGTTGGTTGTGTCCTGCCGGTGGGACAGGAAATACCCAGGGATGGTGATGGTGCTGTCTGGGACATTATCTGTAAGGTATGATTCCATGAGTATGACTACATCAGGCTGTTACTTGGCTATTTATTTAAGAGGTTCTGTATTGGGGTGATGCTATTTTTTTATTCATTCATCAGGTGGAAGCGTCACTTGCTAGGCCAGCATTTATTGCCCATTCCTAATTGATGGTGCTGCGAGATGAACCAACACTAGATGTCATTTATTTAAGGGGCTTTGTATTGGGATAATGCTGATTATTTAAGGGGCTCTGTATTAGGATAATGCTGTTTATTTCAAGGGTTCTGTATTGGGATAATGCTGTTTATTTCAGGGGTTCTGTATTGGGGTGATGCTGTAGATCTGCATTGAAATGAACAGTTACTGTAAGGGGTTCTGTGTTGCCCTGGAGATCTTTATATAAGGGCTGTTAGAATTGTTAATATAAATGCCTCTCTCTTGGGGTGAAGCTGCCTAAACTGGGTTTCTGCTCTTTATATAAGTCACAGTAGTTATATAGTTATGCAATTAGCACACAAGGTCCCACAAACAACAGAGATATTCAGATTTTTATTGATGTTGATTAAGGGATAAATATTGGCCAGGGCTACTGGGGAACTCCCTTGCTCTTCTTCAAAATAGTGCCATGGGATCGTTGACATCCACCTGAACAAGCAGACAGGACCAGATTTAGCATTTCATCTGAAAGACTGCACCTCTGACAATGCCACACTCCCTCAGTGCCACACTGAAAACTAGACCAGATTTTGTAGCCACACTTTGTGCCTCCCAGTAGGGCCAGTGTCACTGAGCAAAGCTGACGGTTTGTATTGTACTCTCATGTCCATTCACTGAAACTTTGCCAAACCCATTTCAGAAGCAATTCCAACATTTCAGCTGGCCAATTAATGGCCAACCAGTGTGAAACATTAAGCCGCATTTGACCGAGTGTGGTATCAAGGACCCCCTCGCAAAACTGCAGTCAATGGGAACCAGGAGGAAAGCTCTCCGCTGGTTGGTGTCTCACCTAGCACAAAGGAAGATGGTTGTGCTTGCTGGAGGTCAGTCATCTTAGCTCCAGAACATCACTGCAGGAGTTCCTCAGGGTAGTGTCCTCAGCCCAAACATCTTCAGCTGCTTCATCAATGACCTTCCTTCCATCACAAGGTCAGAAGTGGGGATGTTCGCTGATGATTGCACAATGTTCAGCACCATTTGCAACTCTTCAGATACTGAAGTAGTCCATGCCCAAATGCAGCAAGACCTGGACAATATCCAGGCTTGAGCTGACAAGTGGCAAGTAACATTCAGTCCACACAAGTGCCTGGCAATGACCATCTCCAACAAAGGGAATCTAACCATCGCCCCTTGATGTTCTTTGGCATTACCATTACTGAATCCCCCACTATCAACATCCTGGGGGTTACAATTGACCAGAAACTGAACTGGACCAGCCATATAAATACTGTGGCTACAAGAGCAGGTCAGAGGCTAGGAATCGTGCGATGAGTAACTCGCCTGCTGACTCCCCAAAGCCTGTCCACCATCTACAAGGTACAAGTCAGGAGTGTGATAGAATACTCCCCACTTACCTGGGTGAGTGCAGTTCCCACAACATTTAAGAGGCTTGACACTATCCAGGACAAAGCAGCCCACTTGATTGGCACCTCATCCACAAACATTCACTCCCTTCACCACCGATGCACAGTAGCAGCAGTGTGTACCATCTACAAGATGCACTGCAGAAACTCACCAAGGCTCCTTTGACAGCACCTTCCAAACCCACGATCACTACCACCTAGAAGGACAAGGGCAGCAGATAGAAGGGAACACCACCACCTGGAAGTTCACAACCAAGCCACCCACCATACTGACTTGGAAATATATCGCCGTTCCTTCACTGTCACTGGGTCAAAATCCTGGAACTCCCTCTCTAACAGCACTGTGGGTGTACCTACACCACATGGACTGCAGCGGTTCAAGAAGGCAGCTCACCACCACCTTCTCAAGGGCACTTAGGGATGGGCAATAAATGCTGGCCCAGCCAGCGAAGCCCACATCCTGTGAATGAATAAAAAAAAGCGCGCATCGTGAAAGCCTCAGCGTTACAGGGGTGGGGGCAGGATGTGGGCGGGCGCCGACAAAAGTGAGGGCGCTTCCAGCGAGCTCCCTGAAGGCAGGCAGCTGCTGCAGAGCTGCCTCGGGGAGCTGCAGACCCGGACAGATTAAACGGCAAGAAAAAGAAAAGGCACCAAACTGTGTCTATGCAGCACGTTCAAGCACCTGACAGCAGAATTCAAAAGACATCAGCTCCCAGATATTATTTTATTATATCCCACCTCTGGCATTTCACCCCACCCTGGATTGAGTCTTCAGCAAAAATGTGAAGGCCGCCTGGCCGATCAGCCCGTCCGCCAACCATAAAAGTGGACGGGCCGTGTAAAATCGATTTCAATTGCTTCCTCAATGGGCTTAACTGCCCACTTAATTGTCGGTGGGCACACTTCCAATGCGTGCATGTCCACCGAGCGAAATATTGGCACGAGTGGGCAATGATGTCGGGGCACGCATCTGATTTCAGGCACTGCTGGGTCAGGCGTGCACCCGCGCAACCAGCATAGAATTCTGGCCAATGTTTCAGGTTGAGGTTCAGGACCAGAGGAAGTAGTTAGAGATCAGATAGTTTTTCAATGAACACAGAGCCAGGGAAAGGGTAGGATGGATGGGGAGGAAAGAACAGAGGGAAATGTGTGTATTAGGGTGGAGTGTCGGAATGATTAAATGCAAAAGGGATGATGGTTTCTTCCTATAATTCAACGCCCCACATGCAAAGAGTGCAACCGAAGTTGAAAGGGTGATAGAAACTGGATAATGTGGTTGGAATACAGTTAGAAATAGACGGAGCCTCGTTCATTGCTATAGGATTGTTGGAGGTGGGCTCACATAGCGAGGAGGTGTTTGCATTGTTTCAAATACATCTGACCTTTCATTCCCAGCTGTCAAGGGGTAAATTCCTCCCTCCATCCTTGATAGATGACTGTGCTCATGGTAACACTGTCTCTATCAAAGTGCCACACCAAAGGTTATTGAAGGAAATAAAAGCTCATGTTGTATGGGGTAACATATGGGCATGGATAGAAGATTGGCTAGCTAATAGGAAACAGAGGGTAGCCATAAGTGGATCTTCTTCTGGTTGGCAGCATGTAAGTAGTGGTGTGCCAGATGATCAGTGCTGGGACCTCAGCTTTTTACAATTTATATAAATGATTTTGTTGCAGGGTTTGAAGGTATGGTTGCTAAATTTGCTGACGACACAAATATAAGTAGGAAAGTAAGTTGTGAAAAGAACATAAGGAAGCTACAATGGGACATAGATAGGTTGAGTGAGCAAAGATTAGGCAAATTGGGTATAATGTGGACAAATGTGAAATTGTCCATTTTGGCAGGAAGAATAAAAAAGAAGCATATAATCTAAATGGTGAGAGATTGCAGAGCTCTGAGCTGCAGAGGGATCTGGGTGTCCTAATGCATGAATCACAAAAGGCTAGTATGCAGGTACAGTAAGTAATTAGGAAAACTAATAGAATGTTATCATTTATAGTGAGGGAGTTGAATACAAAAGTAGGGAGATTATGCTTCAGTTGTACAGGGCATTGGTGAGACCACATTTGGAGTACTGTGTACAGTATTGGTCTCCTTATTTAAGGAAGGATGTAAATGCATTAGAAGCAGTTCAGAGAACATTTACCAGACTAATACCCGGAATGGGGGGGTTGTCTTATGAGGAAAGATTGGACAGACTAGGCTTATATCGGCTGGAGTTTAGAAGAGTAAGAGGCAACTTGATTGAAACCTGTAAGATTCTGAGGGGTCTTGACAGGGTGGATGTGTAAAGGATTTTTCCTCTTGTGGGAGAATCTAGAACTAGGGGTCACTGTTTAAAAATAAGGGGTCACCCATTTAAGACAGAGATGAGGAGAATTTTTTTCTCTCAGAGGGTTGTGAGCCTTTGGAACTCTCTTCCTCGAAAGGCAGTGGAAGCAGAGTCTTTGAATATCTTTAAAACAGAGGTAGATAGATTCTTGATAAGCAAGAGGGTGAAAGGTTGTCGGGAACGTGGAGTGGAGGTCACAATCAAATCAGTCATGATCTTATTGAATGGCAGAACAGGCTCGAAGGGCCGAGTGGCCTACTCCTGCTCCTAATTCATATGTTCATGTGTATGAGGTAGGTTTTAGGGTGTTTGTTAAAGAAGGAGAAAGACAAAGGAAGGAATTCCAGAGCTTAGGACCCAGGCAGCTGAAAGTATGGCCACCAATCATGGAGTGGTGAGTGTCAGGGACGCAGAAGAGACTAGAATTGGAGGACTACAGAGATCTTGGAGGGTTGTAGTTTAGAGGAGGTACAGAGATAGGGAAAGGAGAAGCCATGGAGGGATGAGAATTATAGAATAAAGACATTAGAGATCTGAAAGACAAGTAAGATTGCAACTGGAATAAGACAACAAATGAGCACTTCTGTTATCAAAGGACCAAATATAACACTAATGTACAGGTAGAATCACATCATCAGTGAAGAAACCAGCATCTGGACTCCTTATCATTTAAAGGATTTTTATTGCCTAAAAGTTTGAATTACCCATTAATTTAAATTAAATGGGAATTTGAATGACAAACTGGATTATTGAATAATCTAAATTAAGTAGCTTTCAGTTAAGAGGGGTCGACTCTACATGGAAGGATTAGAGAAGACAGGAACAATACACAGATGGATCTTAATCGAATCAAGGGATTCAGATGGTTTATATGCAGAATAACAGATACCTGGGAGTGAGTTACAAACTGGAATCTAATTGAGATGTTCAAAGAGTTTACAACAGCAACAACCTGCGTTCATATAGTCTTTGTAATGTAGTAAAAACACACCTTGCAGGAGCGTAATCAGACAATATCTGATGACAAAACATAAAAGCTTGATCAAAGAGGCAGGTTTTAAGGAATAACTGAGAAAGAGGTGGAGAGGTTTGGGGGGGGACTATCGCCGTTCCTTCACTGTCGCTGGGTCAAAATTCCGGAACTTCCTCCCTAACAGCACTGTGGGTGTACCTACACCACATGGACTGCGGCGGTTCAAGAAGGCAGAACTTAGGACCCGGGCAGATGAAGGCCTGGCCAGCAATGGTGGGTTGATGAAAATTGGGTTTGCACAAAAGGCCAGAATCGGAGGAGCAGAAATCTCAGGGGGTCGTAGGCCTGGAGGAGATTACAGAGATAGGGAGAGGTAAGTCCGTTAAAGAAGGATTTGAAAACAAGGATGAGAAATTTAAAATGGAATTGTCACCAGACTGGAAGCCAATAGGCCAGTGAGCAAGTTCCACACATAATAAAAGGCCAGTTTGTGTTGGGTACTGACACTAATAAACCCTAATCAGCATGAGTCAACACCCCCTTCGAGAGAGGAATGGGAAAAAAAATGTGAAATTTGAAGGAGTTAAAAAAAAGTGGAACCTGACACCTTTATAATGTTCCCTCAGCTCATCTTTTACTGAAACAGAAAGCTTCAGGCAATCACTGCTCAGATAAAGATTGATGACTGCATTTGTGAAGGAGGTGGGGAGGGGTTGAGGGTGGGTTTCACTCATCAACCTGTGCCTAAATCTGTTAAGTATTTCTGCCAGAGGATATCTGGAGGGGAGGGGACCTGGGCTTCAGATGTCAGCAGCAAAAACTCAGCATATGACTTTCATGGAGCACAGAAATGTTTTTCAACCGCAGAAGAAAGGGTCTGTGTATAGTCCCCCGAGGGGCGGAAAGGTAACCTGTTTTGTTTTCTCGAGTTTAGACCATTCCCCATTCCTTGCAACCGGGGTAGTAATTGGCTGGAAGGCAGTGAGTTGACGAAGATTAGTGAGGAGCAACTTACTGTCGGCGAGCCATATCTTTGCTGCTGACCGGGCCCACTGGGAGGATATGAAACAGGATCCCCTGCTGGGTCAGCAACACTTCACAGACCTCCCGAGCCGTTCCCCCACTTAACCTGAAAGAAATCCATTAATTGCATTCTCCCAGGTTTAACGCTCAGCCAGGCCAAAGCAAACATAAACACAGATTTTCTGAAACCCCTCGAGGTGCAATACTCAGCTACGGCACAACTTATTCAAACGGCCGGCCGTGCTGTTATGGAATGCACTGAAAATTTGCAGGCCCATGGGGAAAGAGTAGCTGGGGTTGTGAGGGAGGTCTTGTGGCACAGTGGGTAGCGATCCCGGACGAAGCTCCGGGTTTGAGTTCCACCCCAGGATTGATGGCCACAGAAGGTGCGTTTGTGGTGTGGGGGTTGGTAGTCAACCTGCAAATCCTTCTGATAGGCCTATGGCGAGGTGGTAAGAGCGGGAGAGTATCCTGGTCCAACCAGAGCCATGTGGTAGCTGCAGCACAACAGCCTCCACACAATAAATAGCTGTGTTTTTGGTCAGTCACTACAGACCCAGTTTTTTAGCTTGCCTGTGGAGTGGGCAGCTTTAACTGAAAGGACATTCCTCTTCGCCACTTCTCACCATGTTGAAACCAGGGCTAATCGTACCCCCTCCAACTATTATTAGAGTTGCTTGTAAGTATTTCCGATCAGGTCTCATCCCACGTTCCTGCCATTGATCACGTGATCCATCCATCATTGGGGCATGATTCTTTCCCACCACAATGAAGACATTCTTTGGTTCTGACTGGATAAGATCAGAGGCTAGGAATCCTGCAGCAAGTAACACCCCTCTTGACTTCCGAAAGCCTGTCCATCATCTACAATGTACAAGTCAGGTGTGTGATGGAATGCTTTCCACTTGCCTGGATGAGTGCAGCTCCAACAACACTCAAGAAGCTTGACACCATCAGGAACAAGGCAGCCCGCTTGACTGGTACCCCATCCACAAACATTCACGCCCTCCACCACCGACGCACAGTGGCAGCAGTGTGTACCATCTACAAGGTGTACTGCAGAAACTCACCAAGGCTCCTTAGGCAGCACCTTCCAAACCCACGACCACTACCATCTAGAAGGACAAGGGCAGCAGACACATAGGAAAACCACCACCTGCAAGTTCCTCTCCAAGCCCCTCACCATATTGACTTGAAAATATATTGCCGTTCCTTCACTGTCACTGGGTCAAAATCCCGGAACTCCCTCCCTAACAGCACTATGGGTGTACCTACACCACATGGACTGCAGTAGTTCAAGAAGGAAGCGCACCACCACCTTCTCAAGGGTAGTTAGGGATGGGCAATAAATGCTGGCCCAGCCAGCGATGTCCACATCCCATAAACCAGTAAAAAATAATTATGAACTATTAGTCAAGCAGTATTCTATATTCAATATTTTTATAATTAATAAATTAAAGCATTCAAAAAAAATGAAAAACATTCATACAATGTTAGTATTGCCCCTTTGATTGCCTTGTTCTCCTTATTTACAGTATCAAAATTCCTTATCATTTTGAACACCTCTACTAAATCTCCCCTTAACTGTCTCAGCTTCTTAACTCCATACATCGTGGAGACTATATTTGGAGACTTCCTTCATTCCTGAAGAACCCTGGAGAGAGTTGGCAACCCCAATTTGAATCCATTCTTTCCCAAAACCTGAACCCTATATAACTCCCGATCGCCCTCCCTCCTACAGCATAAAGGCTTTCAAAACCAAACCTGGCGTCAACACAGTTGCTCAGTCTGGATGTACTTGTATTCTTTGTAGTTTAGAAGAATGAGAGATGATCTCATTGAAACATAAAAATCCTCAGAAAAATTGACAGGGTAGATGCTGAGAGGCTGTTTCTCCTGGCTAGAGGGTATAGAACTAGGAGACAAGGGGCAGGACTTTTAGGTCAGCATGTGGGCAAGCGTCCGACCCAACTGGACGTGAAAACGCGCGAGGTGACGTCAGGCGAGCATTCCGATGTCATCCCGCGTTCGTGCAATACCTCAGTTGGCAGTCACACGCAAAAGTCGGAAGAGCGCCCACCAACAATTAAGAGGCCAATTAGTGTCATTAAAGTTGCAATTGTCTCCGATTTTTCATGGTCCGTCCAACCCTACGGTTGGCGGACGGGCAACCCGGCCAAGGCGGACTTTGCATTTTTCCTGAAACCTCATCCGAGGGTGGGATGAGGTTTCCATTATTAAATTAAAAAAAACAATAAAAATCTATGGACAGCATTTTTATCATGTACATGTTCAGGTAACTGATTGTGATGCGTGGACATTTTTTCCTGATCTTAAAAATTTTACTGAATTGTTTTCAGCTCCCTGAGGCAGCTCTCTGCCTTCAGGGCGCTTTTCATTCAGCGCTCGCCCGGGCCCATGCTTGTGTCAGTGCCTGCCCTCCTCCTGCCCCCTACCCCAGCAGCGCTGTTAATTGGCCGGCCAGTGTGAAATCGCGGTCAGGGACTGATCGCAGGCAGCTGTCCATTCCCCTGCCGATCCTGGGCCTGCCAATTGCACCCGCCTGATTACCTAAAAACCCTGCCCCTGGGCTCAGAACAAGGGGTTGGCCATTTGGAACCGAGATAAGAAGAATTTTTTTTCATTCAGAGGATTATGAATCCTCTACCCCACAGAGTTGTATCATTGAGTATATTCGTGGCTGAGATCAATAGATTTTTGGGCATTAAGAAAATTAAGGAATATGGGGATAAGGTGGGAAAGCAGAGTTGAGTCAATGGCAAAGCAAGCTCAATGGGCCTTATGACCTACTCCTGCTCCTATTTCTTATGCTTATAGCTTGTTTTCTCTCCTTTTGTCTTGGGGTTTTTGGTCCTGAATATGGGCCTTCACAAGGGTTGCTAACTCTCCAGGACTTTCTTGGAGTTTTCGACAATTGATGATTAATCTTCAGGGGCTCTGCTACAAGCAAGAATCCAGAGGAAAATCAGAGGCATTAAGAAAACTGTGTTTTTAAAATTTTATTTGAATGTTCTCAATTTATTATCTTGGCTCAGTTGATGTTGTAAATAGTTTTAGGATTTCTCACTGAGCGTCATCACAGGAGGGTCTAATTGATTGGATAACTTCCTTCCACTATCTGATACCCAGGATCGAATCCAGCCCAGAAAAATGGGATTAAAATCTTCTCCCTCTGTCTCAGTCTACCACAAGGGTCCTTCCTCCATGCAGTGAGCTAGCTTCAGTCTTGATTAGCGTTATCAAATCTCCAGAATTGGCCCTGGAGTCTCCAGGAATTCTCCTGGACACTGCTGAAAACAAGCTAGGAGAAAAATCAGAGGGACACTAAAATAACATTGTGCATTTTTTGAAAAAAGAATGCTATCAACAGTTATTGAGGACAGGGGAAAAGGTTGTTGGGCTGACAGTCAAGCTTCATCCAATCAGCCAATGAACAGCCTGGCAACTTTCTGACTGACACTGAGATGGACCTGTTGGGTGGCCAATGGCGGGAGTGCTGAGGTAGGGTGGTTGGAGGCGGGAAGTCAGTGATAAAATCTGCAGCCAAATACCCATCTAGAGTCAGCATTCTCCATCCATCAAAACACTACACAAAAACTACTCCAAAATTGGCAGCATCTCACAGACTCAGAGGTCAGCATTGATGGTGAATGGGAATGGAGTCACCAAGTTGCAGTTCCGAGAATGGAGTTAGGAAGCGTGAGATTATTGGCAAAAAAAAAGCTCACAGCTGTTTAGCAGCTGATCCTATTGCCAGTTGGGTATGTAGAAGAATTCCTTTAGTTGTTGTATTTCAATGTGTTGTGTAATCTGGAATAAATATTATCCCTCTATAAAAAACATACAAAATACGCCATAGCATAACCAGCACCTTGGGTCTACATTAATTGGAATCCTAGTGGATGGGATTGAACAAGTGGCCTCTGTAATCTGACGATGATGACTGGAGCCAACCAGACCAGACGCACTGCCCAGACAGCACCCCTGGCTTCAGACACTGCCCAGCAGATGCTTCTCCTGTCTGTGCACTTTGCCACGTTGCATCATCAGGAAAGCCAACCAATCCCAGCTCTTCCCTGCGCCTTGACCTCTGAGGTGCCGAGGGAGCTGGGGAAGAGTGGCGGGGTTACAGATGCTTGCAATGTGGAATAATTTTCCATTTCCCCCCTCCCCCCGCCCACAAACCCTCAGTTCCCATCCCCATCCCTCCCTCCCACCATTGACATTCCTCACTCCAATCAGCACAGACAAGACAGAGAGGGAAAATAAAATTCCATTGGGAGATTATGGTAGGAATGGAACTGAAACAAAAATCCCAAAGTAGCAACCATAGACAAGGCTGAAAATTTTAAGTAAATATTTGTACTGTGTGAAAACCTATTGCATTCAATCCTAAAAACTTGGAACAAATAATTGTAAGAGGACCTCGTATAGTATTGTGCACTTAGTGACTCATGAAATCAAATACAAACTGTTGAACCACGTTAAGCTCCCAGACAAAAGCAGCAACAGTGCAAGACCAGAAAATCTATTACAATCGAACTCCTGCAACAAATTGAAGCAAGTAAATTTTCCAGTACATATTTCAGATCAATGGGGAAAGAAATAGTACACACAGCAAATTTTGCACTGAACATCTTGCTGCTAGCTTCTGGAGTTAGTTACCTTTGGGCTAACTGCAATTAACCGACCCAGATCTGGAACTGCGACAGTTCAAGGAATGCATTTTTCGAATTACACAAGAGCAGAGACTGGCAGGTTTTGCCAATCACTGATCAGTGAGTTTATGTTGGAGATTCAAACAATAGCCCCAATTCACCAAATGTGCGCTTGCATTTATATAGCACCTTTAACACAGTTAAAACCATCCTGAGGTGCTTCACAGGAGTGTTACCAAACAAGATTTTACAACCGAGCCACGTAAGGAGAAATTTGGACAGATGACCAAAAGTTGGGTCAAAAAGGTCAGTTTCAAGGGGCGTCTTAAAGGAAGAGAGAGAGGTAGAGAGACGGAGAGGTTTAAAGAGTGAATTCCAGAGCTTAGGACCCAGACAAACAAATCAAACACCAGGAAATGCTGCAGCTGCTGACTGACCAGATTTATGGGGATGTGTAAGCTTTGGAGATTTCAGTGTGATGTTTAACACAGGGAGAAGTGTCTGCTGATGCACATCAATCAAATAAACAGGATGGCCTTGTTGGGCCCAATGGTCTTTTCCAGTTCTGAATAATTCACATGCAATAGATACTGAAAAGGATTTTGATAGGAACTGTGCCCATGGGAGGAGGCTTCAGCTTGTTAATTGATGTAGAAAATGCACCCCCTCCCCACCAGCCTCAAGAAAAGCCTCCGCCCGCAGCAACACAGCAGTAAATTCAATCTCAATGAGTCTCATGGAACTGTATAACAGATACTGAGCATCTCCTGACAATTTTGCATTTCAAAAAATTACATTTTTAACTAACAACCACATATTTAATTTCATTTATAAGCTAGAGAGCTTTTCAAAAGCTTTGAACGCTTTTCACCAGGTACAGGCCTTTTTTATGTTCATTGATGGGATGTGGCAGTCACTGGCTATATCAGCATCTATTGCCCATCCCTAATTGCCCTTGAGAAAGCGGTGGTGAGCTGCCTTCTTAAACTACAGCAGCCCCTGTGATGTAGGTACACCCACAGTGCTGTTAGGGAGGGAATTCCAGAATTTTGACCCAACGACAGTGAAGGAACACCGATATAATTCCAAGTCAGGTTGGTGTGTAACTTGGAGGGGATCTTAGTTGCTGGTGGTGTTCCCACTCCCTGCTGCACTTGTTCTTCTTGGTGTCAGGGGCCACAGGCTTGGAAGTTGATCTTCTATCTTGCTTGCATTAAATGGAACCCTTTTTGGGAGTGGGAGTGGGTGCTGATTTGGCAAGGTGCCAATTTCCTGCTTTCTCTCCAGACCCTTATAGATCCTGCTTTGAATAATTATCCAGGACTTCTTGCTCAATCCTGTAATTAAGAAATCTCAATTGCATTTGTGTTGTGTAGCATTATCACCAAGTTAAATGGGATATACTCAGAACAGATCTAGCAATTCAAAACTGGGCATCCATGAGTTACTCTGGGCCACCAGCAGCAGCAGCAGCAGAATTGGACTCAGCCATAATCTGAAGCCTCATGGACCCGCATATCCCCCTCTCTACCAGTACCATCAAGCTGGGGGATCAACCCTGGTTCAAGGAGCAGTGCAGGAGAGCATGCCAGGAGCAGCACCAGAAATGCATAAAAATTAGGTGTCAGCTTGGTGAAGCGACAACACAGGACTTCTTGCATGCCAAACAACAGAAGCAGCATGCAATAGACAGAGCTAAGTGATCCCACAACCAGCAGATCAGATCAAAGCTCTGCCACAGTTGTGAACAGTGGTGGAAAGTTAAAAAACGAATTGGAGGAGGAGGCCCCATAAACTTCTTCATCCTCAATGATGGGGGAGCCCAGCACATCAGTGCAAAAGACAAGGCTGAAGCATTGCAAATATCTTCCATCAGAAGTGCCAAGTGGATAATCCATCTTGGCCTCCTCCTGAGGTCCCCAGCATCACAGATGCCAGTCTTCAGCCAATTCGATTTACTCCATGTGATTTCAAAAAATGGCTTAAGGCACTGGATACTGCAACAGCTACAGGCCCTGACAAGTACTTGCTATAGAGAGAGTGCAGCGAAGGTTTACCAGACTGATTCCTGGGATGGCGAGACTGACATATGAGGAGAGATTGAGTCGATTAGGATTATATTCGCTGGAGTTCAGAAGAATGAGGGGGTATCTCATAGAAGCCCATAAAATTCTAACAGGACTAGACAGGGTAGATGCAGGAAGGATGTTCCCGATGGTGGGGGAGTCCAGAACCAGGGGTCACAGTCTGAGAATATGGGGTGGACCATTTAGGACTGTGATGAGGAGAAATTTCTTCACCCAGAGAGTGATGAGCCTGTGGAATTCGTTACCACTGAAAGTAGCTGAGACCAAAACATTGTATGTTTTCAAGAAGGAGTGAGATGTAGCCCTTGGGGCAAAAGGGATCAAAGGATATTGGGAGAAAGCGGGAGCAGGCTATTGAGTTGGATGATCAGCCATGACCATAATGAATGGCAGAGCAGGCTCGAAGGGCCGAATGGCCTACTCCTGCTCCTAGTTTCTATGTTTCTAATATTCCGGCAATAGTACTGAAGACTTGTGCTCCAGAACAAGTGGTGCCTCTAGCCAAGCTGATCCAGTACAGCTACAACACTGGCATCTACCCGGCTATGTGGAAAATTGCTGAGGTATGTCCTGTACACAAATCCAACCCAATCAATTACTGCCCCATCAGTCTACTCTCAATCATCAGCAAAGTGATGGAAGGTGTCGTCGATAGGGCGATCATGCAGCACTTACTCAGCAATAATTCTGCTCACTGATTTTCGGTTTGGGTTCCGCCAGGGTTAGTCAGCTCCTGACCTCATTACAGCTTTGGTCCAAACATGGACCAAAGAGCTGAACTCATGAGTTGAGTTGAGAGTGACTGTCCTTGACATCATGCAGCATTTGACTGAGTGTGGCTTCAAGGAACTCTTAGCAAAACTGATGTCAATGGGATTCAGGGGAAAACTCTCCAATGGTCCGAAGTCTTTTCTAGCACAAAGGAAGATTGTTGTGGTTGTTGGCGGTCATTCATCTCATTCCCAGGACATCGCTGCAGGAGTTCTTCAGGGTAGAGTCCAAAACCCAACTGTCTTCAGCTGCTTCATCAACAACCTTCTTTCCATCATAAGGTCAGATGTGGGGATGTTCGCTGATGATTACACAATGGTCAGCACCATTCATAGCTCCTCAGGTACTGAAGCAGTCCATGTCCAAATGCAACAAGAACTGGACAACATTCAGGCTTGGGCTGATATGAGGCAAGTAACATTCGTGCCACACAAGTGCCAGGCAATGAGCATTTCCAACAAGAGAGAATCTAACCATCTCTGTTTGACATTCAATGGCATTAACATCACTGAGTCACCCATGATCAACATTCTGGGGGTTACCATTGACCAGAAACTGAACTAGACCAGCCCTATAAATATGGTCAGTAAAGGGCGCATGGTTCAGAAACTACCCCTCAGTAAGTTTTAGACCAAGTGAGTGGTGAATTAGATTCATGTGGGAATTTGATGCAAGGTGGAAAGAGGTGTTTCAAGTAAGGTTTATTGCAACTAGTAATGTGTGTTAAGTATTAGTTGGATTTATCAGTACTAGTAAGGTTTATCAATAGTTGCAAGGGTTATTAAGTTAAGGCCAAATAAAATAAAGTTAATATAAGTAAACCAAAGTAAAATAAAATTGATGTAAGTGAACTAAAGCTAAGAAATGGCAGGGCAGCTCGAATGTGTGAAATGCACGTCTTGTAGTATGTGGGAAGTCATGGACACTACCGGTGACCTTGACGACCACATGTGCAGGAAGTGCCACCAGCTGAAGAAACTTGAGCTCCGGGTCTCAGAGATCGAGTGGCAGCCGGAGTCACTGTGGTGCATCCACGAAGCTGAGAGCTATGTGGAAAGCACATTCTGAGAGGTGGTCACACTGTACGCTAGGAGCTTGGAGGCCGAAAGGGAATGGATGCCCGCCAGGCAGTCCAAGAGAACCTGCAGGTAGTGCAGGATCCCCCTGAGGTCCTGTTCGCTAATCAGTTTTCTGTTTTAGATTCTGGTGAGGATGTTGTTTCCTCAGAGGAATACATTTGTGGCACCACAGGTGGCTCAGCTGTACAGGAGGGGAGGAAGAAGAGGGGAAGAGCAGTAGTGATAGGGGATTCATTAGTTAGAGGGACAGACAGGCGTTTCTGTGGCTGTAGACGTGACTCCAGGATGGTATGTCGCCTCCCTGGTGCCAGGGTCAAGGATGTCACAGAGCAGCTGCAGGACATTCTTCTGGGACAGGAGAGTGAACAGCCAGAAGTCATGGTCTACGTCAGGACCAATGGCTTAGGTAGGACGAGGGATAAAACCCTGAAAGCAGATTTCAGGAAGTGAAGATGGTGATTGAAAAGCAGGACCTCTAAAGCAGTACTCTCAGGATTACTTCCTGCCCCATGTGCTAGTGAGCATAGAAATAGGAGAATTGGACGATTGAACACATAGCTAGAAAGCTGGTGTAGTAGGGAGGGCTTCATGCTCCTAGGGTATGGTGTGACCACCTCTCAGAATGTGCTATCCACATAGCTCTCAGCTTCATGGATGCACCCCAGTGACTCCGGCTGCCACTCGATCTCTGAAACCTGGAGCTCAAGTTTCTGCAGCTGGTGACACTTCCTGCACATGTAGTCATCTAGGTCACCGGTAGATTTCCAATGTATTGGGATCAGTTCTTGGGCAGGTGGGACCTGTGCAAGATGGACAGGCTGCATCTTAGCAGGACTGGGACTAACATCCTCGCAGGGAGACGCGATAGTGCTGTTGGGGAGGGTTTAAACTAGATTGGCAGGGGAATGGAAACCTGAGAGAGAGCTCAGATTCAAGGCAAATAAAACTGGTGAAAGGAAGTAGAAAGCAAAAATGGAAGACAAATGAAGCACGGGGAAGCATCAAATAGGATGAGAATAGAGAATGTTAGAAATTAAAGGCACTCTATTTGAATGCATGTAGCATTCATATAAGGCTGATGATTTTGAATTCACAAATTGAGATAAATGGCTATGATTTAATTGCCATTATGGAGGCATGGCTGTAGGGCAACCATGATTGGGAGCTGAATATCCTAGGATGTTGAGCATTTAGGAACAATAGGCAAAAAGGAAAAGGAGGGGGTTAGCACTCTTCATAAAGGACAAGAACAGTACATTAGTGAGAGAGGATCTTAGATCGAAGGATCAAGGTGTAGAATTAGTTTGAGTGGAACTAAGAAACAGCAAGGGGCAGCAAACATTGGTGAGAGTTGTTTATAGGACACCAAACTGTAGCGGTAATGTTGGGCACAGTATAAATCAGGAAATTTGAAATGCATGTAATGTGGGTAATAGAGTACTAATGGGAGACTTCAATTTACACATAGACTGGGTTAATCAAGTCAGCACTAATGCTGTGGAGGAGGAATTCCAGGAGTGTGTTCAAGATGGGTTTCTGGAACAATACATTGAGGAGCCAACTAGGGATTGGGCTACTTTGGATTTAGTGTTGTGTAATGAGAAAGGGCTAATTAATAACCTTGCTGTAAAGGAGACTTTGGGAAATAGTGACCATAATATGATAGAATTCTGCATTAAGTTTGAATGTGATATAGTTCATTCTGAAACTAGGGTCTTGAATCTAAAGAATGGAAATTATGAAGGTATGAGGGGCAAGCTGGCTATGGTGGATTGGGAAAATACACAAAGATTTGATGGTAGACAGGCAATGGTTAGTATTTAAAGAACTACTTCATGGTCTATAACAGATATGCATTCCTCTAAGGTACAAACACACAAAGGGAAAGGTAAATCAACAATGGTTAGCAAAAGAAGTTAAAGATTACATTAGATCAAAGGAAGTGGCTTATAAGGATGCCAGAAAAAGTGGTAAGCCTGAGGATTGGGAGCGTTTTAAAACCCAGTAAAGGAGGACCAAGAAACTAATTAAGGGAAAAGAGAATATGAATGCAAATTAGCCAGGAACATAAAGCCAGACTGTAAAAGCTTCCTTATGTATGTGAAAAGGAAAAGATTGGCTCGGACAAATGTGGGCCCATTACAGGTGGGGGCAGGAGAATTTATATTGAGTACAGGGAAATAGCGGAGAAACTAAACATTCGCTTTGTGTCTGTCTTCACGAAAGATGATACAGACAATCTCCCAGAAATACTAGACGACCAAGAGATTTGTGAAACTGAGGAACTAAAAGAAATTAGTATCAGTAAAGAGGTAGTACTTGAAAAGTTAACTGGATTGAAGGTTAATAAATCCCCTGGACCAGATGAGCTTCATCCCAGAGTGTTGAAGGAGGTGGCTAGAGAGATAGTGGATACATTGGTGGTTATCCTTCAAAACTTCTATAGATTCTGGAAAGGTTCCTGCAGACTGGAAAGTAGCAAACATAACCCCACTATTTAAGAAGGGAGGGAGAGAGAGAATGGAGAACTACAGACCTGTTAGTTTGACATCAGTAGTTGGGAAAAAGTTGGATTCTATTATACAGAGTGTGATAACTGGACATTTGGGAAAGAAAGGTAAAATTGAGCAGAGGCAACATGGATTTATGAAAGGGAAGCCATATTTGATAAACTTATTGGAGCTTTTGTAGCATTGATAAAGGTGAACCAGAGATGTGCTGGTTTTGGATTTTCAGAAGGGTTTTGATAAGATCCCACATAGGAGATTAGTAAATAAAATTAGAGCGCATGGGTTTGAGGGAAATATATTAGTATGGATTGAGAATTGGTTAACAGACAGAAAGCACAGAGTAGAAATAAATGGATCATTCCCAAAATAGCAGGCTGTTTCCAGTCCATGTCCAAATATAGCAAGACCTGGACAATATCCAGGCTTGAGCCGACAAGTGGCAAGTAACGTTCATGCCACGCAAGTGTCAGGCAATGACCATCTCCAGCCAGACAGAATCTGACCATCGCCCCTTGACATTCAATGGCATTATCATTGCTGAGTTCCCCATTATCAATATCCTGGGAATGACCAGAAATTGAACTGGATTAGTCATATAAATACTGTGGCTACAAGGCAAGCAACTCACCTCCTGACTCCCCAAAGCCTGTCCACCATCTACAAAGCTCAAGTCAGGAGTGTGATGGAATACATTTGTCTGGATGAGTGCAGCTCCCACAACACTCAAGAAGCTTGACACCGTCCAGGACAAAGCAGCCCGCTTGATTGGAACCCCATCTACAAACATTCACTCCCCTCACCACCAATACACAGTAGCAGCAGTGTGTACCATCTACAAGATGCACTGCAGGAATTCACCATGGCTCCTTAGGCAGCACTTTCCAAGCCCACGACGGCTACCATCTAGAAAGACAAGGGCAGCAGATACACGGGAACACCATCACATGGAAGTTCCCCTCCAAGTCACTCACCATCCTGACTTGGAAATATATCACCTGGGTCAAAATCCTGGAACTCCCTTTCTAACAGCACTGTCGGTGTACCTACACCACATGGACTGCAGCGGTTCAAGAAGGCAGCTCACCACCACCTTCTTAAGGGCAACTAGGGATAGGCAATAAATGCTGGCCTAGCCAGTGACCCCTACATCCCATGAATGAATAAGGAAAAGTGAGGTATCACATGGATCAGTGCTAGGTCCACAGCTGTTCACAATCTATATAAATAATTTGGATATGGGGACCAATTGTAATATTTCTAAATGTACTGATGACATCAAACTGGTTGGGGACGTAAGTTGTGAGGAGAATGCAAGGAGGTTTCAAGAGGACATAGAATGGGCTAGAACAAGGCAGATGGAATGTAATGTGAATGAGTGTGAAGTTATTCACTTAGGTAGAAAAATAGAAATGCAGAATATTTCTTAAATGGTGAGAGGTTGGGAAATGTTGGTGTCCAAAGGGACCTGGGTGTCCTTGTTCATGAGTCACTAAAAGCTAGCATGCAGATGTGGTGAGCACTCAGAAAGGCAAATGATAATTTGACCTTCATTGCAAGTGGATTTGAGAACAGGAGTAAAGATATCTTGTTGTAGTTGTGTAGAACCTTGGTGAGACCTCACCTGGAGTATTGTGCACAGTTTTGGTCCCTTTATCTAAGGGACCAAAGAGGGAGTGCAACAGAGGTTCACTGGATTAATCTCTGGGATAGTGGGCCTGTCTTACGAGGAGAAGTTGGGGAGACTGGGTCTGTATTCCCCAGAGTTTTGAAGGATGAGGGGTGACCTCATTGAAACTTACCAAAATTCTTACAGGACAGGGTGGATGTAGATAAGATGGTTGGCTGGCGAGTCTAAAACCAGAGGACATAATCTCAGGATAAAGGGTAGGCCATTTAAGACTGAGATGAGGAGAAATTTCTTCACTCAGAGGGTAGTGAATCTTTGGGATTCTCTACCCCAGAGGGCTGTAGAAGCTCAATCATTGAGCATGTTTCAAGACAAAAATCAATAGATTTCTGGAGACTAATGACAACAAGGTATATGGAGATAGTCCGGCAAAGTGGCACTGAGGTGGATGATCAGCCATGATCTAATTCAGGCTTGTTCAACCCATGGCCCAAAGCCCCTCCAGAATGATTATTAAATATGCCAGTAAGACGGCTCAGTGCATTTGAAGATTTCTTCAGGGGCCTGCTTCTCCAATCACAGCCTGGTTTTCTCCTGATTTTGCTGCTGATGGTATCAATAGTGAGCCAATCAGCATCAAACATGGGAGAGAAACAGGCTGTGATTGGAGGAGCAGTGTACGCTGGTAACTGCGAGTATTTAAAGATAGCGAGAGAGACTTTGGAGCACACGTTCACCAAGCTTTCCCATGGTTGCCAGTGCTCTGGCCCGGCTGCATTCCACCGGTTCTCCCCTGGCGTTCCCCCTGGTTCTGGGCCTGCCCCTTGGCGGGCACCCGAGTTCTGGCGCCGCCAGGCCCCCGGCTTCACTCCAGCTCACATCGCACCTACCCCCACCCCCAAGCTGATCTCATGAATGACGATGAGTGAGTGTGAGGGTGGATGTGAGGGTGGGTGAGTGAATATGGGGGTGGGTGGATGTATGGGTGTGAGGGTGGGTGAGGGATTGAGTAGGTGGGTGGGTGAACACGTGAGGGTGGGTGAGTGTGGGTGAGGGAGAGATGGTGAGCGCATGCACCTTTGCGCGCACGTGTGTGTGTGAGAGAGAGAGAGAGAGAGAGAGGGGGGGTGATAGGGAGGGGAGACTGTGTGTCTGGCTCATTCCCAGTCTCAGCGCTCTCATTCACCTTCGCCCCCAAACACCAAGAGGCACTTTCACAGTGGGTGAGGGTGAGTGAGTGTGAACCCTGAGACTCAGAGTTAGCTGGACACTCACACTCCCCTTTCACGCTCAAATGGTCGTCTTTATTTATTACTCATTTTTTAATTAGGAATTTTTGCTGGGCAAGTTATTTCTAATCATACACAGCTTTTTAAAAAAAATTCATATTTAATGTTGCGCCAAACCTTATCTTTCTGAAAATTGCTTATCACACCCCCACCCCCAAGTGTGAGAAAACTTGAAATGTGTCCATTGAATGGGGAAGCAGGCTCGACAGGCTGAATGGCCTACTCCTGTTCCTACAGTGACTACAAGAGCAGGTCAGAAGCTGGGAATTCTGCAGCGAGTAATTCACCTCCTGACTCCCCAAAGCTTGTCCACTATCTACAAGGCACGAGTCAGGAGCGTGATAGAATACTCTCCACTTGCCTGGATGAGTGCGGCTCCCATAACACTCAAGAGGACTGACACCATCCAGGACAAAGCAGCCCTGCTTGATTGGCACCCATCCACTGCCTTAGACATTAACTCTTTCCACTACCAGCACAAATTGGTAGCAGTGTGTACCACCTACAGTATGCACTTCAGCAACTCACCAAGGCTCCTTGACAGCACCTTCCTATGTTCAAATGGACATAAAGCATCTTATGGTATGAGCAGGGGGAGTTCTCTCTGGTGTCCTGGTCAGAAATTTATTCCTCATCCAACACCTAAAAAACAACAGATTGTCTGGTGATTCTCATATTACTGTTTGTGGGAGTTTACAGTTGGCAAATTGGCTGCTGCATTTCCTACATTACAACAGTACTTTAAAAATACTTCATTGGCAGAGAAGTACTAGAGATTTGCTGAGGTAGTGAAAGGCGCTATATAAATGCAAGTCTTATTTAGTTATTCCTTGGCTCTGACGCTGATTAAGTGTTTCTTCGTTAAAGGCACTATACAAATGCAAGTTAATTTATCACCATCCTTTCCATTTAATGAGCTAATTAGTAATGGTATGCGTGAGACAAACTTTTAGGTTGGCAAACAGATGTCAGGGTAATGGAGTGGGGGGTGGGGGTGGGGGGGGGTGGGTAGGGTTGTGATATCAAAAAAATTCAGCAGCTTATCTCTCCACACTTGACCTAACCTATTACTGGCAGTGTCAGTACATGGACTCCTGGCATTAACTGAAATAGCTCCTCGTGTTACTATTCTTATGCTTTTTGAGCTCATCGAATGACTGACTAAGAAGGTCATGGATAATACTCTTCCCACAGTGCCCATCCATTTCCCAATACCTCCCTCCCCTGCCCAACGCTCCAATGACGCTTATTTTTCATTCATTCATTGTATGTGGGGAGCTGCTGGCAAAGTCAGCATTTGCTCTTCATCCCTCATTGACCTTGAGAAGGTGGTAGTGAGCTGCCTCCTTGGCAATTGGGTGGCCATTTCAGAGGGAAGTTAAGAGTCAACAACATTGCTGTGGGTCTGGAGTCACATATAGGCCAGGCCAGGTAAGGACAGCAGATTTAATTTCCTGAATGAATGAACCAGATGGGTTTTGAATGACGATCTGGTAGTTACATAAGAAACAATTTGGCCCCTCAAGCCTGCCCCGCTAGTTATCTGGTTACCATTACTGATACTAACTTCTCGTCGCAGATATATTTAAGTTGCCATGGTGAGATTTGAACTCATGTCCCTGGACCATTAATCCGTGTCCCTGGATTACTATTCCAGTAACATAACTATTACTTGTGGTTGGTTTAGTGTAAAATTGAGCTCCCTAGTCTAGGAGGATTGCACTCTCAGGCCGGGATTTTACGGCCCCACTCGGGGGCGGGACCTGCCCCGGGCGAGTCTGCAACACCCCCCCTACCAGCGCCCACCCCCCACCCACCCCCACCAGACAGAAGTCCATTGACTTGCAGCGGGACAGGAAGATCCCAGCGGTGGGCGGGTGCAGAAAATCCCGCCCTCAGTCTGCACTACAGTTGGCCTCTGTGTCTGGGAGCTGAGGTGGGGAATGAAGGCAGGGTTCCTGTTCACTGTGCAGTGAGCTGTCCGTGAATATCAAGCGAGGCCGGGGTCAGAAACAGCTGAAGATTCCCGTCATCGTGCCTCAGTGGTAGCACGTTCACCTCTGAGCCCAAATGTCATGGGTTCAAGTCCTCCTCCAGAAACCTGAGCGCATAACCTGAGCTGAAATTCCTGGCAGGGGGTATTGCCTTTGTATAAGACGTTAAGCCGAGGTCCTGCCAGCTCTCTGGCACTGTTTTGAGGAAGAGCTCCACTGAGCTAATATCTATTCCTCAGCCAACATCACTGAAACAGAAATTAAACATACTGCAAATTCTGGAAATCTGAAACGAAAACAGAAATGCTGGAAATACTCAGCGGGTCAGGCAAAAACTGTGGAGAGAGAGTCCAGTCAATCCTTCAGCTTGATGACCTTTCATCGGAACAGGAAACCACCTAAAATACTAATTCTGTTTCTCTCTCCACAGATGCTACCTGACCTGCTGAGCATTTCCAGAATTTTCTGTTTTCCTTTCACTAAAATAGATTATCTGGTCATTCGTTACCTCATTGCTGTTTGTGGGATCTTGCTGTACAGAACACCTGCATTTCCTAAATTTCAACATTAACCATACTTGTAAAAGTACTTCATTAGGCAAAAAAAACCCATCCAGTGACGAAGAATAGTCAGCAAACAAAATTATGCAAACAAGCACAATTGTTGACTGTTCCCAGTGGGAAACTGGGTGGAATGGGCAGCACAGGGTGGGCAGTCTGGGTGGGCAGCACAGGATGGGCAGTCTGTGTGGGCAGTAGAGGGTGGGCAGTACAGTGTGGGCAGTAGAGAGTGGGCAGTAGAGGGTGGGCAGTACAGTGTGGGCAGTAGAGGGTGGGCAGTAGAGGGTGGGCAGTACAGTGTGGGCAGTAGAGGGTGGGCAGTAGAGGGTGGGCAGCACAGGATGGGCAGTCTGTGTGGGCAGTACAGTGTGGGCAGTCTGGGTGGGCAGTACAGGGTGGGCAGTCTGGGTGGGCACTACAGGTGGGCAGTCTGGGTGGGCACTACAGTGTGGGCAGTCTGTGTGGGCACTACAGTGTGGGCAGTCTGTGTAGGCAATCTGGGTGGGCAGTACAGGGTGGGCAGTCTGGGTGGGCAGTCTGGGTGGGCAGTACAGGGTGGGCAATCTGGGTGGGCAGTACAGTGTGGGCAGTCTGTGTGGGCAGTACAGGATGGGCAGTCTGTGTGGGCAGTACAGGATGGGCAGTCTGGGTGGGCAGTACAGGGTGGGCAGTCTGTGTGGGCAGTACAGTGTGGGCAGTCTGTGTGGGCACTACAGTGTGGGCAGTCTGTGTGGGCAGTACAGGGTGGGCAATCTGTGTGGGCAGTACAGGGTGGGCAATCTGGGTGGGCAGTCTGGGTGGGCAGTCTGGGTGGGCACTACAGTGTGGGCAGTCTGGGTGGGCAGTACAGTGTGGGCAGTACAGTCTGGGCAGTCTGTGTGGGCAGTACAGTGTGGGCAGTACAGGATGGGCAGTCTGTGTGGGCAGTACAGGATGGGCAGTCTGTGTGGGCAGTACAGGATGGGCAGTCTGTGTGGGCAGTCTGGGTGGGCAGTACAGGATGGGCAGTCTGTGTGGGCAGTACAGGATGGGCAGTCTGTGTGGGCACTACAGTGTGGGCAGTCTGTGTGGGCACTACAGTGTGGGCAGTCTGTGTGGGCAGTACAGGGTGGGCAATCTGTGTGGGCAGTACAGGGTGGGCAATCTGTGTGGGCAGTACAGGGTGGGCAATCTGGGTGGGCAGTCTGGGTGGGCAGTCTGGGTGGGCACTACAGTGTGGGCAGTCTGGGTGGGCAGTACAGTGTGGGAAGTACAGGATGGGCAGTCTGGGTGGGCAGTACAGTGTGGGCAGTACAGGATGGGCAGTACAGGATGGGCAGTACAGTCTGGGCAGTCTGTGTGGGCAGTACAGTGTGGGCAGTCTGGGTGGGCAGTACAGTGTGGGCAGTACAGGATGGGCAGTACAGGATGGGCAGTACAGTCTGGGCAGTCTGTGTGGGCAGTACAGTGTGGGCAGTCTGGGTGGGCAGTACAGTGTGGGCAGTCTGTGTGGGCAGTACAGTGTGGGCAGTCTGGGTGGGCAGTACAGTGTGGGCAGTCTGGGTGGGCAGTCTGGGTGGGCAGTCTGTGTGGGCAGTACAGTGTGGGCAGTCTGGGTGGGCAGTCTGGGTGGGCAGCACAGGGTGAGCAATCTGTGTGGGCAGTACAGGATGGGCAATCTGGGTGGGCAGTACAGTGTGGGCAGTCTGGGTGGGCAGTACAGTGTGGGCAGTACAGTGTGGGCAATCTGGGTGGGCAGTACAGGATGGGCAGTCTGGGTGGGCAGTACAGGGTGGGCAATCTGGGTGGGCAGTCTGGGTGGGCAGTCTGGGTGGGCACTACAGTGTGGGCAGTCTGGGTGGGCAGTACAGTGTGGGCAGTACAGTCTGGGCAGTCTGTGTGGGCAGTACAGTGTGGGCAGTACAGGATGGGCAGTCTGTGTGGGCAGTACAGGATGGGCAGTCTGTGTGGGCAGTACAGGATGGGCAGTCTGTGTGGGCAGTCTGGGTGGGCAGTACAGGATGGGCAGTCTGTGTGGGCAGTACAGGATGGGCAGTCTGTGTGGGCACTACAGTGTGGGCAGTCTGTGTGGGCACTACAGTGTGGGCAGTCTGTGTGGGCAGTACAGGGTGGGCAATCTGTGTGGGCAGTACAGGGTGGGCAATCTGTGTGGGCAGTACAGGGTGGGCAATCTGTGTGGGCAGTACAGGGTGGGCAATCTGGGTGGGCAGTCTGGGTGGGCAGTCTGGGTGGGCACTACAGTGTGGGCAGTCTGGGTGGGCAGTACAGTGTGGGAAGTACAGGATGGGCAGTCTGGGTGGGCAGTACAGTGTGGGCAGTACAGGATGGGCAGTACAGGATGGGCAGTACAGTCTGGGCAGTCTGTGTGGGCAGTACAGTGTGGGCAGTCTGGGTGGGCAGTACAGTGTGGGCAGTACAGGATGGGCAGTACAGGATGGGCAGTACAGTCTGGGCAGTCTGTGTGGGCAGTACAGTGTGGGCAGTCTGGGTGGGCAGTACAGTGTGGGCAGTCTGGGTGGGCAGTACAGTGTGGGCAGTCTGGGTGGGCAGTACAGAGTGGGCAGTCTGGGTGGGCAGTCTGGGTGGGCAGTCTGTGTGGGCAGTACAGTGTGGGCAGTCTGGGTGGGCAGTCTGGGTGGGCAGCACAGGGTGAGCAATCTGTGTGGGCAGTACAGGATGGGCAATCTGGGTGGGCAGTACAGTGTGGGCAGTCTGGGTGGGCAGTACAGTGTGGGCAGTACAGTGTGGGCAATCTGGGTGGGCAGTACAGGATGGGCAGTCTGGGTGGGCAGTACAGTGTGGGCAGTCTGGGTGGGCAGTCTGGGTAGGCAGACTGGGTAGGCAGTCTGGGTAGGCAGTCTGGGTGGGCAGTCTGGGTAGGCAGTCTGGGTGGTCTCCCAGCGATTCTCAATTCCATTCAGACAGTGCGCAAAACAGGCAGCCAATCAGCTATCGATTGTTTCCACCCCAAACCCTGGAGTTATTTTTTTTTTAAAAGCATGGAATTTGTTAAAGTGATAAATGTAAAAAAGTGTTTTTCCTTCGCTCCCCACATCTGGTGAGCAGCATACAGTCGGAGGGGGGGGTGGCGGGGGTTGGGAGATGGGAGGGTGAGAGGGAAAAGACAGAGGGGGCGGGGAGAGGAAAACAAAAGAAGGATCCGTCAGAAAAAAACATGCAAAAAGTACCACCGCAAAATTACAACATCCGAGAACAATTTGGAAAATTCACAACAGCAGCAGCACAATTAACAAACCCTGGAATGGTCACAAACCAGATGGAGAATACAGGCGAGTCGATCACAGAAAGACCCCTCAAGCAAAACAACAAAGTGGGGAAAAGGCCCAACACATCCCATAAAACACAGGATGCCTGGGGTGTTAATAATTTGCCTGTTATGTGTCTCTTTGACTCCTTTACTCCATTTGGACAAAAGAATGCCTCGTACTCTGGCCTCTCATCACCTGAGTTTTGAAAACTAATAGATAATTGTTTCTTCCTAAGCCTACAATCTTGACAAGTTCTCAGATGTGGAATGAGCTGCTTTGTCTTCCCAGCTGTCTCAGATTTTCTCATATGCAATGGCATAAAGTTATACCTGTAAAAGTAAAAAAAAATTCCAGATAAACATGATCTAATCAATAGTTAATTTTACAATAAATGAGAAAAAAAATCCCCAACAGATCCATTCTGAACTATTCATATGTTTCACGCTGTGGACACACAATCCTGATCGTGGCTGGGGAGTCAGAACAACATGAGGGCAATCAACTCTCTAACGTTCCCTCCCTCCTCTCACAAAGGCATTGAGTCATGAAGGAATTATGGTTCCACAGAAAGGCACACAATGGAGAGAGGTCTTGTCCCAGCAGATCCCAGTTCACTTTGCACTTCCATACAGTTTCGACTGGGCAGGACTGATTGTTCTGTGGAAATTTTTGATCTTCCTGGTAATTTATAATGTGTTGGGGTTTTCAGTGATTTGTAATGTGTTGGGGTTTTTAATGTGTTGGAGGTTTTGGTGATTCGTAATGTGCTGGGGTTTGGTGATTTGTAATGTGTTGGGGTTTCAGCGATTTGTACTCTGTTGGGGTTTTGGTGATTTGCAATGCGTTGGGGTTTCAGCGATTTGTACTGTGTTGGGGTTTTGGTGATTTGCAATGTGTTGGGGTTTTGGTGATTTGTAATGTTTTGGGGTTTCGGTGATTTGTAATGTGTGGGGGTTTTGGTGATTTGTTATGTGTGGGGGTTTTGGTGATTTGTAATGTGTTGGAGGTTTTGTGATTTGTAATGTGTTGGGGTTTTGGTGATTCGTAATGTGTTGGGGTTTGGGTGATTTGTAATGTGTTGGAGGTTTTGGTGATTTGTAATGTGCTGGGGTTTGGTGATTTGTAATGTGTTGGGGTTTCAGCGATTTGTACTGTGTTGGGGTTTTGGTGATTTGCAATGTGTTGGGGTTTTGGTGATTTGTAATGTGTTGGGGTTTTGGTGATTTGTAATATATTAGGGTTCTGGTGATTTGTAATATGTTGGTTTTTTGGCGATTTGTAATGTATTAGGGTTTCCATGATTTGTAATGTGTGGGGGTTTTGGTGATTTGTTATGTGTGGGTGTTTTGGTGATTTGTAATGTGTTGGGGTTTTGGTGATTTGTAATGTGTTGTGGTTTTGGTGATTTGTAATGTGTTGGGGTTTTAATGATTTGTAATGTGTGGGGGTTTTGGTGATTTGTAATGTGATGGGGTTTTGGTGATTTGTAATGTGTGGGTGTTTTGGTGATTTATAATGTGTGGGGGTTTTGGTGGTGATTTGTAATGTGATGGGGTTTTGGTGATTTGTAATGTGTGAGAGTTTTGGTGATTTGTAATGTGTGGAGGTTTTGGTGGTGATTTGTAATGTGTGGGGATTTTGGTGATTTGTAAGGTGTGGGAGTTTTGGTGATTTTTAATGTGTGGGGGTTTTGGTGATTTGTAATGTGTGGGGGCTTTGGTGATTTGTAATGTGCTGGGGTTTTGGTGATTTGTAATGTGTTGAGGTTTTGGTGATTTGTAATGTAAATCATCAACAGGGAGGAGGTGGCAGTGAAATTGGAATTGCAGAAAGCGAGGCGTCCTTGGCTTCTCTATTAGAGCAAACTGTACAAGAGCTCACAGGGAGGAGTTGGCATCCTTCACATCCGAGGGAATGAAGTATAAGTTTTGTGTATCCTAGGCTCACATAGCAGAGCCTGGCCTCCAGTTGTCTCAGACCCCCTTGCCACTGGACCAAGGCATTGTTCCATGAAGCCCGTGTGGTAGCTGGTGTGCAATGGTCATCCCACATTAAAAGAACTCACATACAGGCATCTTCCACCCCCTTAAAATGAAGTTCGGGACCTGGAACGTAAGGACCCTCATGGAAAGCCCCAACAGCGACAGACTGGAACGGTGTACTGCCATCATTAGCTGGGAGTTCAGGCGTTTTGACATTGACATCATCTGAAGGCTGAAGTGCCGGGAGCTAAAGTACCAATGGTGGTGGAGAAAGCACAGGAGACCCACCAGTTAGCCGACAACCGTGACTTGTGAGGTTTCTTTAGCGCAGTCAAGGCCACCTATGGCCCAAGCACCCAAGGCCCCACTCCACTGTTAGCCAAGAGTGGCGAGGTGCTCATCAAGGACAAAGAGGCAGTCAGCGCCCACCGGAAGGAGCACTTCAAAGATCTTAACAGGGACTCTGTCTTCAATACGAGTGTCCTTGACTCCATCCCGCAGCATGCTACCCGCCACCCTCTCAGCACAGCCCCAACCCAGCACAAGGTAGAAAAGGCCATTCGACAGCTAAAGAGCAACAAGGTATCAGGAGTAGATGGAATCCCAGCCAAAGTACTAAAGCACATGGAGAAGCACTATTGGCACGAATACATGGCCTCATCTCCCTTATCTGGAAGGAGCAGAGCATGCGAGGAGATGTCAGAGACGCCATAATCGTGGCCATCTTCAAGAAAGGTGACAAGTCGGACTGCGGTCACTATAGAGGGATCTCCCTGCTGTTGGCCATAGGGAAGGTCATCGCAAGAATCATCCTCAATCACCTTCTCCCTGTGGCTGAAGAGCTCCTCCCAGAGTCGCAATGCAGATTCCGCCCACCAATGGGCACAATGGGCATGATCTTCACCATGTGGCAACTACAAGAGAAATGCAGGGAACAGCACTAGCCCTTGTACATGGCCTTCTTTGACCTTGCAAAAGCCTTCAACACTGTCAACTGTGAAAGATTATGGAGCATTCTCCTCTGTCTCAGCTGCCCCCAAACATTTATCACCATCCTCTGCCTGCTCCACGATGACATGCAAGCTGTGATCCTGACCAATGAATCCACCACAGGCCCGATCCATGTTCAGACCAGGGTCAAGCAAGACTGTGTCATCACACTGACACTCTTCTCGATCTTCCTTGCTGCAATGCTCCATCTTACGCTCAGCAAGCTCCCCGCTGGAGTGGAGCTAAACTACAGAACAAGCGGGAACCTGTTCAACTGCCACCGCCTGTTGGCCAGATCCAAGGTTGTCCCATCCCATATTCCAGTATGCAGATGATGCTTGTGTCCGTGTACACTCGGAGGCCGAGCTCCAAGCCATCATCAGCACCTTCACTGAGGTGTACGAGAGCAAGGGCCTTACACTAAACATCCGTAAGACAAAGGTCCTCTACCAACCTGCCCCCTCCTCACTGCACTGCTACCCCTGGTCATCAAAATCCACAATGAGGCCTTGGGCAATGTTGACCAATGTTGAGCCTAATGTCAACAAGGGCAGACACCGACGACGAGGTTCGACACCACCCTCAGTGTGTCAGCGCAGCTTTCGGCCGCCTGAGGAAGAGAGCGTTTGAAGACCAGGACCTCAAACCCAGCGCCAAGCTCATGGTCTACAGAGCAGTAGTGATACCCACCCTCCTATATGGCTCAGAGACATGGACTATGTACAGCAGGCACCTCAAAGCTCTGGAGAAGTACCACCAGCGCTGCCTCTGCAAGATCTTGCGAATCCATTGGCAGGATAGACGCACCAGCGTCAGTGTTCTCACTCAGGCAACATCCCAGCATTGAGGTATTCACCACACTCGATCAGCTCCGCTGGGCAGGTCACATCGGCCACTTGCCTGACATGAGTCTCCTGAAACAAGCGCTCTGGCTCAGAGCTTCTACATGGCAATCGAGCCCCAGGAGGGCAGAGGAAACGCTTCAAGGACACCCTCAAAGTCTCCTTGAATAAGTGCAACACCCCCAACAACATCTGGGATTCCCTAGCCCTAAGACAGTTGAAAGTGTAAGGGAAGCATCCAGAAAGTAGTCGAACACCTCGAGTCTCATCGCCAAGGGCTAGCTGAAGCCAAGTGTCGACATTGAAAGGACCGTGTGGCAACCCGGGCACCCAACCCACCCGTCCCCCCCACCACCGGCTGCCCCACCTATAACCGAGACTGTAGGTCACGCATTGGTCTCTTCCATCACCTGAGAACTTATTTTTAGTGTGGAAGCAAGTCATCCTCGACCCCGAGGGACAGCCTAAGAAGAAGAATATGTTGGGGTTTTGGTGATTTGTAGTGTGTTTCAATTCGTGATGATTCGGAATGTACCGGGGATTTCAATGATTCGGAATGTACCAGGGATTTCAATGATTCAGAATGTGTTGGGGATTTCAATGATTTGGAATTTACCGGGGATTTCAATGATTCAGAATGTGTTGGGGATTTCAATGATTCGGAATGTACCGGGGATTTCAATGATTCAGAATGTACCGGGGATTTCAATGATTCGGAATGTACCGGGGATTTCAATGATTCAGAATGTGTTGGGGATTTCAATGATTCAGAATGTACCGGGGATTTCAGTGATTCAGAATGTGTTGGGGATTTCAATGATTCGGAATGTACCGGGGATTTCAATGATTTGGAATGTGTTGGGGTTTTCGATGATTTTGGTTGTTGAAGACAATGGATATAAAAGTGGAGAGAGATATAAAACTTGCTGCCAATTCACTATCATTCCTTTTACACTATCACTCATTGTCAAAATCTACCCTCAATATTTTGTTCATGGTGCCAGACCTTTAAGGTAGCGAATATAGACCTGCCTTGAACATGAGTTTGTGGCCCTTCCTGAATGCAATGCACAATGTTACAGAGGAAATGCAGTGTTGGTCCGTGAAATATGAAATATAATAAGCAAGGGAGTGACAGGTGACTTGTAATCCACAGATATAAGTAGGCAGTGGCAGTGTGGTGTGGTGTAGCTGAAGGTGTGGTGAAAGAGCTGGAATCACATGTCCTTTCCATGTAATGGACACAAGGACTTCCATTGACATGCAAGTCAGGTGATAGAGTAGTGAGTGTCTGCTCTTTACAGCATGCACCTCTTCAACCTGTTGGAGGGTTATAGATTGAGACAGCACTAAAAGAGGCCATTCAGTTCATCATACCAATGCCAGTTCTTTGAAAGAACTATCCAATAAACTATTCCTTATGTTTGTGGCTTCTTCTGCTACACCAAAAGGTTTTATATATTGTCATTCTGTCCGGGTAGCAGTTGAAATGAGTTTAGCGTCCTGCATAACTCCATAGGATACCCCCCCAGCCCCCCACCTCTCGATTTCTGTAGATTTACCAGGCCAATTCAGGACAGCATCTCAACCGGTGGAAGGCTGCAGTATAGGAATGGAAGCAGGAAGTCCACCACTTCTAATTCAAATCCAAATTTCACCTCATTTCCACCGGAGGAGGAGTTAAAACTTCCCCAACAAACCATCGATATCCAGCCTCTTGTGCATCCCTGATTTCCTTCCCTCCATCATTGGCAGTCACGTGTTCAGCTAGCAAGAACTTAAATTTGGGTATTTCCTCCCTAAACCTCTTTGCCTCACTGTTTCCTTTAAAGCGCTTCTTAAACCCAGACCACAGGACTGTGGTCTTCTGTATTTTTTATATGACTCATTGTCAGCCTTTGATTGATAATGCATCTGTGGATATTTTACTATATCGCAGCTGCTACATAAATGCACCTTACTGTTGACTCACCACATGCCCAGCCCTGCGGGTATTATCGAGAATGTCATCCAATGGAATGGAATCAATATGGATTTGTGCTGGTTAGGTTATGTTTGACTGGAGAGTGTAGACTGATTGTGTTGGTGGGGTGGGGGGAGGTGCAATAGATGCAGTTTATGAGAACTCTTAGAAAGCATTTGATAATGTGCTGTGTGAGGAATAGGTTGAGGAAATTTGAGCCCAGGAATAAAGGGGGAACAAGCAGTATGGGTGGAGAGATAGTTTCACAGCACACATTCAAGGGCTGTAGGGTTTCCAAGATGCCAGGCACTGGTTAATGAAGCACACTAAACCAAAACAGAAACTGCTGGAAAAACTCAGCAAGTCTAGCAGCATCTGTGGAGAGATAACCAGAGTTAATGGTTTGAGTCCGTATGACTCTTCTTAAGAGCCAATTTTGTTCTAGAATTTTCCATCTTCCTACTCCTTATTTGCTGAGAACGCAAGAGGAACTGCAAACTGGTAAGAAGAGAGTGACAAATTATGGGAGAATGGGCAGATAATCGGCAGATGCAGTTTAAGGTGAAGTAATGCATTGTGAGAGGAAAGCAAGAATAAAGACTGGACATTCCTGTTAAATGGTACAATTTCCACTTCAGTGCAGGAACAAAAATGAAATAGAAGCATGGATACCGAAATCCTTAAAATGAGTGGAGAGAGAAAACCTTTGGAGGAGGCAAGTAGACATACATTGAATGGAATTGAATGCAAGAAGCAAAGAGATCATGCTGGCCCTGTACTATTAGGCAACATCTGGATTACTGTGTGACGTTCTGGGTCTTCCACTATGAAAGTGATAGATTAATGCTTGAGATTGAGCACCAGAGATTACCAGGATGTTACCAGATGTGAGGGTGTCAGAGGTATGAGGAAAGGTTTAGTAGATACTAATTCCCACAAAATGAGAAGATTGAAAGAGGGAGACAAGGAGAGGGAATTTGATTTAAAATAACAATGTTTCAAAACAATAAAAGGAGTCAACAACAGATTAATTCTGCTGATAGGAAAATTCAAGGAATGAATTGTGATTGTACCTGGAAGGTTAATTGTTAAATGTTTACCAGTTTTTCTGCTTCAATTTGCAAAACTTCGGTCTGTTGACTTAGTTTCTTAGAAATAAAATGTTTACACGGGGAGGGGTGGTGTTGGGTGGGAGGTGCTGCTGCAGTTCCTGTGTGTTAACACAAGAACAGATCAGCAAATTCCCCCAAGGCACTGAGTCACTCACAGCCATACGTGTGTGCTATTCATTCATCCGAAGAACCCTAGCAATAGGGACTCTTGCTGAAAGCGATCTGGTTAGTTGCGGCATCTCTGTCATAGCAGACGAGTGAAGAGTCCCAGCAAACTGGACCATACGTGGTTGGGCCTTTCCATTAATAACCCTGCAGATCACTCCTGGAACTCACTCAATACACAAAAGCATTCAAGCCGCATATTATGAGGCTTTGTGCAAAACTAAATGTGCACAACAGGCCAATTAATCATGGCAACGCTTTGACAAACAGACATCTGTCAAACTCAACACTGGGAAAAATACTGCATATAGGGCAGAAAGCAACTTCTAAATACAGAGGAGCACACTCCCATTAGCTCACACTGTCTCAAAGGTGTCAGCCTTCACAACAGGAATGAACTAGCATTTGTGTAACACCTTTCACATCCTCAGCACATACCAACAGTCATCCAGCCAATGAATTGCTGATGTAGTCATTGCTCTTTGCAAACACAGCCGCCAATTTGTGCGCAGCAAACTCCCACAAACAGCAATGAGTTAAGTGACAAAGGGGCCATTGGTTGTGGCATGAACGTTGGCCAAGACATTGGGACATATGCCTTCTCTTCAAATGATGCCACAGGATTCTGTACATGGAACAGGGAGATGGAGTTTCAGTTTAACATTTCACCTAAGAAACCGAATAGGAAATAGGGATGTTTACTACATCCAAGAGATGGAGCCCCTGACAATGCAGCACTCTCTCAGTGTTATTACTGAAGTAACAGCCTGGATTATCTGATCCATTGACTCTTGCTTCCTCAGTTATGGTTACCGCATTGACAGAAGGATGGTAACTTTAAAATATACCCCTCATTTCAATCGGGAGATCAGCTCCATCAGTGACTAAATATACTGCCTGAGCTGTACATAAATATACTATATACATATAAATATACTGCCTGAGCCATACATAAATATACGATATACGTATAAATATACTGCCTGAGCTGTACATAAATATACTACATACGTATAAATATACTGCCTGAACCATACATAAATATACTACACACGTATAAATATACTGCCTGAGCCATACATAAATATACTACATACGTATAAATATACTGCCTGAGCCACACATAAATATACTACATATGTATAAATATACTGCCTGAGCCGTACATAAATATACTATGTACGTTTAAATATACTGCGTGAGCCGTACATAAATATACTATATACGTATAAATATACTGCCTGATCCATACATAAATATACTACATACATATAAATATACTGCCTGAGCCACACCTAAATAACTATATATGTTTAAATATACTGCCTGAGCCACACGTAAATATACTATATACTTTTAAATATATTGCCTGAGCTGTACATAATAGAAATTTGTTCCTAGTTAGCTAATCCCAGCTGAGCTGTTCCAAGTGCTCCGTGTTTATGGAGGAGAAGATCACAATTCACATGTGAGCTTATCTCAGTTGGTAATGCTGTTGCTCCTGAGTTAGAAGGTTGTGGGTTCAAGCTACAATGCAAAGGGAGTGCCGTATTAGTAGAGGTGTTCACTTTTTGAATGACAGGTCAAATCAAGACCCTCTCTCTTGAACTAGGTGAATATTAAAGATCGCAAATTATTGCTGAAAGAAAAAGAGGATTTCTCTCCTGAAATGTGGTAAACAGTGAGGAGGAACGTAGCAGACTGCAGGAGGGCATAGACAGGATGGTGAAATATGCAGATACATAACAGGTGAAATTTAATGCAGACAAGTGTGAAGTGATACATTTTGGAAGGAAGAATGAGGAGAGGCAATATAGACCAAATGGTACAATTTTAAAGGTGCTGCAGAAACAGACACCTGGGGGTGTATGTACATAAATCTTTGAAGGTGAGAAGTTCTGTTTAAAAAAAATATGCGATCCTTTGCTTTATTAATAGAGGAATATAATTATGCTAAACCTACCTAAATCATATGTTAAGCCTCAGCTGGTGTTTCGTGCTCAATTCTTATCCAACAATATTAAGGATGTCAAGGCATTGGAGACAGTGCAGAGAATATTCTGCTCCTAATTCTTGTGTTCTTGTGAATACCAAGAATGAGGGACTTCAGTTATATGGAGGCTAGAGAAGCTGGGATTGGTCTCCTTAGAGTTTTTTTTAAGTTCATTCATGGGATGTGATCTTCGCTGGCTGGGCCAGCATTTATTGTCCATCCTGAGTTGCCCTTGAGAAGGTGGTGGAGAGCTGCCTTCTTAAACACTGCAGTCCATGTGATGTAGGTACATCCACAGTGCTGTTATGGAGGGAGTTCCAAGATTTTGACCCAGCGACAGTGAAGGAACAGCGATGTACTTCCAAGTCAGGATAGTGAGTGACTTGGAGGGGAACTTCCAGGTGGTGGTGTTCCCATGTACCTGTTGCCCTTATCCTTCTAGATGGTAGTGATCATGGGTTTGGAAGGTGCTGTCGAAGGAGCCTTGGTGAAGGTTATGGCAAGATATAATAGGGAGCATTCAAAATCATTTAGGATTTTGATAGAGTATTTAGGAATGAATTGTTTTCACAGGTAGGAGGATCCAGGGGACACAGATTTAAGGTAATTGGCAAAACAACAATTCATATTTATATAGCACCTTTAACATAATGAAACGTCCCAAGGCACTTCAGAGGAGCAAAGTATGACACCGATCCACATAAGGAGATTTTAGGTCAAATGACCAAAAGCTTGGTCAAAGAGGTAGGTTTGCAGAAGTGCCTTAAAGGCAGAAGGCAAGGTAGAGAGGTGTAGGAAGAGTACACCAGAGCCTGCGCTCTAGATAACTTTAGGCACGATTACTAATAGTGTAGCAATTGGGGTTGTGCAGATGTTTCCATGGTTATGGGGAGATTTCAGAGATATGGAGAGGTAAGGCCATGGAGGGATTTGAAAACAAGGGTGAGAATTTTAAATTCCAAAGAGTCAGAGATGAGATGAAGAGAAATGTTTTTACACAGAAAGTTGGTGTGATCTGGAATGCAGCTTAAAAGGATGGTGGATAGTAACTTTCAGAAGGAAATTTAATGAATACTTGAAAAGGGAAAATTTGCTGGACTGTTGGGAAAGAGCAGGAGAGTGGGACTAATTGGATAGCTCTTTCAAAGAGCCAGAACAGATTCAATGAACTGAATGGCTACCGTCTGTGTACATGCTCTATGATAATTTTAAAAAAGCATGGGCTTTAACCTGTGAAGAAGACTCGAAATGTTAACTCTGTCTTTCTCTCCACAGATGCCGTCAGACCTGTTGAGTTTTTCCAGCATTTTTTGTTTTTGTTTCAGATTTCAGATTTCCAGCATCTGCAGTATCTCGCCCTTATATTATATGGGCTTTAACCCAATCCCTTGGCTGACATCTATCCCTCAATAAGATCAATACACAGTAATGAATCATTTATCTTTCTGCTGGGGTTGAAATTGTCTCCACGTTTGCCTACATGGAAGCAGTGACTACTTTTCAAATTTAATTCAACAGCTCTGAACTCCTTGGAATGTCCTGGTGACATGACAGACAGGCGATAAACCCAAGCTCTCTCTAATGGAAAATGCAGTGTCGGAGGGAGGGAAGAGGGATGATATCCTCACATCTAACTTTATAGTGAAGTTTTAAATGTATTATTTCTAGCAATGTTCACAATTCCTTCCACCACAGGCGGACAGTGGCAGCAATGTGTACCATGTACCCCAAGATGCACTGCAGCAACTCACTCAGGCTCCTTCAACAGCATCTCCCGAACTTGCACCTCCACCACTTGGAAGGACAAGGGCAGTAGGCACATGGGAACACTTGTCATCTCCAAGTTCCCTCCAAGCCACACGCCCATCATGACTTGGAGGGATATCACCGTGCCTTCACTAGTGCTAGGCCAAAAATTCTGGGACCCCTTCCTTCACAATACTGTGCATGTGTACTTTCACCACACAGATTGCAGTGGTTCAAGAAGGCAGCTGAGCACATCTTCTCAAGGGCAATTAGGGATGGACAATAATTGCAGGCCTAGCCAGCAAACACCCACATCCTGAGAATTAATTTTAAAAAAACACAGCAAATAACCCCTGGCCAGAGAGTGGATAGCCTGGCACATAGCACGCGATGCGAAAGATTTAAATCCTCTGTCGCCTCCCTTGAAAGCACTTAATATTTAGTGAACATTTAACTAAGTTATTCCACTCCCTGATGTGTAAGCTAAAGGAGAATTTTTCTTTTTAGTCTGTTGTGCTTTTGAGGTAAGCATGTGGCTTGGAGGTGAGGCCATCAGCGGCTGTAAACGAATAGTACATTATGAAGACCCAAAGGGTATAATTTATCTCCCACAAGTGAACTGACCGGATAACTCATGATCACTGAAGTTGTGAGAGAGTTACAGTTGGAGCCACGAGGAATATAAATCACATCCCAGGGGCCTTCATAATGCATTCGATTTTACCATATTAATTTTATAACATCTGTTATATAGATGGTTATATTTACTGGAACTCTCTATTCCTTTGCAAATTGGTTCCAGTGCAGCTAGAAGTGAGTGCTGACCAGTCTATGATTCCCCTGCAGTGGCAGTGTTGATCGGTCTATGGTTCCTTGTAGTGGGAGTATTGATCAGTATAACTAGACAGGTAAATGAGATTAGTTCAGAGCAGCATAAATGGCAGGAGTACAGCAATTGCATGATCAGGAGCTGATGTGTGCAGTGAGAGAGATTCGGTACCTCACTGAACTACAAAGTATCCAGGGGCATATCTATAAGGCATTGAGGGTAATAATTTCAGGATTACTCCCAGTGCCATGCACAGGATGAGGCAGATGGTGAGGTTGAAAGGATGGCAAAGAAGGGAGGGCTTCAGTTCTAGAAATGAGGCAGACCAAGTAAATCAGTCCAACTAGCAAAGAGGATAAATAAAACAGTCCGGAAAAGATTAACAGCAGAAATGGTAGGGGGAAAATAAAGTGTTAGAGGTTGAAAAAAATGCTGAAGCTTTACATTATGATACAGATTAAGCAAGACACTGATGAAGCCAGTAAGTGTGCCCTAGACAAGAATATGATCACACAAGGTAACAATGACAAAACAACCACATTTAGGAAATGGAGCCCTCAAAGTTTTATATATCAATGCTTGGAGTCTTAGGAATAAAATGGAAGAGGCCTCTCCCAGAGATGGATATTATGATAATAGGCACCAGAGAACTAACTCAATAACCATTTGGGTAAATCTACAGTGTTACAGACCATACAGAAAAACAGATTTCTTCAAAACTTAGTACAGACAAACTGGGACGAGAAGATGGTTGTAAGAGTGATGGTGGTTTAAATACTCCTGGACAGTGATAAGACATTTGACAGGAAGGAAACTGAACATCTGCTATAGGGCACCAGGTCAGGAGAAAGGATTGGACTAAGAGCCTTAATGAGGGAAGCATGCATGGGAACAGATGTTATGGAGGAGTTCAATTTAACAGGAATAGATTGGACAATCTGCCGGCTGAAAATAAGCATGAAATCATGATTCTAGACACAATGTTGAATTGTTTCATGGGGTAATTGGTCAACCAGTTTGGTTAAGTTTGCAGATGATGTCAATTTATGAATCCCAAACATCAATGCAAATTAAAAGGTTTAATTACTGGGGATTCTCATTCAGCACCTCTTGACACTTTCTGGGTTTACCTTTCACTCGAATTTCTTGTCCATTCTTGCTCAGGTAAGAGATGTAATGGTTAGGCGTGGACACACAAGTTCCCTTTCCAAATGTAAGGAGAAGTAGATTTAAATGGTAAAACAAAAATGCATGTCAGGCAATTTAAGGAAATCCATTAGAAAATTGAGTATCAGCCTATATTAATTTCCAGATAATTTGTATTAGTGATGTTGGTTGAAGGATGCATATTAGCCAAGATATTGGGGAGTTCTCCACTGTTGTCTTTCAGATAGTACTGCTGGATTTATCTCCTTTTAATGAAAATGAGTTCCATGAGACTGGGGTTAAACTAAAGTGTAGGAGAGGGAAAGAGAGCAGAGGACGCAACTAAGACAAGATTTAGATGTTCAAGTGAGGTAGAAAAGTCAAAAAACAGGACCAAATGTTAAAAGAAAATGCTAAAACATTTGAAAACCAAGCTGGATGTGTGTTAATTTAAATGCATGAGGCAAATGGATTTGCAGCTTTGATTTTTTCTGTTAAAGTTTCTGGGCTGGGGATTTGAACCAACAACCTCTGACTCAAATGCAAGAGCACTTCCCCCTCCCCCCCCCCCCCAATCGAATCAGAGCTGAAAGCACTAGGGTGGGTTCCTGGCATTCATTACTGCACTACTAATGGATGCTTTTAGAAAGGATTGAATAGGAGATTTTTCTTATTATTCATTCACGGGCTTCACTGGCTGGGCCAGCATTTATTGTCCATCCCTAGTTGCCCTTGAGAAGATGGTGGTGAGCTGCCTTCTTAGGCCCCTGCAGTCCATGTGGTGTAGGTACTCCCACAGTGCTGTTAGGGAGTTTCAGGATTTTGACCCAGCGACAGTGAAGGAACGGCGATATATTTCCAAGTCAGGATGGTGAGTGACTTGGAGAGGAGCTTCCAGATGGTGGTGTTCCCATCTATCTGCTGTCCTTGTCCTTCCAGATGGTAGTGGTTGTGGGTTTGGATGCTGCTGTCCAAGGAGCCTTAGTGAATTCCTGTAGATGGTACACACTGCTGCTACTGTGCGTCAGTGGTAGAGCGAGTGAATGTTTGTGGATGTGGTGCCAATCAAGCGGGCTGCTTTGTCCTGAATGGTGTCAAGCTTCTTGAGTGTTGTGGGAGCTGCACTCATCCAGGCTAGCGGGAAGTATTCCATCACGGTGTACATTAATGAGTTACACGTGAATATAGGAGGTATGATCGGTAAGTTTGCAGATGACACAAAAATTGGTGGTGTCATAAATAGTGAGGCGGGAAGCCTTAGATTACAGGATGATACAGATGGACTGGTAAGATGGGCAGAGCAGTGGCAAATGGAATTTAATCCTGAGAAGTGCAAAGTGATGCATTTTGGGAGGACTAACATGGCAAGGATATACACAAAGAATGGTAGGACCCTAGGAAGTACATAGGATCAGACGGACCTTGGTGTACATGTTATAGATCCCTGAAGGTAGCAGGACAGGTAGATAAGGTAGTTAAGAAGGTTTGTGGGATACTTGCCTTTATTAGATGAGGCATAGAATGTAAGAGCAGGGTGGTTATGTTGGAACTGTATAAAACGCTAGTAGGGCACAGCTGGAGTACTGTGTGCAGTTCTGGTTGCCACACTGTAGGAAGGATGTGATTGCACTGGAGAGGGTGCAGAGGAGATTCACCAGGATGTTGCCTGGGTTGATGTGTTTCAGCTATGGAGACTGGATAGGCTAGGGTTGTTTTCCTTAGTGCAGAGGAGGCTGAAGGGAGACCTAATAGAGGTATATACAATTATGAGGGTCATAGATAGGAAGAAACTTTTCCCCTTAGCAGAGGTGTCAATAACCAGGGGGCATAGATTTAAGAGGCAGGAGATTTAGAGGGGATTTGGGGAAAAAATCTTTCACCCAGAGGGAACACACTGCCTGAGGTGGTGGCAGAGGAAGGAACCCTCACAACATTTAAGTATTATTTAGATGAGCACTTGAAACGCCATAGCATACAGGGCTATGAGCCAAGTGCTGAAAAATGGGATTAGAATAGATAGGTGCTTGATGGCCAGCATGGACACGATGGGCCTCTTTCTGTGCTGTATAACTGTATGACACACTCCTGACTTGTGCCTTGTAGATGGTGGAGTTACTCGCCGCAGGATTCCGAGCCTTTAACTGGCCCTTATAACCACAGTATTGATATGGCTAGTCCAGTTCAGTTTCTGGTCAATGGTAACCCCCTGGATGTGGATAGTGGGGGATTCATTGATGGTAATGTAATTGAACGTCAAGGGGAGATGGTTAGATTCTCTCTTGTTGGAGATGGTCATTGCCTGGCATTTGTGTGGCGCGAATGTTGCTTGCCACTTGTCAGCATAAGCCTGGATATTGTCCAGGTCTTGCTGCATTTGAACATGGACTGCTTCAGTATCTGTGGAGTCGTGAATGCTGCTGAACATTGTGCAATCACCAGCGAACATCCCCACTTCTGACCTTATGATAGAAGGGTGGTTATTGATGAAACAGCTGAAGATGGTTGGGCTGAGGACACTACCCTGAGGAGCTCATGCAGTGGTGTCCTGGAGCTGAGATGACTGATCTCCAACAAACATAACCATCTTCCTTTGTGCTAGGTATGGCTCCAACCAGCGGAGAGTTTTCCCTCTGATTCCCGTGGACTGCAGTTTTGCTAGGACTCCTTGATCAAATGTGGCCTTGATGGAAATGATCAACAGTAGACTTATGGGGCAGTAATTGGTTGGGTTGAATTTGTCCTGCTTTTTGTGTACAGGACATAGCTGGACAATTTTCCACATAACTGGGTAGATGCCAGTGTTGTAGTTGTACTGGAACAGCTCGGCTAGGGGCGCAGCATGTTCTAGAGCACAAGTCTTCAGTACTATTGCCAGAATCTTGTCAGGGCCCATAACCTTTGCAGTATCTTGTGCCTTCAGCCATTTCTTGATATCACATAGAGTGAATCAAATTGGCTCAAGCCTGGCATCTGTAATACTTGGGACCTCCAGAGGAGGCCGAGATGGATCATCCACTCAACATTTCTGGCTGAAGATTGTAGCAAATACTTCAGTCTCATGTTTTGCACTGATGTGCTGGGCTACTCCATCATTGAGGATGTGGATATTTGTGGAACTGCCTCCTCCAGTGAGTTGTTTAATTGTCCACCACATTCGCGACTGAATGTGGCAGGACTGTAGAGCTTAGACCTGATCTGTTGGTTGTGGGATCTCTTAGGTCTTTCTATCACTTGCTGCTTATGCTGTTTGGCACACAAGTAGTCCTGTGTTATAGCTTCACCAGGTTGACACCTCATTTTTAGGTATGCTTAGTGCTGCTCCTGGCATGCCCTCCTGCACTCTTCATTCAACCAGGGTTAATCCCCTGGCTTCATGATAATAAGGGTGGGGGATATGCCATGCCATGAGGTTACAGATTGTGTTCGAGTACAATAATACTTCCTCTAATGACCCACAGTGCCTCATGGATGTCCAGTCTTGAATTGCTCGATCTGCTGGAAATGTATCCCATTTAGCACGATGGTAGTGCTGCACAACACAATGGAGGGTATCCTCAATGTGGAGGTGGGACTTCATCTCCTACTGGTCACTCCTACCAATACTGTCATAGATGGATCTGCGCCAGGCAGGTTGGTGAGGATGAGGTCAAGTATGTTTTTCCCTCTTGTTGGTTCCCTTACCGCCTGCCGCAGACCCAGTCTAGTAGCCACATTCCAAAGGGCTCGGCCAGCTCGGTCAGTAGTGGTGCTACCGAGCCACTCTTGGTGATGACATTGAAGTCCCCCACCAAAGTACATTCTGCACCCTTGCCATTCTCAGTGTTTCCTCCAAGTGGGTGTTCAACATGGATGAGCATTAATTCATCAGCTGAGGGAGGGTGGTACGTGATAATCAGCAGGAGGTTACCTTGGCCACATTTGACCTGATGCCTTGAGACTTCATGGGGGCTGGAGTCACTGTTGAGGGCTCCCAGGGCAACTCCCTCCCGACTGCATAACACTGTGCCGCCACCTGCAATGGGTCTGTCCTGCTGGTGGAACAGGACATACCCAGGGATGTTGATGCTGGTGTCTGGGACATTATCTGTAAGGCATGATTCCCTGAGGATGACTATTTCAGGCTGTTGCTTGACTAGACTGTGAGACAGCTCTCCCAATTTTTGCCCTAGCCCCCAGATGTTAGTAAGGAGGGCTTTGCAAGGTCGACAGGGCTGAGTTTGCTGTCGTCATTTCCGGTGCCTAGGTCAATATATGAATACGTTAATAGGATGAGCCTTAACACCACTGTCAGGCAATGTTGGACGTGAGCAGAACTTGGGGCAGCGCAAACTGTCTATTTTACAGAATACTGCATAAATTTCAACAGTCTCTACTAACTACAACAACCAGTCTATTTGAAGTCTCGTGATAAAAGCAGGATTAATTCTCCAGCAAAATCTGAGTTGTATAATACAAATTGTCGGTGCAAAGTCAATCCCAGTCACTTACAGCATCAGTTTAAACACAAATATTACTGACGAGAGAGACATGTTGATGAAGCTTTTCATTTTGTGCTCATCGGGACAAGTGCAAAGATGCCAAATTTCAAACGATCACATCAATTTATAATAAAGGAGAAAAGGACGTTGATTGGTTAGCAAATTCACTCTGATCGGCCAAGGCATTCCCCAAATGCCCAAGTAATTCAAAAAATGTGCCAAGCTTGAACATATCCCTTTTGTTTGCAGAGAATGTCTCTCTGTGTATGAATGTATGTTGTTTCCAGCAAGTGTAAATGAGCCACATTACAAGTTCCATTACATTAAATTGTTAGTGTAGCTATTAGTGCACTCAGAATTGTTCAGTGCTGCCCAGTCATGGAATCACATCTAAGAGTAGCTATTTCGTTTTGAAAACCTCTAGTAAACCTCCTCTTAATCATCTCCAATCTAAGGCCAACAATTCCAGCCTCTCCAGTCCCTTCAGATAACTGAAGACACTCCTTCCCTGGTACCATGTTTGCAACAAACACAAGGAAGGTAATTTTAATTGCCTCCACCACCCACCCCAAGACAGGTTGGGATGGGAGTTAAAATTAAAATATAGAAACACAACTACTTCCAGTTATAAAAGAAGCAGGTCAAGGGCGGGGAAATACCCACTCTCAGGTCAGTCACTGGGATCTTTTAATGAAACTGCATGCTTCCATTTTAACTCATGTTTTATTTTTAGTACCTGTAGTTGAAAGGTGACGAGATGGATCCATGAGCCAAGTGCCTTTATTACAACGCTTGTGGGGCAGGTGGAGCAGGAGTGCTTCCACCAACCCACAAAGCTTAAACACCCTATGACGTTCTGCCTCTCTCCACCACATACCATTCTCCCAACCCCCAATGTTGGGCTTAGCTGCTATTTGTATGCTGGCTGCTTTCCAGCCTGAAGGACAGCCAGCCAATCGCCCTGTCATCGGCCAGGAAATCAGCTGACAAAGTTTTCAACAACCCCTTATTACCGGAAAACCCCTTAATACCGGGTTTCCACGTCTGAAAATTCTCAACCCTCAATCTTTTCCTGAGTTATTTTTCAAGCCCCAGGAATCTTAAACTTAAGAAGACAAAACCCTGTTAACACAACGAATGCTGATCAGCCTCAAAGTGAGGGCTGGGTTATTTCCAATGTTTTCTAGGGATGTTCGAGTACTGTAGTATGCAACTCACAGGATGCCTTTGTTCAAATCATAGCCAGATAGTAACTGTCACAGGGTTCAACATTCATCACGGGCAACTGCAAATCTTTATCAGCAGAAAGAGTCAGGCTGATCCTTGTAAAATCTGGAAAAGCTTGGATTTTGAACAGTTGGTGTTTGAAAAGTGGTCTTATCATTAGAATCCAACAGCACAGGAGGACGATATTCAGCTATCTAAATTAGTCCCACTCCCCTCCTTTCTCCATAGCACTGCAATTTTTTTTCCCTTCAAGTATGTCTCCAATCTCCTTTTGGAAGTTACAATTGAATCAGCTTCCACTGTTAGAGAGGTATGTAATACTGTTAAAGGCATAGAGAACATTAAAAGAACAAGGGAAGGGTAACTTTAGGACTGGTGTCAGGAAATTCTTTGCACAATCAACGACTAAAATACAGAATAAGTTTCCAGATACAGTAGCGGAGCTGAAAATATTGAAATAATTTAAGAAACAATTGAGCAACAATAATGGTGGGACAGTTGGAATTTTCTGGATAGATAAATTAAGATGAGTCGCGTGGCCTTCTGCATTCCGTGATCCTCTGAGTGAGTGCAGTACAAGTTAGTGAACAGAAATAAAATGGGATTACCTGGAAAAACTCAGCAGGTCTGGCAGCATCGACGGAGAAGAAAAGAGTTGATGTTTCGAGTCCTCATGACCCTTCGACCGAACTTCGAGTTCGGTCGAAGGGTCATGAGGACTCGAAACGTCAACTCTTTTCTTCTCCGCCGATGCTGCCAGACCTGCTGAGTTTTTCCAGGTAATTCTGTTTTTGTTTTGGATTTCCAGCATCCGCAGTTTTTTTGCTTTTATCTTAGAAATAAAATGGGGTTCATCTACTCAAATAATGCACAAAATTTAACTTTATTTTTTCCCTTTTTGATTTTTTTGTCTGTTTCTCCATTTGGCCAAGAGAAACTGAAATAAACTCTCTTCAGTTCTTTGTTACAAAGTTAAAGCATCCAGACTTGGCAGAAGTGACAGTGTCTCCGACTTGCAGTAGTAGTGTTCTCCTCAGCCTTTCCCTCCTTCATCTCAATAGCCTGGGCAGTGTTTTGTTGTACACTGACAGATCCAGGAAAGGGGTGGGGGGTAGGGAAGGAAAAAGAGTGTTGGGTCTGTTTTCTGTGAACCATTTGTGTCAGATTCGGGTCAGCAGGTGCCAGAAGCTGGAGGGTAAGACACTCTCAATCTTCTCCATCACAAAGTTGAAGGGTGCAAAGAGCGTGCTGAAGAACTGCAAGACATTAAACAGTAAGGAAGTGAGAGTCAGAGACATGTCTTTTGATTGAGTGACATACAGGAGCAGCATTACCAATCCAAAGACACACCCACCAAACCATTAAGGGAAATGCATTGCTGTATTTGTAAAACTATTTGACTCCTGTTTTGTCAACTGACACTGCCTGTGCTGCTCTGGAATGAATTGATGAGAGACTTAGAATGTTATAAAAAAAAACCTGCAGCCTAGAAGTAATCATTTGTGCTACCAGCAGATAAATGTTAATAAAGCATTATTGTTCTGTTTATTTGCACAATAGTAAACAAAATCATTTAAAATATCATCCTGGGTTTTCTTCCAGATTATGAAAATCATGTTGCTCAAGAGCTGATAGCTACTCTGCTCAATATCACATTCTTTCTGTGGATGTTTTTGTGCAAAGGAGGAGGTTTAAATGATTCCAAGGTTGCTTAAGACAATTGGATTCTACAATAGGAGTAGGTGGAACTGTACATTTCTAAATGAATGTATTTACTGTATCTTGCGAGCTACAGATGAAAATAAAGTCAACCAACCTTTCTTAATGGCCCCCACTTTAGATTAGATGAGGCATGCAGCTTGGATTGGGCAGAGGGTCTTTTTCAGAACCCAGCTGTTTCGACATGAGGGAATTTATCTTCTTTGAAATACTTAAACATACTGCCCAGTTTACAGAATCATGCAAAAATACCCAAGATTAACAGATAATTCAAGGTTAGCTGTTGTCCATGGTGTCAGCAGTGGTTCAGTTGGTAGAAATTTCGTCCGAATCAGAAAGCCATGGATTCTAATCCTGTTCCTGCTCCAAAGACCTCAGGCACATAATCTACGCTGACGTTCCCTGTGCAGTGCTGAGGGAGTGCTAGAAGCACTGAATATTTACCTGGCAAAATAAATGTCCCCAAACTTTTACTCCAAGAAATAGTTCAGAATATTCCACTGCTCAAGGCTAACAACTAACAGCAACAAAGGCCACTCCTGATTCGAGTGCAGGATTCCAAGACATTAAACAGTAAGGAAGTGAGAGTCAGAGACATGTCTTTTGATTGAGTGACATACAGGAGCAGCATTACCAATCCAAAGACACATCCCCAAACCATCAAGGGAAATGCATTGCTGTATTTGTAAAACTATTTGACTCCTGTTTTGTCAACTGACTGCCTGTGCTGCTCTGGAATGAATTGATGAGAGACTTAGCATGTTAAATAAAAAAAACCTGCAGCCTAGAAGCAATCATTTGTTCTACCAGCAGATAAATGTTAATAAAGCATTATTGTTCTTTCCAATTTCCATGTGTTGACAGCTTCAGTGTCTTAACATTTAATGAAGATTCCTACATCCTTTATTATTTCAAACTGTCACTCATAACCTCGACTTTTAAAAAAAAATCTTGAGCAGGCTGATTGCATGCAATGTATAGCACAGAAGCAGGCTTTTCGATCCAACTCATCTGTGCTGGTGTTAATACTTCGCGTGAATCTCCTCCTATGCCATCTGCCTCATCTCAGCCTTTCAGTATATCTTTCTATTCCCTTTTCTCTCATATACTCGCCTAGTTTCCTTTTGAAAGCATCTAAGCTATTTCCTTCAACCATTTTCTGTGATAGCATGTTCTACGTCCTAAACATTCTCCGAGTAAAGACATTTCTTCCCATTTTCCTACTGCATTTATTAGCAACTATCTTTTATTGATAGAACACATCACTTGTAAACGTTGGCTGCGAAAGGATTCCATTCAAAATTGTCCAGGATCAGAATGCAGAACTAGGAAATTGTACAAAATGGTTTCACTGACAAAGACAAATACTAAAATAATTTACCAAAATAGTATAGAACTCCAACGGACACACATTGGAATTCACAAAACTTCAGTTAAAGGACTTAATTACTTGACCGGTTTTTTTAAACAAACATATCTGGCTCAAATGGGGAGGAAACTCCTGGCCCAGATATCTAGATGATCTGGACTTTGGCATAGGGAGCATGATCTTGAAATTTGTTTTCTTAAACAGCAAGCAGGCTGTTAAAGATTTCAGGAAGAGACATGACAGATTGGCAGAATGGGTGGACAGATGATAGGTACAATTTAATGTGACTACACAAGAAATAGGAGCGGGAGTAAACTACATGGCCCATTGTGTCTGCTCCACCATTCAGTACGATCATGGCTGATCTTGGGCTTCAACTCCATTTTCCTGCCCACTCCCCATATCTCTCAATTCCATGGGACCCCAAAAATATGTCTATCCCAGCTCTAAATGTATTCAACAGTTGAGCAGACACAACACTCTGGGGTAGAGAATTCCAAAGATTTACCACCCTGAAGTAATTTCTCCTCATCTCAGTCCTAAATGATCGGTCCCTTATCCTGAGACTGCATCCCTGTGTTTCAGACTCCCCAACCAGCAGAAGCAAGCTCTCAGCATCTCCCCAATCAAGCCCCTTCAGAATGTTGTAGGTTTCAGTGAAATCGCCTCTCATTCTTCTAAACTTCAGAGAATATAAACCCAATTTACTCAGCTTATCGCCAAAGGCCAATCCCCTCACCCCAGTGACCAATTTAGTGAATAAGTATGAAGTTACACACTTTAGGAGGAAAATTATGGAATGGGAATATACATTTAATGGGAAGATGCTGAAAGGGTGGACTGTAGATTAACAAAAGAAGCCTACGGACTCAAATACATAATCAAATGAAACAGCAAGCACAGATAGATGAAGGCAATAGCTATTTGGGCTGGAGCTGAAGTGTAAAGTAGCACTGGTGTAATTTATAAAACATTGGCTCGTTAGAAGTCAATAGGCATGGTATAAAAAGGGCTGCTAAACATTAGGAACCTATTTCATGTTACAAGCGCAGGCGAATATCACTGCCTAGGTGTCAGGAAGGTTTTAGATTTTAATGCATAAATGCTTTCCTATAGGGGGGGGTGGTTGAAGTACAGGTCAATGTATCTTTTAAGGAAAACGTGGATAAATATTTGAATCAGAGGGAAGTGGGGGGGGTGGGGGCAGGTGCGGTTAATTTTGTACAGCACTACTTTGTTTCTTCTAAAATATTTAAGTAGAAACAATGACAATTTAATTAATTCAGCCGAAACTAAGTAACAGTTTTATTTGAGGCCGTTATCTTCTGACCCTGATGCATTGTGAATCACAGAGAGATCTGCAATCGTCAGCTTAAGCTAAACTACTGCCTTGCCTGGTATTAACTCCTTGCCTGTTCTGACAACTTTATAGCTGAACATCAATGCCAAATAAATTCTAGTTACATGCCCACATAATCAAATTCAAGACACATCATAAAATAGTGAAAGTGAAAAGGTCACATCAAAGTTAATAGAATCGTACAGCATAGGAGACCTTTTGGCCCATTGCGTCTGTACTATTCTTTGAAAGAGCTATCCAATTAGTCCTTTCCCTTTGCTCTTTCCCCATGGCACTGCAAGTTTTTTTTCTGTTCTAAGTATTTACCTAATTCCCTTTTGAAAGCTTTTACTGAATCTGCTTCCACCACCCTTTCAGGTAGTCTACTCCACATCATCATAACTCTCTGTGTAAAATAAATTCTCATTCGCCCCTCCCCTGGACTTTTTGCAATCACCTCAAATCTGTGCCCTCTAGTTTCAGACCCTATTGTCAGTGGAAATAGTTTCTCTCTACTCCACCAAAAATGTTTAATGATTCTGAGCATATTAAATTTTCCCTTAACTGTCTCTATTCAAAGATCAATCCCATCTTCTCCAGTCTCTCTTCACATAACTGAAGTTCCTCATCCCTGGTATCATTCTGGTAGATCTCTTCTGCACCATGCCCTTGACATGCTTCCCAAGGTGTGGTCCCCAGAATTAGGCACAATGCTCCAGCTGGGGTCTAAACCAGTGATTTAGTAAGGCTCAGCATATCTCCCATTGCAGTTATTTATTCAAAAACCAAAATAAACATAATCATATTTAAAATCCTGAAGATTTCGATTACTAAATGGGATCTGCAGCAGGAATTTTTTTTTTTTTACTCGTTCAAGGGATATGGGCATTGCTGGTTAGGCCAACATTTATTGCCTGTCTCTAATTGCCCTTGTTCAGAGGGCATTTTAAGCTTCACCCACATTGCTGAGGGTCTAGAGTCACATGTAGGCCAGGCCAGGTAAAGATGGCAGATTTCCTTCCCTAAAGGATATTAGTGAATTAAATGAGTTTTCTTCAACCAAATTCAAATTCCACCATCATTGAGGTGGGGTTCGAACCAGGGTTCCCAGAGCATTACCCTGGGTCTAGCCAATGACAATACCACTATGCCATCGCCTCCCCTTGCTCCAATTTAAAAATAGCTTCAGGGTTTTAATAGTGAAACCTCATTGTGCTGTGTCTACATAATTAAATACTCAGCTGTGTTATTATAAACCAGGTATTATGAAAGGATTTAATAAAATAAGTGTAGAAAAGGTGTTTCCATTTGTGACAAGTTCCAAAACTAGGGGCCATAAATATAAGATAGTTACTAATAAATCCAATAGGGAATTCAGGAGAAACTTCTTTATCCAGAGAGTAATGAGATTGTGGAATTTGTTATCAAAGTATAATTGAGGTGCATAGTTTAGATGCATTTAAGGGGAAGCTGGATAAACACAAAGGAGAAAGGAACAGAAGGATAGGTTAATATGTTGAGATGAGGAGGCTCGTGTGGAGCATAGGCTGGTTGGGTCTGTTCCTGTGCTGAAAATTCCATAAATAAAAATTCAACACTAACCCTCACATTCTGCTCTGTTACCAAGGACACTTTCTTCTACATCTGTAACGTTTGCTGTTGCCACTCCTATCTCTTCTGCCACCAGCCAACAAAACTCGAGTCTATGTTGAGGCTCAATGTCCCCAACACAATTCTAGCTTCAACTAAGTTCAACTTATATGCAAAGCCATTGGTCAAGTCCTCATCTGTTTAAGTCCAGTACTGCCATCCTCTGGTCTCTTCAAGCTCTGCTGTATCACCTACACCACGCTGAACTGACTTCAAAATTCTCAGCTTCACTCTCAATTCCTCCTTACCTTCATGGCTTCCTCCTGCTTTATGTTCCAGTGTACATTCGCTGTTTCTCAGCTCCACTACTGGTAGTTGCTTGTCCACACCTGTCCTCTGAAGCTCCCTTCCTAGGCTCCTTTCGTCCTGCCATTCCTATATCTGCTTTCAACCACCCCCCCCACCCCATGAGCTTCGAGTGACTTCTATCCCAACCTTAACTCTCAATATATCCCCGTACCTGCAACTCCCCAGCCCCATTAACAAGACCATCTCAAGTATTCAAAAGCTCTTCTGCATTAAGGAGGAAAAGCAGCAACATATTTGTTTATGTTGGTGAATTATGTTCAAAGGGTGAGACTCTCTGCTTAATGACCCTGTGGTGTCATCGGTAGTCAAAGAGTGATACAACTGTTAATGGAACACTTTGATCTCATCCAAACAAAATATTAATTCTACTGCCTTCCCAATACAGCACTGAGTTGTTAGTTAGACTTGGTCTCAACCAGCCTTTGCCCAGAATATTACTTCCTGACACCTGCCCTGAACAAGCCCTTCTTTGAGGATGCGATGCTCTAACCCACGCGATTAATGATACAGCACAGGAGGCCATTCAACCCTTGTGCCTGTACTGACTTTCCAATTTGGTTCTTATAGCACTGCCCACTGAAAGTAGTGCCTACAGCTGACATTTATAACTCTTGAAGACTAGAAATAAAATTCATGATTGCCAGGTGGAATGTTTCACTCTTTTAAAATAAAAGACAATAAATAGACATAGGACTATTATAACTGGAACAATATTACTACCCATCATAGTAATTTTCCCAATGGGGTGGAATTCATATTTATAAAAAACAGATGGCCTTATTTAAACCAGTTCCTGTGTTCATCTGCTGACCTACCAGCCCTGACACCGTATTTTCATGCAGAGTATTTTTTCCACTGATACGCTCTCATTTTTAGCAAAACCTAATCTCTAATGGTAGAGTGCAAAAAAGGCCCCTGTGTTTTCCCATTAATCATACAAGGCTTCGACCCAAACTGTGCAGAGACACAGAAGCAACATGAGCAGCAATGCTTTTTTTCCACACAACAGACTGGCACAGGGGAAGGTTACATGGATCTGGTTCCTGCTCCCGAGGCTGCTCTGGTTAGTTTCACACTGGCCAACAAGTGGAGTCAGCACATTCAAGAGAGCTCGATTCCTCCCCCCAACCCGCTTTCTTCGGATTGTGGGACTCGACCATTAACTACCACTACCGCCCTAACCAATCCCCCTTGTGAAGAGAAGATTTATTACAGAATTACCAGCAGCCACACATGAACTGTCCCTCTGCTTTATTTCACCATCTGATGCACATTACAACCATGTGCTGAGCACTGCCAAAAATTGATTGCTATCACCCACACTATCAGCAAGCTGAATGATATCTTTCTGCTGTCTGACACTCCAAGATGCATGCTTTCGCTTGTAGGTGTGACAAGATTTGTTTCTATTTACAAAGTAAAGCTTCAGCTAAATTTTTCTTTGCCAATTTCACCCCCCCAACGACTCCTCTTCTTTCTCGGTAATCATCCACTCTCATCTTGCCCAAGCCTTCATGACTGAGGATCAAAAAAAAAGGCCAAGAGACTGGGCCAAGCGACTGTGCCCAGCACTGCAATCCTGACCCACTGCAAGGGCAGTTGCGAAGAGTTAGGGTGGGCACCTTGTCCTGGTCTGTTACATTCACCAAAGGAAAGGACTAGGCTGCTCCACAGACAGGTCCAGCAGCATAAACAAAGCCAAGTCTTGAGTGGCAGGAGAGGGGTCAAGTGGGTCACTGCAGCAGGAACTGTGGCTGATTTTCTCTCCTTTCTCTATCCCAGAGAATGAGGGTCAAAATGGTGCACCTGTCACTTATAACTGACTTAAAACAACATGCTACTTTAGCAGAGTCTATAATAGAGTCATTATATTTAGACTCTGGAAGGGTTAGACTGGATGGGGTGAATGGCCTTTTCTTGTGGCTTTTATTACTAGCTTCATGGAATCACATATTCCAGGAAAGAATAGGACAAAAGTCCTCTCCATTTGCAGGTCTCAATTTTTAACCACTCAGGCGGGAGCACTAGTGATCTCATAAGTGGATGAAGGCAGCTCACCACCACCTTCTCAAGGGCAACTAGGGATGGGCAATAAATGCTGGCCCAGCCAGCGAAGCCCACATCTTATGAATGAAGTTTTAAAAAATTCCTGTTGTGTTTACCTTTCGAAGATAACTAGCAGAGTGCCATGCAACATTTCACCACTTCCCTTAACTATTACATCAAAAGAAACAGTAGGATTCCACCCAGAAGAGATTTTGTCCATTCTCAGCCACTCCACTTGCAGGGGGACTTGGGCAATGCCAGGTGTCTTCATGCAGCACTTAGCTGAGATCAAATGCTCAGGGTAGGGACTGTAGGAATATTTGAAGGCCAGTTCGCCACTTCTTTGAAATAATGCCATGGAATCTTTCACATCCACTTCAGAGAGCAGACGGTACTTCTGTTAAATTTTTCATCCAACCTTTCCTTCAACAGTGCAGCGCTCCCTCAGTAACTGCACTGGAGTGTCGGCCTAGGTTATGTGCTCATGTCTCTGGAGTGGGACTTCAACCCACAACCTTCTGACGCAGAAGCAAGAGTGCTATCCTGAGCCACTTGAGAAGTGTATACTTGGGAAGTAAACAAAACATTCCATCATATGATCAAATAGAATATATGGTACAGAAAAGGGCCATTCAGCCCAAGCAGTACAATGTGGTATTTATGCTCCACACAAGCCTCCTCCCATCATTCTGCGTCTAAATCTACCATCATAACCGTTTATTCTCTTCTCCGTCATATGCTTAAACATCTCAATTGTCTCTGCGTGCAGGGCCTTATGTCTGAAGAAATTATTTCCTGAATTTGCTTTTAACTGGCTCTACTCTAGAATGAAGGTTCAGTCCCGTGTTGTAGATTTCCTTACTGTAGAACAGTCACTCCTTGTCTACTCTCTTTATCTCCTTCATTATTTTTATAGTGTGGGGGCTTGCACCCTTCTGCACCGTGGCACTGTTGCATCAACCTTCTGCACTGTCCCAATGCACTGCTGTTTCATTGTTAGAAGAACGTCATTTTGCTGATGAATTCAGGCTACTCATGTCTACATTGGCCCACCAGGGATCACTGGCTTCATGACTGCCAATCATGTGGGCAATGCTGGTCTTTTTCAAAGCTACTTGTGGGAATTTTATAAACAGTAAATCCTACATTGTAGCCATGACTAGACTTCGCAAAGTAGTTCCATGGCTGTTAAGTGCAGTGGAGTTCCCCTAGTGTTTCAACCAACATTTAACCCTTAAACAACATGAATAAAAAAAAAGTACAAAATGCTGCTTATGGGATCTTGCTGTACGCAAACTGGCTGCTATGTTCCTACAGTTAAATAATAACCACTGTCCAGGAATATTTCACTGGCTTTGGGACTTTCTGGGGCTGTGAAAGGGCCTATATAAATGCAAGTTCTCTTTCTTTACTCCAATCATACCAACAGATAACAACTCAGTTATTACTGCAAATACAGTTGTAGCTTAGTACAAGAGTCCTTTAATTCAGTCACAAGCTATAAGCAGTTTAAAAAAGAACTAACTGCAGTTGGAATTGTGTCCCAGGATTAACAACATAAATGCTACAAGGTTCATCAATTGTCTGCCAGCTTGGGAAAGAAGTCAAACTACTTTCGAATAAATATAGACTGTGTGATTTGTGCAACCATGTATATGACAAGAGAGTAATTTTCTAATCTGGCGGACAGTTTTCAAATCCAGGAAGTTACGTTAACTATTTTCGTGGGGATGGTTAAGGAGCTGTAGCTGTTAAAATTAGTCTGGAATATCCAAGAGATACAGTTCAGATTGGATTTATACAGCTACCCCAGTGGTTAAACATTCAAGAAAAGAAAGCTGTGTGTATGAACGTTATTTATAAAAGGACAGCTTAAACATTTAGACTTTAGCCTTTTGTTTTCTTTTCAAGGAGCTACTTAAAAAGGTTTTCACTACAATTATGGTCACGTATCAAACGCATGACTGTCAATTATTTCCCTGTTCACCTTTTAAAATCAATTCCCTTAAGTTTTAGGTTTAAACATGGTCTGATATTATGAAGCTCTATCATGTATAAGAATATAAGAAATAGATGCAAGGGTCAGCCATACTGCCCCTCAAGCCCACTGCACCATTCAATAGTATCATGGCTGATTTTCTACAACTCCACTTTCCCACCTGTTCCCCATATCCCTTCATTCCCTTAGTTGTCAAAAAAAATCTACTGATCTCAGCCTTAAACTTATTCAACGACTGAGCATTCACAGCCCTCTGGGGAAGAGCATTCCAAAGATTCAGGACCCTCCAAGTGAGGAAATTCCTCCCCATCTGAGTGCTAAATGGCTGACCCCTTATCCTGAGACTATGATTCTCTAGTACTTGACTCTCCAGCCAGGGAAACAGCCTCTCAGCATAAATTTGAAGCAAAAGAGAAATTCTATAGAAGCACAAGATAATTCCAGAAGCTAAAGAAAATAATGCAGTTATTCTGTTTATTATCCTGGACAATGTGGCTGACAAATTAAAAAGATAGTGAAGATACCCAATAAGGAATGGGCAGCTGGGACTACTCCAAGATCCAGGAGCTGAAAAATCTGAAGCAATGATGGGAACACATTTTTGATTTGAGATCGATAGATTTTTGCTAGACAAGAGCAGAAAAGGATACAGAGCCAAGGCAGATGGATGGAGTTAGCCAATCAGCCATGATCTCACCGAATGATGGAAATAGGCTTGATGGGCTGAGTGGCCTCCTCCTGATCCTACACTCCTAAGATCCAAAAATGTAAAAGCCCCCAGCCAAATTGTAAACCCCTCTCTTCCCTTTGAGGTGCAGATGGAGCAGCTATATGTTCCTTGATTCAGGCTTGTAGCATTCAGATTTAATCGAATTCTCGACCTTTTGCAGCCAAAATTTTCCAAGTTTTACTCACATTGGTTACAGAACAAAGTAGGTTCACAAGCAAGAGGTAAAATACAAGTGCCTGGAAATTTTACTGGCAATACTTACAGCCTTAGCAAAGACGCCCATGAGTTCTGGAAACTGATGCGTGAGGAGTGCCAGCATTGCAGTGAATGAACATAGTCCCGCTGTGAACAGAATGAAGAACGGAAGCTCCTTCTTAGGATAAACTGAAACTTCATGGAAAGCTAAAAGGGCAAATAACAAAGGATTCATTTTAAAAGTGCATTATAACCTGATGAATCATACAGACTCTCCTGTTCTTTTTATTTAAAAAAAAAATTGTTCACAGGACATGAGCAAAAGCAGCATCGTTGCATTTATTGTCCGTTCCTAGTTGCCCCGGCGAAGATGAGCTTTTTGGTCTCTTAGGGAATCAAGGGATAATGGGAAGGGGGTGGGAAAATGGAGTTGAAGCTCAAGATCAGCTGAGATCACACTGAATGGCAGAGCAGGCTTGACAGAATGCATGGTCTACTCCTGTTCTTATTTCCTATGTTCTTATATACCACAGTTCTTGTGCTGATGTTAGGTAGTGACATTGAAAAACATCAGTGTTTGGCCCACATGAACCAGAGTAGCCCATTAACCCCCTCAAACTTGTTCTGTCTTTCAATGAAACCTTGGCTGATCTGTGTCCTAACTCCAGAGGCCTGCCTCGGTTCTATATCTTTTTATACCCCTTGTCTAGCAAAAATCTAAGAATCTCAGGTTTAATATTATTAATTGAGCTAGCATCTGCTGCTTTTTGTAGCACGGAGCTCCGCATTTCTACCACCATTAGTACAAATGCTTCCCAACACCTCTCCTGAACGGCCTGGTTCTGATTTTATGGTTAAGTCCCATTGTCCTACTTGAAAAGAAAACTGTCCACCCTATTAATTTCTTTCAAAATCTCAGAAACCTCAAATCACATCACTCCTTACCTTCTATATTCTCAGAAATATAAAATGAGTTTGTGTAATCTCTCTGTATAATCCAACCCTTAGAGCCCAGGCAACATGGCAACATTCTGGTGAATCTGCACAATAGGCCAATATATCCTTTCTAAGCTGCAGTGCCCAGAACTGCACACGGTGCTCTAGATGCAGCCTAAACGAGGACTCTGAAGCCAAACTTCCTCCCTTTATATTCTAGCCCTCAAGATATAAAGGTTAACATTCCTTTAGGCTTTTTGATTATTTTCTGTGCCTGTTTATCATTAAGCATACAAGTAGTTCTGAGCCCTGTGCCTTTTGACCATGAGCTGGTTAGTTTAATCGCTAACTCTGTGCAAAGCTGTGTTTAAGCAGGGTACCTGGAGGCACTCAGTCCTAGCTCAGTGTTACTGATTTTCTGTCTCCTTCAGCTGGGAGACTGAAGAGGAATCCTCCTATTACTCCCACCTCCCCACAACACAACACAACACAGCACAGCACAACACAAATGATCAGGAATTTGAACCAACATCATTCTGCTTCATGTTGTTCATTACAAGTGCGCACTGGCTGTTACGATAAGAGCTGCGCTAATCTAAATTGCAACTGTGCTTCTCCGAATGTGCTGCTATTCTTATAAAAGCAAAATAGAGAAAACAGGTAAGTATACAGAATTCAGGACAAAAATCACTTCATTTAGGAGAAGCTTTGTACAACCTGGCAGACAAAATGCTGCCCTTACGACCTCTTAGATGAATGGCCAAACCAAGACAAGGAGGAAGAGATTTCCTCTCCAATTGCTGCTGTGGCTCATGAGCAAGATCAGAAAGTCTAAATCGAGACCCTGCTTCACTGTAGTCACAGCATCAAAATTCATGGAATAAGGCTTTTTTTTCCCCATTATTGGTCAAAGAAAGTGAATGCAAAGTGAATGCGTTCTAGTCTGGAGTACTACCATATCATGATCAGAATCTCACTGTAGAGAACACTCAGTCAGTAACAAATGGTTTTCATTCCTTTACCTTCTGTTCTAATAAATGGTTATGCACCTGAAACCTTAATCTGCTCGTTCTCTTTCAGACGCTGATGAACAGATTAATTATTTCCAGCGTTATTAGTTCTAGCTCTCATTTTTCTTGCCCGCTTGCAATCCTCCCTTAATAATCTCACATAAAATTACAAATTACTCTCAAATTGCTTTTCTTTCCCATTTTTCTTTTCTGACAACGTTAATGGGGAAGCTAGGAAATGCTGAATTTAACTGCAGGATCCGTTTTACATTTTTGGACTCTGGTTCCTGGCCTGCAGCCAGTCAGATAGAAACTACCAGGCAGGACCATCTACTACTCCAGGTCACAGACCAGGGAGGGAGGGAGAGCAGGTGGCTCATGAGGGTCTGACTGTGGGGTGTATGCAACAGATTTGCTTGGGGCGGTCGAAAAAGTGGACAGTGCCATGGCGAATGCTGCTGTTGGGTCTAGATATTCTTGGCCCACTCGGCTTATGGGTGTCCTGAACCCTGGGAAACCCACCTGCAGTCAATGAATTTAAAACAAAGCTACAATTTAAGACACATAGTTGCATTAAAATATTTCAATCAGAAACCTGTTTTTAAAAAGCAGGTGGTAGACTGCTTTCATATTTACGACTTTCTTCACTCACCGGTCAAAACATAGAACTCACTACCATATTGAATAGTCGAGGTGGGTCGCTTAGATGCATTTAAGGGGAAACTAGGCAAGTACATGAGGGAGAAAGGGATAGAACCTTATGCAGGCAGGGTGAGATGAAGTAGGGTGGGAGGAAAGAAACAAAAAATGCTGGAAAAACTCAGCAGGTCTGACAGCATCTGTGGAGAGAAAGACAAAGAGATAACGTTTCGAGCCTGTATGACTCTTCTTCAGAGCTAAAGTAGAAATGTGGTGAAATATATACTGTTTAAGGGAGGTGGAACAGGTGAAGCTTTACGGAAGGCCAGCGATAGGTGGAAGCAAAGGAGAGATTGCAAGAAATGTCATAAACAAAAGGTCAAAGGGTTGTTAATAGTGGCAACATTGGCTAAAGGAGGTGCTAATGGTGACATTAAGAGTGGGAAGCAGAATGTGATAAAGGCAGGACCAGGGTAGGGGGAGGGGATGGTGGTGGGAAAAAAGGTCAAAAAGGCTGAAAGCTGGGGATAAAACAATGAATAAAAATGGAAATAATTTTTAAAATTATAATAATGAAATTAAGTGGGGGGAATAAATAAATAAATAAAAATTAAAACAAAAAAATAAAAATGAATATAGAAAAAAGCAGGGGGATCAAAAAGGGGTGGGGGGAGTTCATGGTCTGAAGTTGTTGAACTCAATATTAAGTCCAGAAGGCTGTAAAGTGCCTAGCCGGAAGATGTGGTGCTGTTCCTCCAGTTTGAGTTGAACTTCACTGGATCATTGCAGCAGGCTAAGAATGGACATGTGGGTACAAGAGCAGAATGGGGTGTTGAAATGGCAAGCGACAGGAAGGTCTGGGTCATGCTTGCTGGCAGACCAAAGATGTTCCGCAAAGCAGTCAATCAGTCTGCATTTGGTCTCTCCAATGTAGAGGAGACTGCATTGGGAGCAGCGAATGCAGTAGACTAAATTGAGGGAAGTGCAAGTGAAGCACTGCTTCACTTGAAAGGAGTGTTTGGGACCTTGGACGGTGAGGAGGAGGGAAGTAAAGGGGCAGGTGTTACACCTTCTGTGCTTGCATGGGAAGGTGTCGTGGGAGGGTGTGAAGGTGTTGGGGGTGATGGAGGAGTGGACCAGGGTGTCCCGGAGAGAACAGTCCCTCCAGAATGCCGATGGGGGGGAATGAAGGGAAGATTTGTTTGGTGGTGGCATCAAGCTGGAGTTAGCGGAAATGACAGAGGATGATCCTTTGAATGAGGCGGCTGGTGGGGTGAGAACATATTAGGTTGGGAGGAGACTTGTGTGGAGCATAAACACCATTTGGCTCAACTGATCTGTGCTGGCCTGTTTATGTGCTATAAATCATATGCAATTCTACGTAACCTGACAAAAAGATGTGTTTGGCTGAATTGACAGGAGTTGAGAAGCACTGTTCCTTTACGGTGCTAATTAACTGTAAAGAGCAGGGGCTGCTCTTTTTCCATTCAGATGCAGAAATCAGTCCCTGGGGGTTTTCCTTCTGAGCAATGAGATCATCTTAACTAAGTGACCATTTGACCCAATATCTCAGGTAGGAATTTACTTCCTAGCAAAGCATCATCTGCTTAGAAACGGTAAACCACAACCCCATAATCCACTTTTGTAGATGCCTATGAAGGTCACCCTCAGACACTCCAAACCCCTTCAACAGAGATAGGCATACTCTTCCAACCACAACATACAAACAGCAAGAGCTGCACAACTGCTTGTCCTCTACCAGGATTACAGCACACAACAAGTAAAATCAAATAGAAATCTTGTATGCTGAGCTGGAGACTTTCGCAAATTCAGCACATTGTGAATACCAAGTGAGCCCCTGGTCTCTGTAGGAATCTGTACCTGTGCCCTGAAGCAATTCCTTTCCAAATTGAAGCAGAGTACCAAGTTCCCGTGCTGATAAGGCACAGATTTTAAGCTTCATAATAATACATTAAGCCATTAAAATAACTTAGGTATTATGAAGGGACCCTGAATCCTACCTTCCTCATTGAGTGATTAAAATTATCACTTAGCTGAACTGTGTAATTTTACATTTATTTACTCAACAGTAAAACTGTGAACCCTTTTACTCTGCAGTATGCCAGGAATTTTCAGTGAGAATTGTCTGCACATTTTTGACCTAATTATAGGAGAAAAGCTCAAAGCTAAACTTGCAAATGAAAACTGCTTTTCTTTTAGCCATTTTCTTCAGAACTTTATGAACTCACAATGCTAATTTTAACTTTTATCAAAACAATTTCACATTTCTATAATGTTTCTCATGTATGGCAGTGCAAAGTTGTCGAGTCGGGGGAACAGAAAGGTTAGGCTGAAGACCATGGCTGGAGAAGACTTTTAAAAACAGGGAGGAAGATCACAAGGCTGAGTGAATTAAGGATCAAGTTCCAGAGGACAGGGGTGTAATGTTTAATAGAGAGACTGCCAATGGTGTAGTGGGGGAGGCAAGGAGCTTGTCTACACAAATGAGGGTGAGCTCCCGGAGGAATCTAGGGTGGAACTCTTGAAGGGAGAAAGAGCTTTCATTTATATAGCACTGTTCACATCTGCAGGATGCCATAATGCTCTTTACAGCCAATTAAATATTGCTGAAGTGTAGTCATTAATGTTGGTAAGCAAACGTAGCAGTAAATTTGCAAAGCACAAGGTTCCACAAATAGCAATGAGATGAGTGACCAGTTAATCTGTATTTCATTTTTAGTGCTGGTTGAGGGTTAAATGTTGTATGGGACAATGCGGAACTACGCTGCTCTTTTTTGAATAGTGCCACTGGATCTTTCTTTTCATGTCCACCTTGAATGGCAGACAGAGACTCAGGTTAATGTCTCATTCAAAAGTTTGCACCTCCGACAGTGCAGCAGTCCCTCAGTACCACACAGTGTCAGTCTGGATTACATGCACATTCTGTGCAGATGGCCAATGGGGGTGGAGAATGATAGGACAGCGAGACATTGCAAAAATGAGAAGAGGTTGTAGCATCTGGATGAGTTGTAGCTTGCAGAGGGTGGATGTAGCTGCAGAACCTTTGATAAGTTAAGCCTTGACATCATAAAAGCATGGATCCGGTTTCAGCAGCATTGAGAGGTGGGGGCAGGTGGAGTAGGAATATAACACATTCTACTAATTTATTAAAACTTGAGTTACTTTTTCAAAGCTTTATTTAAAATCTCATTTAATGGAAGAGAAAAGTCACATTCTTTATCAAGGAATAAAAGGTTGGATCATGGAACATACATGGCAGTAACTCTCGGTCTGCTGTTTCAGTGCAGCTGGGATATGGATAGAAAAGATGACCTTTCTCCAAGGGATATGGGATCATTCGAAAAGCTGAAAGTAGAACAGTAACACAGATAAGATACACGGCATTCACTGTAATAAACCACAGATGTTCCAGCAATGCAGCAGTCTCTAGAGTGAGTGACTCTCTCCTTGCAAGATCCTGGGTATTAGCAATTATGGTAAAATAAATGGTTCTAGCTTCAAATGACTGACCCTCAGACAAGGTGAGCTTGGTATGTGCCACGTGTGTCTGAGAGTAGCTGAACATTAGAGTTAATATTACCTGAAATGTGGAGTTAATCACAACACCAAAATCAATTACTGTGTATGTTAATTCTCTTATCATTCCTCAAACTGCCTTGTACTATTGTGCAGCACCTGTGTTTTAACTTAATCCAATTTCCTGTGGTCTATATTGAGGGTGTCCAAACCTCAGCCTGCACTCTTCACTTCATGTTTTCTAACAGCCCACCAAATAGCTGGTTCAAGAAAAGCCTATTAGTGGAAACCAGTGATCTTTGAGCCCAGAATGAAAAGTAACAAATTGGATGGTGGTTCTTGCAGTAAGAACACAACGGGTCCACATGCATCTCTCCCTCCAGTCAGAGCCAGTCTCAGGCATTCATGGGACTTACAGAGTTCCAGAGGAGAGAGTGAAGTGAAGGAGAGAGAGAACCAGAGAAAGGCAACCAAAATTTAATATAAGGATGGAGGGAGAGTATGCAAGAGCGAGAGAGAGCAAAGAGGAGAGGGAGGAAGAGACATGGACATACAAAGACACAAAGGTACTGTGGTTTAACAGGCAAAAATTCAAAACAGTACAGCTGAGTGTGAAAGAATTGCATATTCAATTCCCAAATTTCATGATAATTGATCAGTCACAGCTCATTCCTAAATTGTGGCACATAGATTTGGTTCACTGCCTCAAAATTTTGCATGCAGATCAGAGAATCCAAACTCTACCTGTGTCTTCATGTTAAGAACATTGGGTTGAAGATGCAAATTCTCCCAATGTTGGCTTTTACACCCCAAGTATCACATATTGAAGTCATCAACACACTCTACCAGACAGCAAGATGAGGGTTCACTTCATCATTTTCCCCTTAGCCCTGGAAAACTGCTAGTCAACTTCACCCAGAATTTAAATGCATGTTTAGATGGAGCAAAGAATGGATCATTATGAGCCAGTACACTTACATACAGGGAGCCAGCGACTTCAGACAGGCCAAGATGGATAAGCAGGCAGGAGGAAGCCAGTGTGGTGGCAGTAACATCATTTGCAAACGCTCCCAAAGCCAGATTGCCACATCTCTCTCAAACATTTCAAAGTAATTCACATATAAAAAATTACACTGTCCACATAGCAATCACTGCACTTCTAATATAGCCTGTTATTTTTGCACACAGCAAGATCCCACAATTTGTTTTTTGGGTGACATTGATTGAGAGAAAGATAATAGCAAGAACAGGAGAAGTAACGCTCTTCTTCTTAAACAATGAGATGGTTCCTTCAACAGCCACCTAAATTACTAGGGCAATGTCATATCTAAAGAATAACAGCACCAACCAAACTGAATTCCATCAGGCAGATGTTAACCTGCGCTGTTCTTGCCTGATAATGCTTGAGGCACCATAAGTGGGAAGCATGCCATTCTCTAGGACTAATACTCTCATTTAATAAATAAAAAAGTTCATCAATTAATGGACACAAACTGTGAAAAATCTACATAAACTTCCGTTCTCATTGCCTCATGTATTAACTTAAGCAGTTCTACATCCAGACACAAATAACAACTTTCAAACCTGTGACCTCTATCACCTAAGGCAAGGACAACATATGTATGGGAACACCACAAGTTCCCAACCAAGTCCCAGCATCTTGACTTAGAATTTTATCGCCATTCCTAAATCCTGAAACTCCCTCCTCTACACCACTGTGGTGAGTACCTGTGGAGGTTCAGTATGTTCAAAGTAGAGGTCGATAGATTTCTAGATACCAATGACACCAGGGGATATGGGGATAGCGCAAGAAGATGGCACTGAGGCAGATTACCAGCCATGATCGAGTTGAGAGGCCAAATGGCCTACTCCTGCTCCTATGTTCCTACGTAGACTGTAGCAGTTCAAGGCGGCTGCTCATCACCACCTGTTCAAAGGCAATTTGGGATGGGCAATATAGACTGGCCTTGCCAGTAATGCTCATATCCCAAGAATGAATGTTCTTTAGCAAAGAAAAACATCCTGAGGTACTTTACAGCACACCCTACTAATGAAAATATTAAGAGTGGTGGATTTTCAGGAGGGTCTTAAAAGAGAAGAGGTGGGAAATGAGGAATTTAGGTAAGTGATTCCAGACTAATAATCCTAGCAGGCAGAAAGTACAGCTACCAGTGGTGGAGTGATGTGAAAAAGGAATGCATAACAGTTGGAGTGAGAGGACTAGAAAAGTTGTGAGAAGAGTTGTGGGGCTGGAGGAGGTTACAGAGAAAACGAGGGCAAAACCATAGAGGGATTTAAAAACAAGGATAAAATTTTAAAGGTGCTAGGGCAAAGGGAGTCAGTGTTGGACACACATCAAAATGAAAGGTCTCTTCAGCCAAAACGTTTCCTTTTTCTTTCAGATACTGACTGATCTGTTCAGTATTTTCAATAATCACTCTTTTCTCTGTACATCTATCTTTTAGAGTCTGGTTTACAACTGGTACTGACTGGACATATGAAGCTCAATGTGGGAATCAACTGAAGCATTTTGGGATACACTGTAAGGTAACTGAAGAAATGGTTTGATTTTCCAAATCTCAGTAGCCCAGTTAAAACCCAGCTAATGCATTGACTTGTACAATACATTCACCCAGACTTATGGAGACACATTTAATTAAATGAGAGTATTTGGTGGTTTCTTCTGATAGAGGGAAAATCTGGACTTAAATTTCGTAAATAGCCATGTTATAGACCAATCAGAATGTAAAAATACACCCTTCTAATTTTTCCACTGAACAGAAATATATTTCAATCAATTCACATGTATATATCGAAACGGCAGCTAATGTACATCAGACAGAATGCATCTGTTAGCACGTACTAAACACCTCCTAATAAACCTAATCCATTCCAAAGAAACCCCTCAAGCTTTTACAGCCCCTGATTACCAGTCATTAAGATTGAGAAGAAACGGCAATGAAATTTGCATTCTAAAAAAAAACTCACCATCTAAAACACAATTACCTACCCTCCCATCACCCTGCCAGCTGAACTTACCTTTAATCAAATTTCTGAGGCCCATGTTTATAGTGCCCTTGGGCTTTGTGTACAGGAAGGAAACAGAAGTGTGTTTATATGAAGAAGAGTGGTAGAAGAATGTTTAGGTGCTGATGGGACCAAACGAGCAACAGGGGTTTATGATGATTTATTTACAAAAAAAAAGGTGGAGAGGTGAGTGATTGGTGAGAGATCGTGAAAGCAGCTTTTAGGTATTGTATCGTCTCAGCTCTTCCCCCACCCCACAGAAGTCATTAGATTGTTTAAAATGGGATTCATTAAATATTGTGTTAAGTAGGATTTTGTTCAAATTTACTTCCTTCTGATGACATGTCATCATCACTGGCCGAGAAAACGCATAATGAGGTCCAATTTCACCCCCAGTATGATATGCTATTCAAAGAAAAGCAGGGGTGTTCTCTCCAGGGTCCTGGCCAATATTTATCCTTCAATCAACATCACTAAAACAGCTTATCTCCTCATTACTGTTAGCGGGACCTCGCGATGTGCAAATTAATGGGCGTGTTTCATTACATTACTACAGTTCAAAATTACTTCAGTTGCTATAAAGTGTATTGGGACCTCGTCAGGTCATTAAAGATATCTTAAAAATTCAAGCTCTTTCTTTTTGAACTCTAGCTCCTTGCATGTCTTCAGGTCTATGAAAAAGGATCCCGTGGCATTATTTATAACAGAGCAGAAAGTTCTCCCAGTGTCCGGGCTTAATATCATTCCCTCAAGCAAAAACACTAAATTGTTTCATTCCTGTTTGTGGGGTTTTACTGTTTGTAAAATGAACGTTAAGGTTGCCTACATAATAATGGCAAATGGACTTCAAAGCAATTAATGGTGATGCACTTTAAGGCATTTGAGACGTGCGATTAGTTGCTATATAAATGCATGTCTTTTGCTCATTGTTACGATTGGTAGGAAGATAACGATAATGTCCTTCCTTTAGTGGCTGAGGCAGCCTTTGGTTCAGTGGAGTGGTCTCTCTCGGAAGTACTCGCCAAGGTTATGCCGTCTGGAGGAAACTTGTTTTGGTGGATCTCCTTCCGCTATGTATATTTCTCACTGATTCATGTCCTTTGTGAGTTCAGCATTTATACACGGTGGGTCTTCTTGAATAATATGGCATTTCAGAGGACAATGAATCAACCACATTAAGGTGGGACTGGAATCATGTATAGGCAAGATTGGGTAAGGAAGACAAGTTTCTTCTCCTGTACAACATAATGGAAACTAGATGGGTTTTTATGACAATTGCAGTCACTTTTACATGTACCACATTTTTATTTCCGGATTTTGATAACAGAATTAAAATTCTCAGACTACCATAGCGAGATTTGAACTCAAGATCACTGGGTTATTAGTCCAGTCACTATTGCAGTAACATAACTACTACCCATACTTTCATCCTCATTACCAATAGGATTTATCACCAATAATGTGTTGAGGAGCATTGGACAGGGTTTGTAGATATTTCTCATCCAGCCAACCTCCCCTTCCTGCAATGCCTAGCAAATCCTTTTCTGGAAGTTATGTACTTCCCCAGATACCTGAGGAGCTAAAATGGCAGGCTGGGATCATCAAGTATCTCTTTATGCACATGATGTTCACCTGCACCTATTTGAATCAGCTTTCGTCCTTTAGTCTTCCCCAATGCATTCAGCAGTTTGGTCACTTCTCTGGCTAACAGTAACCTAGTGGTTATTCTACTGGACATGCAACCTAGAGGTCATGAGTAGAACATGGGAAGCAAGACTAATGTTGATAGCCTTCAACATGGAGCTATTGCTGGCATAAGCATAACGGGTCGAACATCCCTGCAGTACAGAAATTGTGATAACTCTATGTTGGTTTTATAAGTATTTTTGCTTCCTAATTCAAAGAAAACATATACAAATCCACAGATAAATTGCAACCTCATAAATATTTCCATTAAAATGCAAACAGCAAGGCTGGTATGAAAAGCAAGACACTGCTCACTACTTTTTGAAACCAAATAAAGGTCTCAAAAGCCTTGATCAAGCTATTCCCCTCAACAAATCTCCCAATAGAGAATCACATGCTAGAAAATAATCACATCAGACAGAAGTTTAGAACTCAGGGAAACCCTTCACATTCCAGTTAATCTTCATTACAAAAACAGCATGAGTCTTGGAGTGTTCAGACCATCCAATTAAACAAGATCACATGAAAATCGCTTTGAATTAGGTTAGTGAGCTTTGACACGAACAGCAAAAGGATACTTACTGCCTTCCCACGTACAGTGCAATAGGTTAAGGGCCCCCTCTACCCTCTTCCAGTGTTGAAGGTGAAAGAAAGCATATGCTATTGCTTCACTGTCTCCCCGCTTCAGAATGTGTTCTGGAGGCAAAATTAAACTTTTCATTTCTAGTAAATACTGAGGGGGAAAAAAATGGGAAAAGATAAAAAAAAACTTATTAGTTGTTTAAAAAAATCAAAATAGTAAACATCAAAGTGTAATCACCTTTAAATATATGGGGACAGGAGGGTTTTTTTTAAACTGATTGGTGGTATTAGGAAGCTTAGCTTCAAAAGACATGGAGCATTAGGATTAAAGTTTATTTTTGCTAATTTCTCATACCATGTGCAATTCCCTCACCAACCCACCCCACCCCACACCACCCCCCCCAAACACACAAATTAGACAATTAGTGTATTTTTGATATGATCTGAACTTTACTTCAGTAAGAAATTAATGTATTTAAATTGTGAAACATTCCCATTCTTCCTCCCCCCTCATCCCATTTGTGAACCTTTCACTCTTTCCCACTTTCCCTCATTCCCACCTCTCCCTTTAATGAACCATTCCCATTCCTCCCTCCTCTTCCATTCTTCAACCTTTCTCACTGATTCTCCTTTTCCTGTTCCAGAAGCTTTCACTCCTCCCTCCATAGAGGCTCTGGGTTGCCAACAAGGGCCACATTGTGCAGAGGAATTGATAATTCCTAACCCTGTCCTCATGAAACAACACAGCACAACATCAGTGACATGAAGAGATGCACAGCCCTGAAAATATGATTCTTGATGCACAATCATCCAGCAATAAGTTTAACCTGCACAGATTTTGTTGTCCATACTTGCAATTATAAGTTGTGGTACTTTACATTATAAAGTTAGACCTAAATTTGACAAATCCTATAACCTTTGAGTACAAGTCAAAAAACCTATGGCAACGTGGGCAATGATTCCAGAGCCCATCTGTCAGCTAAACTGATTCTTAGGAATAACCCTGAAAATCCAAGAGATGTAAATGTGTTACCAATTTCCATACTAAAGCAAAGACTTCGAGGCTCATGAGCTTTACAAATTATATGCATGTGGGAATGTAAAGTTTTAGTGGCCCAGAATGTTTAGACAATGGTACAATGTTTAAAAAACATTGCATTTATGTAGCACTTTTTACAACCACCAGACATCTCAGTGCTTTACAGTCAATGAACTACTTTTGAAGAAAGTCACCGCTGTAATGTAGGAAACATGACAGCCAATTTACGCACAACATGCTCCCACAAACAGATTTGTGATAATGACCAAATAATCTGTCTTTCTGATGTTAATTGAGGGATAAATATTGGCCAGGACAGCAGGGAATAACTCCCCTGCTCTTTGAAATAGTGCCATGGGATCTTTGACATCGCAGAAACAGGGCCTCAGTTTAAAGTTTCATCTAAACGACAGTACAGTGCTCCCACAGTACTGCACTGGGTGTCAGCCTTGATTGTTTGCACTTGAGTCCTGGAGAGGGGCTTGAACCCAGAAGCTTGTGACTCAGAGGCAAGGGTGCCATCAACCGAGCCACACCTGACACTAAGTGTATACTTATAAGTACAATGTTTTAAGTGACAGTAATACACTTCTAACTTTTTAATCTTTGCAGATAAAAGCTCTGACCCAGCCCCTCCCTCAACAAAGTTTGCATTTAAACACCATGCAGATTTCCCCCTTGCATCAGTCCCCCTCCAGCACATCCTGTGCCAGAGTTCCATATTTCAACAACAATCTGCATAAATGAAGTACTCCTAACTTAGCTCCACAATCCCTTGATGACAAATTTAATTCGATTCCCCCTGGTCATTACACTAACTCTCTTTGTGGAAATAACCTCATCTGATTGACTATCAAGTGTCATTAAAACTTTGATTGAAAACTCCACTGTCATTAAAATCATCCACACTGCGTCAAAACTGCTGTTACAATAATCTAAAAGGGAACAATAAAACTGACAATGCTGCAAATCTGTAACGAGAACAGAAAACACTGTCAATCAGCCAGCTTCTGTAAAGAGAAATTAAAGGTTAATAATTTGGGCACACAATCTACACCAAACTGATTTTCCTTTTTTAATCTGATGTTACAATCTCTCTTTCAGCATGCGGCAAGTTTTAGGGACAAGATTCTTCTAAATGATCGCTTTAAAGGAAGCAGAGGGAATGGCATAGGGGAAACAGGGAGGATTGAGAGAGCAAACATGCATTTACAGACGTGTATTTGCATACCCTCAAAATATCCCAATTAACAATTTTTGAACTCCAGCATCATTGCAATGTAGGAGACACCCAAGCCAACTTTCTCACATAAAAGCTTCGCCAACAGCAATGAAAATAATGTGTTTCAGTGAAGTTAGCTGAAACATAAATATTTTTGTCAGGGCACTGGGAGAACTCCCCTGCTCTTCTTCAAATAGTAGTGCCATGGGAGCATCCAAAAGAAGCACCTCTAAGTGTAGCACTCCCTCAGTACTGCACTAAAGTGTTAGTCTGGATTATGTCCTCAAGACTCTGTGGCAACCTTCTGACAACTGAGTAAAGGCTGACAACATTTTACTAGCATATTAGGTGCCATTCATCAGAGTGTAACCAAGGGTGCCTCTAAGAAGGACGGCCTTCACACCAATTCCACCTTAGAGGCTGCTGAGAGTACAAAGATTTAGATGTATGCTAGGGTCACAATGGGCAACACAAACTTGATACCAAATCCATGCTTCGGCATCTGTGGTTCATTAAAAGGTGTCTAACTTCTATGCAGAAGGCAAAGTGTTTCAAAAATGCTGTGGCATCCTTTGTTTGGAGACCAAAACTAAAGTTATAGGATATGTGCAGCACTGTCTGGTACAATACTTGTCCCAAAACCACTGACGAACCAGGGTGGGGAGGGTGTTATTGGCTGAGACTATTTTGCAGCCTGCATACAGCTTATTATTAGATTACATACACATAGAAAGTACAACACAGAAACAGGCCATTCAAATTAACTGGGCCATAATGATGTTTATACTCCATCTGAGCCTCCACCCATTTTGCCCCTGTATCCTCAAAAAATACATCAAGCCTCCTCTGAAATGCATCTGTTTCAACCACTCCAATTGACAATGAATTCCATATTCTCATCACTCACCTCCTGAATGATTTGATCTGCTAGGGACTAATTTTTATTTATGCACCGTCTCCTTTATCTGGATTCAACCACAAATGAAAAGTTTCTCAACCTAATTAAAATCTTTCATAATTTTGAAGACATCTTTCAAGTCTCCTCTTACATCCTCACCAGGCTCACAACCTCACTACTCTCTCAATCATCTCTGACCCACTTTGACTCGTGCAGATTTCACACAGCCCCTACCCTCAGTAGTTGTGCACAAGTTCAATCCTCAGCAATTACACACATTTCCAACTTAAAAGGAGCACAGGTACAAGGCCCAGGAGCAGATGCTGCCCAACCTTTCACTCAGAGCAGAAACTAGCAAAAGAGGTTCCAACTGAATTCTTCCGCTATACAAAGGACCTTCTTATCTTCAAAGAAATCAATTAGACACAAGTTTTGGCATTGTTAGAAACATGAATTAAGGCAGCTTGCTCACTACTCACAAGTTCCAAATCAGTTGGCACAGGTCATCAGCAGGTTTCCCCCCCACCCCGCCATTCATTCTCAAACTGTGGATATCATTGGCCAGGCTGGCATTTATCACCCATCCCTAAGTTGCCCTGAGAAGGTCTTCCCTGTGCCTGCTCCTTGAATCTTGTCATCTTGTTCTTCACAGCAGCGGTTTTAATACTGGACTGGAGTCAACTGGAGGTCAGGCCGGATAAGGACAGTAAAATTACTTCCTGTAAGGACATTAATGAACCAGTTGGGCTTTTGCAGCAATCCAACAGCTTCATGGTCACTTTTACTGAGACCAGCTTTTTATTTCTAGATTGATTTATTTATTTTATTCTTTTAAACTGAATCCAAATTCTCAGATTTCCATGGAGAGAACTGAACTAGTGTTCTCTGGATTAGCAGTATCAATGCTGTTTAGTCACATTTCTGTGAAGCTTCTTGGGATGTTTATCTACATTAAAGGTGTAATTTTAACTACATTAAAGGTCCTATATAAGGCACTGTCAACACTGAAGTGGAGTTGATGTCGAATTCAGTAATGACCTTGAGTGACACAGCAGGCTCTGTGGGCCAAATGGCCTACTCCTGCTCCGATTCCTTATGCTCTACATAGACGATATTAGGAGAGGTGTTCAAAGAAGTAGGTTTTAGAGGAGGAGAGTTTAGGGAGGGAATTCCACAGCTCAGAGGGAACTTCTGTCTATAATCACGCTCTAGTCTATCATTCATAGCATCCAAATAGCCAGTTAGTAACGATTCATTGTCGTGGTCTTCACAAAAAGACAGTAGCCGCACAAGACGGCTGAAAGAGGCACGAAATTTCAGGATCAGTTATTTCTAAAAATATACACACAATTCGGTGTTTCAATTTGCAATGTTTCTTGACACCATCTCTAAATGTTAGAGACTGGGTTGAGTTAAAGGGATGCTCACCTGAACACATTTCTGTCAAATATTGCTCTGGGGAATGGGGGAGGCAGGGGGAACAGACACGGCAGCTCCGAGCAATATGTCTTGTTTTGGGAAATGTCACAAACGATAGGATTATTTACTAATCCGTTTTTCACACTGAGAAGTTTTCAGATTCATTTTCTGAAGGAATGCACTCAAGGTTTCTTAGACCCCCTTTAGATAAAGTAGATTTACTGCCTCAGTAGGTTCCCTTGGAGCATTAAGACCTACACTCTGGTGGCTAATACTGACGCTAATCCTGGTTAATCCCCCTTCAGTCTGTTTTACAGAGCAAGGATCACTGGCGGACATTAAGTTGTTGTGGGAAAGCTTGCCTGAATGCCTGACCTCTGGTCTGACTCCTCACCTGCTCTCCAGTGCTTGTGGCTTTGACTGTATTATGCCATTTTCTTGAGAACGGAAGCCAAAGAAAACTCATACATTTGGTTAATTAGGTGCAATTGTGCAAAAAGAAAATAAAGCACCCGGGTGAGGTGATTCTGGGACATTTTTTTTTAAAAATGTATTAGTTCTCTCTCAAGAGTCCTATCATAGTAAAAAAAAATGTACTTCAATCCCTGAATTATTAACGCTACAAGAATGTCAATTTTACAGTGACTGATTTAATCAGGAGCAAAAACACATTCAGAGATCACATGACAAAAGGGGTTCCAACTGGAAACACTTAAAAGTCTCGCAACATTGCATGTATATATTTAAATGCAAGGATTTATCTTTCTCTTTCAAAACAAAATTTTAAACTTCTCTCTCATATAAGCTCTTTTTCCCCTAAAGGCGCAGGGAGGTGGGACACTGTCTGATCCTGTCTTTGGCTAAAGATGTGCAGCGCTTGATCAGTCATGCACACCGTGATTTCGCTCTGCAATTAGCTTTCTCTGCTTACAATGTAATTGAGAGAGATGAGCACACACAGTACAACACTGGGATAAACACAGACCCCTCAAGGTTACAGTCATTCATATCTACTTAATGAAACAGCTGTATTTGCTAAAGATTAGAGACACTCAAATCCACACTCTGACTCTCAAGGCTGATGCTTCCATTATTTTATACCTTATTACCACAGATGGCTAAAGCCACTATAAGGGGCTCCAAAAAGGCCACTGCTTCTGACCTCCTACATAGTGTTATTTTCACATCCTTGAAAAGTCAGTGATAAATAGACATATAGTTTAGGAGGAAGAGGAAAAACAACTCTGAGGGAAAACTGGGTGAGATATTGTGTCGGTGAGTTATGTTCTTCCACTGATGTGAACAGTAAGGTTTCTTATTACTTGTCCCTTCACAATTCAATTTTTTTCTCCCACAATTGTCACTGTACCCCTTTTAACGTGCAACAGATATAAGGAGGTGGGTCGTGAAACTGGTATTTTACCAGTAGTACAGAACAAACTCTAACCAAATCAGCGGCGTCCAAGTTTCCTATCCACTGAATATTGGCTTGAACCAATTTTATCAGCCATACAGTAGAAGTACCCATTACTGAAAACTGGAAGGGTTCACTACCACAGATTTATCACACTGAGTTGTGATAAGGAGCAAGAATGATAAGGAGAAAGACATCGACTGCCAGCTGAGGCACCATATTATGAAAAGGATATGCAGTCACTGCAGAGGATGGAAAAAATGATTCACAAGGATACCAGAACTGAAATGATACACCCATGAAGAAAAATTAAACAGGATGGTGCTCTTTTCTCTGGACAAGGGAAGGCTGAGGGGTGATCTGATAGAGAACTTTAAGATTATCAAAAGTTTTGATGGGGTAAATGTAGAGAAATGTTTCCACTTCTGGGGAAGACTAAAACTGGAGCTCATAAATAAATAATAGTCACTACTAAACCCAATAGAGAATTCAGGGTGGAAAGCATTACTACGAGGGGTAATAGTGACAAATAGCATGAATGCATCTAAAGGGTAGCTAATTAAGCACTTAAGGAAGAAAAGAAAGGAGAAATATACTGCTAGGGTTGGAAGAAGAGATGGGAAGAGGCACACGTGGAGCATAAACATCAGCATATACCAGATGGGCTGAATGGCCAGTTTCCGTGCTGTAGATTCTAACTAATCAGAGGACTGCTGATGCCCTGAAAATCCCCAACAGGCAAGAAGAGGAAAAAACACTTGAAAAAAAATGATGGAAGAAAGGGAAAAGAACAGAAGACATTGGGACAAAGTTCTAACAGATGTTAATTTAAAATTATTGTACTTCACCCACATGGAAGGGAATTAAGCAGTGCGCATTACTGCATGAAAGGAAAGCTTGCTTAGGACAGTAATAGTGGAATACATTTTCCCCAATTAGTAGCTACTTCATAAAGCCAATTACAACCCTGATCATAGCCTCTATGTTACAGTAGTTTACCACATTAGCTATAAGCATTATGGGGAACATAATATAAACTCTCTGTAGCCTCCTTCTGTGCTTTAATTTCTATGATTCTTCAAAATAAAATAACGCAGGTTAACTAGTAGAATAACGTATTCATGAATTCTTTCAGGAGGGATGCCAGAAAAATGTGAATGCCCTAAATCTGAAATAAAAACATTAAATGTCGTCAGGTCAGTTGATCAGGGTCCAAAAAAAGATAGGTTAACAATTCAGGATAGAACTATTCAATAGAACTTGAGCAATACAGACCAACTAACCATCTACTCCCTGCACTGTCCATGTTTATGCTGCTCTCCAAATACACCTGGACATGTCAAATCCCCTCAGCCAGCCGGATAAACTCTGCAAGGATCATCCCAACAGTACAGACTGATGAGTCCACTGTGAGGATTTCTCAAACAGGACAGACTGATGGGTATAATGGGAGGATTTCTCGAACAGAGCGTACCTATCAGTATATAGTTTAAGGATTTCTCTAACAGGATTCACTGATACACTCTGCAAGTGTTCGTACAACAATGCAGTGGTCTCTGTGCTTTGTAAAAGATTCCTTTTCCCCATCTGAGGTCAGCAGAAAATGATCTTGAACCTCAGGAATTCTGTGAAGAGATTGTTCAAAATTCAAGAGAACAACATTCCATTCAACAGATATCGTTTCATATTCCCAAAAACCAATGGCTCAGCAGGGAAGCACAGCTTATGGTGTGGTTCTGAGCTATAAAAAATTGGTGGGTTCAGCGTTTCCTTCGCAGCCCGTGCTGAGCTCAGTCTGGACAATAATTGGGGTGCTACAAATAGCCACTGCACCTCTGAGTTGGGAAATGGGAGGTGAAAAGTCAGCCAAAACCCCCATTCTTGATGACTACCCTGTGACCATCCAGGTGGTCACAGGATGAGGACAGGCTACTTACTGTAGTGTAGTGGTTATGTTACTAGACTAGTGATCCAGAGAAAATGAGTTCAGATCCCTTCATGGCAGTTTGAGAATTTGAATTCAGCTTAAAAAGCTGGTATTAGTTTTGAAAAAAGGGTGGCACACAAGAGTTGAAATAACACAACTGTTTCACTGCTGTCCTTTACTGGAGGAACTCTATTGTCCTTACCAGGACAGGCCTATACGTGACTCCAGTCCCACAACAACATGGCTGACCTTTAATTCCTCTCTGAATCGACACCAACTCAATGCAACTAGCGCTGGACAATAAATGCCAGCCTTGCATACCCACATTCTGGAAAATGAATAGAAAAAATATTAGGCCGTGCTGGCTTCCCTTACAATTGATCAGCATGCCAGTGCTTGCTCTTCCAGGCTCCTACAAGAGGTATAGTCACTTTCATAGACCCAAGCAGAAATCCAATTGTTCAGAAAGGGAAAGGGGTGAAAATGTGGGAACAAAAAAAAATATTCTTTTTACCTTCTCCCATAGCTGCAGAAAAAAATGGGAACACTTGAAACTCCTCGCATTTAGCTCCTCCTACGTGACCTTCTGATTACAATGTATTCAAATTTTATGCAATTGTTGAGGTTTTTGAAACTCAGGCCAGAGATCAAAGCACCCTCAACTATCATCTACAAAGCAATCAATACTTGTGCAATGCCCAGCGGTAAATTGACAGCCCAAAGAGAATTATTTGATCTTTATCCATCCAGTCACTAATAGCTTCCAGCTTTGGCTCGCTATAGAGGCACGGGCCTACGAACCATCAGCTTTTGAAGGTCCACTACGCAAAAGCCAGCAAACATACTCAGCGCACAGATCAAAACAATTTCAAATTGTGCAGAATTCTACACTCACAGATGTTCTCCCAAAGTGTAAAAAATGGTTTTAAAAATTAATATCCAAACACATTAGGAGAGGATTGAGTTTTACAAGCATGGACCTTGTGTTTTCTACTTGGCTTGCTGCTCTTACTAAGCCGCAGGAGCTTCTGGGAAAAGGGACCCTTTAAATCGCTGGATGTGAATTAGAATCAGGTGTGGTTCTAGTGCAGAAATTAGAGCCATAACACAATAATTGGGCTGGATTTTGTGCAATCTTTTGGCTTATGTTCGAAATCTAATGATGGTCAAAAGCTGTGGAAAACTCTACAGTGGATTTCAAACCAAATTTTTTTTGAAAAGATCAACCCTTGCTAGGATGTCACGGAGTAAGCAGAAAAGCTAGCTTTAACTGCTTACAGACTTTTCTTTCCTATTCCTCACAATGTGGCTGGCTTCCATTTCTTCTCCACCCCTGGCTCCCCCTACCACAAGTCATACCCATGACACCTTCCGGCGACCACACCCATGCCCCCAGCTAGATTGCTCTTAAACCAGCAGGCGAGAGGGGAATAATAGACACCCTGGGGAACTTTTCCCTCCCTTGGTCAGAGTTAAGCAGCATGATCATTTCCCGTTTTTACTTGCTGCCATTATGGTTAACACAAACAAAATGCATCATCCCTCACTCCATGGCCCTGAAGTGATGTTAGAATTACTGAATTTTATAGCTCAGCTGGAGGCCATTCGGCCCATTGCACCTGTGCTCCTTCATTGAAAGAATGATTCCACCCCATTCTTTAACAGTAGCCCTGTAAATTTTCTCCTCTTCAAGTGTTTATCCAATTTTCCTTTAAAATCTGTTTCACCACTTTTTCAGGGAGTGTGGTCCTGATCATAACAACTTGCTGCAAAAAAATTCTTCTCTTGTTCTTTTGTCAATCATGTTAATTGAGCATTGATGCCCATGTTGTTGTTTTGTTGGCTACACTGGCATCACCAGATTAGTGTCACTCTTAAATCAGCAGAGAAATGCATGACACAAGTTAAGCAATCTACATTATTATTCACTGTGCAGAATTTCAAGGCAAGTAGGTTGAAGTCACACATCAACTGTCGCATAAAATGCTCAGTTCACATTTTGAGCTGCAAACCCATTTTGATGCTCTGCAAATAATTCTACTTATTTTACTGCAGGGCATCTCACTTGCAAAACCAGAAAGCCAAAAAGAAAGCCAAAGCTTGTAAAATTAAATCTTTCCTGATGTGCTCAGACACTGCCCATATTTTACCTAATATTTGCATTGTACAAAAATGACCGAATGGAGTATTATACAAGGCGGAATAGTTTAATGAAAGCCATGAAGATTAATTGTGCTGACTTTTGCGTGGTGTAACTTTAAAGCTGATGGATTGTTAGGTGCTTGCCCGTTTAGAACAAACTAAACCTGGAAGCTATTAGTGGCTGGATGGATAAAGATCAAATAATTCTCTTCAGACTATCAATTTGCTGTTGGTCAGTGCGCTAGTTGAGGAGCAGCAGAGTCCAGCTTAATCTGAGGCGCAGGTGCTGGCAACCCTATTGATGTTGAGCCCCAGCTCCCGCTGTGACCACCACGCAGTGGATTACTCCACCCACTTCAAAAATAAGGCAAATCATGCAAAGGATTTGTGACTCACAACGAATACAAGGAAAACCATCACCACTGAAATGAATGCTTGCCTCCAGCAGTATCATGAAAGCAGCACTGCTTTCCCCAAACAGTTTCACAGCTGGATTAACTAAGCACCTTGTAACCACGTGGAGACAAAATCCTTTTCATCCAAAACAGTTGCAGCAATGGTATTTTGCTGTTAAGTTACTGAGCAACTCTCTGGAAATGTCTAGCTGCATTCATTCCTTTCTTTTCTACAGAAGCTATTCCAAAACCCAATTGGCGAGTCAGCTACAGGAGCAGTTGAATATACTGAAGTGAATGCAAATCTGCCTCACATTAGAGAGCTGAAGAAATTTTCAAACCTAAGAAAAGGGTTAAATAATTATGCCAATGTGATGAATAACATTCGATTACAACAAACCTTTGTAAATTATGGAAATTTATAGCACTGGAGGCCGTTCAGCTCACTCCACCTTGGCTGACTCTTAAAGAGATATCCACCTTGTTCCAGCCTCTTCTCTTACCACCATAATCATGATTAAATATTTACCCATTTCCCTTTCAAAAGCTAATGAGATTTTGTTGATGTCTGTGTGCAGTTTTGCCCTCCGTATTTAAGGAAGAATATACTTGTATTGGAGGTGGTACCACGAGGTTCACTAAATTGATCCCTGGGATAAGGGGGTTGTCCTATGATGAGAAGCTGAGTAAATTGGGCCTATATTCTCTGGGGTTTAGAAGAATGAGAGGCGATCCCATCAAAACATATAAGATTCTGAAGGGGCTTGATAGGGCAGATGCTGAAAGATCGTTTCCACAGGCTGGGGAATCTAAAATACGGGGGCACAGTCTCAGGATAAGAGGTTGATCATTTAGGACTGAGAAGAGAAATTACTTCACTCAGAGCTGTGAACCTTTGGAATTCTCCACCTTAGGGTGTTGAGGATGCTTCATTGTTGAATACATTTAAGATTGGGATAGATTGATTTTTGGTATCTCAGGGAATAATGGAATATAGGGAAAGGGCAGGAAAGTGGAGTTGAAACCCAAGATCAGCCATGATCTTATTGAATGGCAAAACAGGCTCTAAGGGCCATATGGTCTACCCCTGCTCCTATTTCTTGTGTTGTTGTGTATGTCCTAATAGCTCTCAGTAAGTAGATTTTTCTAGCCTCTCCCTTCATTTGGCATTTCCCAGTGAAAGAGTTTTCTCCAATTTTAAACACCTCAGAAATATGTCCTCTTTGCCTTCACTGTTCTAATGAAAGGTGAGCCAGTGTGTCTAGTTTCTCCTGATAACTAAAGCCTCCATCCCTGGTATTACTTTAGTGAACGTCTTCTGCACCATCTCCACAGCTTTGACATATTTCGCAATGGTAGTTACTCACAAATGGACATATTATTCTAATTGTGGCCTAGGATCCCATATGCTCTTTAAAAAAAACCTCTCTAACTTGCCCTGCACCTTTTAAAAATCTGCATACCTAAGCCTCTAAGTGTCTGAGTTATTAGGTGCCTAGTTCCACTCTAAAAGTTTCCTCCCCAAAACCCCGCCATATCTCCTTCTCCCTCTCTTTCTATAAGGCTCTCCTTGAGACCCACCTCTCCCCACCTACCCTCTTTTTTGCCTTGACATCTACTCTCCTCACACTTCTGTAAAGTGTCTTGGCATATTTGTAACATTAAATATAACATGTTATTGTTGGTATTAACCCATAATGGAGGAGAGTTTGTATAGTCAACAGAGCCTTTGGTAAAATGTTTATAAATTGGTAAACCAACTCAAATGTATTCGTGACAGCTCAGTGCAACCTGCTCCCGCCCTGCTACAACACTGTATTAACATAATAAAGAAACTTCACTGACAGTCAAACATATTGACAAGTTGATTATGACTCATTGTCAATCCCTCAAATCAGTAACCCAGCCTCCACACGGCATGATGACATACAAGCAAAACAATAAGAACCTAACAGATAATGAAAGAAACTCATTGAGACCAAAGCTCCCATCATCCCTGCTAACAATGAATCTTATTTCAGTTATTTCAAATATCCCAACCTGACAACTTACATTAAGGCTGGTAAATGAAAGAACTTTTTTTATTCCAATATTCGCCCTATATTTGCTTCACACATACAGTTTAGTCGTACAACAACGTATGTTTATACAGTGCCTTTAACATAGTAAAATATTCCAAGGCGTTTAGCAGAAGCATTTAAAACAAAATATGGCAGAGTCATATAAGAGATATTAGGTCACATAACCAAAGGCTTGGTCAAAGAGGCAGGTTTTAAGTAATATCTTAAAGGAGAAGGGCTAACAGAAGCAGAGGGATTTAGAAAGGATGTTCCAGAGCTTAGGTCCTGAGCAATGGAAGGCAGGGCTATCAATGAAGGAGCAATTAAAATCAGATATGCTCAAGAGGCCAGAATTAAATGAAGAGATTATCTTGAAGAGTTGTGGAGCTAAAGGAGATAACAGAGATAGGGAAAAGCGAGACCATGGAGGGATCCGAAAACATTGATGAAAATTTTAAAGTCAAGATGCTGTTTGACCGAGAGACAAATGTAGGTCAGCAGGCACAGACATGGGTGACAGGTGAAAGGGATTTGGTGCACATTAAGATACAGGCAGCAGAGTTTTGGATGATCTCAAGTTTATGAAGGGTAGAATGTGGGAGACCAGCCAGGAGTGTGTTGGAATAGCTATGTCTAGAGGAAACAAAGGCATGAGTGAGGGTTTCAGCAGCAGATGAGCTGAGACAAAGGTAAAGTCAAGCAATGTTACCAGGGATGGAAATACACAGTCTTAGGATGGCATGAATTAGGTCAAAGGCTCATCCTTGGGTCAAATATGACACCAAGTCTGTGAGTAGGTTGTTGCCAGGGAAAGGGATGGAGTCAGTAGCTGGGGAACAGAGTTTGGAGCAAAGAGCAAAATCAATGACTTCAGTCTTCCCAATATTTAATTAGGAGAAATTTCTGCTCATCCAGTACTAGGTGCCAGACAAGTAGTCTGATAATTTAGCAACAGTGGAGGAATCGAGAAAAGCCATAACCTGAAGTACTAGCCTGAGTTTACATTACCTATCTTGTTTAATACTTTTTGCACTATATCGATGATTGAAGTGATTGACCAAGCTACCAGTAACCACTGGAGCCCTATCATTTGACAATTATCAGGGCATATTTAGAAGGTAAACTAATAAAGAAAAAGCTGGGAAGCAGTTTGCTTTCTGTCAAATTCTAGATAAGCAAGCAGATTTATGTGGATTACATATTTCAGTGCTCATTGTTTCAGCTGTGACCCAGGGGGTAGAGTTCACGCCTCAGAGGTAGGTGACAGGTTCAAAATCCACCTGAGTCTCGAGCACAAAATCCAACCCAACCCTCACGTGCTGAGGGAGTGCTTCGCTATCAGAGGTGCCATTAATCCAAAGTTCCGCCTGCCCTCTCGACTGGATATCACAACATTATTTCAAAGAACAGCAGGTGTGTCTTCCCTGTTGTACATAATATTTAACCGTCAACCAACATCATTAAAACAGACGATCTGGTCATCATCATATTGTAGGATTTTGCTGTGCACAAATTGACTGCTGCATTTTCTCCACTGTAACTATACTTAAGCAGCACATAATTGTCTGTAAAACACTTTGAGACATCCTGAATTTGTGAAAGGTGTTGTGTAAATACAAGTCTTAAATTGTGGACCAAACAAAATGAGTGTGTGACCAAGTTAGGCCAGTTGTACATTATTGTTGCACTGCACTGTTTACATATTGCATCACCAATTTACATGCTTCTGATTCTGACAAGGATAACATACAAATAAAAGTAAAATCCCGTGGACACTGGAAATCTGAAATAAAAACAGAAAATGCTAGAAAAACTCAGGTCTGGCAGCATCTGTGGAGAGAGAGAGAAAGAGTTAACTTTGAGTCCAATATAATAAGTTCTGAAGAAGAGTTATTTTAGACTCGAAAAATGTTATTTTCGTTTCTCTCTCCACAAATGTTACCAGACCTGCTGAGTTTCTTCTGCATTTTATGTTTTTACTAAGGATAACATACAGGTTTCCTGCCTCTTACCAGGTACAACTGAAGGTAAATGTCGAAAGGACAAAGCATATAGCCTTCTACCTGTGAAAAGATCCTAACTTGTGGAACACCCAAACCCTTCATTCTTCACCAGGTTGAATCAACTGGAATTAATATCCAGGACTGAACAGAGCTATTAATACAAGCCTTTTCCTTGAACAAGCTGTGTACATTGTATAGCTGTGACTGCCGGTGTAGAAAACGGTTGAATTGATGGGGGAACATCCTGTAACAGCAGAAAACATTCCCAAAGAACAACTAAATCACAGAAGCTCCCAGGACAGAGGAAGGCCATTTGGTTCAAATTGATCCCGTGTCAGTTCTTGGCTAGAAGCGAGCCTAAACCAATCCTGTTGCCCTGCTCCCTCCCAAGTGGCCTGTATCTTTCTCTGTATCAAATACTTAGCACTTTTCCTGCAGAGTCAGAGAACATGATAACATTCAAGGCTATGGGCCAAGTGCTGGTAAATGGGATTAGGTAGGTAGGTCAGGTGTTTCTCACGTGTCGGTGCAGACTCGATGGGCCTCTTCTGCACTGTGTGATTCTGTGATGATAGTGTATTGCAGAGTCTCCCTTATAATGATTGGTAGAAACAAGTACAGAAAAAAATCACTTCAATTACTTAATTAAATGAACTTGAGTACTGCTGAAAAAAAGAGACATGCTATCAAAGCTTTTCATTTTCTACTCATCAGGATAGCTCAAGAAATTACCAACTGTAACAGGGGAAACAACAATCTCAATCTAGTTGATTTCAACTGGGAATCATGGAATCACACATAACATGAAATACTGACAGTTCAGTTAATGAATTGTCCAGCTAGGCTGCAACTACCAGGCTTGCGCCATTTAAAACAGTAGTGATGTTTTGTCTGAATAAACCGTCAGTAAAATGTTATATCGAGTTACAATTCTGACAAAGTGTTGCATCCATGTTACACAAAAAGAAAAATCCCACACTACACCAGCATATCTTTCTATTGCCCAAACTTTCTTTCACTGTAGTCTAAGTGAGATTGTTTCTTGAACTAATGCCAACAGTAAGACTGTGAGGCCATTCCATGCACTGACAGCTGGCGTCCACTCCAATGAGCCACTGTCGCCAAGAAAAAAGAATGTAAAATTAAAACAACACATAATTAAACAACAAAAGCTGTGACAGAACAACTTCAGGCCAATAATCCAGCGGAAGAGATCAAGTGGCCGTTCACAACAACATCGAAATAGATTATGCAGCAGTAATCATTCCCATGTACCCCGTTATTGTATACTTAATTTCCCGAAGGAATGCGCATCTTGAGCACTTTATACACAACTCCAATAATACTGCTACAAATAATTATCATTTCTATAAATTCCATTTTAGGAATGGATTCCTAACATACAGATGCAATTTTATGGAAAACAGGTTGAAGTTGTAATGGGAAGTTCACGAAGAGTTCACATTCCCATCCCTTTGTACATTGAGGATGTCCCAAATTCATGAACTAGGTACAACGGTAAAGGTAAATCCCTGTTCTACTGACCTGGTTTTAAACCTGATCCTGGATTCTGAAGTATGAAACCTGTGTGGTTCTGTGTCCACATCTTCCAAATAAAAACACCCATCGGACATGTGTGCATTAAGATATTTTTTAATAACTTCCAAGTCGTGCTCTTTCTTTTTGTCCCCAAATGAGCCCTTGACCCACCTTGCCCAGCCAGCTCAAAACCTGCCAGGGGAAACTCTGATATTAAGGAGTACCTACCCTTCCTGTGTGCCTCAAAGAAGTGTCCTGTAAAATGTAGCATAATCAAGAGTACATGGAATCTTTACTGAATTTGATGAAAATCTTAACATGAAAAAAAATAAAAACTAGCCTCACTCCATGGCCTCTGTATGCCCTGAAACTGGCCCCTGCAGAGTTCTGTCTGAAAAGACTTTTTTTTAAATCCCACACATACCGGTAGTTTATAAAGTTTTTTCTAAAAAAAAAGGAAAAAGTTCCAGAGTGCGTCACAATGGTTAAAAGCTTTCATAAATCTTGACCTGACTTTCCCCATTGACACTGTAAAGGTGCAAGTACTGCATGATATGTCAGCCTAGTTAATACCACGGTTTTAGTCCACTTGAATAGCTCAAGACTGACATCTGCTGGACTGTGAACAAACTTTCACCAATGCTGCTAATGAGAGATTTTGTATACATTTAGAAAACATTCCGTTAGGGACTTTGTCACTGCTTTCTAACAACATACTTATTCATACTTTTAACCATTGTAAATAGCTGTTTTTTTTTTAATGATCTTGAGAGCAAGTTAATGCCTGGGCCAAAAGAATTCAAGTATGAGGACAGGTTACACAGATTAGGTTTGCACTCCTTTGAGGAGTGAAGATTAAGGCATGATCTAATTCAGGTGCTTACGAATGATTAGAGGAATTGATAGAGTAGATAGAGATAAACTATGGTGGTGGAGTCCAGGGCAAGGGTGCACAACCTTAAAATTAGAGCTAGGCCAGCAAGGGTAATGTCAGGAGGCATTACTTCAAAGGCTGGTGAAAAACTGGAATACTCTCCCTTAAAAAGCTGTTGAGGCCGATGGTCAGAAATATTCAAAACTAAGGCTGATGGATTTTTGTGAGATTTGAACTCTTGATCTTGGGGTTACGGGGTTACAAGCCCAGTACCATAACCACTTGGCTATCTAGGCCCAGCCCTGATGACATGTAACTCTTTCGAGTACAAACATGTTTCCATCTGTTTCAGATGAAGTGACATTGTTTCATAGTTTGCCATTGTGAGATTTGAACTCTTGATCTTAGGGTTACAAACCCAGTACCATAACCACTTGGCTATTTAGGCCAAGCCCTGCTGATGGATTTTTGTTAGTCAAGGGTATTAAGATGGGTGAATGAAGCTGAGATACAGATCAGCTGTGATCTAACTGAATGGTGGAACAGGCTCCAAGTGGCTGAATGGCCTGCTGTTCCGAAACAATGGAAAGTAATGGAGGCATACAAGGACAACTTTTCCACACTCATTGTAGAAGATAGTGAACCCCACAGAGTTAAAAAGACCTAATAAAGGTGCAAGTTTACCAAATTTTGCTCTCAGGGAGTCTTGTCCATAGGCAGTGCTCATCAGCCACGCTTGCCGCAGTTTTTCAAAGGATACACAACCACAATTTTCCGCAAATCACCTGATGGGAGAGACTTCCCAATGGGACTGTACATTCCTAAAAACAGTCAGAAAGCCTCATAACTGAAGTTTAACTAGGTCCAGAAAATTATATAGAAATTTTAATCTGTAGACCAACAGAAATAGAAAACTCAGCAAATGTACAAATTAAAAGCTCTCATAAATAGCAATTAAACCAATTACCCATCAGGTCATATGTTTTAAGTGATGTTGGTTGAGGGATAAATACTCCCCTGCTCCTCTTTAAATAGTGCCATGGGATCTTTTATGTCCACCCAAAAGGGAAGAGAGAATCTTGTTGTATTGTTGCATCCAAATGACAGCAACTCTGTCAGAGTAGTGTCCTTCAGTACTGCACTGGGAGTGTCAATCTGGATTATGGACTCAAGTTTCTGGAAGGAGGCTGGAAGCCACAACATTCTGACACAAAGGCAAGCCAAGACTGATACAAAAAGGAATTAACAGCTTCCAATATGCTGCAGTATCATGCCTCCTCACACTTAAATCAGGAAGTGAGCTACAGGGATCAGAAAGATCCTAGATTCGATTCTCAAGCTACGCTGAGTGAGCTGATCTCGATCAGGATGATGATGAGGGTACTACAAGTGGTCTCAATACTCTTGGCTTAGGAGGAGTGGAGGAAAATAAGAATAAAAGTACAGCTAGAGGTAAGTTCTAAGAAAGATTTTGAAGGGTGGGAGCAATATAAGGTGTTTAGAGAGAAAATTCCTGACAGCAGGGGCTTAATGACTGAAAGATCAGCCTTCAATGGCACATTGTAGGAACGAGAGGAGAGGGCTGTAATCCAGAGTTGGAGCAGAAGTGGGTGCAGCCTAGATTATAAACCTGGAGAAGGTGGACGAAATCCACGGAGTGATTTGAAAACTCAAGTTTGTGAACCCTGAAGGGGAATGGGAAGAGTTTTTCACTTCATATTTTCAATTGTTGGAACTGATCAGTCGAGTCCTGGTGGACTTCATCCTAGGGTCTTAAAAGAAGTGTCTAGTGAGATAGTTTATGCATTGGTTTGAATTTTCCAAAATTCCCTAGATTTGGGGAAGGTTCCATTAGATTGGAAAATGGTGAACGTAACTCCTTTATTCAAATAAGGGGGAGAGACAGAAAGCAGGAAACTACAGGCTAGTTAGCTTAACATTTGTCATAGGGAAAATGTTAAAAGCTATTATTAAAGATGCTGTAGCAGGCCACTTGGAAAAATTCAAGGTAATCAGGCAGAGTCAACATGGTTTAGTGCAATGGAAATCATGTTTAACCAATTTATTGCCGTTCCTTGAAGAAGTAACATATGCTGTGGATAATAAAGGGGAACCGGTGAATGTACTGTACTTAGATTTCTAGAAGACTTTTGATAAAGTGCCACATCAAAGGTTATTGCAACAAAATAAAAGCTCATGGTGTAGGGGTAACATATTGGCATAGATGGAAGATTGGCTAGCTAACAGGAAACAGAGTAGACATAAATGGGTCATTTTCTGCTTAGGCTCAGTGCTAGGACCTCAACCTTTTACAATTTATATAAATGATTTGGATGAAGGGACCGAAGTTACGGTTGTTAAATTTGCTGATGACACAAAGATAAATAGGAAAGTAAGTTGTGAAGGGGGCATAACGACAAGAGGGCGAAGGGATATAAATAGGTTAAGTGTGTGGGCAAAGATTTGGCAAATGGAGTTTTATATGGGAAAATTTGGAATTGTCCCTGTTAACAGGAAAAAAAAGCATTTGATCTAAATGGTGAGAAATTGCAGAGCTCTGAGATGCAGATGGATTTAGGTATCCTAGTTCATGAATTGCAAAAGGTTGGTATGCAGGTACCGCAAGTAATTAGGAAAGCTAATAGAATTTTATTGTTTATTTAGAGGGGAATTAATTACAAAAATAGGGAGATTATGCTTCAGTTGTATAGGATATTAGTGAGGCCACGTCTGGAATACCATCCAGTATTGGTCACCTTATTTAAGGAAGGATGTAAATGCATTGGAAGCAGTTCAGAGAGGGCTTCCTGAACTAATACCCAGAAATGGGTGTGTTGTCTTATGAGGAAAGGTTAGATAGGCCAAGTTTGTATCCACTGGAGTTTAGAAGAGTAAGAGGTGACTTGATAGAAACACTTAAGATCCTGAGGGGTCTTGACAGGGTGGACGTGAAGAGGATGTTTCCTCTTCTGGAAGAATCCAGAACTAGGGGTCACTGTTTAAAAATGAGGGGTCGCCCATTTAAGACAGATTAGGAGAATTTTTTTCCTCTCAGGGTCGAAAGTCTTTGGAACTCTCTTCCTCAAAAGGAGAACTTGAGAGTCTGTAGCATTTTTAAGGCAGACACAGATAGATTCTTGATAAGCAAGGGGATGAAAGGTTATCAGGGGTAGGTGGGAATGTGGAGTTGAAGTTACAATCAGATCAGTCATAGGGCAGAATCTTTGGCTCAGCGAGCGGCGGTGGAGCCTGCTCATTGAGGCGTAAAATGATGCGTGGTGACGTTGGGCTTGTATCCCGGCGTCACCACACGTCATTCAGATTTTCAGTTCGGTGCACATGTAGCCGAGTTGGCTGCGCGCCCACCGAACTGTCAAAAGCCTATTAAGGCCAGTTAACTATCAATTAAATCAATAAACTAAGCTGCCCGTCCAACCTTAAGGCTGGCGGGGGGGCAGGCGAAGAGCCCAGGCGGCCTTCGCATTTTTCATGGAACCTCATCCATGGGTAGGATGAGGTCTCATGAAAGGTTTTTGAAAGTCTTGTAAAAATTTTTAATAAAATTAATAGACATGTCACAGCTCATGTGACAGTTTCACATGAGGGGACATGTCTTAAATTTTGTTTTTCCCCTTATTAAATTTTTCTGCACTTAAACTAATCTCCCTGAGGCAGCTCTGTGCCTCAGGAAGATTTTTGCACTCTTTCACGTGCAGCCAACTCCCCTGACGAGGAGAAAATTCTCCCCATAATCTTATTAAATGGCGGAGCAGGCTTGAGGGGCAGAGTGCCTTTCTCCTGCTCCCAATTTGTATGATCGTATACTTGATAATACCACAGCCAGCTTGACAAACAAAAAATGTAGGGTTAAATAATTTATCAAGTTAGTTTTCAAATTATACTTCATTTCAAAGTGGTATAATACTAAAAATCGTATTCCCACAATGGCCCAGTGTCACGAACCTTGCTCCTTCAGGCAATAGTTAGCAATAGTTTCAGGATTACAAGTGAAAACGGTGATGTTCCTCGGCAGAGAACATGGTTTTCTTGAGGTTAAATAAAGTCTGACTCTAAACGCTGCTTATTTGTTCTGCCAAGAGAACTTGGTTAAATCTATACTTTGACTAATTTTGCAAATCAATGTCTTTGAAATTGTCTAGCTTTGAAATGCTGATCAAGTATGAGATGCAGGTCCAAGTTCTCTAGCTTCACAAGGGACAAAGTGGAAAGAGGAGGTAGGCATTAAGTGTAGATCTCGCTTTCGTAACAGCACTATGGGTGTACCTACACCAGCTGTTTGAGAAGGTGGCTCACCAGCACCTTCTCAAGAGCAATTACGAATAAGCAACAATTGCTGGCCTTCCAATGATGTGCACATCCCATGAAAGAATAGAAAAAGGACATCCTTCTGTGTGGCAGTGATTCTTCCATCAGAAATAACATGGGAATTTTAACATCAAATCAAAATAAGTCTTATCGAAGGTACCAAACAGGGCTGCCCAGATAGCCCCAGTGACTCCTAGTTGCCGAAGGAAAATTATCCAGGGATACCAGCTCACGGCCCTTTAGGAAAGGGCCAATGTGTGGACATCAGAGGGTAACTCAGCATCATTTGGTTCCTTGACTCACATTGATATACAACAATTGCATTACCGAATTGAAGGGCATGTTAAGGCCAAGCTAATGAATAGCAACTTTCATTTACAAAGCACTGTTAACATGGGAAAATAACCCAAGGTGCTTCACAAAGGCATACTCTACAAAGTTTAATGCCAAATAAAGCATTATCAGGAAGGGTGACTGAAAGCTCGATTGAACAGAAAGAGAAGCTGGTATTAGTAAAAGTGAGCATGAAGCGGTCAGATTATCGTCAGAAACCCAACAGGTTCCCCAATGTCCTTTAAAAAAAGGAAATGTGCTGTCCTGACCTTGTCTGGGTCTATAATTGACTCAGTGTCTCATTCAGGTGGTTGACTTTTAATTGCTCTTTAAAATGGCCTAGCACACCACTCCATTGTGTCAGTCACACAGGCTGCAGCAGTTTAAGATGGCAGCCCACCATCACCTAATCAGTGCAATAGATACCAGGGGTTCCCAAAGAACAATTATTCAGATCCTCAATAAATCAGCTTTTCACTTGTGAGCCACAATGACCACCAAAGATCGGAAACTTGAAGTTCGCTAATAAAATATTTCCAGATGAATATATGGTGTACATATGTAAACAAGGTAACAAATATAAATATTTTTATTTATTCTTTCACGAGATGTGGGCGTCGCTAGTTAAGCAAGCACTTATTGCCCATCCCTGATTGCCCTCAAAGTTGGTGATGAGCCGCCTTCTTGAACTGCTGCAGTCCATGTAGCGTAGGTATACCTACAGTGACAGTGCTGTTAGAAAAGGAATATGAACAACGATATATAGGTGAAGATCCTCCATCCAGGCTATCACAAACAACTGTGATACCTTGTGTATCCAGAGAGGCAAAAATATTATAAGGACTCAACAGGCAAATGCATCAGCTGATGTGATTTTTAGTTTCGGTGACTGGACTATACTGTCAAGGTATAGGGCCAATGCTCCAACCTCCCCATTTTGGTATTACTACCCAACTGAGTATCAACCGTCCGCAGAAGAAAGCAGGAGACAAAATGGCACTTTGAAGGACAGATCCACTGTACCATTAGTAACAAGCAAACTTGACTGCAATAGTGAGCTGTAGAACTTGAAATCTCCGTGTACCAAAAGGTTCCACTGGACGTAAATGGAGCCAGATCACAAGCAGTTAGTTTCTGCTTCTGACTATGAAGCTCTACACAGAGTTTCCAAAGTTCATCTAGAACTTTACAACCATGGTCCAAAACAATAAAATGGTAACCTGCAAACTTCGTGAATGCAAACACTTAGGTTGAAAACTAATGTCAGTGAGCTGGGGACCAATGGCCAGGAAAGTGAAAGAGTCATATCAGATGTCATAGCTCACAGAACCTCCATGAGTGGAACCATGAAAGGGTTGCAGAATAGTTACAGCACAAGAGGCCATTTAGCCCACCGTGTCTACGTCAGCTCTCCAAATGAGCAACGCCATTCTGCCCAAACATCTTTTAAAATAGCCTACCTCAACAACAAGAGCATCCTTGGACTGCCAATCTTCTTCACAAAGTATATAAATATCAGTGTAAAACCAGGGAACAATTTTCTATTTTGTTTGAAACAAATTTTTGAAAGTTTTATTATACTTGCATTGTTAAATGTTTGCCAGCTTTCCAGTTTGAACTATAATCTATTTGCAATGCTTAGTTCTTTGAAATGTGGAACAAAAGCACATGGATTCCCATGTGACACTATATTTAAACCACAAGTGAACTGGACAACATAACATGCAATCAACAAGGCTACAAGTCTTTTATGTTCAGTTACACCAAATGGTCCAAATATGCTAGCACACCAGGAAACACATGCTGTCTAAAATTACTTATCAAATCAACAAAAACCTTTAAGTTTGAAAAATCTAGTCGAAGCCACAGCTTGCAATGATCAGGGAATGGGTTCAGCATTTGAGGCATTGGGGATTACTGTCTTCATTGTAACTTCAATGTAGGAGTTGGTCTTGATTTGTTTCTGTCAAATGAATGTTTTAGTTTACTTGAGCTTTTCTCTGTTGGCTTTTTTTATTTTAACCTGTTCCCAAAATTTGAATGCAGATGAGAGAGCAGCAGCAGCAAGTCATGCAGCGTTAATCCTTACAGCTACTGAGAATGGTCCCATCAGCCATGCTTCTTTACACTGCTTCAGGACAGCCTTCTGTGGGGCAGGGTTGATTTTGGCGAGGGGGAGTGGTGGTGGACAGGGGAATGCGGAGGAAAGATCAAGGGTGAACAAGAAAGGAACGAAGCAATAAAAGAGAGAGAAGGGAAAGGAGAGAAAGACGAGACATCGTGATAAGTGAAAGTGGAGAATAGAATATCCCTAAGCTGGCTCTTTGACGGAGCGATCCAATTAGTTCCACTCCTCCTACATTTTCCCAAAAGGCCTGTAAATTTTTTCCATTCAGGTATGTATCCAAATTCCTTTTGAAAGCTACTGGTCTCTCCACATAACTGAAGTCTGTCATCCTTGGTGCCGTTCCAGTAAATCTCTTTCCGCTCGCTCTCTAATACCATGACATCCTTCCTAATGTATGATGTCTAGAATTGTGCAAAAATACTCCAGCTGAGGCATAACCAGTGATTTATAAACAAAATTCACATGATTTCTTACTCTTATATTCTATGCCTCTATTATTCAAGCTAAGGATCCCATGTTTTTCTTTAAATAGCCTTCCCAACTTGTCCTGCTACCTTCAAAGATTTGTAGACATACACACCCAGGCCTCTCTGTACTGCAGCTCTTTAAAATTGCAGCGTTTAGTTTATATCGCTTCTCGTCATTCTATGACTCTTTTCTTTCATTTTTGCCTTCTGTATTTTATATCTTTAAAAAATGCCTTACTTCACTTATCTCTCAACGCAAGAGTGCATAAGAAATCCTGAGAATTCACAAGCTGGGGCTTGATTGAAAATTAAGCTTTCATTCTTCTGTTTCAACTTTCCCTTTTGGTTTCACAAAATTTGGACCACTGACTACTTTGTTTTAGTTCAAAAAATCATTGCCGTTCAAACCTGGTCTCTGTAAAATTAAAATGAGATTGAAATTCCAGTTTGAATTTAGCTGATGACAATTTTGATTAACAACTACTTAACTCTTCATTTTAGTCACCCCTCACAGAACGTATTGTTCCCATCTGAGGTGAAGGCCTCAGTTAAAATACACTCTGTTCTTTCCCTAAGGCATCATGTATTAAACTATGGAAAGGTGTAATTGAGAACTCAGTGAGATGCCTGCATGAACCATTGTCAGGAATTGACCGCGAGCTGCCCAGCTTATTCTGTTTCTTTGGGTACACATCTCACACTCGTATGTTATTGCTTAAATACTTTCACAATACATTTTCTGAGTGCGAGTGAGCTTTTAATTCAAAACAGCAGCAATGTTTAATTACTATCAACAGCGACTGTTAAAGGGGTAGCGCCATATTGGCTAATTACTTCTTGTCCTGCATTTTATGGATTTTCAAAGAATTGTGAAACTTAATTTGTCCATTATTGCATAGTAAAATCCAAACGGAATACGAAAAAGATAAAGCCAAGTGGTCTGTAAAGTATAGACTGTGACCATAAATGTCAGTTTAATTGAAATATATTGGTCAGAGCTTTTACAATAATTTTGAAAATGTGGAATGAGATATTGTGAACACTGACAAAAATGTTATTATGAGTATTCATGTTTATATAAAATAAAGTAATAAAATAGATCCTGACTACAACAGTCAATAAATGAATTTGAGGAGGATATTTCACCTTGTAAAGAAAGACAGACTTGCATTTCCAAAGCGCCTTTAACACCCTCAGGACATCCCAAAGTGCTTTACAGCCAATTAAGTACTTTAAGTGTAGGTCCTGTTGTAATGTAGGAAACACAGTAGCCAATTTGCACAAAGCAAGCTCCTATGAACAACTATATGTTATTGATCAGATATTGATCAAGGCAAAAAAAAAATTAGCCAGTACACCAGGATGAACTCCCTTGCTCTTGTTCAAAATAGTGAAGTATGGAATTTTTTACATTTACCCAAGAGGACAGGTGGGGCCTCGGTTTAATGTCTCATCCCAACAGGGTGCACTTCTGCTGCCCGGCATCACCTCAGCATTGTACTGGAATTTCAGCCTCAATTATGAGCTCAAGGAGGCAAGTCAGTGCACACCGTAGCTCCCACTGAATGTTATCTTGATCACCCACAATGTTGCACATCACACACCAAAACAACATGAAACTTGACACATTTGGAAAAGAATTACAACTTAAACTAGGCAATCAGCTGGCAGTGGGCATGGAGAGTCAAGACCAAGTGTAGTCCTCCGGTGAAGTGGGGTTTTACAGCAAGGGGGATAATTGGAAGAGTGCACAAGGAATTCATTCCCTCCTTACTGTTATATTTCTATAATACTGTGTCCACACATATAATAGAAACTGCATGTACAAACATGTAATGCTGTGACATTACTATGTCCTGGGAATTTAGAAATGAGAGTAGGTCATTCAACCCTCAAATCTGTTCCGCCATTCAACTAGATCATGATTGATCTGTATTGCACATCGACCCATGTTGGTTCCCTTAATACCCTTGCCTAACAGAAACCTATCAATCTCAGTTTTGAAATTTTCAACTGACCCCACCCCACCCCAGTCACCAAGTAGCTACATGGGTCAAAATAATACAATACACTCAGGAACCTGACAGCAATGAGCAACAAGCAATGAACGAAACACAGGGAGTCAATGCACTGAAGCATTTACTCCATACCATGGCTACCTGGTTACATTGTGCCAACAGGATACACATATCTAAAAATTCTTGCTTGCCCTGCTTTCTACCCTTAATTAGCACATTCCTCAAATAATATCACCACCTTCAGCACCTCTTTGTCCTTTTGTCTGTGACATCTTTTGGTTATCTCCACCTATCACTGGCCCCCTATCCAGCTGTAACCCCCCCGCCGCCCCCCCTTAAACCAGCTTATATTTCACCTCTTTTCTATTTTTACTTAGTTCTGTTGAAGGGTCATTCGGACTCAACTTTAACTGTGCTCCTCTGTGCAGATGCTGCCAGACCTGCTGAGTTTATCCAGGTATTTTTGTTTTTGTTTTGGATTTCCAGCATCTGCAGTTTTTGCTTTTATCTAAAAATCTGTCGATTTTACTTGTTGACTTATTGTATCTCCAGTTTGATTCGCATTTCAGGTTGTCCTCCAGCACAACAGGGCAAAGAGGACTGTTCCTCCCCCACTGACAATCTGAACACAAACCAGCATAAGCCACATGAAGAGGACAGCTGAATTCAAGTATCCATCTAAAATGGGATTGGAACTTAGGTCTGTCCGATGGAAAATGTAAAATTATCCCTTTCCCCCAGTGGGACTCCAGCTCTCTAATCTACCTGTCTTCCAAAACATACGGAGAGAACTATGGGCACATGCAAATGATTAAAGGCAGCTGTAATCTCATCTGGTTGCACAGTTCAATATATCAACTAATTTTGGAGATTAGATGACAACTGGATAATCACTTCTGGGTATACATCCCATTCTTGGTCTCAAGTTGGTTAAGTCAAATCATCTGATATTTGAAAATTGTAGCACCACATCCCCTTTGCTAAGTTATTTATATTTGGGGGGAGGCAGTGGCATAATGGTATTGTCACTAGACTAGTAATCCAGAGACCTAGCGTAAAACTTTGGTGACCTTGTTTCAAATCCTACAGCAGCAGATGGCGAAATTTGAATTCAATAAAAATCTGGAAGTAAAAGTTTAATGATGACCATGAAACCATTGTCAATTGTAGTAAAAACCCATCTGGTTCACGAATGTCCTTAAGGGAAGGAAATCTGCCAATTTTACCTGGTCTGGCCTCCATGTGACACATCCACAGAAAGGTGGTTGACTCTTAAATGCCCCCTGAAATGGCCTAGCAAGTTACTCAGTTGTATAAAACTGCTACGAAGCCTATAAGGAACAAAACCGAACGGATCACCCAGCATCAACCTAGGCACCGGGAATGACAATGGCCTTGTCAAACCTGCAAAGTCCTCCTTACCAACATCTGGGAGCTTGTGCCAAAATTGGGAGAGCTGTCTTACAGACTAATCAAGCAACAGCCTGAATAGTCATACTCACGGAATCATACCTTACAGATAATGTCTCAGACACCACCATCACCATCCCTGGGTATGTCCTGTCCCCGCAGACAGGACAGACCTAGCAGTACTTTACAGGCAGGAGGGAGTTGCCCTGGGAGTCCTCAGCATCGACTCCAGACCTCATGAAGTCTCATGGCATCAGGTCAAACATGGGCAAGGAAACCTCCTGCCAATTACCATGTACCTGAACCCCTCAGTACTCCTCAATCAGTGCTCCTCTATGTTGAACACCACTTGGAGGAAGCACTGAGGATGGCAAGGGTGCAGGAAGTACTCTGGGTGAGGGATTTCAATGTCCATCACTAAGAGTGGCTCGGTAGTACCACTACTGTCCGAGCTGGCCAAGTCCTAAAGGACATAGCTGCTAGACTGGGTCTGTGGCAGGTGGTGAGGGAACCAACAAGAGGGAAAACATACTTGACCTCATCCGCACCAACCTGCCGGCCGCAGATGCATCTGTCCATGACAGTATCGGGAGGAGTGACCACTGCACCGCCCTTGTGGAGGCAAAGTCCCATCTTCACATTGAGGATGCCCTTCATCATGTGTGGCACTACCACCATGCTAAATGGGATTGATTTGGAACAGTTCTAGGAACTTGAGACTTTGCAACCATGAGGCGCTGTGGGCCATCAGCAGCAGCAGAATTGTATTCAACCACAATCTATAACCTCACTATATCCCCCACTCTACCATTACCACCAAGCCAGGGGATCAACTCTTGTTCAATGAAGAGCGCAGGAGGGCATACCAGAACAGCACCAGGTACACCTCAAAATGAAGTGTCAATCCAGTGAAGCAACAACAAAGGATGATTTGAGTGCCAAACAGCATAAGCAGCAAGTGATAGAATTAGCTAAGTGATTCCAAAACCAACGGATCAGATCTAAGCTCTGAAGTCCTGCCACATCCAGTCGTGAATGGTGCTGGACAACTAAACAATTCACTGGAGGAGGCAGCTCCGCAAATATCCCCATCCTCAATGATGGAGGAGCCAGCACATCAATGCAAGAGATAAGACTGAAGCATTTCCAAGAAACTTCAGCCAGAAGTGCCGAGTGGATGATCCATCTCAGACCTCCTCTGGAGGTCCCCAGCATCACAGATGCCAGTCTTCAGCCAATTCGATTCACCCAACGTGGTATCAAGAAACGGCTGAAGACACAGGATACTGCAAAGGCTATGGGCACTGACAATGTTCCGGCAATAGGACTAAAGATTTGTGCTCCAGAACTTGCCACGCCCCTAGTCAACCTGTTCCAGTACGGCTACAACACTGACATCTACCCTGTAATGTGGAAAATTGCCCAGGTGTGTCCTGTACACATAAAGCATGACAAATCCAACTCAGCCAATTCCTGTCCCATCAGTCTACTCTGCATCATCAGTAAAGTGATGAAAGAAGTAATCGACCGTGCTATGAAGTGGCACTTGCTTAACAATAACCTGCTCACTGATGCTCAGTTTGGGTTCTGCCAGGGCCACTCAGTTCCTGATCTGATTTCAGCCTTGGTTCAAACATGAACAAAAGGGCTGAACTCCAGGGGTAGGCGAGTGTGACTGCCCTTGATTTCAAGGCAGCATTTGACCGAGTGTGGAGGAGTCCTAGTAAAACTGGAAACAATGGGAATCGGGGGAAAACTCTCCGCTGGTTGGAGTCATACCTAGCACAAAGGAAGATGGTTGTGGTTGTTGGAGGTCAGTCATCTCAGTCCCAGGACATCGTTACATTTGTTCCTCAGAGTAGTGTCCTAGGCCCAACCATCTTCAGCTGCTTCATTAATAACCATCCTTCCATCATAAGGCCAGTTGTGGAGATGTTCGCTGATGACTGCACAATGCTCAGCACCATTCGTGACTCCTCAGATACCAATCAGTCCATGTCCAAACGCAACAAGACCTGGACAATATCCAGGCTTGAGCTGACAAGGGGCAAATAGCATGCGCTACACAAGTGCCAGGCAATGACTATCTCCAACAAGAGAGAATCTAATCATCAATCCTTGACATTCAATGGTGTTACCATCGCTGAAACCCCCACCATCAACATCCTGGGGGTTACCATTGACTAGAAACTGAACTAGACTAGCCATATAAATACTGTGGCTATAAGGGCAGGTCAGAGGCCAGAAATTCTGCAGCAAGTAACTCTCCTGACTCCCCACAGCCTGTCCACAATCTACAAGACACAAGTCAGGAGTGCGATGGATTATTCCCCACTTGCCTCCAACAACACTCGAGAAGCTTGACAGCATCCAGGTCAAAGCAGCCCACTTGACTGGCACCCTATACACAAACATTCACTTCCTCCACCATTGATGCACAATTGCAGCAGCGTGTACCATCCACAAGATGCAGCACAGGGACTCACCAAGCCTCCTTAGACAGCACCTTCCATATCCATGACCACTACTATCTGGAAGAACAAGGGCAGCAGACACATGGGAACACCACCACCTGGAAGCTCCCCTCCAAGCCACTCACCTTCCTGAGTTGGAAATATATTGTCATTCTTTCACTGTCACTGGGTCAAAATCCTGGAACTCCCTTCCTAACAGTACTCTGGGTGTACCTACACCACATGGACTGCAGCGGTTCAAGAAGGCAGATCACCACCACCAGCTTCTCAAGGGCAATTAGGAGGGATTAACGATGCATGAATCCCATGAATGCATTAAAAAATTGTATAATTCAAATTATTTAATAATTCAATTTTTCTTTCGTAAGCCAATGTATCAGGAGAGGAGCCCATACACACTGTGGAATTTTTGTTTGACTTTGGTCTAGTTTTTCCAATGCTGGTGATGGATGGCAGTGGGAGGCAAGGCATCCCACCTATTATGTGTAATGATCTCCACACTGAAGGATTAATAACCATCCTATAATCACTGCAAACAAGAGTATTCTTCCTGCGCATTTAAGATAAAATGCACCTATAAATAAACATTTGCTACCGTAGATTCTGTCACCATACGGATCAGGGAGCCAAACATCACATTTTATGAAAATTCAAAGAATACAAGTAACAAGTAAGAGGTGGAGTGCTGTGTGAATTTGTCCTAAATTTAAATCTTGGCAAGCTTAACACAGTATATTTGTAAACTATCCTAGAATTACCATTCACACTTGATATATTCAGAGCCTTTTCCCACAATAGACCATAGCCAAACTAATGCAGGGTACCACATTCTCTTTATTAATGATGACCAATCATTGCATAATCTAAATCACTGTTGTACATTAAGAACTTTTGTTTATATGGTATCTTTTATATCAGGATATACATTACGTACAGTAAGGTCCCGTATACATGGCAATCAAATAAATTACTGATAATCTGTTGGTTAAGAGCAAATGTTGACCAGGAAACTGGGAGAACTCCTCTTGTTCTTTTCTGAGCAGTACTCCAGGATTTTTTTTAGCCAGGCACACAGGGCCTTGGTTTAATATTTCATCTGAAGAAACGGCACCTCTGACACTGCAGCACTCCCACTTAAGTCTAAACCATGTGCTCAAATCTCTGGAACAGAGCTTGAACCCACAACATTCTGACTTGGAAGCAATTAAATTAAATCATTTGAATTTGAACCAATGGTAGCTGAGACACTTACCTTTGGCACATGTGGATTAAACTCTACTGCCCTGTGTATTGCTTCCACAGCATTCATTTCTGCTGTGCTGAGCCCTCGCCGAGAAGCTGCCTCCGGAGAGAACCTACAGACAGGTAAAAACAAAGAAAAACTTTAACATAAAGCCCACTTACTCCAGATGATGACCAAGAATTTAAAATTCAAACTGCGTCCCTCCTGAGTAAACATGAATATGTACATTTATGTATTCTCCTTCACTTGTAAAAGACTGAAGAGGATGGGGCCTCTTTTCTTTAGAAAAGAGAAGGCTGAAGGGTGACCCAAAAGGTATCTTTGACGTTATGAAGGGGTTCACTTGGATAGATGTAGCGAAGATGTTTTCACTAAAACTAGGGGCCATAAATATAAGGCAGACATTAATAAATCTAATATAAAATGAAAGTCACCGTAGTCCCAGAGGACAATAGGATGCTCTCTCATTAGAGAGAGACAACTGGTAGTGATTTTAACCTGAGGCAAGGGGTGGGGTTGAGAAGGACGACCTCGGCCGGTACAGGAATTGAACCCGCGCTGTTGACATCACTCTGCATCACAAAGCAGCCATCCAGCCAACTGAGCTAAATGACCCCCTTAAATCTAATAAGGAATTTAGGAGAAACCTTTTTACCCAGAATAGTTAGAAATGTAAACAGGGTGCCATATTGATGTTGAGAGGAATAGCATTTATGGGGAAGCTAGATGAAGGAAAAAGGAATAGAGAATGTTGATAGGATCTGATGACGTAGGGGAGAAGGAGACTCATGTGAAGCACTAACACTGGCATGAACCTGTTGGGCCAAATTGCATATTTTCTGTATTGTAAACTTGATGCAAATCTACATGCCCCTTGTACAGATTGAGCAGTGAGGGCTAAGCCTTTAACCTAGGCCTCAAGTCACTAAGCTAGGATCTAAAAACACAACATCTCTCATTACAACAGCAGGAAGAATTTTGTATTAAAACCAGGTGCTATCTTTGAAAAATAAGGAAGCAGCAGATAACACTAGGAAACAGAATGGTGACCTACAAATAGCTTTTCTTGGAATCACCTATCAATGCAACTGATTCACCTCAATGTTACAAATCACAGCCTTGTTTTGTGCCACATAACACTTTTACTGTTACACACCCAGGTTTAATTGGATTATCTCTGCACTTGTGAAAAATCCTTGCGATAGATAATTGTTAAAATTGGGGATGAATTGAAATGTTTCAAATGCCATTTTATTTTAATATTTGTTCTTAGGATGTTAGTGATAATGGCAGGGCAATATTCATCAACCATCCCAGAGTTACCCTGAAGGACAAGCAGCAAATCCATTTGAGGTGGCATAGTTTTGTATGGTGCACTTTTGTTGCTGGCTGAAGAGACCAATCCATAACAGACAGATTCTGCCACAAGTGCCACATATGAGGTGGTTATCAGGTGTTGGTGTGATTTGTTGTTTTTGGCATTGGTGCCTGTTTACAAGCCGTTGTAGCCACTGATTGTCATGGTGGCGCACGCAGGTGCACAGGTTTTGCCGCTATTTCCCTCACATCCTAATTCACACTATTACCCTCTCTGGGATTCTCAAGGGGAGGAGGTGGTGTAGTGGTATTGTCACTGAACTGGTAATCCAGAGACCCAGGGTAACACTCTGAGGGCCTGGGTTCACATCCTACCATGGCAGATGGTGGAAATTAAATGTCTAAAGATGACTATGAAACCATTGTAAAAACCCACTAATGTCCCTTAGGGAAGGAAATCTGCCATCCTTACCTGGTCTGGCCTACATGTAACTCCAGACCCACAGCAATGTGGTTGACTCCTAAAATCCCCCTGAACAAGGGCAATTAGGGATGGGCAATAACTTCTGGCCTAGCCTGCGACACCCACATCCCATGAACAAATAACCCCCTCCCTTTAAAACAAGTCTCCTCTTTTTGATCATAATTTCAGTCCCATTACAGCTCAGCATCCAATCTTACTTTGTTCATCTTTTTGGTATGTAATAGTAAGTAACTGTGTGTAGAATAACAATTAAAGGATTGTATCTAATTGAGGGCTCAGGTGGGTTTATATGGACAGAATAATGGAAAGTGAACCGTTGAAGCAAATGTGTAAATAACCTTCCTTAATAAATGATCCTGCATGGCAACAGCCCTTCATGTGAAATATGGAATTGTGGATTCTGGACATGTCATGCAAAGGGTAACGGATGCCTGGCAGCAAGGGTTGGAGCAATATTTCAATTGAGGGCTTCAGAGGACATCATAACCGGCAGAGTTGACACCCAAATAATTTTTAACATTCTCCAAATCTTGAGAATCAATGACTTTCTGTTACAAACAATGACATCGTATGTTAAGACATCCAGTGGATGATAATCCCTGACTTCAGCAGTTCTTTCCTGTTCAATCATTTTTCCCCCCTTTACTCTGTATTGCTCGTTAAGCATTAGAAAGTGAAGTGCGAAAAGTACACAGTTGAGGGAGCAATGTGGATGGGAATGGTCGCTATATCAAAGGCACTACATCAATACATGTTATTGCTGTCACAACTTGACAGCATGCAGCATTGTCAACAGTGCTACAACGATACAGGAAAATATAGGTACCTTACAAGACTCTGAACTATCCAGGGAATTCAGATGAGGTCAGGAACTGCGAAAGTGAGCTCCAGTTATTTATAGCTAGCATCTGAAGGCCAGGAATGTGTAACGGCCTTGAACTGGCTCCAAGCCATTTACACTGCATAGACAATGCAGGCGTTCTGAAGCTTAGGAATGGTTTCTCTACTTTATATTCCTATGCTAATTCTTCCAGGATCCCTCTTAGATGACGCTCTCAATAGTAATCTGTATGAAACCAGTGGCACACATTACAATGAATGACAGGTAGAGAAAGGTTTACTGTCCCAATCTTTTAAAGCATGAATTAAAATACTGCAACAGGGGTAGGGACAATTCAGTCCCTCAAGCCTTTTCTACCATTCAATTAGATCATGGCTCCATTCACTGTCTCAGCCCATACCCCTTGATATCCTTACCAACCTAAAAGGCATCTCGCTCAGTTTTGAAAGCTCCAACTACACCCCCAAATCAGCATCAACAGCTTTTTCTGGGAGGGTTGGAGCAAGATTTCTACTTCTCATTGTGTGGAAAAAGTGCTTCCTGCTTTTACTCCTGAATTGCTCTAATTTTATTACATCCCCTCATTCTTGATTTCCCCAGAGGTAGCAGATTTTCTCTGCCTGTTGAATCCTTGTTAAATACTTCAATCAGAACACCCTTCAATGTTCTATACTCAAGGGAATACAAGCCAAATATGCGCAACTTGTCATCATAATTTAACCCTGTAAGCCAACTTGAAAACAAATGCATTGGTGCTACTGTCTATAACACTTCTCTAAGTCTTTACTTTTATTAATGAATCTCCCATGGTGCTTCTTCTGTAAAGTTAGAGGCTATGTTCCTTTGTACTGGCAAGTAATATTATACCGTGTAAAACACAATGTTTCATTCCACTATTAAATTGCAGGTGTATGTCCCTTTCAGTCTTTCTAGCCTTACTGATGACCAATACACTTTACCTGTGTTCAATGAAGATACTGCAGATATCACGAGCCAGATTTTCAAAGTGGGGTCAGGAACCCAACACCAGATGAATTTCGGATGCCAAGCCTGTGCCTCGACATTGTCGCTGAAAACCAAACATCCTTACTGGCCAAGGCTCAGCTTCCAATTAGAGGTGTCGAGCACCTCCAGGAGGTGAGAGCTGCCTGCCTGGCACCACAGCAAAGGCAGATGGCAGCCATGTTGGAGACTGCAGCTGTCTTGCCAATTAAGCAGACAGCTCCTCATAGGGCCAGCAGTGTTAATGGGGCTAGAAGGGGCCATGAAAGAAAATTTAAAGTCCAGCTCTTGCAGTGATGCAAGAACACAAGAAACAGGGGCAGTAAACCATGTGACCCGTCAAGCCTGCTCTGCCATTCAACACGATCATGACTAATCCCCTACGTCAACTCCAATTTCCTATTCAGTCCCCATATACCTTGATTCCCTGAGACACCAAATATCTGTCTAGTCCAACTTAAGGTACATACAACTTAAGGTAAATACGTTTAATATGTATTCAACGATGGAGCATCCACAACCCTCTGGGGTCGAGAATTCCAAAGATTCACAACCCTTTGAATGAAGTAACTTCTCTTCATCTCAGTCCTAAATTCAGCCCCTTATCCTAAGGCTGTGCCCCCATGTTTTAGATTCCCCGACCAGCGGAAACAATCTCTCAGCGTCTACCCTATTAAGCCCCTTCAGAATTTTGTAGGTTTCAAAGAGATCGCCTCTTATTCTTCTGAACTCCAGAGAATATAAGCCCAATTTACTCAATCTCACATCATCAGACAACTCCCTCATCCCAGGGACCAATTGAGTGAACCTTCATATTTTAAAAAATTCATTCACGGGATGTGGGCTTCACTGGCATGGCCAGCATTTATTGTCAATCCCTAGTGCCCTTGAGAAGGTGGTGGTGAGCTGCTTTCTTGAAACATTCATGTGGTATAGGTACACTCAGTGCTGTTAGAAAGGGAGTTCTAGGATTTTGACCCAGCGACAGTGAAGAAACAGCAATATATTTCCAAGTCAGGATGGTGAGTGACTTGGAGGGGAACTTCCAGGTGTTGGTGTTCCCATCTGTCTATGGCCCATGTCCTTCTAAATGATAGTGGTCATGGGTTTTGAGATCCTGTCAAAAGGAGTCTTGGTGAATTCCTGAAGTGCATTTTGTAGATGGTACACACTGCTGCTAGCCCCCAGGATGTTGATAGTGGAGGATTCAGTGATGGTAATGCCATTGAATGTCAAGTGGTGATGGTTAGACTTTCTCTTGTTGGAGATGGTCATTGCCTGGCACTTGTGTGACTCAAATGGTATTTGCCACTTGTCAGCCCAAGCCTGGATATTATGCAGGGGAAGCCGCATTTGGACATGGGCTACTTCGGTATCTGATGAGTCGCGAATGGTGCTGAACATTGTGCAATCATCAGCAAAGATCCCCACTTCTGACTTTACGATGGAAGGAAGGGCATTGATGAAACAGCTGAAGATGGTTGGGCCAAGGGCACTACCCTGAGGAACTCCTGGTGCTGAGATGACTGACCTCCAACAATCACAACCACCTTCTTTTCTGCTAGGTATGACTCCAACCAGTGGAAAGTTTTCCCCGGTTCCCACTGACTGCAGTTTTGCTAGGGCTCCTTGATACCACACTCAATCAAATGTGGCCTTGATGTCACCCTCTCCTCACCTCGGGAGTTCAGCTCTTTTGTCCATTTTTGAAGCGCCTCCAATGCAAGTACTCCCTTTCTTAAATGTGGAGACCAAAACTGCGCACAGCATTCCAGATGTGGTCTCACCAAAACCACGTACAATTGTAGCAAGATTTCTTTATTCCTGCACTCCATGGTCAACATGCCATTTGCCTTCCTAGCATGCATCCGCATGCTAACTTTGCATTCCTTGTAGGAGGACACCACATCTCTTTGAACATCAACGCTTTTGGGTTTCACACCTTTTAAAAAATATTCTGCTTTTCTATTCTTAATACCAAAACAAATAACTTCACACTTCCCTACATTATACTCCCTGCCATCTTGTTGCCTACTCATTTAAACTGTTGAAATCACTTTGCAGCTTCTCTGTGCCTTTCCCACCTAGCAGTTAAGGGTAGTTAAGAGTCAACCACATTGCTGTAAATCTGGAGTCACATGTAGGCCAAATCAGATAAGGATGGCAGATTTCCTTCCCTAAAAGATATTAGCGAACCAGACAGGTTTTACAACAATCGATGATAGTTTAATGGTCGCCGTTACATATCATGAGCTAAAGACTAGCTTTAAACTGCAGATTTATTAATTGAGTTAAATTCCACCAGCTACATGGTGGGATTTGAACCTGTGTCAGAGCATTAGTCTGGGCCTCTGGATTACTAGTCCAGTGACATGACCACTACATCACCGTCTCCCCGAAATTTCCAGGATCTAATCAAATATATTGTTTCTGGGCAGATATCTCAGAATTATTTCCAAATTCTTTCACTGTTAATGAGAACTACCCTCTCCCACAAAGCCACAGACAATCTTCCTATATTCCATGATACATCACGCTTTATTTGATGTAACGTTTCAGGTATACCTATATTGTTGCAACTGTCATACTCTTAAGCGTTTTCACCTCCAGTGAGTCTGCAGAGCATTTCAGCCTGTCTCATCACACTTAGATAGTTTTTATAGAGAGGAAATAATAACTGGTTCAGTTTTAATTAAGACAAACCACAAAACACTACTTCTAAGTGAACCGTGCTGATCAGATCAAATATCACTTCCATTTATTAAACGAGTACCAATCAGTAAACAGTACAAAATCAACCAAACACAGATGTTCATTTCTAGATGGAAGAATTAAAGAGCAAAGAAGTTATGTTAAATTTGGATAGAACCTTGGTTACATCACACTTAGAGTGCTGAGAACAGTTCTGGCCTTCACAAAGATAGACATAGAGGCACTGGAGAAGGGGCAAAGATGATCTACTAGAATGTACCAGGACTAAGAGATTATGTCTTTCAGGAAAGACTGGATAGTCTAGGGCTCTTTTTTCTAGAAAAGAGGTTGAAGGGGTGACCCAACAGATGTCTTGAAGATTATGAAAGGATTTTTAAAAATTCTTTCAAGGGATGTGGGCTTCACTGGCTAGGCTGACATTTACTGCCCATCCCTAACTGCCCTTGAGAAGGTGGTAGTGAGCTGCCTTCTTGAACCGCTGCAGTCCATGTGGTGTAGGCACACCCACAGTGCTGTTAGAAAGGGAGTTCCAGGATTTTGACCCAGCAACAGTGAAGGAATGGCAATAAAAGTCAGGATGGTGAATGGCTTGGATGGGAACTTCCAGGTGGTGGTGTTCCCATATATCTGTTGCCCTTGTCCTTCTAGATAGTAGTGGTCCTGGGTTTGGAAGGTACTGTCTAAGGAGCCTTGGTAAGTTCCTGATTTGATAGGGTAGACATGGAGCTGATGTTCCCAATTGCAGATCAGACCAGAATTAGGGGCAATAAATATCAGATAGTCACTAATAAATCAAATAAAGATTTCAGGAGAACTTCTTTACTCAAGAGTTGTGAGAATGTGGAATGTGCTACCACAGGGAGTAGTTGAGGTGAATAGTATAGGTACATTTAGGAGGAAGCAAGATAAACACCTGAGGGAGAAAGGAATAACATGATATACTGATAGGGTGCAACTCCAATTCCAAAATGCAGATTTTGAGTCGCCGCAACTGGGGACACTTCCGGCACATGTGGTTGCCGTGGGCACTGGAAGTATCCCTGACCTCCCACATTGCACAGGAGGTGCATTCCTCGTGGCCAAGCTGCCATGCCATACCCTTAAATTTTTCCCTTAACTTCTCCTTCCTCTAGTTTAGAGGATATTAGAAACAATAGAAATGCTCACCAGGTCCTACTTACCAAGACCACCGCTTTTCTTTCCAAGGAAAGGTAGAAAATGAAAGGATCACCTCCTTTCCTCTTCACTGAACTCCCTCACTCGCCAAACTCCAACTTAAGCACTCAAATGCAGCCCAAAGCAGCACTCCAGTGCAGACCAAGTAAAATTCCCCAGCTGCCATGGTGGGTTTTGAATTCTTATCTGTGGATCATTAGTCCAGGCCTCTGGCTTAGTAATCCAGTAACCACACATGTTACCATGGCCATTGTCACACTGTTGTTCCTGGAAGCTTATTGGGCAAAATTTTGCTGCAGTATACCCTATATTACAATATTAGACTGGATTTTATGTGCCCCCGCCAGGCGCATTTTCGGCAAGGGGGGCACATAAGATCGGGAGGGTGGCAATTCCACCACCTTCCTGCCCACCCCCGAGCTCACTCGCATAACACAGTAGGTGGTGGGTGCCGAAATCAGCAGCCCAACTGCCATATTTAAATAAATAATCATGGGTCAATTGAGCCCGAAACAAGCCAACTAATAACATGCTGCCCACGCCATAATAGGACTGGCATGGGCAGTCAGGCAAGAGTAGGTAGGCCGCTCTTGTTAAAACCTTTTAACAGGGTGCATCAGGGGGGCAATCACGTTCCCCCACTTTCTTCCTACCTGCCCAATCTCCCTACCCCACCACCACCACCCCTCCCCCCTCCTTAAGCTGCCCAAACCTTCCCCGACAAAACCCCGGACTTACCTTACTCCAGGATCCTTTGGCCTTCTTCTTGGGACTGCTTGCAGTCCCGAAGCGCCCATTAATAAGACCTTGGCGCGCCATGACTGTTGGAGTTGCCGGTCAATCGATTAGCCATGGGCAGGACTCACACTGTCAGGCAATTTATCCTGCCCGCAGTGCGTTATGGCTGCTCGATGGGCTGGCGTGAAGCGAATCTGCGTAACAGCAACTTTCTTTCCAGCGCACTCCCAATATGCAGACTAATTATTTCATTTCAGTAGTCCTAAATTGATTTCAAACCGCTTTGGGCATCCAGAGGTGTACAAATTGCGTTATACATTCAGGACTCTCTTTTTTCAAAAAAAAAACTTACACAGAGCCCACGTAACTGTCAAATCATTTACATTCCTCAGTTATCTCCTCGTCTTACAATCAATAATGTTAGCTCTAGGCTCAGTTGGTAGCATTAACACCACAATCAGAAGTGTATTCAAGTTTCACTCCAGATTCAAGCTTTTTTAAAATTAATTCTTGGGATGTGGGCATCACTGGCTATGCCAGCATTTATTGCCAATCCCTAATTGCCCTTCAGTTGGTGGTGAGCTGCCTCCTCGAACCTCTGCAGTCCACGGGGTGTAGGTACACCCAGAGTGCTGTTAGGGAGGGAGTTCCAGCGGTTTGACCAGCGACAGTGAAGGAACACGATATAGTTCCAAGTCAGGATGGTGAGTGGCATGGTGGTGGTGTTCCTATCTGTCTGCTGCTCTTGTCCTTCCAGATGGTAGTGTGTTTGGAAGATGCTGCCTAAGGAGGCTTGGTGCACTGCATCTTGTAGATAGTACATGCTGCTGCTACTATGCGTCAGTGGTGGAGGGAGTGAATGTTCATGGGTGGAGTGTCAATCAAGTGGGCTACTTTGTCCTGAATGGTGTCAAGCTTCCTGAGTGTTGTTGCAGACAAGCGGAGAGTATTCCATCACACTCCTGACTTGTGTCTTGTAGATGATGGACAGATGTTGGGGGGTCAGGAGGTGAAACACTTGCCGCAGGATTCCTAGCCTCTGGCCTGCTCTTGTAGTCACAGTATTTATATGGCTAGTCCTGTTCAGTTTCTGGTCAATGGCAGTTCCCAAAATGTTGTTAGTGGGGCATTCATTGATGGTAATGCCATTGAATATCAAGGGGCAATGGTTAGATTCTCTCTTGTTGGAGTTGGTCATTACCTGGCACTTGTGTGGCGTGAATGTAACTCGTCACTTGTCAGCCCAAACCTGGATATTGTCCAGGTCTTGCTGCATTTGGACATGGACTGCTTCAGTAGCTGAGGAGTTGCGAATGGTGCTGAACATTGTGCAATCATCAGCGAACATCCCCATTTCTGACCTTACAATGAAAAGGTCATTGATGAAGCAGCTGAAGATGGCTGGGCCTAGGACACTGCCCTGAGGAACTCCTGCAGTGATGTCGAGGCTGACACTTCAGTGAACAATGTACTGTCAGTTTCTGTTTTGGAGGAGATATTACACTGAGGCCCCAGTTTCCCTCTCAAATTGGTGTGCAAGATCCATGGCACAAGTTTGCCAATATTTATCCCTCAACCAACATCACTTTGAACAGATAAGCTGGTCATTATCTAATTGCTGTTGGGTCTTGTGCACAAATTGGCTGCTCTGTTTCCAACAATACAATAGTGACTACACTTCAAAAATAGTTCATGCAAGGTTCTGTATCATTTTTTAAAAATTTATTCTTGGGGCGTGGGCATCGCCGGTATTTATTGTCCATCCCTAATTGCCCTTGTTCAGAGGGCATTTAAGAGGCAACCACATTGCTGTGGGTCTGAAGTCAGAGGTGAGACCAGGTAAGGACAGACGATTTCCTTCCCTAAAGGACATTAGTGAATCAGATGGGTTTTTACAACAATTGACAATGGTTTCACAGTCATCATTAGACTTTTAATTCCAGATTTTTATTGAGTTCAAATTTCACCATCTGCCGTGGCGGGATTCAAACCCGGGTCCCGAGAGCATTATCCTGGATTACTAAGATAAAAGCAAAAAACTGTGGATGCTGGATTACTAGTCCAGCGACAATACCACTACTCCATCGTCTCCCTGCCATATATATGAAATCTCAGCAAACCTCATGGTCTCTCCTCTGTCCATCTTTGACGTTGTTCTGCTCTGCAAGCTTTACCTCATCATTTAAACTTTTCCAAAAACAGATTATTTTATTTTAAAAAGCTCTAGTCTCAAACAAGCGCAACATTGTACTCATACAGCTTTCAGGGCAGCAAACAGCACAGCAGAGTTATGAATGCAAATATGTAACCACGCCACGTAAGGAGTTATTAGGACAGAGGAGCAATTGCTCGGTCACAGATGTAGGTTTTAACGAGCATCTTAAACGATGAGAGACAGGTTGAATTGCAGAGAGGGTCTGGGAAGGCAATTCCAGAACTTCGAACCTAGACAGCTGGGGCAAGGTACTGATGGAGAAGTGATGGAAATGAGGGGGGTGCAAGAGGCCAGAATTGGAGGAGCGCAGAGATCCCAGCACAATCATTTAGGGCTGGAGCTGGTTGCAGCAAGAGGGAGGAACGTGGTACTTACTTGTCTGATACAGCTCGTGCTTTCAACAATGCAGCTGTGTAGCATATCGTTGCTGATTTTGGCAAGCTGATATCTACAAACAAAAGACAAGTAGATTAGGGTAAAAATCAAGGTGCCCAGACGTCTGGGTTTTGCTGGTACAGTCGCATTTTTCATTGAAAGGCCCGGTGCCCCGACAATTTCCTAAAAATGGTTCAAATATCCCAGTTTTCACCTTTTCCTTTTTTGGCACCAAAGGCTCCATTGCTGATGACACCTTCTAAACCATCTACATAATAGGGTTTCCAACTCTGGCTGCACATATTCAGGAGATATCATCACATGACCTCCCATCTTTAACTGCCCCTCCCTTAGACTCCTGCCACTGGTCACCCAACATGTCAATCATCACAGAGCCCCACCTTTCTAACGGCTTTTCAATGTTTTTCTGTTTGGGCTTTTGAAAATCTGTTCACCCTAGTAAAATTCCAAATGAATGCTCAGCACAAAAATTCTCAGCTTCATCGCAACCAAACCACCCCCAAGCAGATTTATGCTATAACTCACACTAAGGTATCCATTACTCGACAAATAAGCCATCTGAGCCCCCTAGCCAAGTAGGCTTCCACTTAAAAGTCACTTCCAGGTATCTATGTTTTGTAATTTTTTTCTCTGATATTTTGTTATACTGTACATTCCACAATTAAACCTTTTTTTAAAACAAGCGCAGTTTTGAAAGGTTTTTTTTAATGGTGCTCCTCAAATCCAAGGACAAATATCTTTATTTTTACTGCACTATATGAAGCTATTTTGTTCCTAGCAAAAAATATCTTGGAAATGCACGCAAAGGAATTAGCTTCATACAGTAATGTTCCAATCCACAGAATCAAATACCACAATGGCACTGTCAGTATCTGAAAAACAGGCCAACATAAACTAACAATACACAACAGCAACTATCTAGTTGGGGGGGGGGGGCTCAACTAAATAACACTTAAGAGATGTTAAAACAAGGCACAATTGTTGCAAAAATTATTGTATGCAACACAATGTGTTCCCTGAAATTCTAAGTGTAAATAAAATTAACATTTTGGAAAAGATGTTGTTAAAAATGAACTGAAACTTGCAACAGCCTTCAGGTTTGGAGGTAAGAGACAGAAAGTGGAGATTAAGAGAACGTTGATTGATTGGTAACAAGTGGTGCTCTCCAGAGATCTGAACTGGGACCTCAGCTTTTCACCATATGTATTAATAACTTGGATGAAGGAACAGAAAGTTATATATTCAAGTTTGTAGATGACACAAAGGTAGGAGGCACAGTAAGTTGCTTAGATGCAGGAGGTTATAAAGTGACATAGACTTAAGCGATTGTACAAAAACTATGGCAGACAGTTTAGCGTGAGAAAGTGTTAAAAGTATGGGCACAGGACATCTTTGCAAGTGATTGGGTCTCCAGCATATTGAGGGATTTGTAGTCAGAGGGGAAAAATCTGTTACAATTTTCTGTTATATCTGTAGGTTGGAGCTTCCAGAGCAAGTTCCAATAATCCAACACAAAAGAGAATATAATTACAGTAAAAATCACACCTTAAGGGATGAACAACCCATTCGATGGTAGAAACAGACACAACCCTTGTGGAAACAAAATGCAGTCTTGTAATTATAGTCTTACTATCCAGGACACTAACCATCATATTTGGCCAAGACCACCTGTACATCAGCATAAGCCTGTAACTCCAGAAGAGCTTCTAATAAATTTTCGTGTATATTCAGCATACTAAGCAGCGGAAACTCTTTCATCAACTGCAAAAGAAAGAAAAGACATTTTATTGATCATTATTTAACGCAAGGTCATGAAAATACGCAACCAAAACTTATGTTGTTTAACCCTTTTTCTACATTCACGTTATTTAATTCTGTATTGAGCAACAATCTTTAGAGTTCTAAAAATCTCAAAACCACTGAAAGTAAAATCTGACAGACAGGATCACAGGTCACTGACAAAACTTTCCCTCATTTTCCTTCCACGCAAGGGGTACATGAGATGAAAACAGAATCCAAGCAGTCTTAACCAAACCCGCACAAAAACTCCATAAACAGCCAGTGTGAAAAGAATTACCCAAAAGAATTACAATTATAAATTAACTGTTTTGTGCTCCTAGTATAATTATCATCAGGCAGCTTAACATCTGTCATTGGGAAAATGTTGGAGTCCATTATAAAGAATGTAATAGCAGAGCATTTAGAAATGCACTAACTAATCAAGCAGAGTCAGCATAGCTTCATGAAGGGAAAATCATGTCTGACAAATTTATTAGAATTCTATGAAGAGGTAACAAGCAGGATACATAAAGGGAAACCAGTAGATGTAATAGATTTGGATCTCCAGAAGGCATTCGATAAAGTGACACACATAAGGCTACTTAATAAGATAAGAGCCCATGGTGTTGGTGGTAGTATATTAGCATGGATAGAGGACTGGCTAACTAACAGACGACAGAGAGTTGGGATACAGGGGGCATTTTCAGGATGGCAACCTGTAACTAGTGGAGTGCCACAGGGATCAGTGCTGGAGCCACAATTATTTACAATATATATTAATGACTTGGATGAAGGAAATGAATGTACTATCACCAAGTTTGCAGATGACACAAAAATAGGTGGAAAGGCAAGTGGCGAGGATGACACAAAGAGTAAACAGAGGGATATAGACAGGTTAATTGCGTGGGCAAAAATGTGGCAGATGGAATATAATGTGGGAAAGTATGAGATTATGCACATTGGCAGGAAGAATAGAGGAGCTGAATATTATTTAAATGGAGCAAGACTGAAGAAAGTTGCAGCACAGAGGGATTTGGGGGGTCCTCGTGCACAAAAAGCTAGAATACAGGTTCAGCGGGTAATAGGGAAAGCAAATGGAATGTTGGCCTTAATTTCAAAGGGAATGGAGTATAAAAATAGGGAAGTCTTGCTAAAACTATACAAGGCACTAGTTAGACCACACCTTAAATACTGTGAGCAGTTTAGGTCCCCTTATCTAAGGAAAGATATACTGGCACTGGAGGCAGTCCAGAGAAGGTTCACTTGATTGATCCCGGGTATGGAGGGATTTTCTTATGAGGAGAGGTTGAGTAGGTTGGACCTGTGCTCCTTGGAGTTTAGAAGAATGAGAGGTGACCTTATTAAAACATATAAGATTCTGAGGGAGCTTGACAGGGTAGATGCTGAGAGGTTGTTTCCCCTTGTGGGAGAGTCTAGGACCAGAGGGCATAATTTCAGAGTAAGGGGTCACCCATTTAAGACAGAGATGAGGAGGCATTTCTTCTCTGAGGGTAGTCAATCTGTGGAATTCTTTACCACAGAGGGCTGTAGAGGCTGGGTCGTTAAATATATTCAAGGCTGAGATAGACAGATTTTTAATCAGTAAGGGAATCAAGGGTTATGGGGAAAAGGCAGGAAAGTGGAGTTGAGGATTATCAGATCAGCCATGCTCTCACTGAATGGCAGGGCAGACTCGATGGGCTGAATGGCCTGCTCCTGCTCCTACTCCTACATCTTATGGTAATTACTGTTTGTTTTAACTTGGAAAGATATTAAGGCAACACCAATTTACAGATAAATTCCAGAGTGCTAATTTCCAAACATATGATGTGATGTTGAAGTTATTGTAACATGTCGGACTGGTGAAATATTTATACAGTGCCTTTCACATCTTCAGGGCATTCCACAGTGCTTTACAGCCAATGAAAGACCATTAACTGTTACTGTTCACTGTTATAATGTAGGAACCTTGCTTGTCAATTTGTACATTGCCAAGCTCCCACAAACAATGATAGGATAATGACTAGACAACTCATTTTAGAGTTGGTGGTTGATCGATATGCATTGGCCCAGGACGCCTGGAGAACTCCTCTGTCCTTCTTTGAAACAGTGCCATTGGATCTTTTATGTGCACCTGAAGGAGCAGACAGATCTCCAGTTTAACATCCTATCCAAAAGGCAGCACCTCTGACAGTGCAGCATTCCCTCAGTAGTGCAGTGGGGATGTCAGCCTAAATTCTACGCTCAAGTCTCTGGATGCAGGCAAATTCAAAAACCAATGTGTACACACCAATTTCCACACACAACGAATGAGATAAATTGCTAATTAATCTCTTTTTATGGTGTTAGTTGAGGGATAAATGTCAGCTACGGCGTCAGAACAATTCCTGCTCTACTTCTAATAATGCCATGGGACCATTTAAGGGGCAAGCTGGAGCACAGGGCTTTTGACTCTACTGAAGGACAGCATGAATGCAGCACTTCCTCAGCCTGTGCAAGTCTTAAATCCATGACCTTCAACTCAGAAACAACAGTGTAACCAACTGAGATAAACTGACATTAGTTAAGTAGAATTTAGAGTATGGTTAATGGTTATAGGTGTTGGAAATAAGCCCAAGTATGAAGATGAAGCATTTTCCCCTGTTCCAGATGGGGAAGTTCACCTGTTGTCCTGTTACTCACGTCTCTCATTAGTTTTACTGCTTCTCGTATTCTTCCCAGTTTTCTTGCACACATTGCAAGCCTTCTTTTGATATAAACTAATACATTTGTATCTCGCCCTGCCAAAAGAAAACGGATTAAGCTGAAATTCAAACCATTCTCAGGAGGATAGGTGTTAGTGGATTAATGTCAGGTGCTCACATGAAAAATCAACTTCAGCATTCAGGATGTAATAACTGAACAACATTTAAAAATTCTCATCCTTGTTTTCAAATTCCTCCATGACCTTCCCCTACCTAGCTCTGCAACCTCCTCCAGCCCTCAGATCTCTGTGCTCGTCCAATTCTGGAATATTGCACACCCCAATTTCCATCATTCCACCACTGGCAGCCATGACTTCAGTTGGCTGGGCCCCTAGCTCTGGAATTCTCTCCCTAACCCTTCTTCACTTCTCTCTCTCCACTTTTAAGACAATACTTTGAAGTGCAGTCACTGCTGCTGTGTTGGCAAACTCAGCAGCCAAACTGCGTACAGCAAGCTCCCTCAAGTAGCAGTGAGATAAATGAACTTATAATCTGTTTTTTGGAGTCTAGATTGAGGGATAAACATTTGCCAGGGCACCTTCAAAACTGTGCAACAGGATATTTTACATAGCGAAAGAGCACATGGGGTCTTGGTTTAACATCTTATTCTGAAGACAATAACCTCAACAGTGTTGCACTGGAAGTGTCAGGTTGGATTATATGCTCTGTCTCTGGAGTGGAATTTAAAACCACAATCTTCTGACTCAGTCAAGCCTACTACCTCTGATCCAAGACTGAAACCACTGTATGGAAACAGACAAAGCAATGAAGTAGGTCAATTTGGTCTTGTATTTTGTTTGTTTAAGTCTGGCAAGGAACGACAGTTTATGCTCCATGGCTTTATACCTTCCCTCAGTCTTTAATGGATTCAAGGCAATATTTTAATGTTTGTAGATCACCTGTTCTTTTAAAATTTTAATATGTCTCTGACCAAATGTCACCTCTCCTCTCCTCTCAAACACAGCCTTCTGGTAACTTGCCCAAGTGATCATTTCTCATACACAAGCCCAGACGATGAATGGCTGTTGTTCAACATTGGAAGCATCACAGCCGAGGTCAATCATGTGCTCACCTGCCATAAGCAAGGGTCACTGAACAGCAACCAGAAGCAGGAACACTGGTGGACTTCCCGCCACCCACCACCATCCCTCCCCTTCCCAACATCAGGTGAAATAGCTCCAGGCAGCCACATGGCAGGACAAGGGATGCTTCTATCCAAGCCAAGCTGATAAAAGATCATTGTTAAAACTAAAAACAGAAGAGAAAGACTATATAGCACCCTTCACAAACTCAAAGTGATTTTCAACCAATGAAATTATTTTGAACTGCAGTCACTGTTGTGATGCAGGGAACATGGCAGCCAATTTGCCCCACAAACTGCAATGTCATGATGACCAGATAATTAAATTTTAAATGAGTCAGTTGAAGGATAAATATTGTCCAAGGCAGTGGACAGAATTTCCTGCTCTTTTTCCAAATAGTGCTGTGGGGATTACATGCAACACAATTGTATTGAAGCACCTGAGTGCAACATGACTTATGTAGAAAATTTGAATATCAGTGCCATTTTGAAATGTTTTGTAAAGTTCTTTTGGATATTTTATGAATAAAGTATACTTTTGCAAAAAAAAAAATCTCCACCCAAGAGAGCAGATAGGGCTTCGATTTAACATCTTGTCTGAAAACTGATGAAAGATATTCCCTAAAACTGTAACCTGACTTTCACATTCAGCTATATGTTTCCACCTTTTACCTCTTGTCCAATAAGACATATTGTATTTCTTTGATAAATGGTGACTCCCATAAGATGACTCCCACAAGCTTGTTATTAAAAGGCCGCAACACGCACAGTTTTTCCTTAATGCTTTAACACAATATTCATGTCACAGTTGGGAAACTTACTGTGTTGTGCTTCCTGCTGTGTGCTGTGGTGCTGAAGCTGCTGGCTTCTTCTGTAACATACCTCTCCTGCTTTCAGCGCCTGTTTAAATAGTTTCTCAGCTTCAAGAATTGTGGTGGTCTCCTCCTCAGCTAGAAGAACATATGCCGTAGCACACCTAAGGTTGCAAAGAAAGCCAGATGTTAGGGTTTACTGTGCACCAAAGTAGCATTTACTCCAGTTGGCAAGCTGTAGCAGGCATGTACCTCAGCTCGTGAGGTTAGTACACTGCTACTTTTTTCCGCTTTTAACTATTCTATCTTTGTAACTGACCTGTGCTGGAATTGGGTGAGAAAGAGGTGACTGCAGACACCACGCTGTCTCCTTGTGTTGTTCTGCAGAATGTCAGAGGAGGGATTTAAGGTGCAATCCAAAGTCAAACTCCTATTAATAGTCCCTCCGTCAGTTTGATCAGCTTTCCAAATCCCACCCCCTATCACTTAGGACCATAGCTGTTTTCCTGAAGAAACAAAGCAACCTTTCACTGGATTCATAACATGATACAGCTCAAGAGGCAGCTATTCGGCCCATCACGTCGAGGCTGGCTCTTTGAAAAATCTGTCCGACTAATTCCACTCCCCTCCATGGTCTTTTTCCACAGCCTTGCAAATTTTTCCCTTTCATGTCTTTATTGAATTCCATTTACAAAGTTATTACCGAATCTGCTTCCATTAACCCCAATTACTCCTCACCTGCTAAATCTCAGACCTCTAAAATAAAAATTAACCTAACATGATAGCCATTGCACAGTTCACCTCTTGTACACAGTTTTAGATAACTGAAAATAAGGAGCACAATACCGTGTCTTACAACATCGATTTTCTGGTCTGGAAATGCTAAGGCACTTAAATGCAATACTTCAATAGCAAGCTTCAGAAGAGAGACAAAAACACTGACATTCCCAAGGCCACTAAGCTTTTACTAAAAAAAAAATACTTTCATGGCCTGTGAGCTCCTTAAGGTGGTGGTGGTGAGCCATTTTCTTGAACCATGTGGTGAAGGTGCTGTTAGGGACACAGTTGCAGGATTTTTACCCAATAACAATGAAGGAATGGTGAATATATTTCTGAGTCAGGATGATTGTGACTTTAGAGAGGAAATTGCAGGTGGTGGTGCAAATGCGCTCCTGGTTCCTTTACATGCTAGAGGCCACAGGTTTGGTGCTTATGAAGCAGCCTTGGCAATTTGTGGCCATGCATCTTGTAGATTGTATACACTGCAGCCAGGTTATGCCAGAGAAAGAGGAAGTGTATGTTAAAGTTTATAGGGAGTTTGCCTTAAAGTCCCACAAATAACTAATGATAAGGCAAATGGCACTACTCATCATGAAACATTCCTTTAATCCAGATCTGATAGTAATCCCATGTCCTTAAACACAAGGAGAATTTTAGATTTTATCAATGAGTAGATCTCAGTATTGCATATGAAAGTTTTTCCAAATAAACACTGCAGATTGCTAGTAATTGCAATTTAAATACCAATGTCACCCCCACTGCTGACTCAAACCTGTCCTTTTCAGTTACGCACAATAAACCACACTCATTTCATTCTGAAAGAGACAAACCTTGGACACTGAATCAGTTCAAGCACTTGTTAATGACAAGCATGGGACCAGATGAGTTGCTCTTGCAGATAGCCAGCACAGACATGATGGGCCAAATGGCTTCCTTAGCTATTATAAACATTCCCTGTTTCCTTTTTAAACTTATTGAATTCATGATATTGTAGTCGTCAAGCCCTCACAAATCAAAGCAGGTTTTTTTTAACCTCCCCCTCGCTTGTCCTAAATCTCTCCCTTCCTCTCCTGAAGGCAAATTCTTGCTGAATTACATTGGACGGATGCTCCCAATCTTCTCTGCTCTTTCACCAAAATGCCTTCTTCCATGTGTCAGCATTGACAGTGAATGCTGGCGTTGATCTAGCTGAGTGGGACATTGGCCCACTTTCCAGCAGCAGGCACTGGTTAATGAGACGGAATAAAAAACTTAACTGATCCCTCCCACATTCATCCACCCATCCATCCTAAGAAGGAAACAAGACCAACTTTAACACCTCTGCTGAGATCATCTATCTCAATGGTGACCAAGGATAAAGGCCTGTGTAAGTTAGAACCCATGGGGTGTATTTAAATTTAAATTTCTACGCCATAAAGGGAAGGTATGGATTAAGCAGATACACTCAATAACCTTTATAGAGACATGGCACAGAAGGGGGATACTCAGCCCATCATGCCTGTGCTGGTTCTCTGAAAGAGCTACCTACGTATCCCATTCCCCTGCTCTCTCCCATAGCCCTGTAAATCTTTCCTTTGAATCATCTTAAAAACATCCAACTTGGAAACATGTCCCAGCAAAGCCAGTAATAAAGTAAGATAATGTAATCAAGAAATCAATACACTTTCATGCTCTAACACCGAGGAACTAAATATACTCTGCATTATTTTTAGCACCCCATTCAACACATTCGTGTTAAAACTCTTTTGTACAACAGATAAACACAGGAGATCAAGCATTAGAAAAGTCCAAAAGACACAAATGGTCAACCAATGAGCGTGTCAGAAACCTTCAGACTGATGTAGAGGACAGTGGAGCGAGTGCGAGATCGTTACACAGAATCTCAATCTGCAGTACAGAACATACTCATTGTTTAATTCTAAAGCTTGATATGCTGCCTTCATTCTAGCTTGAGCGTTCCTCTCCCGCCAGGCTTTCTGCATCACTGTTAAGAGAACAAAACAGAAATAAAAGTGTAAGTGACAGCAGGTGTTTATATCTGACATACACCAGTACAGCAGCAGAAATGTTGCTCAGAAAAAAAGTCACTTTATTGAAGCCCACATTTAGCTAGGAGCCCATTAAACTTCTCCAGCTATAAAGAACGGCAGATGTGTTATAACATGAACATGTGCTGTCCAACACACTTGAGTGTAATGTGAACGTTAAATGCAGCAATAAAAATCTGTGCTGTTATGCCAAAGCCTTCTGCGTTCCAACAAACATGGTGCTAGGTCAAGGTTTAAGTCCACAATTCTGCAGGTGGTACTGTCAAAATCTCAACTGAAATGACATAGGTCAGATGCCAGTCTGATGCTTCCTCATGTGGAAGCAAGGCAAAGGTAGAAACATAATCAAAATGTGCCAGCTCTCTGGTCAGCCCTATTGGCTCTTTCAGTTGCTAAAAGCACTGCCTAATGCAGTAATAAGCCTTTTGTACCAGGATGCTCCCAAATTCAATTCCTAGTTTGTGCTGAATCTGTTGTTAACCTCAGTGAGACAGCAGGACAGCTACTACACATTGGTTTAGTATCCCATGGACTTCAGAGAGGACAAACAGAATCTGGTTGGGCTGTTGCTTGATTTTGAATTCTTTATGGTGCTGCACATTGAAGCATCAAGACCATGTTCAGTCTTCAGGTGAAACTGGTTAGAAGGTGGGTGAAAATTTGGCCACGATGTTCAGACATAATTGAGCAACTATTTTAATGTCAAACATTGATTATTTACTTTTTCTATTTTCATTTGTATTCCTGTGTCCTGTGATGATACATAGTGCCTCAATATATTAGCCATGCTGGAATTACACATTCCTTGTCAATGGTGGCCCTGCTAGTGGCTCCACTGGCAGGAAGGTATAATTACATCGTGACACATTTACAAACAGTTTCCATTATAAGTGCAGACATAGGAATTTATAATAAAGTTAACAGGATGTGCATGCAAATACAAGCTTTTAAATACATGTAAACAACTCGTTAATTTTAGTTCTGTTTTCATTCTTCAATGACTTGGGTGATTACCCCTACAACCCTCCCAAAACTCTGCTCTCCTCCATTTCTGGCCTCTTGAGAGCTCTCTAGTTCCTTCATCCCACCACTATTGGCTGTATCTTTAGCATTCTAGGCCCTAAGCTCCAGAATTCCCTTCTTAAACCTCTCCTCCTCACTCTCCTCCTTTAAAACACTGTTTAAACCTAACTTCTTTGACCAAGCCAGTGGTCACCTGTCCTAATGTTTCCCTTTTTGGCTTGGTGTCAATTTCTGTCCATTTATGCTCCTGCTAAGCACCCTGGGACATTTTATGATGTTATAAGGTGTTATATAAATGCAAGGTCTTATTGCTGTGTCTTTCCAATCTTTGTTCATAATTCAGACCCATGACGCCTTGGATCTTTCTTATGCCTCCAGGGCCTGAATCTCTCTCATTTCTTGGCAGCACAAAGTGGATGCGGTATTCAATATGTAATATGAGTGCAGCGTGGAGTTTGATTGGTACCTCCTCAGAATTATTTCCAACTGTTTTGTCTATCTATTCAATATTCTGCAGCCATGTTGATTGCAGCTCTGGTTGGACATGTTCAGTCTTAAGTTCATGAAGATTCCTAGCTCTAATTCAGTTTCATTCTTATTTCTTTCAACACCATTCATAGAATGAATGGGAGCCTATTTTTCTTTCCTATGTGTAGTACTTAATATTTGTCTGTATTGAATTTAAGTTATCATTATTCCTCCCACTTGCATATTTTGTCCAACTCACTCTAATTTCTGAGCTGCCTCTTCCAATTCCACTGCCCTATCTAGTTTTGTACCATCTGCAAGTTGACTACTTACACTGAGTTTCTGAATGCAGGTTGCTTATCAAAATCAGAAACAGAGATCACACTCAGATTTTAAGCCCTGAGGCAGCCCCCTCGCTCTGGCATAACTCCTTTGACAAAGACGCCATATTAATACTCTTTCCTTTGAGTCAGATTATCATGGATTCAAGTGCATGGACCACATACTTCAGCGCAAAATCTGGCTCATGCTTCCTGTATTGAGGGTACTGCAATGTTGGATGTGACATTAAACCAAGGTCCCGTCAATAAGGTATGGTTAGGTAAATGTAAAAAAAGAATTCCATGGCACTATTCAAAAAGAGAAGCAGGGGAGTTTCCCATTGTCCTGGGAATATTAATCTCTCAAACAACATCACTAAAATGGACTCTCTGATGATATATCACATTGCTGTTTTTGGAGCCTTGCTGTGTGACAATTGGCAATTGCGTTTCCCAACATTACAACAGTAACTATGTTTCAAAAGTACTTCATTAGTTGTAAATCGCTTTCAGGTATTCTGAAAGATGTTATATCAATGCAAATTCTTTCTTTGCTCTTTACTGATGCATATAATGATCAAAATATGCCCATATACATGTTGACTGCAGCTCTGGTTGGACATGTTTAGTGTTATCCAGTCATGAATGGCGGCGGACAATTCAACAACTCACTGGAGGAGCAGACTCCACAAATATTGCTATCCTCAATGATGGATGAGCCCAGCACATCAGTTCAAAAGATAAGGCTGAAGCATTCACAACAATCTTCAGCCAGAAGTTCCAAGTGGATGATCCATCTCGTCCTCCTCCGGAATGCCCTAGCATCACAGATGTCAGTCTTCAGCCAATTCAATTCATTCTACGTGATATCAAGAAACGGCTGAAGGCACTGGATACGGCAAAGGCTATGAGCCCTGACGATATTCCGGCTATAGCACTGAAGAATTGTACTCCAGAACTTGCCACGTCCCTAGCCAAGCTGTTCCAATACAGCTACAACACTGGCTTCTATCCAGCAATGTAGAAAATTGACCAAGTACTTCCAGTACACAAAAAGCAGGACAAACCCAACCTAGCCAATTACCGCCCCTTCATTCTAGTCTCGATCATCAGTAAAGAGGTGGTAGGGGTCATCAACAGTGCTATCAAACAGCACTTGCTTAGCAATAATCCGCTCACTGATGCTCAGTTTGAGTTCCACCGGGATCAGTGAGCTTCTGACCTCATTACAGCCTTGGTCCAAACGTGGACAAAAGAGCTGAAATCCAGAGATGAGGCGAGTGACTGCCTTTAACATCAAGGCAGCATTTGACCAAGTGTGGAATCAAGGAGCCCTAGCAAAGCTGGAGTCAATGGGAATCAGGGGTAAACTCTCCACTGGTTGGAGTCATACCTAGCAGAAAGGAAGATGGTTGTGGCTGTTAGAGGTCAATCATCTCAGTTCCAGGACATCACTGCAGGAGTTCCTCAGGGTAATGTCTTTGGCCCAACCGTCTTCAGCTGTTTCATCAATGACCTTCCTTCCAGCATAGGGTCAGAAATGGAGATGTTTGCTGATGATTGCACAATGTTCAGCACTATTCACAACTCCTCAGATACTGAAGCAGTCCATGCCCAACTGCAGCAAGACCTGGACAATACCCAGGCTTGGCCCAAGAAGTGGCAAGTAACATTCATGCCACACAAGTGCCAGGCAATGACCATCTTCAACAAGAGAGAAACTAACCATCGCCACTTGATCTTCAATGGAATTACCATTGCTGAATCCACCACTATCAACATTCTGGGGGTTACCATTGACCAGAAACTGGACTAGCCATATAAAGACCGGTTACAAGAGCAGGTCAGCAGCTAGGAATCCTGCAGTGAGTAACTCACCTTTTGATTCCCCAAAGCCTGTCCACCATCTACAGGGCACAAGTCAGGAGTGTGATGGAACACTCTTTCCACTTGCCTGGATATGAGTGAAGCTACAACAACACTCAAGAAGCTTGACAACATCCAGAACAAAGCAATTGATTGACACATCCATAAACATTCACGCCCTCCATCATTGACGAACTGCGGCAGCAGTATGTACCATCCACAAGATGTACTGCAGAGACTACCAAGGCTCCTTAGGCAGCACCTCCCAAACCTACAACCACTCCAATCTAGAAGGACAAGGGCAGCAGAGACATGGGAACACCACCACCTGGAAGTATCTCTCCAAGCCACTCACCATCCTGACTTGGAAATATATCGCCTTTCTTTCACTATCACTGGGTCAAAATCCTCGAACTCCCTCTCTAATAGCACTGTGGGTGTACCTACGCCACAAGGACTGCAGCGGTTTAACAAGGCAGCTCACCACCACATTCTCAAGGGCAATTAGGGATGGGCAATAAATGCCAGCTTAGCCAATGATGCCCGCACCCCGTAAACAAATAATAAACAAAATACATATAATACCTGAAATCACATGCAATGTAATAGAATTAGTGCACACTAGTCATTTTAGCTGCTCTACTGGGTAGGACAAAGGGCTTAAACTGCAATACACCTTCATATAATAAAAACACACTGGGCCTGAGAACTCAGGTTAATTTAATAACTTCCACATAGCAAGGTTTGATTTCAAATGGGCAATTATGAGACCCCCATGACAAATCCAGTTGTGGTGAAGGGTAATATCCCAAGACATTCTCCTTTCTTTACAGATGCTGCCCAACTTTGAGTATTTCCTGTATTTTCTGTTTTCCAACATGGCAAGGCTGAGTGTCCCCTCAGGTCCCGCATACAGATGTGAAATGAGAGATGATAAAAAAATAAGTCTACCATGAACACAAACAGTATGAAAACAAGAAGAGAAAATTCAGACAAATAACTACAAATTGAAGTGCAGGTGTACTCCAGTCACAAATATAGCCCATGTGATATCTAGATCACCTCTAGCGGAATAGCTATTTTCAAGAAAACACAAATTTTGTTTCTTTCTAGTCTTCTTCCCATCGCCCCTGAATTAACTCACTGCAAATGGTGCGTTGTTTCGTGAGGCCAGGGATGCCTTCTTCACGTGAGCACACAGGCAATGAGCATCAGCAGGCTCTTGTACAAGGAAGGCATCACTGCCAAACTCAACTCTGCCCTCTCCGCTACAGTTCACACATTCGAGTTTACAAGCAGGAATCACTGGAAAGTGATCAGAAGCAGTAATAAATCTTGGTTCATTCTCAACTCCCTGACCCAGGGGTCACGGAGGCCTCATGCAGCACACAGTCACTAATGCAACAGACATCAGGACCTAAATAACTTCTTGCACGGTTTATGTTGTACAAGGTGAAATGACAATTTTCTCAGCTGACAGGTCAGTTGATGGTCTAATCTACTATTTAATAAAGTGGCGTCTTCACTGTATAATGGAAAAAGACTCAGTGAACACAATTCCAGAAGACAGACAGGCTGAAGTGTACTGTGCAGAAAACAGGGATTAAAAGCTAAAGATGTAAATGATATGAATGTCAAATAAACAGTCAAAAAAGGGGTGTAAATTTCACTCCACCTCGTAAAGTGGATGAACTAAACTTCAAGTTAAACTGGAAAAAGAGCAGCATAAAGCCCACATATTTCCCTCAGGGTGAACAAGTGATCTGGTTTGACACATTATCTCCCAAATAGTGATAACTAACACCATGCTCCTGGTTAGAACATGGGATGAAAAACAATACTTAAGTAATAAAGAACTGGGCCAAACCCTTCAAATTTTCATCTGGCAGTTTCAGTAAAACTTAAACACACTCAGTCATAAGGCTTCAGTGAACTGAGTGTAATTGCAATGGGGACGTTAACAAAAGAATGCAATAACAAGTTAATCCAACAGGAACCAAGTCTGGTAATTACATACCTGAAAGCCTCGGTTACCTCCATAAAAGTGCCTGTTCATTGTAATACCCTAAGAGTACTTTTATACTGTAGCTATCTGAGATCAGCAGTCATAGAATCTGACTCTCAATCAAGTTCTCATGCGACAAGCATGCCTGCACAGGTGTGCAGAGCTAGTCTTGCATCCATTAAGCTTTCAGAGACTTTAAAATACCCAAGCTCAAAATTCTGGTATAATTGCCTCTTCAAAGACACGCCCCAGCTAATTGTTTCTTTCTTTAAAAAAATACGCTTTGTTAAACCACATAGAAAAAATGTTTCACCATGGCAGTATAAATGCATCCAAAATTCCCAACAGGTTTCCCTACCACTCAACCTGTGGACTCACCAGCATCTGCGGGTCTGGAATGATCAGTGTCGCATGTGAAAAACGTTTGATGATCCTGTGCTGACAGGTTCATGTCGTAATATGTCAGGGGCTCTCTCCCTGTGACCCATGTGTACCTTCAGAAAAAGCAAAACGCAGAATTATTAAACAACCTCTGACACTGAGTGAGCTATAGTCAGAAAAGTTATGCCCTGGTTGTCACTTATGAATCTGAGTGAAGCCCAGTGATGTTAGAATACTCCTTTTGTTCAGAAGAAACAATACAAGTGCACAAAAAAACTGTCCTGCTTTCTGTGGGCACACCCCAAATTTTACCAAGCTGTTAGTAACAGAAAATTGGAGTGACTCTTTTCAGTGAGCTACAGGTCTACATAATAATTAATGTTTTCTGTACATCCAAGTATTGATGCGTGATCCATATTTATGTAAGAGAGTTGTCAAAGTAGTACGGTTACCCCCCACCCTCCCACCCTCAATCACTCATGAAATAGGCTTGGGGGTATGGGTTGGTGCGATGAGAACTGAAGCAAGACCTGAGCCATAGTGGCGCCCGAACATGGGTGCCCGCTGAGGGGAGGGCTGAGAGCTGGGGTACGGGGAGTGGGGGACCGGGGGAAAGCAGCTGGGCCAGACCACCGGAGGCTGAAGGAAAGTTTGAGGGGGGGGCAGGTGGCGGAGCAGCAACCAGAGGAGAGCACAGTGAACATGAGCTCCAAAGTCTGTCTCTCTCTATCTTCAAATACTCGCAGTTACCAGTATAAGTTATACGCTGCTTCTCTCCCATGTTTGATGCTGATAGGCTATCAGCAGCAAATGCAGGAGAGAAACAGGCTGCGTTTGGAGGAGCAGACCCCTGAAGAAGTCTTCAAACACACTAAGCTGTCTTACCGGTATTTTCAACAATCATTCCAGGGGCCACATGGAGGAGCTTTGTGGGTTGGACAAGCCTGATTTACCCAGTCCCTACCAAAAAGTCCCAGGGCAGGAACAGCATGGGTTAAATATGGAGTAAAGCATCATCTGCCCCATCGAACACTCCCAGGGCAGGCATAGCACCAGTTAGTTACAGGGTAAAGCTCCCTCTACACTGTCCTATCAAACACTCCTAGTGCAGATGACATCTTTCATGTTTTGGGATTAGTTACAGAAGCATTGAGCAATTTTTAATTCATGGTTTGACTGGTTTTGCAGATGTGTAGGCTGCCAGTTGATCTGGTCAAAGCTCTTTACAGTGCAACGTATGGAATTTGGACCAACAGTAGAAGGCTCACCTTCAAGTCTTTATCGAGAGGGCAGAATTTAATACCCTCTCCTGTGGCAAGTTTAATAGCAAAGGAGCATTTAATCATTTGGGAGGGTGGCAGGTTGGGACCCCATCACCTTCTCTCCTCAGTCTCAATTAAGTCCCTGGTGGGAAGGCTCATGGCCTGCCTTCCTGCCCCTCACCTGACGAACCCCCTCCATCATCCACCTGTGACCCAGGTCCCTCAGCAATAGCCTGGAACTCAGCTGCCATCGCTTCCGCAGTGGCATTGTCAAGCAATGAAGAACTGCCAGCCAGACTCGGCAGGGGGTGGGACTTCCACCCCCTGGGTCCTTGATTTAGGGGAAGGTGCACGGCTGTCCAGGTAAGTGCCTGAGTGGCGTTTAATGTGACTGGCCTTCCCAGAAAGAACTCCAGCCAGACCCCCATTGCCTACATTAAATCCCACCCATATACCCTTGTAGTATTTGCATCAGGCTTGATGCTCTGTGGGAATTTACATTTATGTCACCTTTACTGTTGAATTACTAAACTACAGAAACTCCCTCCTCATGCACAAACGCTTCCCTCAAGTAGTAGTGCAACTATTCTTTCATGGGATGCGGGCATCGCTGGCTAGGCCAGGATTTGTTGTCCTTAACTGACCTTGAACTGAGTGGTTTGCTCGGCCAGTTAAGAGTCAATCATGCCCCTCCACAATAGCCTGAGTCCCTGGATTACTAATTCAGTGATATTACCACTATGCCGTCATCTCCCCTGAAGGTTTGATCAGCTTGAGGCTATAGAGATCGATGCCTTGTCTTTTTCCCTACCTTCCCACAACAATCCATCCTCCTACCCCTCCACTCCCATACAGCCTTAATAAACTCTGCCTTAATCACCACACAATCACCAACACAGGCATACCTGCTGTACTCCGCTCCCCTGAAGAGATTCAGCGGGTTTCGCCACACCTTACATTCTGTCAATACAAATTTAAAGATGTTAAATTAGGGAAGGTAAAATGCTGGATGAAAAATTGGTCTAAGATACAAGTCATTGCAGCTCTTAAAAATTTGTCAGAAATGACTGGTCAGAGCATTGGGTTAGTCATTGACCTTTCACCTTTTGAATTTGGGTTAAAATCCAGCTCAGATGATTAGATGAAAGCCTCCTTTTTCTGCTGGCTTTGAGGTCCAATGTGAATAGAATTTGGTCAATCACAGCCAATGTCTAGTGGTCAGATGTGCCTTAACTACAACAATTTTAATTTACAAAGCACCTTTAACATAGCAAAACATTCACAGGAGCATGGCAAAAAATGACAACGAATACATAACGAACTTTTAGCATGCTAAAGAGACACATGCAGGGTTCACCCTATTTTGGTTAGTCAACTGCGCATCACAAATCATAAAGTATGTATGCTAGAGGTGATTCAAATAATGGGTGAATGAATATAAAAGCAAATTACTGTGGATGCTGGAAATCTAAAATACAAACAGAAAATGCTGGAAAAACTCAAACAGATCTGGCAGTATCTTTGGAGAGAGAAACAAAGTTAACTTTCTGAGTCCATATGACTCTCCTTCATAGCTAGGTGAATGGATTTTGGACCAACAATACAACCTCAGCTCTTAATTGGGTGTGGGCAGTGGGTGGAAAATCCTAAGGATTTTTGCTCCAGCAACTCTTACAAAAAAAAAATGCAGCCATTGCCTTGAAGATGACAGCAGCCACGGGCTGAGCTTCTGATCTCAACTCTATCAGTTGAGACCAATTTCTCACTTTATTTTGAACAGGGGCAGGAAGTTAGAAGCAATAGCATTGACCAAGAGCTGGGAGCAGATTTGCCTGACTGCCTCTCTGCAATTCCATGGAGAGGCTTAACAAATGAGTGGGGGAAATGTACAGAAGGTCATAACTGAGCACAGGCAGACTGAAGAGCTTAAAATCTATAGCCTGGCCATTCAATCAAGGTGCCATTCTCCAACTAGTCTACTTTATGGCAGCAGATCCATTAGTTCTTTTCAATCATATCTTCAGGAGGTTTGATACTTTGATTGTTGGGTGTCCTTGTTCAACAAATCTCAATTGAGTATTTAAACTAACGCTTGCGAAGGTCGTTTCATGCATTGATGCCAAAGACTGAAAGGTAATGTGACACCAGCAAGTGTTTTAGGCACAACATGTCTTCTCTGCTACTAATGTTCTGGACCTACAATCTGTACCAAATCAAGTGCAAGTTAGCTCCTTATGCAGGTCTTATTCACAGTAATAAACAGTTTACATAACAGAAACTTAACGTTATTTCTAAGGCAAAATTCACAGTACAGAGTATGTGACTGAAAGGATTCCCAACATACAGGTGTGATTTTATACAATTTATAGAATTATTTGATTTGAACTGGGGGGTGGGGTGGGGAGAAGTTAAAAGCAACAGCATCAACCAAGAGATGGAAACCTGTTTGCCTGTTTCTCTGCACTTCCATGCAGAGGCTTAACAAATAGTTTTCTGTCCTACAAAAGAGAAAAATAACATTCAGCCCATCAAGTCTGCATTGCTGTGCTTCTCAACAAACAACTTTAGCAAATCCCTTTCTCCTGCTTGCTCGTCGTACAATTTAGTATCCATTTCAAACAACTTTTGAAAGAATTTCTGTGAACTCTGTTTCAATAATGGTTTGCAGCAGAAAATTCTACATTCAAAACACTAACCTCACCTCACCCCCACCGGCACCCGCTGTCCTTGTCCTCCTAGGCAGAGGTGGCTGTGGATTTGCAAAGAACTTCTAAAGAAGCCTTGGCAGGTTGCTGCAGTGCAACTTCTAAACAGTACACATTGCAGCCAACACTGTTATATTTACATAGGATATGCAGCAGAGAAACATGTAATTTCACCTTTCCAGCCCACTTCACCTCCTAATTTGAACAAGTGTGTACAAGAGAATTCATCTTATGAGGGAAGTTGAGAAAGCTGATACGGCAAGGAGCAGGAGTAGGCCATTTGGCCCGATACAGGTGAAGGGTTCAAATCACCAGGGATACCAGCTGACAGTGAATAGGTGAAGGGCCAGGCAGGGCGGAGTGCCAGAAGTTTACATTATTTCATCTCCAGTAATTTGTAATATGCAGTTACATATCATTCAAAGTTCACGAATGCTAAGTTTTACTCATTGTAGTGGACAACAGAAGACGACCCTTTAGGAATCCGAAATGGAGAAAGCAGAAATCGTTTGGCATTTAAATCGGACGGTAATGTGTAGTACACGCTCCTTGAAACTTAAGTCGATTTTATTAAACAAAAATGGTCAAGAGTACAAATGGAAGTGATTACCTGACACATTTTGCCTGTTCGATTCAGCCTCTCCATTGCTGGCGGTAAAATGAACCGAAGGAGAGTTGTTATCCACTGCGCCAAGCAGCGGCCGCAAGTGGCTCACGGAGACCTGCTCAATGAAAGACGTGCCGTACTTCCGAAAATACCACCACTCAAATATCTGAAACAGGAAAACAAACATACACCGACTGAATCATTACCAATCTTTCCTCCGTCAACAACTAAGTCACAAGACAAGCTTATTCTGCATAATAAATGCTAAGGTATCAGTTGTGGATCAACGGGCAGCTCAATCACCTCAGAGTCAGAAGAACATAGGTTCTATTCGCACACCAGACACTTGAGCACTTAATCCAGATTGACACTCCCAGCACAATACTGAGGGATTACTGCACTGCTGGAGGTGCCCGTCTTTCAGTTATAGATGTTAAACTGAAGCCACATTTGCCTTCTCGGGTGAACGCAAAAGATCCTATGTCACTGTCTCAAGCAACAGCAGGGCAATTCTCCCTGTGCCCTGGCTAATATTTATGCCTAAGGTAACATCACTATTACACATAATCTGGTCATCATCACGCTGCGATTCATGAGAGCTTGCTGTACATAAACTGGCTGCCAGGATTCCTACATTATAACAATGCAAACACTTCAAAAGTTCATCACTGGCTGTAAATCATTTTGGGACACCCCTAGGTTGGGAAATTCCTATTGCAAAACATAGCTTTTTTTGTGTTTTTTTTTCTAAACAGATATTAAGTTCAGTCAGTTTGTATCAATCGCATGGTCAGAAAAAGTAAGCATTATATTTCCATTAATTTCTTTTCAATACCAGATGAAGTAAGCAATGGCTTGTACATAACCTTTTTTTAAATTCATTCACGGGACGTGGGCTTCACCGGCTGGGCCAGCATTTATTGCCCATCCCTAACAGCCCTCGAGAAGGTGGTGGTGAGCTGTCTTCTTGAACTGCTGCAGTGCATGTGGTGTAGGTACACCCACTGTGCTGTTAGGGAGGGAATTCAGGATTTTGACCCACCGTCAGTGAGGGAACAGCGATATATTTCCAAGTCAAGATGGCAAATGACTTGGAGGGGAACTTCCAAGTGGTGGTTTTCCCATCTATCTGCTGCCCTTGTCGTTCTAGATGGGTTTGGACGGTGCTGTTGAAGGAGCCTTAGTGAACTCCTCCTCTCAACAATTCACAAGACCTAACAAAACTTTTTTGCCTATGCTCCCCTCTTCTTTCACTGACCTTCAACCAACAGAATCAAGAACCACCTATCTATCTCGGTCTTAAATACACTCAATGACCTGGCCTCCACAGCCTTCTGTGGCAATGAATTCCATAGATTCACCACTCTCTGGTTAAAGAAGTTTCTCCTCATTTCTGTTCTAAAAGGTATTCCCTTTACTCCGAGGCTGTGCCCTCGGGTCCTGGTCTCTCCTACTAATGGAAGCATCTTCCTCACGTCCACTCTATCCAGGCCTTTCAGTATTCTGTAAGTTTCAGTCAGATTCCCCCACATCCTTCTAAACTCCATTGAGCATAGACTCCATTGAGTCCTCAAACGTTCCTCATAAGTTAAGCCTTTCATTCCTGGGATCATTCAAGTGAACCTCCTCTGAACCCTCTCCAGGGCCAGCACATCCTTCCTGAGATTCGGGGCCCAAAATTGCTCACAATATTCTAAATGTGGTCTAACCCAAACCTTATAAAGCCTCAGCAGCACATCCCTGCTTTTATATTCTAGTCCTCTTGAAATAAATGCCAACATTGCATTTGCCTTCCTAATGACCGACTCAACCTGCAAGTTAACCTTAAGAGAATCCTGGACTAGGACTCCCAAGTCCCTTTACACTCCAGATTTCTGAATTCTCTCCCCATTTAGAAAATAGTCTATGCCTCTCTTCTTCCTACCAAAGTGCATGACCTCACACTTCCCCACGTTATATTCCAGTTGCCACTTCTTTACCCATTCTCCTAACCTGTCCAAATCCTCCTGCAGCCTCCCCACCTCCTCGATACTACCTGTCCCTCCACCTATCTTTGTATCATCTGCAAACTTAGCCAGGATGCCCTCAGTTTCTTCATCTAGATCATTAATATTTAGAGTGAAAAGTTGTGGTCCCAACACTGACCCTTGCGGAACTCCACTAGTCACCGGCCACCATCCTGAGAAGGACCCCCTTATCCCCACTCTCTGCCTCCTGCCAGACAGCCAATCTTCTATCCATGCTAGTTCATTGCCTCTAACACCATGGGCTCTTATCTTACTGAGCAGCCTCCTGTGCGGCACCTTGTCAAAGGCCTTCTGGACGTCCAAGTAGGTAACATCCATTGGCTCTCCTTTGTCAAACCTGCTTGTTACCTCCTCAAAGAATTCTAACAGATTTGTCAGGCATGACCTCCCCTTGATGAAACCATGCTGACTTTGCCCTATTTTACTATGCACTTCCAAGTATTCTGAAATCTTATCCTTAATAATGAACTATAAAATCTTACCAACGACCGAGGTCAGGCTAATCGGCCTGTAATTTCCCGTCTTTTGCCTCACTCCCTTCTTAAACAGGGAGTTACATTAGCGATCTTCTAGTCCTCTGGGACCCTCCCTAACTCCAGTGATTCCTGAAAGATCACCACTAACGCCTCCACTATCTCTTCAGCTATCTCCTTCAGAACTCTGGGGTGTAATCCATCTGGTCCAGGTGATTTATCCACCTTCAGACCTTTCAGTTTTCCTCGCACCTTCTCCTTGGTAATGGCCACCATACTCACCTCTGCCCCCCGACTCTCTTGAACTTTGGGGATGTTACTCGTGTCTTCCACCGTTAAGAGTGACGCAAAGTACCTATTCAGTTCCTCCGCCATTTCTTTGTTCCCCACTACTACTTCTCCAGAGTCATTTTCCAGCAGCCCAATGTCTACTTTTGCCTCTCTCTTACCCTTTTTTATCGAAAAAAACTCTTGCAATCTTCTTTTATATTACTGTCTAGTTTACCCTCATATTTAATCTTCTCCCTCCTTATTTCTTTTTTAGTTGTCCTCTGTTGGTCTTTGTAGGTTTCCCAATCCCCTGGCTTCCCACTACTCTTCGCCGCATTGTATGCTTTCTCTTTAGCTTTTATGCTGTCCCTGACTTCCCTTGTCAGCCATGGTTGCCTCGTCCTCCCTTTAGTATGCTTGTTCTTCCTAGGGATTAATTTTTGCTGTGTCTCCCAAATTACTCCCAGAAACTCCTGCTATTGCTGTTCCACTGTCTTTCCTGCTAGGCTCATCTCCCAGTCAATTCTGGCCAGCTCCTCCCTCACGCCTCCGTAGTTGCCTTTATTCAACTGTCATACCGTTACATCTGATTCCAGAAGTGCTAAACTGTGGGCTCCCCAGCATCCAAACACCCTCCCCTACATCGTCCAAAAGGCTTTTTAAATACATGTGCCTGGACACACACAAAAAGCCTTTAAAAGGCTTTAAGGGTGGGGGGTGTCACAGCCGAGTCCAGTACAGTTGCATCTGATATTCACTAATTTTTGAGCAGAGGTTGCCAATCATGCCTTCAATTGTCTCAGCCCCAAGCTCTGGTATTCCTTTCCCAAGCCTCTCCACTCCTTTGTCTCTCTCCCTCCTCCTTTAGGATGCTCCTTAATTCTAAAGTATCCAGAAAAACAGAGCAGCACAATTGGCTACATGTTACCCCTCAATATGTGGGAGGTCAGCTATCACCTGACTGAGAGTCATCACCAGGAGTTGCTCAGTGCCTTTAGAAAGCACCTGGTTGGAAAGAAGGACCGGCAAAAGCCTCAGGGGAAGATGGCCAGTGGACAGGATACAACTCGGGTCAAACAGAAGAAGAAAAGCCACACATTTTTAGAAAAAGACACACAATAAGAGAAATCAAAAGTTCATAACAATTTAACTTTGAAATTGGTAGTTCCCCATAACCTTGGCTGCCTGCATTTTAATGCTTCACATCCTGGGCTACCAGTACTTTTACTACCCCAAGGACTGGTCACCAACCAGCAGTTCCCACTATCCCACAAACAGGGCCACCAGCAGCTCCCACTGCCCTAGGCAACAAAATGGCATCTCTGCTGGTGAATTGACCTTGTTTTGTGTAGTTCAGGCCTTACGATCTATGGCAGAGAACTAGATTTAATTACTGCAAATGCCACATTATGTGTTGTGACACATTTCCTTACTGCACCATCCAAAGAACCCATAGGGGAATAAACTTAGTGCAGAAGCAACAGAAAAGATCCGTTTGTCCATGTCAAATGTTGATGCTGAACATCCATCCCGGTGCTAGTTTCAGTGTACGCCATGAAGAGCCCTTTGCAAAGCTTTTTTTTGGAAAAATATACTTTATTCATAAAATATCTGAAAGAACATTAAACATTTCAAAATGGTCACCACAAAAAGTGCAAGCACTTCACATTCTTCAGCCTCAGTTCCCATTGCACAGGCTTAAACCTTTAACTTCTCATGACCTTTCGAGTGAATCTGTACATCATCACAGTTGAAATAAAATGCATCTGGCATTCTTAAAAAAGTGCACTTTTTAAAAATACTTGTGAAAGAGCACATTAGTTATGAGATAATGTGTTCGAGGGTAACGTTCATGGGAGTGAATAGCGCCTCCATGCTTTCAAAAGAACTTATGCAAATGATTTGAAAAGACGGCTCCAATGAATTTGTACAAGCACTCAGTACGCTGCTTGGTGGGAAAGGGTATAGGCAGTGTGACTGAAGAGCTGTTTTCTCAGACAACAGGCGCCTCTTGCTGGTTGGTTTGAAATTTGCAAAGATCACTCTTCCTGACCAGGAGAACCAGGATCATGTTTAAACTTTACTGGCAACATATTCCCCGAGTATCCAACACCTGTAAACAAAGAGGCCACTACATCTGCCTGAATCTAACCTCCCACTGGTGATGACACTGCAGAGAACTGTCTGCCTTCAAATAATTTCAACACAAATGGAAACAGGCTGCTGCAATAGCCTTTACATCATATTTAATTTAGAGACGGGATAATTTGGCAGTTCAGTAGAATTGTCACCTCACCAGCTCCATGCCACTGTCTTTGGAGAAACATTAGAAATAAGAGTAATGCTCAATGATTGATTTTGGATTAACTATCTTCCAATCTTTGAACATGTCATAGAGACCAACAACAAATTACAGACCAGGGATATAATAATAACCAAGGACGTAAAAATAACCACTGTCATTGCAGTAGTGCCTTTAATGCAGCAAAATTTCCAAGGTACTTCACAGGAATGGCGTCACAAAATTTGTCAGAGTCACATAAAGAGGTAGAATGACAGATGACCAAGGGCTTGGTCAAAGGGATAGGTTTTCATCAATGACTTACAGGAGGAGACAAAAGTAAAGAGGGAATTCCAGAGTTTAGGGCCTCAGCAGCTGAAGGCACAGCTGCCAATGGTGGAGCAATGAAAATCAGGGATACACAAAGGACCACAACTGGAGGAGCACTGGGGTCTTGGAAGGTTGCAGGATGGAAGGAGTTACAGAAATATTGAGGGGTGAGGTCATGGAGCATCTAAACACAAGGATAAGAATTTAAAATAAAACAGAGCATTGTGAGAGCAAGAACACTCTCCACTTGCCTGGATAAGTGCAGGTCCAACAATCCTCTTGGAAGCTCAACACTAACCAGGACAAAGCAGTTCGCTTGATCGGCACCCCATCCATTACTTTAAATATTCACTCCCTCCACCACTGGGGCACAGTGGTAGCAGTGTGTGCCATACGCTAGATGAAACACAGCAAATCACCAAGGCTCCTTCGACAGATGCTTCCAAATTCCCAACCTCTATCATACAGAAAGACAAGGGCATCAGACGCATGGGAACACTACCACCTGCAAGTTCCCCTCTAAGCCACTTGCCATTCTGACTTGGAACTATAATCGCTGTTCCTTCACTGTGGCTGGGTCAAAATCCTGGAACTCCCTCCCTAATAGGAATGTGGGTTCCCCTACACCAGATGGACTGTAGCTATTGAAGAAGGCAGCTCACCACCACCTTCTCAAGAGCAATTTGGGATGAGCAATAAACACTGGATTTGCCAGCCACACTCCCATCCCTCGAATTAATAAAACAAATGGAAGGTGGATAGGTTTAAAAGGTGGGCTGATAAGTTGGAAGGAAAATAATTGGAGGGAACATAAACAAGGTGGTCCTAGGCTATGAAACACAGGACAATGATGGAAGGAAAGGGTGGAGAACTTAATGAAGATAATAATAGTGTGCAATAAGGAAAACTAGCAGGATCTTGGCATGTAGTCAGCAACACAGCAGAAATCCCAAGAGTTGACAAATAAATCTGTGCAAGGCATTAGTACAATCACATCTGTAGTAAAGTGTCCAATATGGCCACAAAACTGTAACAACGATATCCAGGCATGGGAAGCAGTGCAGAAAAAGGACAACCAAACTGCTACCCAGCTTAATTCTACTGTGCAGAAGGCACTACCACAGTACTATTAGATAGGGAGTTCCATGATTTTGACCAAGCATTGACAAGGGTGCAAGACAGTGAGCTGCATTGGAATGAAGAAGTTTGGAAAGTATGGTTGGTGCTTTTGTGGGGGTGGACAATGTTGCTCATGTGGAAAAGAGTAGTCTCTTACTCTCAACCTCATTCTTTCAGGCTGCCTTTGACCAGACTGACATCAGGCTGGTTGTTACAGTCAGTGGCAAACCAACAGTGCTTGCCATTGACCTCAAAGATAGCTGCCCACCAAGTTCTTGCGAACTCAGTGCCATACCTTTCCTGATGTCAGTTTGAATCTGATGCTAAGTCAAGGGATCTCCAGGTGCCCTGCAAGCAGTTAAGCAACCAACCACATACAACTACCCTCACAGTGAACCAGGAAGTAAAAACCACAGAAGCCCTTCACTTATAATTTTACATTTTACTGCCAGCGAAATAAATGATTGGAACATATACATGGAGTTAAGGTAGAAGCTCAAATATCAAAAACTTTAAAAAATTAACATGTAGAATTTCTTACTGTAATGACAGACAAATTTTAAAAGTTACACTTTCAGGGTCATTGAAACTGTTTAGCAGTAATTATAAAAACACCTCGACTAATCAGAGTTGACTTGCCAACCAATCAGCACCCTTTACTCCTGCAGTATAAACTGTTGCTCCCTTTGATATTTGGCGCTCTTACATCTGTCCTAATGACCGCAAGATGAAAAACTCTGAAAGCACGTCTCTTTTTTCAGCAATGTTCAAGTTCTGTACTACCAATCGACTAATAGTAATTATAAACTTAGCAATCTGTTAAAAACCCAGTTACACCTCATTCAACAAGGTGTAATTTTCAAGAGCCTTTACGTCAATACTTAGAGGACAAGAAGTTCTCATCAGTTCAATAATTTCTAATTGACTGAATTCTGAGCGGAGCTTAACAATGCACGCTGTGCAAAAGCTTAGGATCACTGATAGCAATCTCTGGATTTCCACGATTAACCATGCACGTGCAGACTCCAGATGTTGCTGTCAGATTCAGAGAAGTAATGACAGCGAGCACTGATATTTCTGCTGTCATCACTACCACAAAATCTGGCCATCAAGTCACAACTACCTCGAACAACATTTTCCCCACAACCCTCCAAGATCACTTATGTATCCCCAAGTACAATCGCTCAATTATTAGTGGAGCACCCTTCATTTGCCTAGGCCCTATGCTCTGGAATTCCCTCCCTAAACCTGCACGCTCTATCTTTCTCACCCCTTTAAGACGCTCCTTAATTCCTACCTCTTTGACCAAGCTTTTGGTCATCTGTCCTAATATATAGTTTGGAGCAAAGTTTTGTTCGATAATGCTCTTGTGAAGTGCCTCGGGCTGCTTTACACTGTTAAGGGTGATATATAAATGCAATCTGTCAATATTTTCTTGGCGAAGGACAGGACACAGAATTGAAAGCTCAGCTCAGGATTGAACAGGACACCAAGGTGTTGCGTGAGTGAACGGTCAGAGACAGTGGGATTGAGGTGGTGATGGCAAGGGGCCAAAATTCATGACCATTGTCTTACTGATGTTATGAAGTTGTGGTTGATCGAGAGACAGAGTCCATTTGGGAGTCGGTTGTGAGGTTGACAGTTAGAGCCAGGCATCATCAGCTGACTCGGTACATAAAGCTGATGGGATTGTGGGGAAGTATAGGCGAAGAGGAGGGGGAAAATCCTTAGCAGACTCCAGAAGTGGCACTGAAAGCCATATCTATATACACACACACGTCAAAACTATATATCAAACATCACATATAAATGTTTATGTGTGGATCTATGATGTTTACATTAGCTTGGATGATAAAATTAATTTACACTATCATACAACATAACTCACAATCTACTATGGCGCTTAAATTGCCTTATCTCCTTGAAGTCATAAAATCTAATTACCTAAATAAACACAACAGGAGATTCAACGTTTAACTGAAGTTTGGTAAGTAAAGATACCAGGAGGTTACTGTAAATAAGGCCTCAAGACGTAGAAGCAGAAGTAGGCCATTCAGCCCATCGAGTCTGCTCCACCATCCAATGAGATCATTGCTGATCTGGTAATCCTCAACTCCACTTTCCTGCCTTTTCCCCATAACCCTTGATTCCCTTACTGATTTAAAATCTGTCTACCTCAGCCTTGATACTTAATGACCCAGCTTCTACAGCCCTCTGCTGTAAAGAATTCCACAGATTAACTCCCCTCTGAGGGAAGAAATTCCTCATCTCTGTCTTAAATAGGTGACCCCTTACTCTGAGATTATGCCCTCTGGTCCTAGACTCTCCTACAATGGGAAACAACCTCTCAGCATCTACCCTGTCAAGCTCCCTAGGAATTTTATATGTTTCAATAAGGTCGCTTCTCATTCTTCTAAACTCCAATGAGTGCAGGCCCAACCTACTCAACCTCACCTCATAAGAAAATCCCTCCATACCCGGGATCAACCTATTGAACCTTCTCTGGACTGCCTCCAATGCCAGTATATCTTTCCTTAGATAAGGGGACCAAAATTGTTCACCATATTTAAGGTGTGGTCTAACTAGTGCCTTGTATATAACAAGACTTCCCTATTTTTATACTCCATTCCAATTCCAAATTTCCAACTCCACCTGCATGTAGCCGGTTAAAATAAAACTTAAAAAAAAAATACTTTCTGCATAAGTGTGACAACTCTGAAAACTTCCAGTAAGTTTAAGGCCCCATTGTTAATTTATTTCTCCCCAGTTCTCTCCAGAAAATGCTGACCTGTTGGATATATTTCCATGTTTGCAGTGCTCAGTTCTATTCGCAATTCTTTAGATATGGAAGCAGTCCTTCCCAAATGCAGCAACACCTGGACAACATTCTTTGAGCTAATAAGTAGCAAGTAATATTTGTGCCCTCTAGGTGCCAGGCAATGATTATCTCCAACGAGAGAGAGAGAGGGCAAGCACCTTGAATGGTAATCTGATGAGATCACACCTAGACGACTGTGTACAGTTCATGTCTCATTATTTAAAGGGGAATATAATTACATTGGAGGCAGCTCAGAGAAGATTCACTAGGTTGATTCCTGGGATGAAGGGGCTCTCTTACGGGGGAAAAGTTCAGCAGGTTGGGCCGGTGCTCCTTGGAGTTTAGAAGTATGAGAGGTGCTCTTATTTAAATATAAGATGCTGGGCAGAGGTGGAGGAGAGCTTGCTGATAAGGTGGATGCTGAGAGGATGATTCCCCTCATGGGGGAATCTAGAAATAAGGAGCTCATTTCAAAATAAGGGCTACTCCCATTTACGACAAAGAGGAGGAGGAATTTCTTCCCTCAGAGGGTCATTTGTCTTTGGAATTCTCTACCCCAGCAAACAGTGAAGGCTGGGTCATTGAATATATTCAAGGCTGAGTTAGACAGGTTTTTAATTGACAAGGGAATCAAGAGTTATGGGGGCAGGCAGGAAATTGGAGTTCAGGTCCCAAACAGATCAGCTAAGGTCTTATTGAATGGACCAGCAGGCTCAAAGGGTTGAATGGCCTACTTATGCTCCTATTTGTGATGTCCTTATCTTCTATGGTGAGCGGTTCAGCTAAAGACTCCCAAACTTCTCCACAAGGACAAGGCAGGAGCAAGATGGAGTGCTCTCCACGGGCAGCTCCAAGAAACTCAGAAGTTAGCAACCGGGATAAAGCAGTCTGCTTAACAGACACTTCAGCCACTAACTAAAGACCCACTTCCCCTGTACCAGTGCACCATTGTTGCAATGGGTACTGGTTACGGGATGCAGAGCAGCAACTCGCCAAGGATTTTTACACAGCACCTCCATAATCTGTAACCTCTGCAGGAATTCTCACTTGGTAATGGTCAGAGTCAGAATGAGAGCAGGGCACTTCCTGCACAGGCTTATAAAGACAAGAAAGAAAGGTCGGAATTTCACAGAACTAACCAGTCACACCCATTACTGAGCTTCAGGAGTCTCCATTACTTACTCTCAATTCACATGAATGTACAGCTCATTTTGTACACACTGTCACCATGATGCTTTATGTAGACTGAACACGAACACAGGAGTTCCCACAGAAAAAAAAACTCACCTCTCAAAACAAAAATCATTCTAACTCCTCGATCAACTTCCACATAAAACAGTTACTGATGAACACACCAGTTTTTTCAATGTTATGAGCAGATGGTTTGGGGTAGACAGAAGCAGGCTGTTTCCAGTAGGTGATGGGTGAAAAACAAGGTGCCATAGATAGAAGATTAAATGAGACACTCCGAACAGGGGGTAGGAGACTCTTCACACTAACAGTTAATGATTAAGGTTGTCAAGGTTGAAGATTAGATTCGAGAGGTGGATGAAGGAAAAGGGATCGAAGGGACAAAGGAACAGGGTGGATTAATGTGATTGGAACGAGAGTAAAATTTGTTATTCGACACTCGAGCAACCAGAATTCTGAGGTAGGGTCTGTTTTTTACATTGGACATGTCAAACTCACCAGTAATAGTTATTGGCAGCCTGTCCTCGCTCCAGTCTCAGCCTCCCACTGCCCTGCAGCACCATCTCCCCTCACACCACTCACTAGATTTGTGTGCTCCCACACTTCAAGGCCTCAACCACCCTGTGATCATCTTGGGCTTTCTTACGGGATGAATACACTGAATGCACCTTATATCTCAGTTAACTAGCACATCCAATTAACTGGCACCTCCCATTCCCAGAGCACAGCAGACAGATTTTCCTGTATTTGCTTGCACAGAGGGTAATTGGCGACATGGACAGGTTGGGCCAAATGGGCTCCTGGTTTCCATGTTGTAACTGCCAAGTATTTCTGTCAGTCCTGTAGAATTATAGCATGTCACAGCTCATAAACAAGCCATTCAACCCACCATGTCTCAATGTATTTCTCCACATGAGCCAACCTAGGCTATCCCTGCTCGTCTGCTTTAACATTCTTCTTTTTCAAACAAACCATCCCATTTGCTCTTAAATGACTTATGCACTCTGCTTCAACAATGCCTGTACATGTGGTTGCAGGGTTCCACTGTCTAATCCATCAGCTTACCTTCGCAATCAGACCTTCACACAGGGCTGCCTAATCCTGTCCTTATGGGGGAAGGCGAGGGAGAGGGCAGACGATTTTCCTCTGGTTGCTATTACGAACAGAAGGCCATTCAGCCCCTCGATCCTACTCCACCATTCAACTATACCATGGCTGATCTGCAATTCAACTCCATTTACCTGACTTAGCCTCATATAGCCTTATCGAATGGCAATCTACTGATCTCAGTCTTGAAAACTCCAATTGACGCTCAGCATCCACAACCTACTGGAGTGTGTTCCAGATTTTGATATGCTTTGGGTGAGAAAGTGCTTCCTGATTTCATTCCTCTGTGTGCTAAACCTAATTTTATTGTAGTTCTTCCTTCTCAATTCCCTTAGTAGATGAAATATTTTCTCCCTATCAACACTACCCAATCCTTTTAGGATTCTACACACCTCTATCCATTCATCTCGCAATCTTCTGTGTTCTAGGGGATACAAGCCAATGAGTTAGCGGCATTGGAAACAAAGCAAGATCATATCTTATGCTCACCACTTTTGAACAAAATGTCAAATATGTTCTAAAACAACAAGGTTTCTCAAAGAAACTGCGAGAAGAAATGTTCCTCACTGGGGACCAAGTCCAATGGGGGCCAGTGAAGGGTGACCAGGTGTAGAGTTCCTGGTCGATGGAAGAAAATAATTTATTTTTTAAAATAACAGATATAATACTTACTAATATGAGTCCTGATATGAGAGAGGACGTCCCTGTTAATGCCACATAGAACTTCGGAGTCAATGTGTTCAGAAATGCAGTTACTAAAAGGAAGAGAAATTATTCACAGGTAAACAAGGAAAACAGACTGCCATAGCACACAAGCACAAGAAAAAAACAAAGGAAACAGGCTTGAAGCTATTTTGGTCACTAAACTGGATGAGGTCAAAATCCAGTCCAAGCAGATGAGATGAAATCACTTTCTCATTCATTCTACCTGCCAATTATTAAGTTTTTCTTCAGTACTCTGTGGAGTATACTTTGCGAGTGCTCATTGGGTAGCATACTTGCCTCAGAGTCAGTAAGTTGTGTGTTCACAGACCCACTCCAGCGGTTTGAGCACATGATGCAGGCTAACCCTTAGTGTTACGTTGGGGAAGTGCTGCATTGTCAGAGGTGGCATCTCTCAGATGAAATGTTAATCCAATGGTTTGTCTAACTGTTCAGATTGATGTTGAAAGATCCCACAGCACTATTCACAAATCAGTAGGCAATATCTCTGTACTCTAGCCAACATTTGTCCCTCAAACATAGCAGAAACAGATCAACTGATCGTTTATCATATTGCTGTTTACAGAGCCTTGCTATGCACATTTTAGGACATAGCAACAATATCTACGCTCCAGGAGTAATAAATTGGCTGTGAAGCACTTTGCGAAGTCCAGGGGGTGTCAAAGGCATAAGTTGTTTCATAATTGTCATACAACACGTAAATAAAAATGTAACTGTGAACCTCGGAAAGGCTCATTAACACTGGAGCACCAGAAGGTGGCAGCAGAGGGCCTTCAACAAGCTTCTACTGTTCTTGCAGAATATAAAACTCTGCTTAATAATTGCAGCAATCTGGGATTCTTTGTGAACATCTGTGATCAACTGAGGGATGTCAATATATGAAATATGGAATCAGTACACATACAATTAATTGAGGTTTGGTAAACACTTCAAACAAGATACTCAACTCAAACCTCAGCCCAAGTAGGCTCTGGATCTCACACTCGCTGGGTAGGATATGGGGAGGAAGAAAAGAAAGATTTGCATTACTATAGCGCTTTTCACAACCTCAGGACTTCCCAACTGCTTCGCAGCCAATGAAGTACTTTTGGCCACTGTTGTAATATAGGAAACACAGCAGCCAATTTGTGCACAGCAAGCTCCCACAAACAAGCAGTGATCTAATGACCAGGTAATCTGTTTTTCCTGATGTTGGCTGAGGGATGATTACTGGGCAGGAAAGCAGTGAGAACTTACGCCTACTCTTTTTCAAAATAGTGCCGTGGATCTTTTGCATCCACCTGGGTGAGCCAGATGGGGCTTGATCCACACGACAACACTTCTAACAGCGGAGCACTCTCTCAATACTGCACTAGGAGTGTTAGTCCAGGCTTTGTGATCAAGTCTCTGAAGTAGGACTTGAACCCACCATCTAACTCCGAGAGGTCAGCGCTAGCTACTGAACCACAGCAGTACGCTGGTACAGCTACTTTAGCTTTATAAATTTTGATGAGAAGTCTGCTGACAGTGCTAATGGTCCTGAGGGGCTCGGACCATATCACTGCGTGAAGTGGAATGTCCTGTGGAGGTGGCGGCCTGGGCCAGAGAGCCATAGCTTTACTTAACCTCCACCTACTGAGATCAGAGAACGTTTATGCTTTCCTGCAATGTGTGTACAGTGAAATATTAGTTTGAATATTCTGCAATTTTGTAAGTAAGTACATTTAAAGTGTCTAATCTTAAATCACCACAATGCTGACATCTTCACAATCGATGTCTGCAGTTTACAACTCTGATCATCACACATAAGTGTACAGTGCGTTCTAAGAGTCACATTTAAATTACTGCACTTTAATGTTGAGAGACAGTATAAATTTGTCCTCTTAAATTGCTCATACCACTTTCAGCACCAAAGACAGAGCTGCACCCCAACTGTACCCAGGTATTATAAACTCTGCAACATATTAAATGGGTACCTGTGCACACCAATGTTGCATCCCAAAGTTACAGACAGATCTGTACTCACCAGCACTGTATTCCCGAGTTACACAGTGACAGGCCTGTACCAACAGTACTTTTTTTTTTATTCATTCATGGGATGTGGGTGTCACTGGCTAGGTCAGCATTTATTGCCCCCCTAATTACCCTTGAGATGGTGGTGGTGAGCTGTCTTCTTGAACCTCTGCAGTCCACGTGATTTAGGTACACCCACAGTGCTGTGAGGGAGGGAGTTCCAGAATTTTGGCCAGCGGCCGTGAAGGAATGGCGATATATTTCCAGGTCGGGATGGTAAGTGACTTGGAGGGGAACTTCCAGCTGGTGGTGTTCCCATATGTCTACTGCCCTGATCCTTCTAGATGGTAGCGGTCGTGGGTTTGGAAGGTGCTGTCGAAGGAGCCTTGGTGCGTTCCTGCAGTGCATCTTGTAGATGGTACACAATGGTGCCACTGCATCGGTGGTGGAGGGAGTGAGTGTCCGTGGATAGTGTGCCAATCAAGCGGGCTGCTTTGTCCTGGACGGTGTCAAGCTTCTTGAGTGTTGTGGGAGCTGCACTCATCTAGGCAAGTGGGGTGTATTCCATCACACTCCTGACTTATGCCTTGTAGATTGTAGGAAAGGCTTTGGGGAGTCAGGAGGTGAGTTACTTGATTCAGGATTCCTGGTCTCTATCCTGTTCTTGTAGCCACAGTGTTTACATGGCAAGTCCAGTCAGTTTCTGGTCAATGGAAACCCCCAGGATGTAGATAATGGGGGATTCAGTGATGATAATGCCATTGAATGCCAAGGGGTGATGGTTAGATTCTCTCTTGTTGGAGATAGTCATTGCCTGGCCTTTCTGTGAAGTGAATGTTACTAGTCACTTGTCAGCCCAAGCCTGGATATTGTTCAGGTGTTGCTGCATTTGGGCATAGACTGCTTAAATATCTGAGGAGTCACAAATGCTGCTGAACATTCATCAGCAAATATCCCCACTTCTGACCTTATGATGGAAGGAAGGTCATTGATGAAGCAGCTGAAGATGGTCGAGCCTAGGACACAGTGACAGACCTGTACCCATAAGTACTGTGCCCTAGTGTTTTGCAGTGACAGGCCTGTACCAATGAGAAGGCATATGGGATACTTGCCTTTATTAGCCCGAGCATAGAATATAAGAGTAGGGAGGTTATGCTGGAACTGTATAAAACGCTGGTTAGGCCATAGCTAGAGTATTGCGTGCGGTTCTGGAATCCACATTATAGGAAGGATGTGACTGCATCAGAGAGAGTGCAGAGGGGATTTACCAGGATGATGCCTAAGCTACAGAGTTTTAGTTATGAGGAGAGATTGGATAGACTGGGGTTATTTTCCCTGGAGCAGAGAAGATTGAGGGGGGACCTGATTGAGGTGTATAAAATTATGAGGGACAGGAAGGAATTTTTCCCCTTGGTGGAGGGATCAATAACCAGGGGGGCATACATAAGGTAAAGGGCAGGAGGTTTAGAGGGGATGTGAGGAAGAATTTTTTCACCCAGAGGGTGCTGGGAACCTGGAACTCACTGCCTGAAAGAGTGGTAGAGGCAGAAACCCTCATAACATTTAGGAAGTATTTAGATGTGCACTTGTAATGCCATGGCATATAGGCTATGGGCCTAGGGAAATGGGATTAGAATAGTTAGGTAATTGTTTGACCGGTGCAGGCTCAATGGGCCAAAGGGCTTTTATCTGTGCTGTTGACCTCTATGACTCTACTACACCCCAGTGTTACACACTGACAGACTTGTATCCACCAGTACCATAGCCTGGTGTTTTACAGTGGCAGACCTGTACCCACTAATACTGTACCCCAAGACATCCAAAAATCATTGACAGGCAATGAAATGTAGTTACACTGTAATACAGGAACATGTGGTAGGCATATTATGCACCTCGAAACCCCATGAAGAGCAGCTTGATAGTCAAATGTCCTATCTTTTATTTTTAAAAGGTGACAGTGGATGAGGGATAAAAATTGACCAGGACAACAGGGAGAACTCCCCTGCTCATCCTTGAAGTAGTGGCCACAGGACTTTTCTGTCGACCCAAGAGGGCAGACAGGGCTGGGGTCTAATGTCTCATCCAAAAGACAGGACCAACAGTGCAGCACTGCCTCAGAACTGCACTGGAGTATCAGCCTATATTATATGCTGTTCTCCGGAGTCGAGTTCAAACTCACGACCTTCTGGCAATGTTGCTACCCGCTGAGCCAATGTAATATGGTGTGTACAAACCTGTCACTGCTGCTTGGAGTGATGGGATTACATTGTAGGTGAATTGAGTGTTTCAGAATAGAATTGGTTAATAGAATGTTGAAACATATTGTTGTGATATTTTTCCTTTAATGGCAGTGGTACAAAAGAGTCAATAAGCTGAGTGACATCATCGTACAGTAAGAGTCCAACATAGAACAAATCCAATGACACATCCCTTTAAATTAAATAGATTAGAAGTCTTTCATCCTAATGCACTTTATCTATTTCTCAGTGTACCCTTATCATGGGAATTGCCTATGTAAACATGTCATGATCCTGCCAATGGTGACGCTGTAATATCTGATTCGCATCTCCCAGTTCCTCAGCCTATACTGCAGAGAAGCTCCCCATGCTTCAACCAAATCTAGGTCTCAGCTTTCTGAACGCTGTCTAACTGTTTAACAATAAACAATTTTTTAACGATCAATGAATACACAAAAATGTGTGCAGATTGTATGGCTTTAAAACTGCCAATGCAACCTCGACCAACAATCCTCCACACTCCAAGGCAGCTTCACTTGAAGCACACACAGCCTCAAATCCATGAATGCAGCACCATGAGAGTACTAGTCAGAGAACAGAAGTAAGTTTTAAGTATGGGAGAAGAGATTAAAATACTAAATTCAGAGTGGAACTATAAACAAGAAATTCAGATCAGGAACTACTAATAAATGGAACCTGTAGTGTCTCGTTTTCTCTAAATAACATTCGCCTATCGATGGACTGCTCACGCTCTTTGAGTTGCTGGCTGACTGTCAAACAGTCTGGAGTATTTGAAGAATGTCAACACTTCCCTAATGCAAGTGAATCTATTCAGTTCAGGTTATGTAATGTGGAAATGTTGATGAAAACCAGGGAAAGAGGCCCTTATTTATGTGCTCATCTTAAAGTTTTATTTTGTGCCAAAGCAGAAACTGGTAGAAGGAGAAAACATGGAGAACAGTGCAAGACTATCAGAAATGGGCACACTGGACAACCAATTGTTTCATAGTCTTGAATAAATTTTACACCAGCTGGACGACCACCCTTGGGTCCCAAGAAAGGCCCAATGACACCTCAAAAAACATTTTACGTCCAGAAGAACATTAGAAATAGGAGCAGGAGTAGGTCACATGGCCCCCTGAGCCTGTACAACCATTCAACAAGATGATGGCTGAACCTCTACTCCAACTGAACTTTGAAGTCCAATCCCCTTGATTCTCTTCAAATTGAAAAATCTAGCAAACCCTGCCACTAACATACCCAATGATTAAGCATCTATAGCCCGCTGAGATGAAGAATTCCAACTGAAAGGTTTCAGCCCAGACCATCAGGTATAAGGCACAAACAAATTACTTCCCATTAAGGAATGAGGAAGGAAGGAAAAGCATTAACAGGTTGCCCAATGTCAACAGCCTGTGCAGGTTCCTTTTTCTGTCAGACCTCAGCCCAATGGCCATGCTGTACATACACCTACTTCCAGAAAAAGATTCTGAACGAAAGGCCCAATAATAGTGTGAAATGTAAACTGTTTATTTAAAAAGTGAGTGTGAAACGGCTGTGGTTTAGGAATGCAGTAATGACAACAACAATAAGAGCAAAAGAAATAGAAGCAGCAATGGGACAAGCAGCCCTTGAACCTGCTCCGTCAATCAACAGGATCACGGATGAACATCAATATCAATTTCACTTTCCCACCCTTTTTTAAAAATTCATTCACAGGATGTGGGCGTCGCTGGCTGGGCCAGCATTTGTTACCTATCCCTAGTTGCCCTTGAGAAAGTGTCGGTGAGCTGCCTTCTTGAACCGCTGCAGTCCATGTGGTGTAGGTACACCCACAGTGCTGTTAGGAAGGGAGTTCCAGGATTTTGACCAGCAACAGTGAAGGAACGGTGATATATTTCCAAGTCAGGATGGTGAGTGACTTGGAGGGGAACTTCCAGGTGGTGGTGCTCTCATCTATCTGCTGCCCTTGTCCTTCTAGATGGTAGTAGTCGTGGGTTTGGAAGGTGCTGTCTAAGGAGCCTTGGTGAATTCCTGCAGTGCATCTTACAGATGGTACACACTGCTGCTACTGTGCTTCAGTGGTGGAGGGAGTGAATGTTTGTGGATGTGGTGCCAATCAAACGGGCTGCTTTGTCCTAAGTGGTGTCAAGCTTCTTGAGTGTTGAGGGAGTTGCACTCATCCAGGCAAGTGGGAAGTATTTCATCACACTCCCAGCTTGTACCTTGCAGATGGTGGACAGGCTTTAGGGAGTCAGAAGGTGAGTTACTAGTCACCGGATTCCTAGCCACTGACCTGCTCATGTGGCCACAGTATTTATATGGTTAGTCCAGTTCCTGATCATGAAATTCTATATTACGATCACTCTTCCCTAGAGGTCCTTCAACTATGAAGACTACTAATTAACCAGGTCTCATTACACACCAATAGATCTAAAATAGCCTGTTCTCTAGTTGGTTCCCAACATACAGTCCTAGAAAACTGTCTCAACTGCATTCCACGAACACATCCTCCAAAGCTATCTTGGTTTGCCCAGTCTAATTCAAGATTAATGAATCTTGCGATTATTGCAATATCCTTGTTATGTGTTCCCTTAATTTCCTAATTTATGTGCTATCAAAACTATGATTATCATTAGGGGACCTATAAACTACTCCCACAGTGTTTTCAGGGCTTTGTTATTTCTTAGCTTCACCTATCCTGATTCTACACCCTGATTAACTTCCTTTCTCACTGTTGCCTTTATCTCATCCTTTATTATCAGAGCTACCCCACCCTCTTTCCCATTTTGCCAACTTTTCTAAAAGACAACTACCCTGGAATATTTATTTCCCAACCTTGGTCGCCCTGTAACCACATCTCAGTAATGGTTACTCGATCAAATCATTTTATCTTTACTTGTACCATTAACTCATCTATCTTGTTATGAATGTTTGTGTTTAATATGTTGACTGATCAGTCAAAATTTATCAGCTAGTATGATGTCATGCAAGTCTCTTGGCAAGGATTGCTCTTCCAATGGTTCACCCACTGCAGAACTTGCCATACCAACCAAGGCAGTCCTGGATTTCATTCACTGCTTTACTTTTGAAAGACAACTGGTGTCAGCATCCCTCATTAAGAGTGGGGGAGTGGGGTTGGGGTGGGGGAGTAAATAGATAGGGCTCCTGGTCTTAATAAACATTTAGGTGTTAGCCATGGCTCACTGGACAGTAACTCCCAAATCATAAGATTACTAGTTCAAGTTACAATCCAGGGACTTGAGCACAAAAATCAAGGCTGACATTCCAAGCAGTACTGAAAGAGTGCTACACTGTCAGAAGCACTATCTTTCAGATGAGACGTTGAGCTGAGGCCCTGTCTGCTTTCTAAGTTGGACACTATTTTGAAGAACAACACTGACAGTATCCTGGCCAATATTTATCCCTGAACCATCACTGCAAAACAGATTATCTGGTCATTATCAAACTACTGTTGTTGGACGTTGCCACACACAAATCTTCTATCATGTTTCCTACAACAGTGAATATACTTCAAAAGTACTTCATTAGCTATAAAGTGCTCTGAGATGTCTTGAGGTCTCAGAACATCTCCCCTTACACCCTTTCTAGGGCCTTAACATCCTTGCTAATGTAAGGCAGCCAAATCTGGACAGAATATTCTAATTGTGACCTAAACAGTTTATTACTGATTTGCTTTTGCCTCCTGTATCCCTTTTTAATAAACTTAAGATCCCATAAGCTTTATAAACGTGGCTTCCTACTTCTAAAGACTGGTGTGAAAATTCGTTTTCAAAATTAGTACATATAATGTAGTGTATAGTATTCTGTTTTAACTTTCTTATCTTTTAGTCCAGTCCATTTTTGGCCTGACCCTACCTAAATGTCAACCTAACCCAGTCAGAACTGGATTCAATTTATGCTATCACCAAGACATTCCAAGTCTTGATATACATCTCTGCATAATTATGCATCATTTTAACATACCTTCTCTGAAGCACATTGCTGACACAACTTCCAATAGAAATTCTTAATGACTAAGTTAATTATGATATCTGTATACATAATAGTGGCCTGCTGGATTACCACTGGGGGAGGCGGTGGTGTAGTGGTATTGTCACTGGACCAGTAATCCGGAGACCCAGGGTAACGCTCTGGGGGGACCCGGGTTCAAATCCCACCATGGCAGATGGTGGAATTTGACTTATTAAAAAAAAGATCTGGAATTAAAAGTCTGATGATGACCATTAAACATTATCAATTGTCATAAAAACTCATCTGGTTCACTAATGCCCTTTAGGGAAGGAAATCTGCTGTCCACAGGAATGTGGTTGACTCTGAGCAAAGGGATGGGCCTAGCCAGCGATGCCCAACGAATAATTTTCAAATACCATGGCGTGTCCACAGTCTGCAGTTATTGCTATAATATAATTCTGCATGGTATTGCTACAACAGAACACAGTACTTTGAGGTATTGTTACATATCACAGCAGACCAGAAAGAAAAGAACGTAGCCCAAGAAAAGAACAAAGTCCCAAAGCAGCACGTAGCCAATGAGGTACTTTTCACCTGTCGTCACTAATAATACTGTGAGGGAAGATAATACATTCCAATGCTTGAAGGTATTGCAAAATCCTCCATAAATTAATTAGAAATTTACAGCACAGACACAAGCCATCCAATTCCACAGGTTTATGCCATGTTTATGACCCACACAAGCTTTCACCCAGCTTATCAAGTCTATGTATAGAAATGATCAACCTCTACTGTTACCTACACAAACATGCTTACTGCACAAAAGCCTGCTCCAAAAAAGGAACTGCTTGTTCACTAGGCGGAATCAAACGGATTTATATTACTGCAGTGGTTATAACATTTTTCTGTCTCCTACAAATATTGACACATTCCCAGGGATCCTCTGTCCTAGTGTGCAAAAGATAGTGTAAGCTAGTCAAAGAGAAACTATCTTTACACTGCAGAAAACATTTTGTCAGCAAGGAGCAACAGAATTAACATGCTGCTAAGTCACCAAAGATAGAACAAGTGCAGAATATGGAAGTCTCAAGGTTAGGGGGAAGATGGGTGGTGTGGTGATAGTATCACTGAATTCGCAATCCAGAGGCCCAGGCTAATCCTCTGGGGATACAGGTTCAAATACCACCACAGCAGCTGGTGGAATTTAAATTCAATTAACAAAATCTGGAATATAAACTAGTGTCATAATGGTGACCATGAAACTATCAATTGTCGTAAAAACCTATCTGGTTTTGTCCTGCAGGGAAGGAAATCTACCATCCTCACCTGGTCTGGCCTATACGTGAATCAGGCTCACCAGCAATGTGGCTGACTCTTAACTGCCCTCCAAAATGGCCTTGTAAGCCACTCTGTTCAAGGTCAATTAGGGATGGGCAATAAGTGCGGGTCTTGCCAGTGACACCCACACGCCATGAAAGAATAAATTTCAAAAACTGTGCTCCTAGCGTGAGGCATGGTCTAATCCCCAACAGACATCTAATGATTTCAAGGACCCTCTGGGCACCATGACAAAAAGAGCACCTCTCACAACCTCAGGGCATCCCAAATGTTCTACAGTTAATCAAGTATTTCTGAAGTGTAGTCACTATTGCAAGGTAGGAAACGCGGCAGCCAATTTTACACACCGCAAGCTCCCACAACACAACGGAATAACGGTCAAATGTCATTGGTTGAGGGATGAATGGTATCCAGCACACACGGGAGAAGCTCCTGCTCTCTGAAACAATCAGCCAGACAGGGCAGAAGAGACTTTGGTTTAGTGTCGCAAGTAAAAAACAGCACTTCCAACAACGCCGCACTGGAGTGTCCTCTGCATTGGGACTTGAAACCACAACCTTCTGACTCAAAGCATAGAATGCTACTGCTGAGCCATAGCTGGTACTTGAGATGAAATGAAAGTATCCTGGTACTGGTTTGTAAAGCTCTTAAAAGGCAGTCCAGATCCAGTTTACAATGCACACTTTTCACAAGCAAATGTACTGTCCGTAAATAACAGGCAAATATGCAAGGCTACTCACGACAGATTCAACTCATTGTGCCTCTGGGGTGCTGATCTCCAGCGCGCTGCTGTGCGGAGGGACAACGAAGAGGCAAAGCTCTCCCTGCATAGTGCTATGCACTCTGCAATAGCAGAGTTGAAGGAACAGAGACTTTTGCTGGGCTGTATTTCCAAGGATCAGACTCCAGCAGCAGACCCAAGTCTAAGGCAAGATGGTGAGTGTAAGGCAGGTTATTTTGCCATGAGGGGCTTCTCAACTGAGCACCGCCCTGTTTTACTGATACCTGTACGCTCAACACCAATACTTGCAGATTTTCCCTGCTGCAAATTCCTGGCACACCAGATTCTTGGGATAGTTAACTTCCTCTGCCACACTATATTTGAGAAGTCCCAACTGGAGGAAATCACAAATGCAAATGCAAAGCCCATGCAACACGCCTCGTCAGTTAAACCGTTAAAAAAAATGTTCTTCTCTGGCTCCTAGTCCAATCTTTCTTTCCCTTTATTTACTTCTCGTCCAGTAACTGGTTTGATCCTTTCAGCGACTCTCACTCACCCTATTTTTCCATCATTCTGCTCGTTTCTCTATCAACCCTTAAATCTAATCAGTTAAGGAGATAAGACAATTGGAGCCATCTTCCCAGATGACTTGTTCCCCACTCAAATTTCCAGCAAACTACCACACCAATTATATTCAAGTTGAATGAAGGGTGTAGGAAACCTCACATTCTCCACCAACTTCTGGTCAGTTTTATTTTAAATTAAATTGAGAGGGTAACATAAGGGAGCATCACTTTAAACTAGCAAATACTAGACTGATGTGAGGAAGTTGTTCTTCCTACAGAGGGATCAATACTCAGAATGAACTGCCAGATAGAGCATTGCAGGGGAGAATAGTGGAACCATTTTAAAAACACATTTCAATGCTACAATTGAATTTTAGGCTCTTTCTGGATGGTTGAATTCATGGACCAAATGATCTTCCTCATCTGCAATTGTCTTGCGACTTAGACACCACTGAAATAGCTAGACTAGTTTGCCTTCTACATCTGTTGGTTGCATGACACAACGATAAAAGAATTGTTGACTGATCATGAACAATCTACTCCTTTATGCTGATACTAGGCTTGTGTGAGGCAAAAAAATTTAATTTTTTTTTTCCTGTCCGACAAACACTCCTTTAACGCTCAAATATAAATGCAAGTCTGTTCCTCTGCCACACTTCTTGTATGATAGTTGAACATTGTCTCACTGCCAGCCTCTAACAGCTCTCTTTCTCTAATCACAAACTTTCTCTCTCACTCACTCTCTCTCATTTTATAGATTGAGCTGTGATCAATTCTCTTATGAGCTTTTTCCTCAAAGAATCTTACAGCATCGGGTGACCATTTGACCCATCGTGCCTGTGCCAGCTCTGTGAAAGAGCTATCCATTACTCCTTTCCCAGTGCCCTGCATATTTTTCCTATTCAAGTATTTATCCAACCCCCTTTTGTAAATTACCATTCAATCTGCCTCTGCCACTGTTTCCAGATCATAAAACCATGTCAAAAAAATCTTTATCTCTTGTTCCTCATGAAATGCACTGTCCAATCACTGTGTGTGTCAGCTGTGGCTTAGTTGGTAACATTCCCACTTCTGAGTGAGAAGGTTCTAGTTCAAGTCCCACTGTAGTGTTTGAGCAAAAAAAAAATCAATGTTGACACTCTAGTGCAATACTATGGGAGTGCTGCACTGTCAAAGCTGTCATCTTCAGATGAGAAGATAAATCAAAATCCTGTCTGCTCACTCAGGTGGATGTAAAAGATCCTGTGGTCCTATTTCATAGAAGGACAAGGGAGCTGTCCATGATCCTGGCCAATATTTATCCCTCAATCAACATCACTAAAACAGAATATCTGGTCATTATCAAATTGCTCTTTGTCAGAGTTTGCTGTACACAGGTTAGCTGCCGCATTTCCAACATTGCAGAAGTGACGATGTTTTCAAGTATTTAATTGGCTGAAAAGCACAGATGTCTGGAAGTCATGAAACGTGCTCCATAAACGCAAGGTATTCTTTTTTGTTCCTCATGTTTGTCCGTTTACTCTGCACACACTTTGTTTGAAGTCAAGACCATTGAATTGTCGCTACCAAAAACCAGAAGATTGGATTATTCAACTCTGCAGTTTGTAGAATATCGGTGATGGATATTGGCTGCCACTTTTGTCTACTCAACAGTCACACAATCAAGACATTCTTCAGTCTTGTAAAGCACTTTAAGACATTTTGATTACAAAGAAAGACTAGCATTTATATAGGTCCTTTGATGACATCAGGACATCCAAAAGCACTTTACAACCAATTAAGAACTTTTGAAATGTAATCACTGTTTATAATGTAGGAAAGGCAGTCATCAATTCGCACACAGCAAGCTCCCAAAACTTGCAACACAATGATGACCAAATAATCTATATTATGATTTTAATTGAAGGATAAGGCAACAAGGAGAACTCCACTGCTCTTCTGTGAAATAGTGCAATGGGACCTCTTATATCCACCTGAGAGAGCAGGCAGAGCCTCAGTTTAAGGTCTCATCAGAAAAACAGCATGTCCGTGTTTCGACAGTGCAGCACTCTCTCAGTCACTGCAGGGTCAGCCTAGATTTTGTGCTAAAGTCTTTGGAGTGGGTCTTGGATCTACAACCTTTTAAGTCAAGACTGGAGTGCTACCCATTGAGCCATGGCTGACACAAACTCATCCTTTCCTTGGACTTCAAAACTATTACTTTTCCAGTAATCAATACAGATCATCACTCAATAAATTGGAAAGGTTATTACCTCCATGTTCTTGCACTTTCATACACACCATGGAATTAGTCAAGCAGTTTAATCTGCTTTAAAACATCAATGACTCACAAAGCCATTGTGTGTGGTGACAGTGACAATATAAGTATATACATAAATAATTGCTCATGCAAGAACTGGCAGCAGCAGTAAACTAATCTTAAAGAGTGCAGGTGGTTATCAACAATTTGGGATTTCCTGGCCCAGAATATGTTGTTATCTGATCTCTACAATGAGATTTCTGGTCAATAACAGTTACGGGGTATTTTTTATTACATTGCAGGGCTAGTATAAAATTCAAGCTCAAGGTCAAACTGACTCTTCAATCAAGTGTCAAACACTCTTTGTTAAAAATGAATCTGAGGTGTAGAGGTCACTGATGCTCAAGAACTTATTTCATTTACTTGGCAGAGTGCAGTACATGAGCAACATCGGATCACTGCACACATACAGCTAAGGTTCTGATCATTATTTTAAATTTTTCCTGTGCTGGACAAAGGTTTTACAGGCAGCAATGCAAACTTTGTGAGAGCGAGCCAAGGGCAAGGAGTAGTAGGGTGGGTGGAGGTGAGTGCCCAGTGGCAAGAACAATCATGACCTGTAAACACTAATGTCACTGGGCACAGTAATCCATGTTTGCCCCCTGCATTGCGGTCTCTTCAACAGTGTTTGAAGAACCATCTCTTCGGGTGATACACCAGTTAGTGCCATCTGACTTATATTAATACAATGCTGATGTCCATCATAAGCTTCCCATTTCCTGACCAAAATGCTCAATTTTAATGAGTGCGAATGAGTTTCAGAAACTAAAACTTTAGCCCAATCCTGGCAAATGGTCAGGGTCATTTTTTTAATATTAAATGCTGTGGGATATGGGCCCAAGCACTCACACTTGAATACATGACAAAAGGAAAACCTAGCAGTCTTGCCGAGCAGACCTAGCAGTATGTCCCTCTACCCAATTATTACAGAGACACCTGAAGAGGCAGTTTTATGACACGAGAGAGTTATTGTGACATTTCGGTAGTTACTGCAACATCTGCACAAAATTGGGAAAATGCCATGGGCAGCTACAAAACCCGAAACTTCACAAACCAAAATGCCTGGATACATTCAGGAGTGTGAAAAATGCAAGTGACTTGTGATCTGCTAGCAGTGGAGACATCTGACAGAGTCCTCCAACAGTGACAGTTTTAATCAATGTTTAAACTACCCTCAGGCAAACTTTCTGTGCAGCTGTTTTTATAGAATCATAAAATGATACATCATAAAAGGACAATATCTGACTCATCACACTTGTGCTGGCTCTTTGAAATAGCTTTCCAATTAGTTCCACTGCCCTTTCCCAAAGCTGCAAAATTTTCCCACTTGACTATTTATCCAATTCCCAAAGAAGTTTATTGCTGAATCAGCTTCCACCAGCCTTTCAGACAGTGTTTCCAGATCAAAAATCACTGTGTAAACATTTTCATCAAGTTTCCTCTGGTTCCATGGCCACTTATCTTAAATTTGTGCTCTCTGGTTACTGACTCTTTTGGCACCAGAGACACCTGCTCTATCAAAATTCTTCACAATTTTGAAACCTTTAGTAAATCTCATCTTAACCTTCTCTGCAATCCCAGATTCTCCAGTCTTTCTACAAACTGAAGGCTTGTAATCCTGGTACAACAGTCCAAGGATAGCAAGCGCACAGCTGCATCCGTGAATATAAACAGCCTCTTCCAGAAGCAGCAGAATCCCACTTTTCTATACCTACCAAGGCAAAGCTTCCCCAGGATCCACACCCTACCCTCGAGTCCCTGTTTCCCTCTAGTTTCTCCCCCAATTCCCACTCCAAGCTCATCTTATCCAGGAGGCTCATTTCCTGCTTCCTCAACAGCATTCCCACTAAACAAAAAACATCCCTTCCTGGCACTCATGATAGTTGACTTAGCAAGTGGTTCCCTATCCATTGGAAACCACCATTTTTGCCACCTCCTCAAAAACCCACCCTTGGGCCCCTCTGTCCTTCTGAAGTATCAACTCAGCTTCAATCTCCTGTGACAATGGGTGTTATTTCTTTTAATATTTTGGGGAATGTTGTGTTATTCGGTAAAGAAGACTGTGTGTGTGTGTGTGTGTGTGTGTGTGTGTGTGTCTGTGTCTGTGTGGGAGAGAGAGAGAGAGATTTAATTAAGCTAGGCAAAGTTTGATAGGAGTCAAAAACAAAAAACGCTGGAAAAACTCAGCAGGTCTGACAGCATCTGTGGAGAGAAAGACAAAGAATTAGCGTTTCAAGTCTGTATGACTCTTCTTTAGAGCTCTGAAGAAGAGTTGTACGGATTCGAAATGTTAACTCTGTCTTTCTCTCCATAGATGCTGTCAGATCTGCTCAGTTTTTCCAGCGTTTTTTGTTTTTGTTTCAGATTTCCAGCATCTGCAGTATTTTGCCTTTATATTATATTGATAGGAGTCAAGTTGTCTGAGGGTTTGAAGAGGTTAAAGGTGTTAAGTTTGATGTAAAGTAATTAGGTTAGATCTAACATTTGCATTTTCAGATAAGTTGAGTTTTTTTTAACATCAAAGGGGAGTCAGAGGTAAAAAGAAACATGCTTGCATCTTTCAAGAGTTCCATAGGTAAACAGGAATGGGGATATAATATTTTATTGACCTAAAAGCAAAGGCAAGACGGAAATATGAAAGATCTTAAATTTGGAATGGTTTGAATTTCAAAAGGTGTGAGAACAATGGAACTGAGATGAAAGGGAAAAAAGGGATTTTAGAGTTAATGTGGAGCAGTGAGATTTAAGTGGAGCTGTTGAGCAATAGGTAGAGCTCTGGGCTAGGAGAGGATGCAGTTTGAGTCACCCATCCAGTCAAGCCAGAAAGGTCTTGGGCTACAGCAAGCAGTTTTATTCTGAAGTGGATTTCACTGCAGAGTGGAAAAAGATAAAAGTCATGTAGTACAAAATTATTGGAGCTACAGCAGTTTGCCTTGTGTAATATTACTGGATTTCATAGTAGACATCTATAAGGGAGTGTCACCTGGAATGTGTTTACTTGTTGGCTTGGCCAAGTGGAGAGTTTGGGGGAATGTTTTGTAAGATTAACCTTAATTGTGTAACTGTAATCTTGTGTGCCTAAGTTTTCTTTTATTTTTGTTAATAAAACTTTTATGTTTACTTTTTAAAATCCCAAACGTGTTACTGGACCTCTTACTGCTGAGATCGGTATGTCTTCTTCTCAGTTTCAGAATACAAAAAAATGGGTATGGCCGTAAGCCATGTTGCCCTCTGGGATTTGGGTTGTACAGCAATTAACACCAGCTGTGGTCATAATACTCCAAAGACTTGCCACTGCCCAGATCTGTGTTTTACCTGTCCTCTGACTACCTATTTCAGTTTCTCAGGTTACCTGTTAAAGGCATCATATAAACATGCTGCTTTTAAAGTTAACAAGCATTCAAAAAAGAAAATTAGCTTAAACGTTTCAAGTCCTAATGAAGGATACTCCCAAAAATATTGCTTTTTCCCTTTCAGATGGTGTCAGCTGGCTACCTATGCACTTCCAGTTTTCTCTAGTTTTTTTTTTGCATCTGTTAGTGTTTGATGAGGAATTCTAGAATTTCCAATTTAGTAGCTAATCAGTAATGAATCTCAAAATCAAATGAAAACCCTCACACAGCTTAACTGAACAGCAGTTATCTTCTGTCTACAGAAGAACCAAAAGCCAAAAATACAGATCTGACAAATCTACAACATACTCACTGGCACTAGGTGCAGTTTCTCAGGATCTTTTGTGCTCCCAGCAAACAGCGGGAACATTATTGGGCTGTAGTCCGTCCTATATCAAGCAGCACCCTTTTATTGTCTTCACCCAATATATGGAACAGAAAAACCACAAAGGTAGAATGGAAACATTTTAAATTACACACTTTTGTTGAAATGCAGCAAGTGAACCAAGCTATCCAAGCACCCGGCGTTAATATTAAAACTGGTGATGGTACAGGGTAAACCTCCATTTCCCTCAATGTATCTCACCTCCCAAGCTCAAAACAGCGGTGTCTACTTTACTGCTATAATATTTCCAAATTCTTAACTGAGTGCTAAGATAGTAACAAGCTGGGGGTAATTTTGCCCTTAGGTCATGTTATGAAAGTCAAGCTTGCCTTAACGTTGATTGGCGGTCGGGAATTTCAACTCCTGATCGGCCTTGAACATTTTGCACATGCGCAGACCAAGAACAGAGCACCATGGAAGACTGTCCCAGACAGGGGACAGGGAGAGATCCCAAAGGGGAGAGAGGACAGAGACAGGAAAAGGACCCGTTACAGTTAAAAAAAAATTGAAGAGCAAAGAAACAGGCTCCAAACAGGAAAAGGACTGTGGGGAGCAGACTTTAAGAGAAGGTGGCAGCCAAAGGTTGGTGACTCCGTACTACAGGCCTCTGGGCAAAGATACCCCTTTGGAGGAGTAGTGTTCTGCTTGGTGTGGCCGAAAAGCTGAAGTTGTGCTTCTGAGTTGGTGCTTAAGTACATACTTAGGAATCCAGAGGAACAAAAACTCAGGAGACAAGATTGAAACCCTGCAAAGTGAGCCATTGTTGATGCCATCCTAGTTGGAGTGGCTTTTGAAGAGAATTTCCAGGTTAGATCTTTGAAGGTGAAGACTAGAATTCCTCATGAAATAGACAGAGTTTCACTGAGATTGGTTGACTCATTGCATTACTGATGTCTGGATGGATTGCTGAAAAATCCACAGATTCAGTTTTGGTCGCATCTACCATTTATTGTGTAGTGTGGCATGTTTGACCACAGTTAGCTTGTTAATTCACATATACTCTAACATTCAGAGTAAGGGTGAGGTACAAGGTAGCTATTATAAATTGTTTTATCTTTCTGACCTTGTAAAGTTTATTTCTGTTTTTGTTCAAAACCCATGGAGTCATGTGGCTTTATTCATCTAGCAGGTGTCTTAAATCTCAAACTTGGTCTTTTAATAAACCTTTAATGGTCCCTAAATGAATCTTAACAAAAACTTGGGGGTCTGGTCTAGGATCATATCAGACACATGTGAACTGTGTTCAGATTGTCCAAACTAATTTCACTAAGAACCCTTTCAGTCACCTGAAAGGGGGATTTTTCATTCCATCCCTCTGCCCTGGTTTCAAATCCTATGGAGTAAAGGCAATATTCCCCTCATTATCCAGATCAACATATTAAAAATTTCATGTCTCCATGCACATTGACATTCTCATAAGTTATGCCCACATTTATAATGGGCACTTCCCATGTAAACTTGTCACACTACAACCACACATGCTCTTCTTCCCCTGGAAGAGGTGTTGCAATGCCACTGCTTGTGTTAAGGTGTAATTACACAATGCTGCGTTTACACAGGGCATTCCCATTACAAATGTAGACCCAAGAATTTATTATGGAAATAATATAATAAGGACAGAACCTATGACTTTAAAATAGGGACATAAATGCATCTGCATGCAGGTCTAATTACTCCCACCCTCCAACCCTGCTTCACCTAAATCCCTTGATCTTATACAACAGATCTCCTATAATGGGAGTTCTATCACATAAGAGATGAGCACACAGAGCTTGGTTCAGCTGATGAAGTCTTCTCTATATTACATCTAGTATGGATACCTTTCATCAAAAACCTTTTGGCCTGTTTGCACCTGCAGCTGCCTGGTCCTAAAACTCTAGAATTCCCAGTTTAAATCTCTCATATCCTTTAAGTGCATCTTAAGCCCACATTCTGGCCAAGATTTTGGTCATCTGTCCAAATAGCTGCTTAAGTGGCTCAGCATCAAATTTTGTTTGATAATGTTCCTGTGAATCACAGAATCGTTACCATGTAGAAGGAGGCCATTCAGCCTAACATGTCTGCACTGGCTCTCTGAGCATTTTAACTTGGTGCCATTCTCCTGCCTTTTCCACATAACCCTGCACATTGTTTCTATTTAAATAAACATCCAATGCCCTCTTGAATGCCTCAATTGAACAAGCCTCCACCACACTTTCAGGCAGTGTATTCCAAACTCTAACTACTCGCTGTGTGAAAAAGTTTTTTTCTCATCTCACATTTGCTTCTTTTGCAAAACACTTTAAAACTATGGCCTCTGGTTCTCGATCCATTTACGAGCAGGAACAGTTTCTCCCTATCTACTCTGTACGAACCTCTCACGATTTTGAAAACTTCTATCAAGTCTCCTCTTAGCCTTCTCCTCTCCAAAGAAGGCAGTCCCAACTTCTTCAATTTTTCTTCATAACTGAAGTGTCTCATCCCTGGAACCATTCTCATAAACCTATTCTGCACTCTCTCCAATGCGTTCACATCCTTCCTATAGTGTGGCACCCAGAACTGTACACAATACTCCAGCTGAGGTCTAACCAGTATCTGATACAAGTTCATCATAACCCCCCTGCTCTTGTACTCTGTGCCCCTATTAATGAAGCCTAGAATACTGTATGCTTTAGAAACAACTCTCTCTACTTTAATGGCTTATGTACATATACACTCAGGTCTCTCTGCTCCTGCAAACCCCTTAGAATAGTATCCTTTATTTCATACTGTCTCTCCATGTTCTTTGTACCAAGTGTATCACCTCACACTTCTCCACATTGAACTTCATCTGCCACCTAACTGCCCACTCCACCAATATGACAATGTCCTTTTGAAGTTCTACACTGTCCTCCTCACAGTTTACAATTCTCCCAAGTTTTCCGTCGAACCCAAATTTGAAATTGTCCCTTGCACACCAAGATCTAGATAATGTATATTTTTCAGGGAAAGCAAGGGTTCCGACCCCTGGGGAACTCCACTACAAACTTTCGTGCAGCCCGAAAAATACCCATTACTCTCTGTTGCCTATCCCTCAGCCAATTTTGTATCCAAGTTGCTACTGTCCCTTTTATTCCATGACCTATAACTTTCCTCACAAGTCTGTTGTGTGGCACTGCATCAAATGTCTTTTGGAAGTCCATGTACACCACACCAACAGCCTTGCCCTCATCAACCGTCTCGGTTGCCTCTTCAAAAGACTCCAGCAAGTTAGTTAGACATGATTTTCCTTTAACAAATCCATGCTGACTCTTCCGAATCAATCCACATTTTTCCATGCGACTATTAATTCTATCCCAAATAATTATTTCTAGAAATTTCCCCACCACCGAAGTTAACCTGACTGGTCTGCAATTGCAGGGCAGATCTTTACAACCTATTTTGAACAAGGGCACAAAGTTTGCAATTCTCCAGTCCTCTGGTACCTCCCCCGAATCCAGAGTTCATTGAAAGATTATTGCTAGTGCCTCTGTAATTTCCACTCTCACTTCCTTCAATATTCCTGGATGCATCTCATCCGGTCCCAATGCCTTATCAACTTTAAGTACCAACAGCTTATCCAATACCTCCTCCTTATCAATTTTAAACCCTTCTAGTGACTGAGTTTCCTCCTCTGTCACCATGGCCTGGGCAGCAACTATTTTGTAGATAAAGACAGATGCAAAATATTCATTTAACACCTTATCCATGCCTCTTGCCTCTATGTGTAAATCCCCTTTTTGGTCCCTAATAGGCCCTATCCCTCCTTTTATCACCGTTTTACTATTGATGTGCTTTTGAATGCTTTGGGAATTCCTTTTATGTTAGCTGCCAATCTTTTTTCATAATCCCTCTTTGCTTCTCGTATTTGCTTTCTCATATGCCTTCTGAACCTTCTGTATTCAGCTTGGTTCTCAATTGTGTTTACTACCCGGCACCTGTCGCAGCACACTTTTTCTTCTTTAACTTAATTTCAATCTCCTTAGTCATCCAGGGAGCTCTGGGTTTGCTTGTCCTACTTTTCCCTTTTGAGGGAACAAACCTTGGCTGTGCCCAAACCATCTCCTCTTTGAAGGTAGCCCATTGTGCAGCTATCATTTTTCCTGCCAACCTTTGGTTCCAGTCTAACCGGCCCAGCTCCGTTCTTACCCCATTGAAGTCCACTCACTGCCAGTTGATTATTCTTACTATGGATTAACCAATGTCATTTTCCACTGTCATCCTAAACCTTATGAGGTAATGGTCACTGTCCCCTCAATGTTCTCCTGCTGTCACTTGATTGACTTGGCCCATCTTATTCCCAAGGACCAGGTCTAGCAGTGCCTCCTTTCATGTTGGACTGGAAACATACTGCTGTAGGAAATTCTCCTGAACACAATCTAGGAACACTTGTCCCTCACCCCTTACACCACTACTATCCCAGTCTATATACGGGTAATTAAAGTCCCCCATTATAACAACTCTGTGATGTTTACACCTCTCTGTAATTTCCTTGCAGGGAAGGGGCTGTACAAGGTGTGATATAAATGCAAGTTGTTGCAGCAGCATACTTATTCAGATGCAATATGCTATCTGCAGATCCAATGTCCGCACTCAGACCTTTTAACCTATTTATTCATTTAGAACAATTCCCTTCAACCTCATTCTGTGTCACAGCACGTCAAGAGGCTGTACATTCCGATCGAATTCAACCTAAATCCTGCTCCAGTTTGACCTTTTTAAGTCTTGTCACACTCTGAGGCTCAATGTAGAACATTTCTTCCAGCTTCTGTTCTGAAACCACAGAATTCCACTGCTCAAATTTAGTGAAATGTTTCACATTCTAGTCATTTACAAAATCTGCTGGCACTCTCCTAATGCCGAAAAATGCATACGATTCTGCTCAGAGATGGCCCTCCACTGTTCAGCAGAGAGTGGTCGTGCTCACTCTTTTGCAGCCTGTCGGTGACAGAACTAATTTCTGACAAGCATCTGGTAGGCAGGGTCATGAGAAAGAACAGTGTAACCACAGCCAATTAGCAACGCTCAGGACGGTGGAGTGGGGTCATCCATCCTACTAGTAGAGGAACATGAAATACCTGAACCAGAGGCTGGTGTGTTGGTGAATTCTGGGGGTGATAGCAGCTTGTATCAGGTTTATAACCCACCATATACTATATTCCTTATGTCATTGTGAGGAAGAGGTAGCAAGCAGGGGGAAGAAGGTGTCTCACAAAAAGAGCAGGGATGGGCAAGTGGGGGTGGAGATAGAACAAATAATGGTCACACTTGAACTATCCCATCAGCTTTCAGAACTTTCAGGTCTATCCACAAGCATGACCCAGACCTTCCTGTTGCTTGCCACTTCAACACACCACCCTGCTCTCATGCCCACATGTCCGTCCTTGGCCTGCTGCAATGTTCCAGTGAAGCCCAACACAAACTGAAGGGACTGCACCTCATCTTCAGATTAGGTACTTTACAGCCTTCCGGACTTAACATTGAGTTCAACGACTTCGGACCGTGAACAGCCTCCTCTATCCTCATCCCTGTTTTACCCCCTTTTTTCAATATTCATTTTTATTTTTTTATTTTTATTTTTCATTTTATTCATTGTTTTATCCCCACCTTTTATCCCATTTTCGATTTTTTTTCCCACCACCGTCCCCCCACCCCACCTCCACAAGGGCCATCTGTCGTGTTGTTCTTTCCAGAGTGCTTACCCTTGTCTGGCTATTATCACCTTCTGCTTTCTATCCTTAATGCCACCATCAGCACCTCTTTTAGCCAGTGCCACCACCCTTTGTCCTTTTGTTCATGACATCTTTGTCAATCTCTCCTTTACCTCCATCTATCACTGACTTCCTATCCAGCTTCACCTGCTCCACCCACCTTAAACAGTATAAATTTCATCACATTTTCACTTCTCTTCAGCTCTGAAACGTTAACTTTGTCTTTCTCTCCACAGATGCTGTTAGACCTGCTGAGTTTTTCCAGCATTTTCTGTTTTTGTTTCAGATTTCCAGCATCTGCAGTATTTTGCTTTTAGCTTTCAGGACTCATTCTGCAGCCTATCCACACATACTGATTCTGTGCGTGGTACTAGCTGCCCTAAGAATGGGAAGGGAACACCTTTCACAATAAAACAACGGAGCTATCTGATGACAAACACAAGCAATGAAAAAGCTGGCCCTCACAATGTACTATGAGCCCCAGCAAGAGCAAGCATCTTGCGAAATAAAATCATCTTGTAGTTGCCATTATCAATTGCATTGGGTCATTTAGTAACAACATACTTCTCATTTCCACTTTCTTAACTCGGTGCAGGCCAGATACAATCTTGCAATAATCTGTTAGGTTTATAATTAACCGAAATAGTGGAAACCAGCAGTGCCTTCAGTCAATCTTAGAAAAAAGTGCTGAGCTGCAAAAACTGCATTAATAATCTGCTAATATTTAGTAATACTCTAAGCGTTCTGTATTTTCAGTGATTGAGTAATACTGCCATATAGTATTCTGTGACACTGTCAAACCATAACACTATATGCTGTTAACTGTAACATAGAGTCATATTGTAAGTTACGTGCAGCACTGTCATAATGTAACTGAACAGAAGAACTGTACACTATTGTTATAATGTAAGCAGTTGCAAAATTCACAAGCCTCTAATACATCCCGTGGGAAAGCAAAATAGAAAACAATTCGCTACCTGTGTAAAACACAGAATTCTAATAAAATCCCACACATACACTTCATGTCCCAGGTGTGCCTCTAATAAGCGTGGGGCAGAAAGTCACTAATGAGCAAACTGGGAGAAATGTTTAATTTCAAAACAATCCAGACAAGTGACTCGAAGGTAAAGGCAAAATTCTGCGGATGCCGGAAATCTGAAAACAGAAAATGCTGGAAAAAACTCAGCAATTCCGACAGAGACCTGTGGAGAGAGAAAGACAGAGTTAACGTTTCAAGTCCACATGGCTCTTCTTCAGAGTTTGTTTTATCCCCAGCTTTTAGCCTTTTCAATTTTTTTTCCCCATCACCGTCCCTTCCCCCCATCCCACCCCCACTCGGGCCACCTGTCACTTTCCAGAGTGCTTACCCTGGTCCTGCCATTTTCACTTTCGGCTTTCCACTCTTAATGTCACTATTAGCACCTCCTTTAGCCAGCACCACCACTATTAACACCCTTTGACCTTTTGTTTATGACATCTTTCGCAATCTCTCCTTTACCTCCACCTACCACTTGCCTTCTATCCAGCTTCACCTATTCCACCCTCCTAAACAGTATATATTTCACCACATTTCTACTTCCCTCTAGCTCTGAAGAAGAGTCATACGGACACGAAATGTTAACTGCCTTTCTCTCCACAGGTGCCGTCAGACCTGCTGAGTTTTTCCAGCATTTTTTGTTTTTGTTTCAGACAAGTGACTCTTACAAAACAGTCACTGTTTATTCAAGTCCCCTTCAAAAAAATTAGACATCTGATGCATTATTGCAAACATCAGGAACAATTTTACTGGCCAATCATTGGTATCGCGGGGATATTAATCTCTGGATTTATTTTACCCAACCAACATTCTAAGCCTGTCCTTCTGATATTAACTCATCGCTGACATATAATCAACACTAGTGGAATTGTATGTAGCCCCCTGCCCAAGAAGTCATAAGACAAGGAGTATCAGCATGTTAATCAAACCAAACCCACATAAACACCAGCAGAGCACATACAGATAAAGGAAGCCATCTATTTAAAATCCTTGCAAGCAACAACTCACAGCATCACATCAACAGCTGCTAATTAAACAGCTGTAACATCTGTCAGAGCACACTTGCTAAAATCTTGGGGTATAATTACTCACAAATTAACTGAAATGTCGTCAAAAAATGTAAGAGGATGGTGAGCAAAGCAGCAGTAAATTGAGAGAATAGTGTATTGTGATCCAATACTGCTAGCCACGTGATTGACTAGGAATCCAGAAAATTGTGCATCTGATAAGTAAAAATATGAGATAGACTGTTCTTTGGGTCACATGGTCTCAGAGTACTAATATTCACACAGTGCATTCAAGCGAACGTTATGTTTATTGTGCATTGGTTACTTAAATGATGAGCTGAAAAACAAATGTGCAAGTGTTTTGTGATCATTGAGAGTTGCTTGGTTACTGAATGGTGGTAAATATTTGTTAAGTAACTATACACACCTGAAATACGATCATCTATCCATATTGTATACATTTAAGTATGGCAGTTTCTACTAAAAATGTGTGCATGTGGCTCAAATGTTGTCGCCCTAGCTACGTTTTTGGATAGTCAGCCATTTCTCCTGGACAACTTTTGCCTTTAACATAGGAAAACATCTCAGGGATGCTTCACAGAAGTATAAAAATAATTGGAGGACAGGAGACTGGTTTTTGTGGTACGCAAGAGCACAGGAACTTCCATTTATATAGTGCCTTTCATGACCGCAAGATGTCCCAAAGCACTTTACAGCCAATTAAGTATTTTTGAAGTGCAGTCACTGTTGTAATGCAAGGGCAACACTGGAATAGCAGACAGCAATAAAATCACATACAATAACACACAGCAGTAAAATTAGAGGGAATGCCCAATCAGGCAACCTCGTGTCTTGTATTTAACCCAGTTACAAGGATTTCCCAAAACTAAATTTCCTTCTCTCTATTCTTTTCCCTGATATTTTCAAGAAGTAAATCTGTTCTCCCCCTACGAGAGTAAACACAGCTCCTTTTCCCTACACTATTTTTCCAGTCATTTCTGGCAGCTTTTTGAAGGAGGCGTGTCAGAGGAACAAAGATCGGCTACATAAACAGGGAACTGCCAAATCTGACCGGGAATTAATCCAGTCTTGATGGCTTGCCACAAAATGGAAGTGTTTCAGTCAGGGATGGGCACAGTTCTAATCCAAGACCCCCTAGTCCCGAGCACTGCAAGAGATAAGCACATGGCTTGCACATTTCCCGGCTCCACCATGCAGAACTCTTAGTGAAACCATTTTGAACAGACACGCCATTCTGTATAAATTAATGGGTTACAAAAATGCAGTCCTTCCAATCGATGGTATGGCTTTAAAAAAAAATATATATATATATATAAAATACAATGGGTATATAGGAAACGCTCCGTACACCGCGGGGACAATACCTACAGGAAGAGTCGGCGTTGAACATGTCTGGCGCAGTTGCAAGAACCAAATACCAACAAGTCGGAAGATCCAGGCAAAGAGGGGAAAAAATAGACCTTAGAAGATGCCTTCTTTCTGAGCTACAGAAGCCTCCAGGTCTCTCGCGCAGATAGAACTGGCCCGTTTCTCTTCTGAATGACGATAAAAGTGAAACGGAGCGAGATTGGATAGAGAGGGAGGGAAAGAACAGGGGCGTTGTTGTTACTTTGCTCTCCCACTTTACAGAAGAGACAGAGTCACAAACACATAAGGGATAAGAGAGTCCGTCTAGCACCGATGCTGGAGGAAGAGGAGTGTCTGGCAGGGCAGGCCGAGGCAATGACACGTAGGGAGAGCCAAATATCTGGAACTGATAGGAAACACAAACAGTATGTGTAGTGCGTGACGCAAAACGCACAAGTGTGAGGAAGGGAGGCTGAAGCCACGTTTGCTGGATGCTTGTTGGCAAATCATTCTTCCACCGTGATATCCGTTTGGAAAAACGAACCCCGATTCACAGAATTGTTATGGTGTCGTGTTGAAGATGGTCATTCGGCCCATCATGTCTGCACCAGCTCTCTGAACACTGCCTTTTCTCCCTAACCCTGCACATTGTTTCTATTTAAATAATCATCCAATGCCATCTTGAATGCCTCAATTGAACCTGCCTCCTCCACACTGAAAGGCAGTGCATTCCAAACCCTAACTACTCGCTGTGTGAAAAAGTTTTTTCTCACCTCACATTAGCTTCTTTTGCAAAACATTTTAAAACTGTGCCTTCTGGTTCTCGATCCATTTAGGAGCAGGAACAGTTTCTCTCTGTCTAAGGTCCAGACTCCTCATGATTTTGAAAACTTCTATTAAAAGGGCTCCCTCTCCAGTGCGAGCCCCGAGGGGTCAAATGACTGATGAAATGTGTGGTGTGATAGTGACCCACCCACAGCATGGTCCTACGGTTGTTTGCTCCACAGTCTGTTCTCACCTGGCAGTGGCAATACTTTGTATGCCAAGAATATTCTTCAGAATCTGATATTTCAGATCGGTTCTGAGGTTACTGATTTGAATCAAAGATTCTTACAGAAAAGGAGGTCAGTTGGCCCTTGGTACCTGTGCCAGCTCTCTAAAATAACTATCCAATTAGGCTCCCATCCCCAGAGCCCTGCATTTTTTTTATTTTTCAACTATTTATCCAATTCCCTTTTGAAAGTTACTATTGAATATGCGTTCACCACCTGTGTATCTCAGATTTTAACAATCGGCTACATTGAAAAACAATCTCAATTCCTGCCTGGTTCGGCATCAATTCGCTTCAATCTGTGCCCTCTAGTTACCGACCCTTCTGCAAGTGGAAATAGTTTCTCCTTACTTACTGTATCAAGCCCCCTTATAATTTTGAAAATCTCTGTTAAATCTCCCTGTAATCTTCCCTGCTCTAAGAAGAAAAATCCCAGTTTCTCGACATAACTGAAGTCTCTCATCCAATCTGGCAAAACATCTCTGCATCCTCTCCAAGGTTTTTGTTTGATGGTGTTAACTACAGTTTTGGCTGTTTAAATGGCACCAAGGCCAGATTATGTAAATTATCAGCCAAGATTCCCAAGCCAATCAGTATAATGTGACCCCATGGGAAGTGCATGTGTGAATATTGGCTGATGGGTGGTCCCAGCTATGTTGTGATGCCTGCACAGAGGAATAGCCAGCCAATATGCCCTGCCAATGCTCATTCATGGAATGACCACTTAGGCAACGTCTGCAGCACCAGAAGCCAACATGACTCACCATCTTCAGGAAAGAAAGGGGAAAATTGAAGAGGGAAATTAATCAACTTGATGTCTTGTTTGAATGATGTATATACTGTACAGATGGTAGGCCAAGTTACATTTTCCATTAAAACACTTTTGTTGCTGGCTGGTTTCATGGCAGACATTTGCCAGCTAGGAGCACACCATCTGATTAATGTGTGACTGAACACACTGATAGATTAGCAATTGTGACATGGATGCTGATAATTTATCAATAAATAATCTGTGTAGCTGATTACCAAGAACTAACAGTCAGTAGATCTTAGGCCACAGATTGCGACATGGATAAGAACTGCAATATGCAAATTGCAACTTTTGCAATTCATGTCATCACTCCTCCTTAGAAAACAAAATAAATTTGATTTAGAATTAATGATAATTGTTAGTTTCACCAGTAGTGCAAATCATAGAACTACAAATTGTTTACAGCATAGGTGACCATTTGCCTGTGCCAGCTCTTTGCTCGAGCAAGTCAATACTAACCTCTACTGCTTTCTCTCTCTCCCCTCCAAAGCACTGTATCTTCATCTGCTTCAAAAAGTTATCCAATTTTCTTTAATTGTCTTTGAATTAATCATTCCTTATTGCAAAGCATTTCATGCTTAAGCTATCCCTCTTTCCCCATTCATTCTATCAAAACCCTTTTTTAAAAATGAGAAAGAAACAACATTAAAAATGAAATGCAGAGCAGGTACAACATGGTACTGTGAATAGTTGACACCAGATGTAGTTATTTGAAGCTGAAGAAGATTCAGGGCCAAAGAAATACTAAAGGGCACCGGGTTAGTTGTTGTTAAGAGCTAGCATAAACACAAAGGGCTGAAAAGTGTCCTTCTGTCCTATAAATTTTTATGGTGATTTTGAAGAACTTTTCAAATTCACACAAATCTAATAGAAAGCATAGAACATAGAAAATATAGAAAAATAGAGGCAGGAGTAGGTCATCCAGCCCTTTGAGCCTGCTCCACCTTTCAATATGATCATGGCTGATCCTCTATCTCAATGCCGTACTCCCGCTCTCTCCCCATACCCTTTGACACCTTTAGAGTCTAGAAATCTATCTATTTATTTCTTAAATATATTCAGTGACTTGGCCTCCACAGCCCTCTGTGGTAGAGAATTCCACAGGTTCACCACCCTCTGAGTGAAGAAGTTTCTCCTTATCTCAGTCCTAAATGGTCTACCCCGTATCCTGAGATTGTGACCCCTTGTTCTAGTCCCCCCAGCCAGAGGAAACATCATCCCTGCATCCAGTCTGACCAGCCCTGTCAGAATTTTATGCATTTCAATGAAATTCCCTCTCCAAAACTCCAGTGAATACAGGCCTAGTCAGTCCAATCTCTCCTCATACAACAATTCTGCCACCCCAGGAATCAGTCTGGTAAAGCTTCACTGCACTCCCTCTATGGCAAGTATATCCTTTCTTAGGTAAGGAGACCAAAACTGCACACAATACTCCAGGGGTGGACTCACCAAGACCCTGTATGGCTGCAGTAAGACATCCTTGCTCCTATACTCAAGTCCTCTCACAATGAAGGCCAGCAAACCATTTGCCTTCTTAACTGCTTGCCACACCTGTATGCTTGCTTTCAGTGAATGGTGTACAAGGTCACCCAGGTCCCTTTGCACAACAACATTTCCCAATCTATCACCATTTAACTAATACTCTGCCATTCTGTTTTTCCTACCGAAGTGGATAACTTCACACTTCTTCACGTTATACTGCATCTGCCATGTATTTTCCCACTCACTCAACTTGTTTAAATCACCTTGAAGCCTTTTAACATCCTCCTCACCATTCACATTCCTACTTAGTTTTGAGTCATCAGCAAACTTGGAAATATTACATTTGGTTCCCTCATCCAAATCATTGATATATATTGTGAACAGCTGGGGCCCAGGCACTGATCCCTGCGGTACGCCACGAGTCACCTCCTGCCACTCCGAAAAAGACCCATTTATTCCTACTCTCTATTTCCTGTCTGCTAACCAACTCTCAACCCTTGCCAATATATTACCGCCAATCCCATGTGCTTTAATTTTGCACACTAACCTCTTCTGTGGGACTTTATCAAAAGCTTTCTGAAAATCCAAATACACCACATCACTGGTTCTCCCTTATCTATTCTGCTAATTACAACCACAAAAATCTCCAGTAGGTCTGTCAAACATGATTTCTATTTCAGACATCCATGCTGACTTTATCTAATCTCATTGATATTTTCTAGGTGTCCTCTTAGCACATCCTTTATAACAGACTCTAGCATTTTCCCTACCACTGATGTTAGGCTAACCGGTGTTAATTCCCCATTTACTCCCTCCCTCCTTTTTAAAAATAGTGGGGTTACATTTGCCACTCTCCAATCTGCCAGGACTGCTCCAGAATCTACAGAATTCTGGAAGATGACAACCAATGCATCCACTATTTCCATGGCCACTTTCTTTAGTATCTTGGGATATAAATTATCAGGCCCTGGTGATTTATCAGCTTTCAGTCTCATTAATTTTTTCAGCACTGCTTTTTTAGTAATACTAATTTCCTTCAATTCCTTCTTCTCACTAGACCTTTGGTATTTTTGGGAAGTTATTTGTGTCTTCCTCCGTGAAGACAGAACTAATGTAATTGTTTAATTGCTCTGCCATATCCTTGTTCTCTACTACAAATTCTCCTGTTTTGGATTGTAAGGGTCCTACATTTGTCTTCACTAATATTTTTCTCTTTACATTCTTATAGAAGCTTTTACTGTCCTCTTTTGTGTTCCTTGCAAGTTTACTCTCATACTCTATTTTTCCCCTCTTAATCAATCTCTTGGTCTTCCTTTGCTGTATTCTAAACTGCTCCTAATCCTCAGGCTTGCTACTTTTTCTAGAAACTTTATATGACTCCTCTTTGGATCTAATCTTAATTTCTTTAGTTAGCCATGGTTGGGCCACTTTTCCTGTTGTGCTTTAGCGCCAGAAAGGAATATATGACCGTTACAATGCATACATTCGTTCCTTAAATGTTAGCCATTGCCTATCCACCATCGTGCCTTTTAATGAAGTTCCCCAATCTATCTTAGCCAACTCATGCCTCATACATTCACAGTTTCCTTTATTAAGATTTAGGACCCTAGTTTCTGATTGGACTACTTTGCTTTCCAACCTAAGGAAGAATTCTATCATGTTATGGTCACAGTTCCCTAAAGGACCCCATACAAGATTATTAATTAACCCCTTCTCATTGCACAAAACCAAATCTAGGATAGCCTGTTCTTGAGTTTGTTCGTCAACGTACTGGTCTAAAAAACTATTTCGTACACAGTCCGGGAATTCATCCACCACAGTAATATTGCTAATTTGGTTTGCCCAGTCTATATGTAGATTAAAGTCACCCATGATTACCATAGCACACTTGTTACATGCATCTCTAATTTCCTGTTTAATACAGTCCCCTACATTACAACTACTGTTTGAAGGCCTATATACGACTCCCACTGATGTTTTCTGCCGCTTCTTAGCTCCACCCAGACTGATTCTACATCTAGATTTCCTGAGCCAATATCCTCTCTCACTACTGCGTTGATTTCATCCTTAACCAACAATGCCAAGCCGCCTCCTTTTCCTTTTTGCCTGTCCTTCCTAAATATCAAATACCTTTTGATATTCAGTTCCCAGCCTTGGTCACCCTGTAGCCATGTCTCTGTAATCACAATCATATCGTACCTGTTTACATCTATTTGCACTGTTAATTCATTTACCTTATTACGAATGGTCCATACATTCAGATACAATACCTTTAGACTTGTCTTTTTACATATTTATTTTTGTATAATGGCCCTATTTCCTGCGAGCCTGTTTCCTCTGTCTTCCACTTTTGCTTTTTATTTTCCTATCTTTCATTTCTATCTTTGTTTCCCTCTCTTCTGTCTCCCCACTCAGGTTCCCATCCCCTGCCATTCTAGTTTAAACCCTCCCCCACAGTATTAGTGAATAACCCTGCGAGGATATTGGTCCTGGTCCTGGTCCTGCTGGGGTGCAACTCGTCCAGCTTGTACAGGTTCCATCTTCCCCAGAATTAGTCACAATGCCTCAGGAATCTAAATCCCTCCCTCCTACAGCATCCCTCCAGCCATGCATTCATTCGGCCTACTCTCCTATTCCTGATCTCACTAGCATGTGGCACTGAGAGTAATCATTAGATTACTACCTTTGAGGTCCTGCTTTTTAATTTATTTCCTAGCTCCCTATATTCTGCTTGCAGGACTTTATCCCTCTTTTTACCTATGTCGTTGGTACTGTTATGGCTCTGGCTGTTCACCCTCCCCCTTCAGAATGTCTTGCAGCCGCTCACTGACATCCTTGTTCCCTGGCACCAGGGAGGCAACACACCATCCTGGTGACACGTCTGTAGCCGCAGCCACAGAAACGTCTATCTGTTCCCCTTACGATAGAATCCCCTATGACTATTGCTCTCCCACTCCTTTTTCTTCCCTCTCTGAAGCTGAGTCCTTTGTGGTGCCACAGATTTGGCTCTCATTGCATTCCCCTGAGAAAGCTTCTCCCCCACCAGTATCCAAAATGGAAAATCTGTTAGAGAGGAAAATGGACCCAGGGGACTCCTGCACCACCTGCCTAGTGCCTTTAGTCTGTCTGGCGGTCATCCATTCCCTTTCTGCCTGTGCACCCCTTACCTACAGTGTGACCACCTCACAGTACATGCCATCTATAAAGATCTCAGCCCTACGGATGCTCCTCAGTGACATCAGCCACTGCTCCAGATCCGAAACATGGACTTCAAGTAGCTGCAGCAGGAGACACTTACTGCACACGTGGTCACCATGGACACTGGAAGCGCCCCTAACTTCCCACATCGCACAGGAGGAGCATTCCACGTGATCAAGCTGCCCTGTCATGACTTACCTTTAAATTACTTCATTTACTTTTACTTCCTCTAGTTTAGAGAATATTAAGGAGAATAGAAATACTCACCAAGCCCTACTTACCAAGGCCGGTGCTCTTCTTTCTGAGGAAAGGTAGAAAATGAAAGGATCAACTCGTTCCCTCTTCAGCAAACTCCCTCACTCACCAAACCCCAATCGAAGCATTCAAATGCAGCCCAAAGCAGCAGTCCAGTGCAAACAAAAGCAGCCTTGTAGATAGCTTGCATTAACGCTGTCTGAACATAGCTTCTGAAAACCTGTTTAAGCCAGTTAACTAATTAACTAGCTGCAAGAGCCTGAATGAGCCCTGTTTTAAAGCTGGACTAAAACTCACCTTCTCTCAACCCAAAGAGCAACTTCTGGTTAATTGCTTAATTGAAGAAATTCTAGACTATAGATAGAAATTAACCCTTACATTAAATTAGCCCTTAAAACTCCCTCACTCACCAAACTCCAACTGAAGCACTCAAATGCAGCCCAAAGCAGCACTCCAGTGCAGACAAAAGGTGTTTTGAAGTTCTGAAGTTATTGGAGTCAGAGATTGTGGATGGAGACTACCACACAGATAGCCTTACTTCAGTGAGAAAGAGAATAAATACTGTATGATTTTCAGGAGAGAAACTAAGAAAGGCTAACAATAATGGAATGTGGAGGATAAAATACTTCCAAAGTCTGATGTTCATTGCGGTAGATTTTATACATTATCAGCTGAGATGTCCAAGTAGTTTAATGCGCAATTCTCTGTGCAAATATTTCATTAGGAGCTCCACTTCCTACATTACAGCATTAAACACTTTGACAGTCATCTAGTTGTTGTGAAAAGTGCTCCATAAGCACAAGTATTTTTTCTGCTCTAATATTTGGTAGATTTACAGAATCTAATAATGACAATGTTGAACAGACTTACTTTGTCAAGTCACTATAAGGTTCACAGTAACTTGTTTCAGATTAACAGGTCCCTAAAACAAGATAGACAATGGAACCACACCAGTAACTTTGCTCCTGTCGGTGAAGGGCATCACAGCTGAACCCAATCCAAACCTCAGGGCCAAAACTCATACGGGATTTACAGCACAGGAACAGACCATTTAGCCCAACTGATCTATGCTGATGTTTATGCTCCACATGTCCCTCCTCCCACCACATCCCCCTCCCCTCCCTTCATCTAACCCAATCAGCATATAGGTTCCTAGAATGAGAGGGTTTTTCTATGAGGAGAGACTGAGTAGATTGAGCTTATACTCTCTGGAATTTAGAAAAGTGAGAGGTGATCTCAAAGAAATATACAAGATTCTGAAGGGACTTTTAAGGGTGGACACTAAGGTTAATTCCCCTGGCTGGGAAACTTTTGTTACCGAACTGAAACGATTACTCTGTATTTCACTTCATAGATGCCATTTGACCTGCTGAGTATTTCCAGCAGTATCTGTTTTTATTAATTTAGCTTTCTATTCCTTTCACCACCAAGTACTTATCTAGTTAAATGCATCTATGCTACATAACTCAACCTCTTCATGTAGTAGCGAATTCCACATTCTCACACTTTCTGAGTAAAGAAGTTTCCCCTGCATTATTATCAGATTTATTCGTGACTGTCTTATAACTATGATCTCTAATTTTGGACTTTCCCACAAGTTAAACATCTACCCTACATTTACTTTATCGAACCCCTTCATAATTTTAATAACTTCATTAGGTCAGCCCTCAGCATTCTTAGTTCTGGTATTATCCCTGTAAATCTTTTTTGAATTTTTAAAATATGTCGATATCCTTTTTGTAATATGGAGGCCAGAACTATTCACAATCCCAATCCACAATATTCTAAGTGTGGTCTAACCAAAGTTCTCTGAGTTTGAGAAAACTTCTCTGCTTTTCAATTCTATTCCTCTAGAAATGAACCCCAGTGCTTTTTATCATCAGTTCTGATGAAGGGTCATTGACCTGAAACCTTAACTGCATTTCTCCCCACAGATGCTGCCTGTGCTGCCGAGTATTTGCAACATTTTATTGCCTTGTTAACTTGTGTCGCTACTTTGGTTTGTGAACCTGTTCTCTATTCATCTGCTCTTCAACCCTACGTAGTCCTTTATTTTCTGAGAAGAATGTTGGCTACTTATTCATGTCAAAATACCTTCCCGTATCATATATTGATATTGACATCTGGTTGAAATTCTCTGCTCACCTGTGCGTGATTCTCCAGTCTATTAAAATGAAGGGAGGATACAGGAAATAGCAGGCCAAGCGTGCCAACCCGGACAAGTGAAAACTATCCCCCAGCAGGGGAGCTGAGGACAAAAGAAAATGGGCTTCCCAAGAGAGGAATGAGGAAAGTGGGGAAAACAGACACACAGTGCTTACAGTTACACTTCCCATCAGAAATGGAAATTTGATGTTGTTATTTACAAGTCTTTTAGAATTATCAGACCTGATTTGATAATGTTTTTAGTTTTGGGTATCTGCCTTAGGAAAAGTATACAGGCCTTGGAGGGAGTCCAGCAACAATTCAGCAGCTGGTATTTGGAATGAAGATATTTAGCTAATGTGAGGAAATGGGCAAACATGGAAGATCAGGCGTAACTTGGTTTAAAATAGTGAAGTGAATTGATATAGAATGACTCCTCCCTGTGGTGGGAAATCCAGGACAATGAGGGAGAATCATAGAATTTTTGCTAAGTCAGTTAAAAGGGAATCCAAGAAAACTTTTACACAGGGTTATGAGATTGGGAACACAGTGCCACAGAAGGCAATAAACACAGTGACAATTAAAGTGTTTAAAAGAAGATACATACTTAATCGAGAAGTAGTGTGAAGAAGGGACAAGGGGTTGGCATTGAAAAGGTGGAACTCCCATGATGGGCCAAACGATCAGCCACTGTTCATGTATTTTCCTCTCATCAATTGTAAAGGAACTGTGACTGGTGAAATCATATTTTAAAATCAGACCTGAGCATGAGTCAGTGTCCTCTGGGGTGATGAGAATTGGAATTAGATGAATAAAAAACTCTTTAGCACAAGTGTCATCATATTGAACATGACCAACCTCCTTCACGTTTCAGCTTTCCTAACCAAAAGATTCAGAATAAAAGTGCTGGTATCATGCAACCAAAGTACAAGAATCGACAAAAACATATGCACACAGCACAGACTTAGGGGAAAATGAAAGTGTAGTTATTGAATAACTACTGCACCATACTCAGTGTTGATCAAGTAGCTTTGATGGTGAACCTTTCACTGGTAAATAACATGTGTTTCTGAATTTAAGTGACTGATGAAAGAACAGAAGATTATTTGAAAAAGCTGCCCTGTTTTAAAATCCTGGACACTTCATTTATTTCGAAATCAGAGAGGGTTGCATTTATATAGTATCTTTCATTTCCTAATATTCTGAAAGTGTTTCACAACCAACAAATTACTCTTGAAGTACAGTCACTATTGTTATGTAGCAAACGCACCAGCAATTTATGCACAGCATCAAACAAACAATAAGATGATTGAGCAGTTCATTCGTTTCAACAGCCAGGACACTGGGAGAACTTCCCTACTCTTCCTCAAATAGTGCCACTGAATCTTTAATATCACCCGAACAGGAACTTGGTTCAATGCTTCATGAAAAAGACAGCACTTCCTACTATGTAGCGCTTCCTCGGTACTGCATTGAAATGTTAGTCTAGATTAAGTCCTGGAGTGAAAACTGTCTTATTCAGAGGTAAAGAGCTTTGTGAATGCAGAAGCTCCCGATGTCAACACAACCCCACAATGTTTATTGTTGTATTCACTCCAAAACACTGATGAAATCATCATTATGGTACTACAGTTCCATGACAGCAGGTTTGTTCATGTCCTGGATGGTGGAGATCTTCTGACACATTCCCAGTCACAAATGGAATGGAACAGAGATGCGTGTTGGCTCCTGTCCCCTTCAGCATGATGTTCTCTGCCATGCTTTCTGAAGCATTCTGTGTTAGCAAAAGTGGCATCTACATTAGAAATCACAGAGATAATAAAATCTTCAATTTGAGGAGACTACAAGCCAAGACTGAAGTACATGAAGCTGTGTTTCATGTCTTTCTTTTCACATGACTGTGCCCTAAATGCCTACTCAGAACATGAAATGCAACAGAGAGTGACCTCTTCTCATCTGCATGTGATAACATTGGTCTCATCATCAGTACAAAAAGACTGAAATCATGTACCAACCTACCCAACAAAAGCTGTATGTGAAGCCAACTATTACAATCAATGGTCAAATGCTTGGAGCAGTTGACAAATTTACCTACCTAGGGAGCACACACTCCACAGCAGTTCATATTGACAAGTAAGTCAACGCCAGAATAACTAAAGCCAAGGCTACATTCAGCAAGCTATGAAAAGGGGAGGATTTAATCTCTCAACAAAAGTGAAGATATACAGAGCAGTTTTCCTTCCCATTCTCTTGTGTGCTTGTGATACATGGGCCCAGAACTTCCATGGAGTGGCAATCACCATCAGATGGCCAGCCACTCTGCTACTTTTTACTAACACTGGAATGGAACTGCGCATGTCTCATCCAGACTTCCAACGTGGGCTGCTCAGAAACGTGCAGTGCGGCTGCTCCTGAAATCCCTTCTGTGCTGTGCAACAGCATCGGAGAAAGTGAAGCCATGCCCCCTTTTTATGAAACTAGCTGAAATAAACCGGGTAAGTTTATAGGTCCCAGCCACTTTAATAGGAGATAAGATAGGTGTGTAAGGTAGGTGGGTGAGGGGAAAGGAGGGTTGGGTTGGGTAGTCAGGGAGGGGTCAGGCTGTCAGGGTGGGTAATCAGGGAATGGGGGGCAGTTAGGGGATGAGGTAGTAGTCGGGTGACTGGGGCTAGTTTGGGGTTGGCGAGTAGCTGGGAGGGGTGTAGTCAAGGGGTAGAGAGGAAGGGGAATAGTCAGGGAGGAATGGGGGGGTAGTCAGGATGGGGGAGAATTTGGTGTGTGGTCAGGGGTGGGGGTTGGGGTTAGTCAGGTGGTTGGGGGGTAGTCAGGAGCGAGTCGAGGGGTCTGGAATGTAGTCGGGGGAACCAGTTGAAGAGGGGTGGGGTGGTCAGTACCGTAGCTACCCAGGAGTTAGAAGCGGTTTTAATCCTTCTAACTTTTCCTGGGTAACTACTATGCTAAGAGAGTAAGAACCATCCACGGTCTACGAGTTAAATTGGAGTTTCAGCAGGTTCAAGGCGCAGGGTAATTGCCCAACAGAATTTTAAACTTTCCAGGCAACTCCCATGTAGTCCTTGCATGGGGATTTCCATGGGGTCCCCCAGCGCATCATTTGTGGTACCTCCCTCCAGGGAACGGAACGTTCTGGGCCATGGACAGTTTACTCCAGACATGCAAACAAGCTACACCACTTTCACATGCTTGAGGAAGCTACTCAAGATTGGATGGCAAGACAAGGTCCTGATACTGAGATTCTCTCCTTGACCAATATGCCGAGCATCCAGGCACTGTTGAAGAGAGCTCAGATAAGATAGGCAGCAAATGTTGCCAAAATGCCTGATGAGCAGTAGCCTAAAAAGCTCTCCAATGGGGATCTAATTGAAAGGAAATATTCACATGGAGACCAGAATAAGGACACCCCAAAGGTGTCACTGAAGAATTTCAACATCGCCGCTGAGACATGGGAGAATCTCACACAGGATTGCTCAGTATGGTGCAGTCTCATCAGCAAAGGCATCACCTCCTATGAACAGAACAATATGGTATTGCTAACAGGAAACGTGATATTCACAAGTCCAAAGCCACAAGCACCTCTTCTGCACCAACAATACACATGTATCCAACATGCAATAGATATTCTCATGCTCAAATTGGACCACTTAGTCATCTTCAAACACATCGCAACTGATACTTAATGAATTCCAGTTGATGTTATGGTCATCTTCGAGTATGAAGGACAAACACAGTGCATTCACTCCCCAATCACAACAGTCAATAGATGTTCCTAGCAACCAGATTTTCAGATGACATTTCCCTTCCCTCACTTTCTTGCCTCTAAAAATATGCAAAGCACAATAGTTTTTATTTCAGAAAAAAATGGATCCCAAATCATCTATCTTGTTCCTGTCTGAGAACCAGAGTGTTGGCCCCACTCTTGCTGGCCACAAGGTGCCTCTTGATGGCTAAGTTAACCCAGCTAATTTATTGTATCTGTGGCCATCAATTCAGGCTTGTTTAGTTAGTGCAAGTGTAGACTCTTAACTTCATGACCCAGCTTTCTCTCCACACTGTCACAAAACTTCATAGTATAATTGTGGTTTATTGCAAAGTAGGTTTATGGGTGTGAATGTACGTTTAGGGTGTCTGTGTTATTTAATTAAATTAGAGTCAGATAGACTGCAACCTTGAAATTATCAAAAGACGTTAGGGGGTAAAAGGCATTTGAAATGCTAATCAGTAAACATGGATGAGGTCTTAGCATGTGGGGTGTGAAGGAAATTTGCAGTTTTAGAAAAGTGAAGTTGTTTGGGTTTCAAAAGGATGGTTGGATGTTTACAACTAACAAAATAAATAGGGTAAGGTCATTATGTTTATTTTTCTCAAAAGGTACTGATCATATTGGCAAAATGGAAGATTTTTATATAATGGGAAAAGTACATTTCCAAAGACATATAGAGCAATGGAATTTACAAATTAAAGAGAGAGAAACATAGGTAAAGAAGGAAGGAAGGAAGGTGATATTGGGAGCCATATAAGAACTAAAAGCAGTATGTAAAACAACCTGGGGAAGCCTCCAGCCATGTTTGCAAAAGTCTGCTGTGTCCAGTAACTAAAATTGAAGAAAAGTCTTTGGAATTCCACTGTCAAGTGGGTGCTGTGGTAAATTTGCTGACTTGCTACTTAAATTTAAAATCTACTTTGGACTGTTGCCTTAAAGGGAGTATGTAGTTGGGAGTCTGTTTAATTAGGAATTTTGGGATTTGTCATAATATTAAGTAACTATAATCTGACGTATATGTTTGAAATTTTTTTTTGTTAATAAATGTTTTAATTTAGTTTTTAAAACCTCTAAAGATGTTAGTGGACTCATTACTTCTGAGTTCAGTGCACAAATCTTCTCATAATAAATACAAATTGCAAAACCGTTGTGATAGCATGGCCAAGGTTTCCTTGTGGATTTGGTCACCTGGCATACATCACCTGCCTCGTCATAACAACACTAATCCCTCATCACAGCCCTCAGCTTCTTTATTTGCTTCTCTTCATAGACACTGCCTTCACTGACTCCTAAATAAGAGAAAGGAACAAAGATCCTACTCCAGTAAGTTGTGAGATGGAGTTTATGTCTAGAATAAATGAGTGCAAGATCTACAGTGTGGTAATATCTGGGTTACTCATATTTCCCACAGACTGTAGAAGTAAGGGTGAAGCAGATAAACACACCAATGAGTAGTTAGAAAGATACTGAAGAATGGAGTTTCAGATCCCTAATGCTTTGAAATAGTTTCTGGGGTAAGGGAGATTGTAGAGGCAGAATGGGATTTACCCAAACCAGAACTGACCAACAGAAATGTCCCTGCAAGGAGGACAAATAAAGCAGTGAGAGGATTTGAATTAATAAACCAGGGGAGAGAAAAAGATAGCAGACCTAAAAAAGGGAAAAATAAAGCTGACTCAACCTCATCACAAGCTTCCAAAAAAGCAACCCTCAGTGCATGTCTGTGATCGTTTTCTATTTCTCACAAAATCAGGGATGCGCAAGAAGCCAGAATTGGAGAACAGATATCTAAGGATTGGAGAAGATTACAGACATAGGAAGGGATGAAGTCATGGAGGGCTTTGAAAGCAAGAATGAGAATTTTAAAATTGAGGTATGGCTGGAACAGGAACCAAGATAGCTCAGTGATGGTGGTGATGGGTGAACAGAGCTTACATCAACTTAGGATGGTACAGCCACATTTTGAATAAGCTCAAGGTTATGGAGAGTGTGTGGTGGAAGGCTGGCCTGGAGAGCAGTGGAATACCCAAGTCTAGAAGTAAAAAAGGCATGGATTAGGTTTCAGCAGATGAGTGAAGGCAGAGACAAGGTAGAGACAGGCAACGTTATGGAGACATAAGTAGGTGGCCTTGGTGATAGAGGAACTGCGTTGATGAACATGTATTCAATATTTCTAATGTGATCTCACCAAAGCCAGATGCATATTCAGAATCACCTCCTCTAATGTAGTCATACTCGCAAATATGCATCCCAGTGTTTTATCTGCTTTTTCACTAAGCAAACATTGACCCAAGGGCTTTAATGACGCATCCACCAAAGATCCTATTGCTGCCACTTACTTCAATGATATTATGACTTAATAAGCATTTAATAATTATACCCTCCCAATTTTTCTGCACTCATCCCTGTTGCACTTCCTATCACCTTAAAAATCCCTCCTTAGTCATTTGTAAAAACTATAAGCAACATCAGCCTCAACTCCAAATCCTCCAGAGCTCCACTGGTAACTGGTTTTCACTCTTGATAACTCCACACATCAGGCTTTGTTCTCTACCTTCCACCTACACACCAATCCATCCTAATCACTTTGCCATCTATCGCATGGGTATGTACCTGATGAATTAGTATGTTATCTGAGACATAAGTGAATCTAGTGAGTTGGTTAAACACAAGTTGTCCCTTCTGAACCCATGTTGGCTATCTCTGATTAACCCTGTTCTTCCAAATGATTAGGAATACCTTATCAGACCAGAAATACCATACCAAACACAACTGAGGTAAGACTCACATGTCTGCAACTTGAGTGTCCATCCTTATAGTATTTCTCATCACTTATTGCTCTGATGGAACATTAATCTCTCTTTTGTGTACTTCCAATTTTACTTCAAATTTCACCTTCAATAAAGGGTTAAAATTATCTCTTGTATAGTGACTGTATGAGGATAGGATCCATTCTACATCATCTGTGTGATGTACAGGTCTTAAAGATAGGTGGTGATGGTAAACCAACATCTGGAAATCCACTGTCAATTCCAGGTCTTTACGCATCAAGTGCAATGACAAAACAATTGAACACCGACAGACATAGGAACAGGGGTAGTTCATTCAGCCTGTTCCGCCATTCAGGGAGTTCATGGCTGATCTGTGACGTAGCTCCACATGCCCACCTTTGCCCCATATCCTTTAATACATTTGATAGATATTTGTTTACCAATCTCAGATTTAAAATTAACAAGTTACTAAGCATTGACTGTCATAAGACTAAGAGTTCCAAACTTCTACCACACTTTGTGTGTAGAAGTGCTTCTTACCTTCACCTCCTAAAAGGGTCTTCTCTATCTTTTAGGCCAAGCCCCACCTCAGATTCCAAACAGTAGAAATAGTTTCTCTCTATGCCCACCATTGGAATGCAGCACTCATCTGTGACATGCACAATGATGACTGGAACAGCTAATAGATGGACCCCAATGCTCAAGACAGCTTCACCTTACTAAATCATTGTCAATGGGGTGGGGGGAGAAGGGGAGGAAGTGGCATAGTGGTATTATTGCTGGACTAGTAATCCAGAGACCTAGGGTAATGCTCTGGGAAGCTGGGTTCAAATCTCGCCATGACAGATGGAGGAATTTGAATTCAATTTTAAAAATCTGGAATTGAAAGTCTAATGATGACCATGAAGCCATTGTCAATTGTTGTAAAAACCCATCTGGTTCACTAATGTCCTTTAGGGAAGGAAATCTGCTGACCTCACCTGGTCTGGCCTACATGTGACTCCAGACCCACAGCAATGACTCTTAAAAAAAAATGCCCTCTGAACAAGGGCAATTCGGGATGGGCATTAAATGCTGGCCTAGCCAACGACACCCACATCATATGATCGAATTTTTAAAAATGACCTCAGTGATGGAGGTGCTCAGGTGCTGGTTAGTACACAGAAACGCTATTTTTTTCTTTTCGAAACAATATATCCCAAAACAATGGAAGGTGTAAAAGATGAAGATGATTGTTCCAAACTCTACCTTTGGCAACTGAGGAAATAATTTGCTCAGGCAATGTAAAAAATTCACAAATATTAGCAGAAGTGAAACACTGTTTCTTCTGTCAGTGAGACTTGTTCTTAAATGCTATTGTCAACTAGAATGTTTAGCACTTGCACACAAATTTGTTATGACACAACAGATGGTAAACGCTGTGCCATTCAAATCCCAGAGGGAAACTTGAAACAACTGTTATACCTAATTTTCAATTTGTATAAATGCATGCCTTGAATTCAGTAGTAATAAGACCACCAAGTCTTATAGGTTTTTACAAAACTAGATTAAACATTTATTAATAAGAGAAATGATTTTAAATACATACATAGATCTACAAACGACTCTGATAACTTCCAAATCCCCTAATCAATCTAACGCCCGGTTATACTTCTGTTAAGGCAACAGTAAGACATAGATTTCAAAAAATCCAGGCAAAGAAACATGATACCCTGAACAAGTCGAATTCAAAGTAAGTTTTCTTAACTTCAGTCCTTTGAAAACAGCAGCTTGAGGCATAGATGCTAAAGCCTTTTTCACACTTGTAAGATCTTAAAAAGCCTTCCCTTATACACAGTCTTTGCTCCTTTATACATATTTTCCCCTTTGAATGTAAACATCCATTGTTTCACTATGTCTTTGGACTTTATCTTCCTGATAATAAAAACCTCTCACAGCACTAAATTTTACCTGTAATATTTAGGAAAAATAAACACACTGTTTCTAAACTTCACCCGGCTAGGTGACACATTTCACCTCTCCTTTGAAAATAATCCAGCCTGGTTTATTTAAAAACGCAAATGTTCCCTTGATACCTATGTTTCCAAACTTCCCCTAATTACCTAATTAACACTTAAACCTAACTTCTCTTCTTACATCAAAGCATCCAGACTAGCTGCCTCTGATTCAATTAAGTCTAACACACACACATAGACACATCCCACTATTGCTCTATTTTACAATAAATTCCAATAATATTATGAGAATTATTATATCTTCCTGACAAATTTCATCAGATGGAGATCACACTAGGGTATAGGAAATTCAGTAACTTTTCCCAAGACTTTCTGTACTCACAATAACAATCTAGGTTCATCCGTGGGGAAGATTACACATATTACAGTTGCCTCCAGTTCCACTCTGTTCTTACATCACCTGAAAACTACTTCATGTAATTGGTGGGGAATTAAAAATTAAAGAGCAATTTAGCCACAATGCCAGAGGTGAAACAAGTGTAGAGCAATGTACCACATAGAATGAAATGAGCCATGCATTTATCTGATGAATATTTTACAAGTGCCAGGAGGTGTAAAATGATCAGATCCCTTAGGTCCAATTTGTATAAAGAAATATCCAGCACAAAAACAGGCAGAGAAATGAGAAAACCAAGACAGCAATGTGTAACCTCCATGCTATCCTCCAAAAGTATCCCTACTTCATGCCACATCTGTGGTCACAGGCATAGCTGGATATCACAAGATAACCTATCACCTCATTATTCCAAACCACAAACAATTTTTCAGCATCAGCTCAATACTGCTGCCTCAGCCAACATTCAATATCACCTGATCACAGTACGTTATGAGTCAGTGACTAGATCGCAGTGACCGTGTGCCAGTACCCAAGTGACTGGATCTATATCCAAGTGACTGTATCTATATCCGAGTGACTGTGTAGACCAGTGACTATATCTCAGTGATAGTGCGTTTGTGTCAGTGTCTATATCCCCATGACTATATATATCTGGTAGGTGTGTGTGTATCCCAGGGTCTGAGAGACACTGTCTGTGTACCAGTACTGCTGTCCCCACTGTCTGTGTCCCAGTGCCAGTGTGTGAGACACACTGACAGTATCCAAGTGCCTTTATCCCAGTGTTCGTGCTGCTGCACCAGTAACCGAACTGCAGTGCCTGTGTGTGACACCGATTGTCAGGCATTGACTATCCCATTGACAATACTGAAGTCTTCCAGTGCTTGTATCCCTGTGATGCTGTCTCCCACTGAAAATCTGCTAATGGGTGTATCCCAATGCCAGTGCTGCTGTCTGCCAGGGCCATTGTCACTGTATCCCACTGACTGTATTCTAATGCATGTGTGTGTGACTACATCTCAATCCATGTTCTGTATCCCACTGTCTCCCAGTGCCACATTCTCCCAGTGCATGTATCCCATTGCTTGTGTGTGACAGTGACTACATCTAAATCTTTTATCCCAGTTACTGTATCCCAGTCCCTTGTCTCATAGTGACTGTACCCCAGCATGTGAGAGATTGATTACATCCCAGTCCTTGTCTCTCAGTGACTGTATATCAGTGGTGTGCATGAGAAACAGTGATTACATCCCAGTCCTTGTCCCCAGTGCATGTCGGTGGGAAGGAGTTACTACATCACAGTTCTCATCTCCTAGTGACCGTATATCAGTGCATGTGAGACAGCGATTACATCGCAGTGCTTGACCCCCAGTGACTGTATCCCAGTGTATGTGAGAGAGTGATTACATCCCAGTCCTTGTCTCTCAGTGACTGTATATCAATGGTGTGCATGAGAAACAGTGATTACATCCCAGTCCTTGTCCCCAGTGCATGTCGGTGGGAAGGAGTTACTACATCACAGTTCTCACCTCCTAGTGACCGTATATCAGTCCATGTGAGACAGCGATTACATCCCAGTGCTTGGCCCCCAGTGACTGTATCCCAGTGTATGTGAGAGAGTGATTACATCCCAGTCCTGGTCTCCCAATGACTGTATCCCAGTGATTGTACCCAGTGCAAGTGTGTAACAGACAGTGATTATATCCCAGTGACTGTGTGTGAGACACAGTGATTATATCCTAGTCCTTGTCTCCCTGTGACTGTATCCAATTTTGTCCAAGTGTGATTACATCCTAGTTATCGTCTCCCAGTGACTGTATCCCAGTGTGTGTGGGTGATTACACCCGAGTTCTTGTCTTCCAGTGACTGTATCCCAGTGCATGTGTGTGACACTCAGTGATTATATCCCAGTGACTGTATGAGAGAGATAGTGATTATACCCCAGTGACTGTGTGAGAGAGACAGTGATTACATCCCTGTCCTCGTCTCCCAGTGACTGTATCACAGTGTGTAAGAAATAGTGATTACATCCAAGTCTTAGTCTCACAGTAACTGTGACCCAATCCATGTCTCCCAGTGACTGTATCCCAGTGCATGTGTGCGAGAGACAGGGATTATATCCCACTCCTTGTATCCCAGTGCATGTGTGAGATACAGTGATTATATCTCAGTCTCAGTGTGTGGCAGGCAGTGATTACATCGCAGCCCTTGTATCCTAGTGACTGTATCCCAGTGACTGCATGAGAGACAGTGATTATATCCCAGTCCTTGCCTTCCAAGTGCACGTTTTTTAAAATTCATTAACGGGAAGTGGGCATCGCTGGCTAGGCCAACAATTGTTATCCATCCCTAATTGCCCTTGAGATGGTGGTGATGAGCTGCCTTCTTGAACCGCTGCAGTCCATGTGGTGTAGGTACGCCCACAGAGCTGTTAGGGAGGGATTTCCAGGATTTTGACCCAGCGGCAGTGAAGGAACAGCCGATATATTTCCAAATCAGGATGGTGAGTGGCTTGGAGGGGAACTTCCAGATGGTAGTGTTCCCATGTATCTGCTGCCCTTGTCCTTCTAGACAGTAAGGTTGTGGGATTAGAAGGTGCTGTTTAAGAAGCCTTGATGAGTTTCTGCAGTACATCTTGTAGATGGTACACATGGCTGCCCCTGTTTGTTGGTGTTGGAGGGATTGAATGTTTGTGGAAGGGGTGCCAATCAAGCAGGTTGCTTTGTCCTGGAGGGTGTCAAGCTTCTTGAGTGTTGTTGGAGCTGCACTCATCCAGGCAAGCGGAGAGTATTCCATCACATTCCTCATTTGTGCATTGTAGACAATGGACAGGCTTTGGGGAGTCAGCAGGTGAGTTCCTCGTTGCAGGATTCCTACCCCCTGACCTGCTCTTGTAATCATAGTTATATGGCTAGTCCAGTTCAGTTTCTGGTCAATGGTAGCCCCCAGGATGTTGATAGTGGGAGATTCAGTGATAGTAATGCCATTGAATGTCAAGGGGTGATGGTTAGATTCTCTCTTGTTAGCAATGGTCAATGCTTGGCACTTGTTTGATACAAATGTTACTTGCCACTTGTCAGCTCAAGCCTGGATATTATACAGGTCTTGCTGCATTTGGACATGGACTGCTTCAGTATCTGAGGAGTCGTGAAGGGTGCTGAATACTGAGAAATTATCAGCGAACATCTCCACATATGACCTTATGATGGAAGGAAAGTCCTTGATGAAGTTGCTGAAGATGGTTGGGCCTAGGACAATACCCTGAGGAACTCCTGTAGTGGTGTGGGTTGTCTTACGAGTAAAGGTTGGACAGACTGGGCTTGTTTCCACAGAATTTTGAAGAGTGAGGGGTGATTTGATTGAAGTATACAGAATCCTGAATGGTCTTGACAAGGTGGATGTCAAAAGAATGCTCCCCACTGTGGGTGAGTCCAGAACTAGGGGGCACTGTTTCATACTGAGGAGTCACCCTTTTAGGACGAAGATGAGGAGGTGTTTTTTCTCTCATAGGGTTGTGCGAGTTTGGAACTCTCTGCCTCAGATGGCGGTGGAGGGGGGGGTCATTAAATGTTTTTAAGGCAGAGGTAGCTGGATCCTTGTTAAGCAAGGGAATCAAAGGTTATCAGGGTTAGACGTATCCTAGTGACTGTATGAGAGGCAGTGATCATATCCCAGCCCTTGTATCCAGTGACTGTGAGAGACAGTGTTCATATCCCAGTCCTTGCGTCCTAGTGATTGTGTGAGAAAGATGGTGATTATTTCCCAGCCCTTGTATGTGGTGACTGTGTGAGAGACAGTGATTATATCCCAGTCCTTGTGTCCTAGTGACTGTATGAGAGACAGTGATTGTATCTCAGTCATTGTGTCCTAGTGACTGTGTGAGAGACAGTGATCATATCCCAGACCTTGTATCGTAGTGAATGTGTGAGAGAAAGTGATCATATCCCAGCCCTTGTATCTTAGTGACTGTGAGAGAGACAGTGATCATATCCCAATCCTTGTATCCTAGTGACTGTGTGAGAGGCAGTGATCATATCCCAGTCCTTGTATCTTAGTGACTGTGTGAGAGAGACAGCGATTATATCCCAGTCCTTGTATCCAGTGACTGTGTGTGAGTCAGTGAGCATATCCCAGCCCTTGTGTCCAGTGACTGTGTGAGAGGGACAGTGATTATAGACCAGTCTTTATATCTAGTGACTGTGTGAGAGACAGTGATCATATCCCAGTCCTTGTATCTTAATGATTGTGTGAGAGGCAGTGATCATATCCCAGTCCTTGTATCCTAGTGACTACATGTGAGACAGTGATCATATCCCAGCCCTTGTATCTTAGTGACAGTGTGACAGTGATTATATCCCAGTCCTTGTATCTAGTGACTGTGTGACAGTGATTATATCCCAGTCCTTCTATCTAGTGACTGTGTAGGAAACAGAGATTATATCCCAGTCCTAGTATCTTAGTGACTGTGTGAGAGGCAGTGATCATATCCCAGTCCTTGTATCCAAGTGACTGCGTGAGAGAAGCGATCACATCCCAGCCCTTGAATCTTATTGACTGTGTGTGAGAGAGACAGTGATTAAATCCCAGTCCTTGTATCTAGTGATGTGTAAGAGACAGTGATAATATCCCAGTCCTTGTATCTAGTGACTGTGAGAGGGATAGTGATTATATCCCAGTCCCTGTATCTAGTGACTGTGTGAGAGACAGTGATTATAGCCCAGTCCTAGTATCTTAGTAACTGTGTGAGAGGCAGTGATCATATCCCAGTCCTTGTATCCTAGTGAATGCGTAAGAGAAGCAATCACATCCCAGCCCTTGAATCTTAGTGACTGTGTGTGAGAGAGACAGTGATTAAATCCCAGTCCTTGTATCTAGTGATGTGTAAGAGACAGTGATAATATCCCAGTCCTTGTATCTAGTGACTGTGAGAGGGATAGTGATTATATACCAGTCCCTGTATCTAGTGACTGTGAGAGAGACAGTGATTATAACCCAGTCCTTGTATCTAGTGACTGTGTGAGAGACAGTGATTATATCCCAGTCCTTGTGTCCTAGTGACTGTGTGCGAGAGTAATCATATCCCAGCCCTTGTATCTTAGTGACGGTGTGAGAGACAGTGATCATATCCCAGTCCTTGTATCCTAGTGACTGCGTGAGAGAAGCGATCACATCCCAGCCCTTGAATCTTAGTGACTGTGTGTGAGAGAGACAGTGATTATATCCCAGTCCTTGTATATAGTGATGTGTAGGAGACAGTGATTATATTCCAGTCCTTGTATCTAGTGACTGTGAGCGGGATAGTGATTATAAACCAGTCCCTGTATCTAGTGACTGTGTGAGAGACAGTGATTATATCCCAGTCCTTGTATCTAATAACTGTGAGAGAGACAGCGATTGTATCCCAGTCCAACCCAGTACTTGTATCTAGTGACTGTGTGAGAGGCAGCGATCATATCCCAGTCCTTGTATCCTATTGACTGTGTGAGAGGCAGTGATCACATCCCAGTCCTTGTATCCTATTGACTGTGAGAGGCAGTGATCACATCCCAGTCCTTGTATCTAGTGAATATGTGACAGACAGTGATCATATCCCACTCCTTGTATTTATTGACTGTGTGAGAGAGACAGTGATTATAGACCAGTCCTTGTATCCAGTGACTGTGTGAGAGACAGAGATCACTTCCCAGTCCTTGTATCTATTGACTGTGTGAGAGAGATAGTGATTATAGACCAGTCCTTGTATCCAGTGACTGTGTGAGAGACAGAGATCATTTCCCAGTCCTTGTACCTATTGACTGTGTGAGAGAGACTGTGATTATAGACCAGTCCTTGTATTTAGTGACTGTGTGAGAGACAGTGATTATATCCCAGTCCTTATATCAATGGACTGTGGGGGAGACAGTGATTATATCCCAGTCCTTGTACCAAGTGACTGTGAGAGAGAGTAATCATATCCCAGTCCTTGACCCAAATGACTGTGTGAAAGAGACAGTGATTATATCTCAGTCCTGGTAGCTTAGTGACTGTGTGAGAGACAGTGATCATATCTCAATCCTTGTATCCTAATGACTGTGTGAGAGGCAGTGATCATATCCCAGTCCTTGTATCTAGTGACTGTGTGTGTCAATGATTATATCCCAGTCCTTATATGTGGCGACTGTGTGAGACACAGTGATTATATCCCAGTCCTTGTGTCCTAGTGACTGTGTGAGAGAAGCGATCACATCCCAGCCATTGTATCTTAGTGACTGTGTGTGAGAGACAGTGATCATAACCCAGTCCTTGTATCTAGTGACTGTGTGAGAGACAGTGATTATAGACCAGTCCTTGTATCTAGTGACTATGTGAGAGACAGAGATCATTTCCCAGACCTTGTATCCTAGTGACTGTGTGAGAGACAGTGATCATATCCCAGCCCTTGTATCTAGTGACAGTGAGAGACAGTGATCATATCCCAGTCCTTGTATCTAGTGACTGTGTGAGAGACAGTGATCATAACCCAGTCCTTGTATCTAGTGACTGTGTGAGAGACAGTGATTATAGACCAGTCCTTGTATCTAGTGACTATGTGAGAGACAGAGATCATTTCCCAGACCTTGTATCCTAGTGACTGTGTGAGAGACAGTGATCATATCCCAGCCCTTGTATCCTAGTGACTGTGTGAGACACAGTGATCATATCCCAGCCCATGTATCCTAGTGACTGTGCGAGAGACAGTGATCATACCTCATGCCCTTGTATCTTAGTGACTGTGTGTGAGAGACAGTGATTATATCCCAGTCCTTGTATCTAGTGATGTGCGAGAGACAGTGATTATATCCCAGTCCATGTATCTAGTGACAGCGTGAGAGGGATAGTGATTATATCCCAGTCTCTGTATCTAGTGACTGTGTGAAAGACAGTGATTATATCCCAGTCCCTGTATCTAGTGACTGTGTGAGAGACAGTGATCATATCCCAGTCCCTGTATCTAGTGACTGTGTGAGAGACAGTGATCATATCCCAGCCCTTGTATCTTAGTGACTGTGTGAGAGAGACAGTGATTATATCCCAGTCCTTATATCTATTGACTGTGTGGCAGTGATTATATCCCAGTCCTTGTATCTTAGAGACTGTGTGAGAGACAGTGATCATATCTCAATCCTTGTATCCTAGTGACTGTGTGAGAGGCAGTAATCATATCCCAGTCCTTGTATCCTAGTGACTGTGTGAGAGACAGTGATCATATCCCAGCCCATGTATCCTAGTGACTGTGCGAGAGACAGTGATCATATCCCAGCCCTTGTATCTTAGTGACTGTGTGAGACAGTGATTATAGACCAGTCCTTGTATCTAGTGACTGTGTGAGAGACAGTGATCATATCCCAGCCCTTGTATCCTAGTGACTGTGTGAGACACAGTGATCATATCCCAGCCCTTGTATCCTAGTGACTGTGTGAGAGACAGTGATTATATCCCAGTCCCTGTATCTAGTGACTGTGTGAGAGACAGTGATCATATCCCAGTCCTTGTATCTAGTGACTGTGTGAGAGAGACAGTGATTATATCCCAGTCCTTATATCTATTGACTGTGTGGCAGTGATTATATCCCAGTCCTTGTATCTTAGAGACTGTGTGAGAGACAGTGATCATATCTCAATCCTTGTATCCTAGTGACTGTGTGAGAGGCAGTAATCATATCCCAGTCCTTGTATCTAGTGACTGTGTGTGAGACAGTGATTATACCCCAGTCCCTGTATGTGGTGACTGTTTGAGAGACAGTGGTTATATCCCAGTCCTTGTATCTAGTGATATGTGAGAGACAGTGATTATATCCCAGTCCTTGTATCTAGTGACTGTGTGAGGGGGATAGTGATTATATCCCAGTCCGTGTATCTAGTGAGTGTGTGAGACACAGTGATTATATCCCAGTCCCTGTATCTAGTGATCTGTGAGACACAGTGATCACATCCCAATTCTTGTATCTAGTGACAGTGGGAGACAGTGATCATATCCCAGTCCTTGTATATAGTGACAGTGAGAGACAGTGATCATTTCCTAGTCCTTCTATCTAGTGACAGTGAGAGACAATGATCATGTCCCAGTCCTTGTATCTCGTGACTGTGTGAGAGAGACAGTGATTATATCCCAGTCCTCGTAACTAGTCACTGTGTGAGAGACAGTGATCATATCTCAATCCTTGTATCCTAGTGACTGTGTGAGAGGCAGTGATCATATCTTAGTTTTTGTATCTAGTGACTGTGTGGGAGACAGTGATCATTTCCCAGTCCTTGTATCTAGTGACTGTGAGAGACAGTGATCATATCCCAGTCCTTATCCCAACTGACTGTGTGAAAGAGACAGTGATTATATCCCAGTCCTTATCCCAAGTGACTGTGTGAAAGAGACAGTGATTATATCCCAATCCTTATATCATGTGACTGTGTGACAGTGATTATATCCCAGGGCATGTATCTAGTGACTGTGTGAGAGACAGTGATCATATCCCAGTCCTTGTATCTAGTGACTGTGAGAGAGAGGGTGATCATATCGCAGTCCTTGTATCTAGTGACTGTGTGAGAGAGTGATCACATCCCAGTCCTTGTATCTAGTGACAGTGAGAGACAGTGATCATATCCCAGTCCTTGTATCTAGTGACTGTGTGAGAGACAGTGATCATATCCCAGTCCTTGTATCTAATGACCGTGAGAGGCAGTGATCATATCCCAGTCCTTGTATTTAGTGACAGTGAGAGACAGTGATCATATCCCAGTCCTTGTATCTAGTGACAGGGAGGGACAGTGATCATTTCCCAGTCTTTGTATCTAGTGACTGTGTCAGTCAGTGATTATATCCCAGTCCTTGTACCTAGTGACTGTGAGAGACAGTGATCATATCCCAGTCCTTGACCCAAAGGACTGTGTGAAAGAGACAGTGATTATATCCCAGTCCTTATATCTATCGACTGTGTGGCAGTGATTATATGCCAGTCCTTGAATCTTAGTGATTGTGTGAGAGACAGTGATCATATCTCAATCCTTGTATCCCAGTGACTGTATGAGAGGCAGTGATCATATCCCAGTCCTTGTATCTAGTGACTGTGTGTGAGACAGTGATTATACCCCAGTCCTTGTATGTGGTGACTGTGTGAGAGACAGTGATTATATCCCAGTCCTTGTATGTGGTGACTGTGTGAGAGACAGTGATTATATCCCAGTCCTTGTGTCCTAATGACTGTGTGAGAGAAGCGATCACATCCCAGCCCTTGTATCTTAGTGACTGTGTGAGAGAGACAGCGATTATATCCCAGTCCTCGTAATTAGTCACTGTGTGAGAGACAGTGATCACATCTCAATCCTTGTATCCTAGTGACTGTGTGAGAGGCAGTGATCATATCTTAGTTTTTGTATCTAGTGACTGTGTGGGAGACAGTGATCATATCCCAGTCCTTGTATCTTAGTGACTGTGTGTGACAGACAGTGATTATATCCCAGTCCTTGTATCCTAGTGACTGTGTGAGAGGCAGTGATCATATCCCAGTCCTTGTATCTAGTGACTGCGTGAGAGGGATAGCGATTATATCCCAGTCTCTGTATCTAGTGACTGTGTGAGAGAGACAGTGATCATATCCCAGCCCTTGTATCCTAGTGACTGTGTGAGACACAGTGATCATATCCCAGCCCTTGTATCCTAGTGACTGTGTGAGAGACAGTGATCATATCCCAGTCCATGCATCTTAGTGACTGTGTGAGGGCAGTGATCATATCACAGTCCTTGTATCCTAGTGACTGCATGTGAGACGGTGATCATATCCCAGCCCTTGTATCTTAGTGACAGTGTGACAGTGATTATATCCCAGTCCTTGTATCTAGTGACTGTGTGACAGTGATTATATCCCAGTCCTTGTATCTAGTGACTGTGTGGGAAACAGAGATTATATCCCAGTCCTAGTATCTTAGTGACTGTGTGAGAGGCAGTGATCATATCCCAGTCCTTGTATCCAAGTGACTGTGTGAGAGAAGCGATCACATCCCAGCCCTTGAATCTTATTGACTGTGTGTGAGAGAGACAGTGATTAAATCCCAGTCCTTGTATCTAGTGATGTGTAAGAGACAGTGATTATATCCCAGTCCTTGTACCTAGTGACTGTGTCAGAGACACAGTGATTATAGACCAGTCCTTGTATCTAGTGGCTGTGTGAGAGACAGTGATCATATCCCAGTCCTTGTATCTAGTGACTGTGTGAGAGAGACAGTGATTATATCCCAGTCCCTGTATCTAGTGACTGTGTGAGAGAGACAGTGATTATAGACCAGTGCTTGTATCTAGTGACTGTGTGAGAGACAGTGATCATATCCCAGTCCTTGTATCTAGTGACTGTGTGAGAGACAGTGATCATATTCCAGTCCTTGTATCTAGTGACTGTGAGAGACAGTGATTATATTCCAGTCCTTATCCCAAGTGACTGTGTGAAAGAGACAGTGATTATATCCCAATCCTTGTATCTAGTGACTTTGTGAGAGGGATAGTGATTATATCCCAGTCCCTGTATCTAGTGACTGTGTGAGAGAGACAGTGATTATAGACCAGTGCTTGTATGTAGTGACTGTGTGAGAGACAGTGATCATATCCCAGTCCTTGTATCTAGTGACTGTGTGAGAGACAGTGATCATATTCCAGTCCTTGTACCTAGTGACTGTGTCAGAGACACAGTGATTATAGACCAGTCCTTGTATCTAGTGACTGTGTGAGAGACAGTGATCATATCCCAGTCCTTGTATCTAGTGACTGTGTGAGAGAGACAGTGATTATAGACCAGTCCTTGTATCTAGTGACTATGTGAGAGACAGAGATCATTTCCCAGACCTTGTATCCTAGTGACTGTGTGAGAGACAGTGATTATATCCCAGTCCTTGTACCTAGTGACTGTGAGAGACAGTGATCACATCCCAGTCCTTGTATCTAGTGACAGTGGGCGACAGCGATCGTATCCCAGTCCTTCTATCTAGTGACAGTGAGAGGCAGTGATCATATCCCAGTCCTTCTATCAAGTGACAGTGAGAGACAATGATCATATCCCAGTCCTTGTATCTCGTGACTGTGTGAGAGAGACAGCTATTATATCCCAGTCCTCGTACCTAGTCACTGTGTGAGAGACAGTGATCATATCTCAAGCCTTGTATCCTAGTGACTGTGTGAGAGGCAGTGATCATATCCCAGTCCTTGTATCTAGTGACTGTGAGAGACAGTGATTATATTCCAGTCCTTATCCCAAGTGACTGTGTGAAAGAGACAGTGATTATATCCCAATCCTTATACCTATTGACTGTGTGACAGTGATTATATCCCAGTTTTTGTATCTAGTGACTGTGTGGGAGACAGTGATCATATCCCAGTCCTTGTATCTAGTGACTGTGAGAGAGTGATTATATTCCAGTCCTTATCCCAAGTGACTGTGTGAAAGAGACAGTGATTATATCCCAATCCTTAAACCTATTGACTGTGTGACAGTGATTATATCCCAGTCCATGTATCTAGTGACTGTGTGAGAGACAGTGAGCATATCCCAGTCCTTGTATCTAGTGACTGTGTGAGAGAGCGTGATCATATCGCAGTCCTTGTATCTAGTGACTGTGTGAGAGATAGTGATCATATCCCAGTCCTTGTATCTAGTGAAGTGAGGGACAGTGATCATATCCCAGTCCTTGTGTCCTACTGACTGTGTGAGAGACAGTGATCTAGTGACAGTGAGAGATAGTGATCATATGCCCGTCATTGTATCTAGTGACAGTGGGAAACAGTGATCATATCCCAGTCCTTGTATCTAGTGACCGTGAGACAGTGATCATATCCCAGTCCTTGTATCTAGTGACAGTGAGACAGTGATCATAACCCAGTCCTTGTGTCCTAGTGACTGTGAGACAGACAGTGATCTAGTGACAGTGAGAGACAGTGATCATATCCCAGTCCTTGTATCTAGTCACTGTGAGACAGTGATCATATCCCAGTCCTTGTGTCCTAGTGACTGTGTGTGAGAGACAGTGATCTAGTGACAGTGAGAGACAGTGATCATATCCCAGTCTTTGTATCTAGTGACAGTGAGACAGTGGTTATATCCAGTCCTTGTGTCCTAGTGACTGTGTGAGAGACAGTGATCTAGTGACAGTGAGAGACAGTGATCATATCCCCGTCCTTGTATCCCAGTGGTTGAGGGGTCTTGCTGACGTCACTGGAACCGGGTAAGATGGCGGCCGGTGTGGGTTCCCCCGCCCCCTCGGGTCGGCGTTAAATCCGGCGCTTGCCTCGCCCCTCGCCTCATAGGGGTGAAACACCGGCGAAAGCCGAAGGGTGAAGCAGAGCGGGGGGGGGGGGGGGTGGAAAGTCGCGGGAAGTCCTGCCTGTGAGCCACAGCCGGGGGCTGGGGGGGGGAGGGATGCGGCCGGGGTTTTGACGGGGGCGGCGAGGTGAGGTGAGGCCCCGGCCGGGGATTTTCCGCCGCCGCCGCCTACCTGCGCTTACCTGCGCTGAGGTTCTCGTGGAGTTTAAGCGGCGCCCGCAGGATGTAGAGGAGGCCGAGCACCAGGACGAACCATAGCGCCCACAGGTAGGTCCACGACCAACTGACACACCGCTTCAGCCGCTCGGCAAATCCCGCCGAGCCGCCGTCCGCCATGTTTATCCGGCGCCGGCCTGAGGTATTGTGGGATACTGGAGGAATTGTCCGCCCGGCAGCGGGATCATGCGCCATGTGCAGCCTGACCCTGTCTGCCTGGCCTCCTCCCCAACCCTGGCTACACACATCCTTCACTCTCCTATCAGGGAAAAAAAAATACTTTTTTTATTTATATATGTATATGTTTTTTTAAAAAAGGATAAACTTTAAGCTGCAATTCCCCGGGGCGAGGAGGGGTGGTGGAGCGAAGACGGTCGGTCAGCATCTGGGGCCACAACTTTGTCTTATTTGGCAATCGGAAAGCACCGACGCTGGACTGGAGATCTGAAATAAACGCGGGAATTGCGGGGGTTTGTTCCCCCCCCCCCCACCCCCAACATATACCCTTATGCATGAAATGTGTGAAGGTGCGTCGCAGTCCAAACTTGCCGAGGTAAAGCGCAGCACCACAACAACGTATGTTTATTTAGCGCCTGAAACATCCCAAGGCGCTCTTCACTGGAACTTTTACGTAAAATAGAGGACCCGTGGAAAGCGAGCCACGCTTCGGGGTGCCAGTTTAGATTGAACGGCAAAGCCCACTCCTGACTCTTGAGGCTGGTCCCTGAACTTGCCAGTCTAATAAAATGTTTATCGCTTCTGCCTCCCCCCTTCTCCGCAAGCCCTGTTCCACTTAGAGTGGCAATGTACCTGCCCAGTACTCTGAATATGAGGGTTCTTCTACTCTCTGGTCTTATGTTATTGCCTAGAAGTGTTCTGACGTTCCATGAGCCCAGTGTCATCTGGCCGTTAACTATCCTTTGAGTTTTCTTTACGTTTTCGATCACAGTGATTAGTGACCAGCCAGGAGGTGGTGGTGGCCTCCCAAGTGTGGGGAGCGCAGTTTGGGGTTAGGGTTCCTTTTCTTCGGAATGGGGAGAGTGGCTCTGTCATCTTAAGAGGATACAAGGTCTGCCTTGATCTGTGGAGAATGACAGGGTTAAGACCGCCAGTAATTTCCTCAACCTGTCTCCGTTGCTACTTCCCCATTGGCACTGGGCTTGGTGGTCTGATATGTTGGTTGATGTTTGCAGACCAACTTGCACGTTGAGTATATTTAAATGGATAAAAACAAAAAAACTGCGGATGCTGGAAATCCAAAACAAAAACAGAATTACCTGGAAAAACTCAGCAGGTCTGGCAGCATCGGCGGAGAAGAAAAGAGTTGACGTTTCGAGTCCTCATGACCCTTCGACAGAACTTGCGTTCGAGTCCAAGAAAGAGTTGAAATATAAGCTGGTTTAAGGTGTGTGTGTGGGGGGCGGAAAGATAGAGAGACAAAGAGGTGGAGAGGGGGGGGGGGGTGTGGTTGTAGGGACAAACAAGCAGTGATAGAAGCAGATCATCAAAAGATGTCAACGACAATAGAACACATAGGTGTTAAAATTAAAGTTGGTGATATTATCTAAACGAATGTGCTAATTAAGAATGGATGGTAGGGCACTCAAGGTATAGCTCTAGTGGGGTTTTTTTTATTTTTTTATATAATGGAAATAGGTGGGAAAAGGAAAATCTTTATAATTTATTGGAAAAAAAAAGGGAAGGGGGAAACAGAAAGGGGTTGGGGATGGGGGAGGGAGCTTACGACCTAAAGTTGTTGAATTCAATATTCAGTCCGGAAGGCTGTAAAGTCCCTAGTCGGAAGATGAGGTGTTGTTCCTCCAGTTTGCGTTGGGCTTCACTGGAACAATGCAGCAAGCCAAGGACAGACATGTGGGCAAGAGAGCAGGGTGGAGTGTTGAAATGGCAAGCGACAGGGAGGTTTGGGTCATTCTTGCGGACAGACCGCAGGTGTTCTGCAAAGCGGTCGCCCAGTTTACGTTTGGTCTCTCCAATGTAGAGGAGACCACATTGGGAGCAACGAATGCAGTAGACTAAGTTGGGGGAAATGCAAGTGAAATGCTGCTTCACTTGAAAGGAGTGTTTGGGTCCTTGGACGGTGAGGAGAGAGGAAGTGAAGGGGCAGGTGTTGCATCTTTTGCGTGGGCATGGGGTGGTGCCATAGGAGGGGGTTGAGGAGTAGGGGGTGATGGAGGAGTGGACCAGGGTGTCCCGGAGGGAGCGATCCCTACGGAATGCCGATAAGGGGGGTGAAGGGAAGATGTGTTTGGTGGTGGCATCATGCTGGAGTTGGCGGAAATGGCGGAGGATGAGCCTTTGAATGCGGAGGCTGGTGGGGTGATAAGTGAGGACAAGGGGGACCCTATCATGTTTCTGGGAGGGAGGAGAAGGCGTGAGGGCGGATGCGTGGGAGATGGGCCGGACACGGTTGAGGGCCCTGTCAACGACCGTGGGTGGAAAACCTCGGTTAAGGAAGAAGGAGGACATGTCAGAGGAACTGTTTTTGAATGTAGCATCATCGGAACAGATGCGACGGAGGCGAAGGAACTGAAAGAATGGGATGGAGTCCTTACAGGAAGCGGGGTGTGAGGAGCTGTAGTCGAGATAGCTGTGGGAGTCAGCGGGTTTGTAATGGATATTGGTGGACAGTCTATCACCAGAGATTGAGACAGAGAGGTCAAGGAAGGGAAGGGAAGTGTCAGAGATGGACCACGTGAAAATGATGGAAGGGTGGAGATTGGAAGCAAAATTAATAAATTTTTCCAAGTCCTGACGAGAGCATGAAGCGGCACCGAAGTAATCATCGATGTACCGGAGAAAGAGTTGTGGAAGGGGGCCGGAGTAGGACTGCAACAAGGAATGTTCCACATACCCCATAAAGAGACAGGCATAGCTGGGGCCCATGCGGGTACCCATAGCCACACCTTTTATTTGGAGGAAGTGAGAGGAGTTGAAGGAGAAATTGTTCAGCGTGAGAACAAGTTCAGCCAGACTGAGGAGAGTAGTGGTGGATGGGGATTGTTCGGGCCTCTGTTCGAGGAAGAAGCTAAGGGCCCTCAGACCATCCTGGTGGGGGATGGAGGTGTAGAGGGATTGGACGTCCATGATGAAGAGGAAGCGGTTGGGGCCAGGGAATTGGAAATTGTTGATGTGACGTAAGGTGTCAGAGGAATCACGGATGTAGGTGGGAAGGGACTGGACAAGGGGAGAGAGAAGGGAGTCAAGATAACGAGAAATGAGTTCTGTGGGGCAGGAACAAGCTGAGACGATCGGTCTACCGGGGCAGTTCTGTTTGTGGATTTTGGGTAGGAGATAGAAGCGGGCCGTCCGAGGTTGGGAGACTATCAGGTTGGAAGCTGTGGGATCCCTCCCAAAATCCACAAACAGAACTGCCCCGGTAGACCGATCGTCTCAGCTTGTTCCTGCCCCACAGAACTCATTTCTCGTTATCTTGACTCCCTTCTCTCTCCCCTTGTCCAGTCCCTTCCCACCTACATCCGTGATTCCTCTGACACCTTACGTCACATCAACAATTTCCAGTTCCCTGGCCCCAACCGCTTCCTCTTCACCATGGACGTCCAATCCCTCTACACCTCCATCCCCCACCAGGATGGTCTGAGGGCCCTTAGCTTCTTCCTCGAACAGAGGCCCGAACAATCCCCATCCACCACTACTCTCCTCCGTCTGGCTGAACTTGTTCTCACGCTGAACAATTTCTCCTTCAACTCCTCTCACTTCCTCCAAATAAAAGGTGTGGCTATGGGTACCCGCATGGGCCCCAGCTATGCCTGTCTCTTTATGGGGTATGTGGAACATTCCTTGTTGCAGTCCTACTCCGGCCCCCTTCCACAACTCTTTCTCCGGTACATCGATGATTACTTCGGTGCCGCTTCATGCTCTCGTCAGGACTTGGAAAAATTTATTAATTTTGCTTCCAATCTCCACCCTTCCATCATTTTCACGTGGTCCATCTCTGACACTTCCCTTCCCTTCCTTGACCTCTCTGTCTCAATCTCTGGTGATAGACTGTCCACCAATATCCATTACAAACCCGCCGACTCCCACAGCTATCTCGACTACAGCTCCTCACACCCCGCTTCCTGTAAGGACTCCATCCCATTCTCTCAGTTCCTTCGCCTCCGTCGCATCTGTTCCGATGATGCTACATTCAAAAACAGTTCCTCTGACATGTCCTCCTTCTTCCTTAACCGAGGTTTTCCACCCACGGTCGTTGACAGGGCCCTCAACCGTGTCCGGCCCATCTCCCACGCATCCGCCCTCACACCTTCTCCTCCCTCCCAGAAACATGATAGGGTCCCCCTTGTCCTCACTTATCACCCCACCAGCCTCCGCATTCAAAGGCTCATCCTCCGCCATTTCCGCCAACTCCAGCATGATGCCACCACCAAACACATCTTCCCTTCACCCCCCTTATCGGCATTCCGTAGGGATCGCTCCCTCCGGGACACCCTGGTCCACTCCTCCATCACCCCCTACTCCTCAACCCCCTCCTATGGCACCACCCCATGCCCACGCAAAAGATGCAACACCTGCCCCTTCACTTCCTCTCTCCTCACCGTCCAAGGACCCAAACACTCCTTTCAAGTGAAGCAGCATTTCACTTGCATTTCCCCCAACTTAGTCTACTGCATTCGTTGCTCCCAATGTGGTCTCCTCTACATTGGAGAGACCAAACGTAAACTGGGCGACCGCTTTGCAGAACACCTGCAGTCTGTCCGCAAGAATGACCCAAACCTCCCTGTCGCTTGCCATTTCAACACTCCACCCTGCTCTCTTGCCCACATGTCTGTCCTTGGCTTGCTGCATTGTTCCAGTGAAGCCCAACGCAAACTGGAGGAACAACACCTCATCTTCCGACTAGGGACTTTACAGCCTTCCGGACTGAATATTGAATTCAACAACTTTAGGTCGTAAGCTCCCTCCCCCATCCCCACCCCCTTTCTGTTTCCCCCTTCCCTTTTTTTTTCCAATAATTTATAAAGATTTTCCTTTTCCCACCTATTTCCATTATATAAAAAAAATAAAAAAAAATATATAAAAAAAAAACCCCACTAGAGCTATATCTTGAGTGCCCTACCATCCATTCTTAATTAGCACATTCGTTTAGATAATATCACCAACTTTAATTTTAACACCTATGTGTTCTATTGTACTATTGTTGTTGACATCTTTTGATGATCTGCTTCTATCACTGCTTGTTTGTCCCTACAACCACACCGCCCCCCCGCCCCCCTCCACCTCTTTGTCTCTCTATCTCTCCGCCTCCCACACACACACCTTAAACCAGCTTATATTTCAACTCTTTCTTGGACTCGAACGCAAGTTCTGTCGAAGGGTCATGAGGACTCGAAACGTCAACTCTTTTCTTCTCTGCCGATGCTGCCAGACCTGCTGAGTTTTTCCAGGTAATTATATTTAAATGGATGATGTTTATGATGAGCTGCTCCCACTTTCGTCCGAGGCAGCTAATGCTGGACTGGCGCAAGGTGCGCTACAAGATCAGCAGCTGACTGGATGCAGGTTTTAACCTTGGAGTTGTCCTTCTGCTGGATCGCGATCCAGCCAGTTGGCACTGTATATTCTTCCACACTATCAGCCGACGAAGACTTTACTATTTGCCTCATAGCTGGCGGTTTAAAATAAGAATTTTCTTCTAGTTAGGCGGCCAACCAAGGCTGACTAGCCCCACATGCCCAGAGCCTCTGTTTTGAGGCGCCAAACTCTCGCCTTCACACTTCTGCTCGCAATTCTAAACGGAGATCGGCACGTAAAGCCAGGCGCTAGGAGTTCGATTAGGAAAGTCTATTTGACAATTTGGGATATTTTGTGGGTGACTAGCATCTCAACTCTTCACCATACGGTTACTTCCTGGTCCTTTGACCCCACTGTACATATAATTACAGGTTATATTTACAATATACAAAATGCTAGAAATACTCAGGCAGCATCTTTTCAGTTCGAAGACCCTTTTGTCTTAATGTTGGAGGCTCTGTACTGTTACAGATTAAAAATCTGCCTCTCTCTGAAATTTAAGTCAAAATTGTTCAAAATCATGAATATATTTGACAGCAAATAAAGGGAAACTCGACGCTGGCAAAAGGGTTGTTAATCAGAGGATACAGATTTGAGTGGCAAAAAAAAACAAAGGTGAGGATTTTTTTTTAAATACAGCAAGTTATTGTGATCCATGACATGGGCTGAATGGTGGTCTCCTATGCTGTATCATTTCTATGATTCTAAGGTTCTTGCTGAAAAGGATAGCTTTTCCGGTTGTCAAGATCAGCACTTCTCCATTCACCACAGGTTATTTTCTGTTTATTCCAGGTTGGGGTGTGGATTTAGAGAGATATAAATAGTGTTGCTTGATTTATTTTTTCAGGGGTGGTTTGGGAACAAAATGAATGCTCCCCAAAATAAGGGATGAAGTGGAGTCCATGACAGAATATTGAGACATTGGTTCTAGGATTATGAGGTAGTGGGATAGTTCAAGTTGTTACGATCTTGGTAGAGACCAGTAACCTATTTTAAAAGAAATTTGAAATCCTAGTTATTTGCTAAAAGAATTAAACCTCAAGATTCCATGGTTTGGAACAGCAGAATTTTTACTATGCAAAAGTCAAACAAAGCAAACACTAAATACTATCTTAGATAACTTCCTAAACTCTAAAACCCAGAATCAAAATAAGTTAAATATGAATTGATAGGCAAATTGTGGTCAATTGTAAACTATAAATTACACAGTAAAAGATAGATGCAACTAAGACAGATCTTCTGATTGGCTCAGCAATCCACTCCACATATACATCATCAATCTCAATCACAAAGTCCCTCAAAACTCTGTCTTCCTCACAAAGAATTTCAGCCCTTCTCCTTCTAGGATTTAACCTGATCCCCAGGCAACAATGGCGCACAACCAACCCGAGTTCCATGGGCACAGTCGACACCAAAAAAATGGCACAGGTCTGCAGAAACTCCTCAACTTGGTCTGGATGGTTTTGATCCACCCATGTTATCTTCAAGTAACAGAAACAGCTGCGGAAACTATCTTTGCTTATTCTGGATCCAGTCTCTGTCTTCAGAATGCCTCTATTGCCCACTGAAATCATCATCTACTGCAGAGCTTGATGGGCTATATGTCCTTTCTATATGTTTCAATTTCCCCAGAAGTTTTGGTTTCAGCTTTCGTTTTCTTAGAAACTGAACAGGTCAGCTTCCTCTCTTAGCTTCCCTTTTCAATTTTTGGTTTTGATCTTTCCCAAAAAATTTGAAACTGTGGATTCCATCACAGAGTAGTACAATCAGACATGGAGCAGAATTGACTGGAAGTGAGTCTTTTGAGGCAGCAAGTCCCAGATTGCCACAACTCTTTGTATGAATAAGTGCTTTCTGACTTTACTCCTGAATGGGTTAAGATTGTGTCCTCTTGTTCTGGTTTTCTCCATCAGCAGAAATGCCCCTATCCCAACTGAGTTCTTTTAACTTTTAAATATCTCAATTAGATCATCCCTCAACCTTCTAAATGGAAGGAGACACAACTCCAGTTTACTCAGTGTCCTCATAATTTAAACGTTTCAATCTTTTAAATTATTCTGGTGAACCTGTGCTGTACCCTCTCCAAGGCCAATTTATCCTTGAGGTGCAATACCCAGAACTGAACCCAGTACTCTGATGTAGTCTGACTGAGGATCTGTAAAACCAGAGCATAACTTCCTTTTTGTGTTCCAAATCGGGTTAGAAAATTGGCAGAATCCCATCAGTTTTCTGGACCTCTGCCCTTGGTTTTAGTGATTTCTGTGCTTGGATACCCAAATCTCTTTGCTCTTCCATGGTTCCTAACCTCTGACGTTTTGAACATTTTTTGGTTTGTCTTTTTTGAATCCAGACCTCACATTTCCCCACATTGAGCTCTGTCTGCCAAAGCATTGCTAACTCGCGTAATCTATCCGTGTCTCTGTAACTTCTTGCTTCCATGTACACGATTTGCTCTGCCTCCTAACTTAGCCTTCACACTCGGAGTGCTACCAACTCTGAATGATTTTATTTGAAATAAGAGAACACAGTCACTGACCTGTGCAATGTATTGCATTGCAACCTTTCACAAAGCTCATGAGCAGCCCTGAACCATATGATGTGAGCCTTGGCAGATGTGGATATTCAATGCATAAGTGGAAAATGAAAACTCTCAGTTGTGCAACAGTGGTCACCCAGAACAAAACATGGAACATGCAACAACTCAATGCCCAATTCACAAATATGAAGGAGGCATCATAGCGATACACTCCATTGTTCCTGATGCAATTATCAAGCTGAACCACCTGAGCATAAAACTATACTTGTTGCTCTGCATCTGCATTAGCAACGAAAAAGGGAGAGAGAGTGCTACAAAAATGGAGTTATGGATTTTCTCTCCCCACAGATTTTTTTAAAACTCTGAATCAGAGCTAGGATCTGCTCACAGGCTCTGTCATTAAAGCTCAGCTACCAGGAGATGGAAAAGGATTATCTGACAAGTTCAGCCTCCAATGATATTTACTACTTCGTGCTGAATGGAAATCTCCACTTAGTGCACCCTCGGCATACACTGGATCACCCAGCCACCAGAGGTCACACTGTACACACTTGCAATCTACATTTATATACCTTGACATTCTATATGTTAAAAATATTCAGTTTGAGAATCCATGATAACTCTGGTTGAAGAGCTATCGCTGGCATAGATGTGATGGGCCGAATGACTTCTTTCTGTGTTGTAATTTTTCTGATAAAGGAATGCAGAGCCAGCATAATCTTGATGCTTCAGTTGACCTGATCTGATGATTTTCCCTTGTTCCTGGATTTAATGGGCCAAATGAAAAAAGACTTGCATTAGCTTCCTTCTGTGCTGTAATGACTCTCTGACTCATTCAGAATCACCTTCTCCATTTTTATTTAGGTTTAATTTTGAAAGAGGAGGCAGGATTGGGGATGTGACAGATCAGCGAGAAAACCATAACATCCAATCATGAGTTACCAGGAGGGCACTGTGCACCTCCCAGCCACCAGGGGGCACTCTACTGCCTCATACCCTAACGATACATTGCACCACCTAGATACTGAGGGCATACTGCACCAATCAGCCACTGGGGGCACACTGCATCACGTGACCACTTTCAACACTTCCCTCTTCCCTGACATCTTCAGATCATGTTTCTTGGCTAAGCCTTCCAGGAAACCTATGTGCTGTTGTCTGTGTAGCTGAGATTTAAATACCCGTTTTGCAGCTTTGAGTGGAGTTTATTATATTTCAGTTGTAGCCATCTGATGTCAACTCTGCTAATGAAACTTCGACACAATGGAACTGTTGTAAGGTCTGAACAGTTAGTGAAGTCCTCATTCAGGGACACACACCACATAGTTGTCTGTGTGACGCAAATATTTTCCATTTCACACGGATAAGCAAAGAAAAAGATCCAAGACTGGCAGGATAGCTCTATTTGTTTGAAGCACTAACATCACAAACCTCTGCCACAGATCCATGGCCTGCCTGCTTCCCAATCTTTTTGCCTTGTCAAGAGTGAAGTTGCTAGAATAATATATTCATAGAAACATACAGCACAGAAGGAGACTATTCAGCCTGTCATGTCTTTGCTGGCTCTTTGCAAGAGCAGCAGTGTGTCACATCCCTGCTTTTTGGTCCATAATCCTCATCTTCAAGTATTGTCCAACTCCTTAAATTATTTATGGAATTAGCTTCCACCACCTTTTCAAGTCATGTGTTCCAAATCGTGACAACTCTTGAATGAAAAAAATGCCCCTCATCTGTCCTCTAGATCTTTGCTAATCATTTTAAATCTATAATCTCTGGTTAATGACCCACTTGCCAGAGACAATTTTTCTCTAGCTGCTCTATCGATTCCTCTCATCTTGAAAGATTCTATGAAGTCACCTCTTAACCCTTTCTGTTCCAGGGAGAACAGTCCTGACTTTTACAAGCTTTCCTCACAACAGTAGTCCCTCATCTCTGGTAATATCCTAGTAAACCTCCTCTGCAACCTTTCCAAAGTCTTTATAACTGCTGCACCAAAGATTTACCCATACACTGGTACAAAGTTGCAGGGGAGATTCACCCTGACATCTTACCACTGAAATGAAGCAACGGGATTAATAATATAGAAATAAGGAGAAAATATCCAAATTTGTTCCCCGTTCCATGATCTAATCTTATATTTCTCTGAAATATCTCATTATTTCCTCCTTTTTTACACCACATCTGCCATTTAATTGTCTTCTGTCCTTCCATCTAATCATAGACCCTTTACTGGCCCTTTATTGTGGTTCTGTTCCTCTTTATAACCTGTTTGTCTGCAACATCCCCCTGTTCTGACAAATGGCCATCAGTCTGAAATGGCTAATCCTACCTCCTTCTCTCGACACATGCTGTGAGTCCATGCTGAGTGTTTGCAGTGTTCCCAGTTTTCAGTGCAGCTGCTGCAGTAGCTGTTACCGCCTGGATTCCCCAGCAGAGGGCATTGAATGTAAAACAAAAACAGAATTACCTGGAAAAACTCAGCAGGTCTGGCAGCATCGGCGGAGGAGAAAAGAGTTGGCGTTTCGAGTCCTCGTGACCCTTCAACAGTGAATCTAAGTTCATTCTGCGACTTCCCCCTTCCCTGCAGCAACCCCCTTGAGCACTTTCTAAATGACAATGCTGTTACCATTCAGTAAAATACACCTTGATATCGTGTACTCAAAATGTAGAACATCCCAAGGTACTTCTCAGGAAGGTAATCGGGCAGCAAGCTAAAGAAGGGGCTATCAGGGCAGAGTGACTAAAAACTTACTCAAGTGGGTTTTGAGGACGGTTTTAAGAGGGAGAGAGAGTGTTAGGGATGGCATTTCAAAATTTAAAGCTCTCTTCCTTGTCATCCTTTAAGACATTTGTTAAAATGCACCACTTTGACCAAGCATTTGATCACCTCTCCGAATTTGACTTGGCAGCCATTTTTCTTCAAGTCTTTCTTTTATTCATTCATGGGATGTAGTTGTTGTCGGCTAAGTCAGTATTTATTGTTCATTCCTAACTACCCTTGAGAAGGTGGTGAGCCATCTTCTTGAACCATTGCATTCCACATGGTGTAGTACATCGACAGTGCTGTTAAGAATGGATTCCAGGATTTTGATCCTGCGACAGAGAAGGAACAGTGAATTAGTTCCAAGTCAGGATGGTGTGTGGCTTGGATTGGAACTTGCAGGCGGTGGGGTTTCCATGCATCTGCTACCCTCGCCCTTCTAGGTGGTAGAGGTTGCGAGTTTGGAAGGTGCTGTCAGAGGAGCCTTGGTGAGTTGCTGCAGTGCATCTTGGAGATGCCATACACTGCTGCCACTGTGCGTCAGTGGTGGTTGAGGGAGTGAACATTGAAGGTAGTGCGATGGGGTGCCAATCAAGCAGGCTGCTTTGTCCTGGCTGGAGTTAAGCTTCTTGAGCGTTGTTGAAGCTGCACTCATCCAGGCTTGTGGAGAATATTCAAGAATTGCTCTTTGTAAATGGTGGGCAGCCTTTGGGGAGTCCAGAGGTGTTTTATATGCTGCAGAATTTCCAGCCTCTGATCTTGTAGCTGCAGCATTTATATGGCTGGTCAAGTTCAATTTATGGTCACTGGTGACCCCAGGATGTTGATAGTGGGGGATTCAGTAATGTTAATGCCATTGATATAATGCAGACTCGGTTAGATTCTTTTTGGTTGGAGATGGCCATTGCCTGGACCTTGTGCGGCACAAATGTTACTTGTCAGTTGTCAGCCCAAGCCTGAGTGTTGTCCAGTTCTTGCTGCGTATGGACATGGACTGCTTCAGTATCTGAGAAGTTGCGAATGGTACTGAACACTAAAGCATCATGGGATTTTTCCTATGTTAATAGCAGTTTATAAGTCAACACAAGTTGTGTGATATATCTAGAGGAACAAACAGCTTTTGATTCAGGGTAGTACATCTACTGGTGAAAACCTCGCGATTGACATCATGGGCACACATTCCATTGTCATGATCCATGACTACAAAAACTACTTTAAATGACTGGTTATTAAGGATATTCCAGTGTCTGATTATGTTTCTTAGTTTCAGATTTAATGATAGCAGATATATCATCTGTTACAATCTGTAGGGACAGATACTATCGAAGGATGGAGTAGGAGTGACTGTTGTACAAGGTGACCTTGTACTCCAGTCTCCTGTGATATTTTGGAGATTACGTCTGCACCAATAACATGTAGTTTCAAACACGAATCCATACAACAGGGGAACAGTTTGGAGAAACTCCCCTCTCAATTTCGCAAAAGGCAATCTCCTTTTGTTAATGAGTAAATATTGAGCCATTTAAATCCTGGTATTTTATTGAATAAAACAAACAAGTAGGCTCCAGGTTCCACGCCCAGTCTGAGATCCTGCAGTGCTTTTAGTCCCCGTCACAAACTATGTGTCTGCTCCACCTGTTCCATTTCCCTCTCTGATCTCTACCTCTGACCAGACAGTTTGCAACCTTGGCATTCTAGTTGACACTGAGGTGAGCTTCCAGCCCCATGTCCATCAAAGGCTGACCACTTCCACCTCCGTAACATCACCCACCTCCGTTTCTGTCTCAGTTATCTGTTGCCAAAACCACCATCTATGCTTTGTCATCTCCAGACTTGATGAGTCCAATGTTCTCCTGTTAAACCTTACATCCCCCAGTCCCCATAAACTGCAACTTCTGCATCTTAATGTGCCCCAAGATCCATACACTCACCACTTCTGACCTTGCTGGCACCAGCCTCCCCCAACACCTCAAATTTAAAATTCTCATCCTCATAAAGCCAGTCTTGGCCCTGTTTATCCATTTCTATCTAACCTTCTCTAGCCTTAATTGCCTCCTGAAATGGCCTAGCAAATAACTCACTTTTATCAAACTGTTAAAAAGTTAATAAAGAATGAAACCGGACAGACCACCCAACATCGACCTAGGCACTGGAAATGACAACAGCAATCTCAGCCCTGTCAATCCTGCAAAGTCCTCCTTACTAACAGCTGGGGCTTGTGCCAAAATTGGGAGAGCTGTCTCACAGACTAGTCAAGCAACAGCCTGGCATAGTCATACTCATGGAATCATACCTTAGACACCATGTCCCAGACACCACCATCACCATCCCTGGATATATTTTGTCCCACTGACAGTACAGACCCAGCAGATGTGACAGCACAGTGGTATGCAGTCGGGAGGGAGTTGCCCTGGGAGTCCTCAACATCAACTCTGGACCCCATGAAGTCTCACAGTATCAGGTCAAACATAGGCAAGGAAACCTCCTGTTGATTACCACTTATCATGAATCAATGGGGGGAGTCGTGCCTAGCACAAACATTGTGGTTGTAGGAGATCAGTAATCTCCGTTCCAGGACATCACTGCAAGAGTTCCTCAGGGTAGTGTTCAAGGCCCAACCATTTTCAGCTACTTCAATAATGACCTTCCTTCTATCATAAGGTCAGATGTGGGGATGTTTGCTGATGATTGCACAATATTCAGCACCATTCTTGACCCCTCAGATACTGAAGCAGCCCAAGTCCAAATGCAGCAAGACCCGGACAATATCCAGGCTTGGGCTGACAAGTGGCAAGTAACGTTTGTGCCACACAAGTGCCAGGCAATGACCATCTCCAACAAGAGACAATCTAATCATCGTCCTATGACATTCAATGGCATTACCATCATTGATTCCCCAACTATCAACATCCTGGGGGCTACCATTGACCAGAAACTGAACTGGATTAACCATATAAATATTATGGCTACAAGAGCAGATCAGAGGCTAGGAATCCTGCAGCGAGTGTCTCACCTCTTAACTCCTCAAAGCCTGTCCACCATCAACAACGCACAAGTCAGGAGTGTGATGGAATACTCTCCACTTGGCTGGATGAGTGCAGCTCCAACAACACTCAATCTTGACACCATCCAGGACAAAGCAGCCTGCTTGTTTGGCAGCCCACCTACAGGCATTCACTCCCTCCACCTCCAACGCACAGTGACAGTAGTGTGTACCATCTACAAGATGCACTGCAGGAACTCACCAAGGCTCCTTGGGCAGCACCTTCCAAACCCACATCGCTACTATCTGCAAGGACAAGGGCGGTAGACACCAGGGAACACCACCACCTGGAAGTTCTCCTCCAAGCCACACACCATCCTGACTTGAAAATATATCGCTGTTCCTTCACTGTCGCTGGGTCAAAACCCTGGAACTGCCTCCCTAACAGCACTATGGGCGTACCTACACCACATGCACTGTCGCAGTTCAAGAAGGCAGGTCACCACCAGCTTCTCGAGGGCAATTAGGGATGGGCAATAAATGCTGGCCTAGCCAGTGACACCAACTTCCCACAAATGAATTTTTATTTAAAAAACCTTACAACCCAATGCTCTAAGTCTTCATTCCACTAATTCTGGACTCATGTATCCCCTTTGTCCCAACACTGGTAGCTGTGCCAACAGCTGACTAGGCCCCTTCACTCAATACTCTGAACGCCTTCGTCTCTCCAACTCCCTCTCTTCCTTTATGATGTTCATTCGAACCCACTTCTTCAGCTTTTGATTGCTGCTCCGCATATCCCCTTTGGAATCAGTATTCATTTTTATCTGGTAGTGCTCCCGTGAAGCATCTTGTGGTGGTTTTTGCCATTAACGGTGCTATATAAACGCAACATATTGTCATTTTCTTTTCGTACCTTTGTTACTCCACTGCTTTGCATTAGCATTGTTGAAAAATGGCTGTAATCTTCATTTCTTCCACTTTTCCCCTCCTCAATGCTCATGCAAGTCGAACCTACATACATGACTTTGACACAATTTGTATTGATAAAGAAAGACAGGAAAATTTGTATTTATAAAGCATGTCTCGCAATCTCAGAACACTCCCATGTACTTTACAGCCAATTAAGTACTTTTGCAGTAGTCACTGTTATAATGTAGGAAACACAGCAGCCAATTTGAGCACAGCAAGCTCCCATAAACAGCAATGCGCTAATGACTTGAAAGTCTGTTTCTTTTTAGGTGATGTTGTGCGGGGGATAAATATTGGACAGGATGCCAGGAATAACTCCCCTGCTCTTCTTTGAAAAAGTGCCACGAGATCATTTATGTCCACCTAAGAGGACAGACAGAGACTCAGTTTAACATCTCATCTAAAAGACTGCATCCCCAACAGTGCAGGATTCCTGTAGTACTGCACTTGAGTGTCAGTCTAAATGTTATGCTCAGGTCTCTGGAGTGGAATTTGAACCCACAATCCTCTGATATAGAGGTGGGCCAGAGCTGACACCTAAAAATAAATGTATTTTGGGCATTGAGTAAACAGAAAAGAAACAAAGCTTTCTTACTTAGCTTAAAATTTCCATGCATTACCTCATGTACTGTTTGGGAACTTCCTTTCTGTGTCATGCTTGAACAAGCCAAGGAATCTCATTCTGTTTGTTATCTGGACCTCGCCCATTACCTAGTCTCCCAATAAAATAAAAGCAGGTATTGTGGACTATGCTTCTCAGGTAACCCCAGTTGTACACGGACATAATGTTGTAATTTGTTTGAAAGCTCCTTTCTTACAGCCAGTTTGTGAGCTGGGATTTCATGAATGTGTTGAACATCCAACTTGCATGAACAGGGCTTCAGTATAAAAGAGCTTTCTCAGCCTGTGTAAATAACTTGTACAAATAAATTATTTAAGTGGCTGAAGTCTCCTTTCTCTGAGTGCTATTTATGCCTCTTCCATACTGACAGGCTTGGGTAAAGGGAAATGCTTTAACTTTGAATGTTTGGTCAGACCTGAATCACACAACGTTACTGCACAGAAACAGATCACTTGGCCCATCATGTCCATGCCTGCTCTTTGAAAGAGTTATCCAATCATTCCCAATACCCTGCCCTTTCCCCATAGCCCTACAAAGGCTTCCCCTTTAAATATTGATCCAGTTCTCTTTTGAAAGTTACCATTGAATCTGCTTCCAATACCCTTCCAGGCAGTGCATCTCAGATCTCAACGATTTGCTACGTAAAGAAAAAAAATCCTCTCAATCTTTTGCCAATGACTTTTTCAGATACATGTTCAACCTGACCGAGAATGCTTGAACCTTGAACTGAGTGCATCGTAGAAACTTGTTTTTTTTTTCTCTGCTGTCCCCTCTTAGCCCGACGGGTGCAGGAACCTCCAGGGGGGAAAAAATAATAATTACATGAAGCTGAAGTCAGAGTGCTTTCTCATTATATACCAACACAGAAAAAACAAGGGCAAAGAAAGAAGTGTAAGCAAAACAATTCCATGAAGTGTATATGTTTGGTGTCAGACTAGGGATTTCCAACCATCCAGGATTGGTCTGGAGTCTCCAGGGGTTAAAGATTAATTTCCAGGTCACAGGTGCAGGCAAAAAAAAACCCAGACAGGAGCCTGGAGAGAATTATCTGGGATTTTTTTTTTTTCATTTTCTTTAGAAAAATACTGGAGATGGGGAAAATAGCCCTTCATACAATGGTGAAGAATCAGATAATGGAGTCTGTTAACTTTCCAATTGGCTGTGGGCAGATGGGGTACTGCCATACTAAGACGATTTGGGCAATCAATGGCGAGAGTGTGGTGGATGAGATTGTTCAGATCAGGATATCATGTAATGAAACCTCCAGGAATTTGTCTAAC